>NC_092382.1:73853131-74453131 GCF_030028105.1 Mobula birostris
CTCAGTAGTTGGGAAGATGTTGGAGTCCATTAACGATGAGGTTTCAGGGTACTTGGAGCGGATGATAAAGTACAGCCAAAGTCGGCATGGTTTTCCTCGGGAGAAATATTCCCAGATAAATCTGTTGGAATTCTGTGGTGAAATAAGAACAGCGGTGAATGTTGTTTGTTTGGATTTTCAGATGGTCTTTAACAAACAAGGTGCTGCACCTGAGGCTGATTAACAAGGCCACAGCTCATGGTATTTGGTGTTTTTGTGCCTGTTCCCGCTGGAGCTTAGAGGGGGAGTTCCCGAATACTGAAAAGCCCAGATAGGGAGGATGTGGACAGGATGTTTCCCTTAAGGCAGAGCCCAGGACTGGGGGCACACCCCCAAACTACAGGGAAATCAATTCAGAAGGGAGATGAGGAGGAAGTCTTGTGGTAATATGTTTATTCAACACGGCCGTGACTGATCTATGCTTCTGTGCCCATTCCCCTCCATCTCCACCTCAAATGTACCCAGACACCCACCTTCACGCCCTCGGGGCAGCGAATCTTAAGAAAAACGTACATTCAACTCAGCTAGATAGATAGATAGACACTTCACTGATCCTAAAATAAATTACAAGGAAGATTTAGAATTCCAATAATTTCCATATGTCTCAATTTAAAATGAGCGGCCCTTTTCGATTCCTGTCCGCTTCTCTCCCACTGATCGACAGAGATATCTAATAGTCCGTCTCTTACCCTCGTTTATCTCCCACCATCTCAATCTCTAGTTTCCATCCCCGTTTAACTCCCACTGCCCATCTCTCTTCCCTCCCATATTCCCTCCAACTTCTCTCCTGTGTCAATCCCTCCAACGCCACTCTCTGCCCCCTCACTTGCTCCCCATTTATTTCTCACCCACGTCCATCTCACTTCCCGCCATTCTCTCCCCTCACTGGTTGTCGCCGCCGTCTCTCTCCCCTCTGTTTCTCGCCTCGGACACTTCACTCCCAACTCTCCTCAGTCTGTCCCGCTCACTCTCCCTCAACCAGTCTCCCTCTTCCCCTTGGTTCTCTCTCCCTCCGTGTCTCCTTCATCCGACTCCAAATGTCAGTGAGTTCCGATGTCCAGACAGAACACCAAGGCTGGTTGCCTTGTCGACAATTGTGTCTCTGTCACCATCGCACATTGTGACGTGGGACGGGGTGCTATCCTGGTGTGAACACGGGCCGAGATTCAGTGTCGGTGTCATGGTTGTGGCGGGGGGTGGGGGGGGGGGAGCGGATGAGGACGGTGGTGGTTTGGAGACAGAAAGGGGAGAAGAGAAGTGAGAGTGACAGAAAGTTCAGGTGAGCGGAGTAAGAGAGGGAGGTGAGGGAGACGGAATGGGTGTAAAAGTGTGAGCGGAGAGGAGGAAAGGGAGAGTAAGAGAAGATGGAGGAGAGAAACAGAGAGGATGGTGTGCTGAGGAGTGAGAGGATGGTGAATGGTAGGGAGGAAAGGAGTGACAGATAAAGTGAGCGCACTATGGAGAGAGGAGGGAGCAAGATGTTGAGGAACCTGTGCACACTCAGTTTTGAGGGAGTTCCACTCCCTCTGTCCCACTCACAGTAACTCTTCTAAAGATGTATTTTCATCAATGTAACAGGATTCAGCACGCTGCGATCATGTGCTATTCTGAACTGAAATGAAAGGCCAACCCAGAGAGATGAAGAGATCATCACAGTAGAACAGTGATTCCCTCTGGGGGCGGTTACGTGTCCTAAGATGGCTTTAGGAACAAATAACACTCGCCAGGCGTTCAAGATTCCTGATGGGGCGGTAATCTGTCTCGAACTTGAAGCACCAGACCTGAGCGACCGTTAGTAGAACAGGCACTTCCAAAAAAAGATGTGGCGCTGGGATACAGGAAGAAGCATAGCACTGCAGGCCTTGGGCATTCGTCATCACAACGCATCTGACACTCGGCAATCTCGTCCGACCATACAAACGTCACGGACGTTGTTGGGGATGCTTAAGTTAGCAACGAGGGTGCTCGACAGTTCGCCTTGACTTGCGGCACTAGGGGTGAAATAGGTTGGGAAACACTGCTATTGAAAAAGAGTTAGCCAATAGATGAGTGTAATTGTCCATGGATGAGATTCCCACAATGTGAGCAAACGAGGAAAGCGTCCAACGTCAGGCTCAAACTGAAGACCTCTTCCCAGAAACTGAGTGGTTCCTTGTGTCAATACAGGACCAGGCAGTTGACACAAAAATAACAAAAATGCACATTAAAAGACTAACAAGTTCAAGACGAAGTGTGCTGTGCCTCTCTCGGGCTCCAAAGCAGAATCTGTCAATTGAAACGAGAAACATTGGAGTATCCAACAACAATTAATTTCAATCTGGTTACTTACACAGGCACCATCAAGTGGCAAGCATCATTCACCAGAATCTTGCTTTAGGAATCAAAGTCATGAAAGACCCTATAGTTTACTATAAACTCTCGCCTGATCCCGTTTTGGAGTTGGAGTCTGACAATTATATTACGACCAACCCATTACACTGGACAACAAAGATTTTGCTTCCTGAATACCTCTAGGTGTATCTTTTGAATTCTGGGCTACTGATCATGAAAATCATGATGAAATTTCCCTATCACACACCATTTTTAATAAACTTATGTTTATGATTTCAATTCATAATTCAAGTCAATTAAAATGTTGCCTACAATGTAAGCTGGAAAGTTTCTTATCTTGTCCAGGCATGCTTGGGCATGCTTAGGCAGCGTGGCAGCTGCATGGCAGGACAGGTTTTAGTAATAATTATTGGGTTCAGGACTGTAAGGATGGAATTTGCTATCTCCAGGCACAAAAATTACTCTGAAGGATTTTGAAATTTGAGACAGATGTTTCCCAGAATAACTGATGCAAAGATTAAGGAAAGCCTTTTTGTTGGTCCACAATCAAACAGGTCATCAATAGAACATAGAACATAGAATAGTACAGCACAGTACAGGCCCTTCAGCCCACAATGTTGTGCCGACCTTCAAACCCTGCCTCCCATATAAGCCCCCACCTTAGATTCCTCCATATACCTGTCTAGTAGTCTCTTAAACTTCACTAGTGTATCTGCCTCCACCACTGACTCAGACAGTGCATTCCACGCACCAACCACTCTCTGAGTAAAAAACCTTTCTCTAATATCCCCCTTGAAATTCCCACCCCTTACCTTAAAGCCATGTCCTCTTGTATTGAGCAGTGGTGCCCTGGGGAAGAGGCGCTGGCTATCCACTTTATCTATTCCTCTTATTATCTTGTACATCAATGACAGGCAATTTGAAGAATTTCTACTGGGACCGGAGAAAATCATATGGAAGGCATTCAAGGAAGTTGTTGATCTTTTTTTTCTCGGCATCTACAGAGCACCATGCTACATGCAGCTGGTTGAAAGCATGCTTCAAGCATATGAAACCATGAAATGCAACATGTCACTAAAGGTTCATTTTCTGCACTCCCATTTAGACTTCTTCCCTGCAAATCTCGGTGCTGTTCGTGACGAACATGGTGAAAGGTTTCACCAGGACATCGCGGTCATGGAGAAAAGTTGCCAGGGCAACTGGAATCCATCAATGCTGGCGAATTATTGTTGGATACTTAAGCGAGAAGCCTCAGACACTGAGTACAAATGAAAATCATAAACAAAATATGTTTAACTTAGTTGAACTTTTGCAAAGCATCAGCACCATTAAGCAATTAAACATATTATAGTCGATAAAAGTTAATTTGTTATTTCTCCAAATTCCTACGTGATACAAGTAGTCTGAATTTATATTTATGTTAATCTTCAAGCAGTCTATCATAAATAAAAAAAAAAATCTGAGGAAGCAACACTTTTGAAAGATTTGTTGTCCAGATAGGGCGATACATGATCCCTGTCCGGATATCACAGGGTAAACATGCAAAGACAATTTACTTGATAGGTACAGCAACTCCTACACACAACACACAGAAATCAGTATGAGAAAATCACCAGGAATATGCTGAATTGATAGTGGAAAATGAAAGTCTGCGATTCATGAGCAGGGTAAACATTGTCCCAATTGTAGTGTATGCATTGATCGTGTGGATATTCAGAGGCTTTTTCCCGGGGCTGAAATGGTTGCCACAAGAGGACACAGGTTTAAGGTGCTGGGGAGAAGGTACAGAGGAGATGTCAGGGGTAGGTTTTTTTATGCAGAGCAGTGAGTGGGTGGAATGGGCTGCCAGCAACGGTGGTGGAGGCGGATAAGATAGGGTCTTTTAAGAGACTTTTGGATAGGTACATGGAGCTTAGAAAAATAGAGGGCTATGGGTAAGCCGAGTAATTTCTAAGGTAGGGACATGTTCGGCATAACTTTGTGGGCCGAAGGGCCTGTATTGTGCTGTAGGTTTTCTATGTTTCTATGTTTCTATACGACTGGTGTCATCCCAAAATCACTACACAATAACGTTAAACAATTGGACCTGCCGGACAATAATAAACACTGCTAGAAAAGGCTGAACATTCATCGCAACTGAGAAATGAGTTCCTTGTCTATGTCCATACTTCATGTTTTACCAGTTTTAACTGAGAAAAAATAAAAACAACGTTAAACATGCGATTGTACTGTGGTGAATACAGGGCAGCTTCAACGTGCAGTTTGCACGGGTGGAAATTTATGAAAAAATCAGGAAGCGATGTGACATTTTTCCTTGAAGCAGAGTAAGCATTTAGTTGCTCCATGGAGATTTGTCCAATTATAAACCAAATCCAGGAGTTCAGTAGTGTTAATCATTTCTCCTTGACAGGTTTATCTAATATGAAGGACAAGTACTGTAAGTTCGTGCAGACTGTTGACTTTCTTTTTCATTTCTGTCATGGTCCGGTCCATGAAGTCTGCATTCCGGTTCACGATCCGGTCCATCGATCCATGTTCCAGGTTTCCTGTTTTCCCCCTTGTTCGGTTGGTGCCTTAATTGAGGCACCTGATTCTCATTTCGGTCTGGCACGCAAGTAGCTCTGCGAACCAGGGATTGTTTGCTGGACTGTTCCCTTCCCTCTTCCTGCCGCCTGAAACTTTCGCCTACAACCTCGTCAGTATGCCCGTCAAGTTCAACAGCTGCAGTGAGACCAGAGCCTTGCCACGCCAAGATAAGGAACTATCTATGGTTGAGTTTGGAACTGTCTCTTCTTGCCTCCGTGTTTAGTGTCCGTGTCTAAGACGAGTCCCGGCCCTATGACCTGTTCCCAAGGAGGGGTCCTGGTTCTGTGTTCTCTGTTTCTGTGTTTCAAGTCTCAGGCACTGTGGTCCTGTGCTTCAAGACCAAGTCCAGGATCTGTGTTCCAGCCTTGTCCATATCTGCGCTTCGTGTCCTCACCCAGTTCTAGTGCCTCGTCCAGCCCAGGAGTACTTCGCCACCTCGGTGCTGGAGATTCCTCGTCCTGTGCTGGATCGCTCGCATCCGAATCCTCGGCAGTCATCTCGGCCCTGCGTCCAAGAAAGGGTCCCGGTCCTGCGCTCCAAGTAGGGGTCCCGGCCCCGTACCCAAGAGCTTCACTAAGCCGAGTCCAAGAGCCGAGACAAAACTAGTCCAAGATCCTCGTCCTTCCCTGGAGTACCTCGTCTAGTCCAAGAACCTCGTCCTGTCCAAGTCAAGACTTTGTGTTCTCGTCTTGTCCATGTGCCTCGTCCTGTGCAAGAGTTCCACGTCCAGTCCTGTAGCCACGTCTCGTCCTCGCCGAGATCCGGGGTCCAAGCCCGATTCAAGACCTAGGTTCCTTGTCCCTGTCCAGTCTCTGGCTCGGGAGTCCTAGCCCAGGCTCCTAGTTCCAAGTTCCTTGTCCTGGTCCCGCTTTCCTAGTCTTAGTCCTAGCCCAGGCGCGGTGTCCTTGCCTCGTCCAGGGTCTGTGTCCATGTCCTGCTTCGTTCCTTCCTGACTCCCCTAGCTTTCTTGACAAACCTAGTCCTGTTCCTAGAACTGCAGTGTCTGTGTCTTGCATCTGGGTCCGCTGCCAGGTGCAATTTTGCCGATTAGGACTTGAATGTCCCCGGATCCTCTCCCGCTTTATCATTACCGAAAGGGTTGTGGCGGTTACAGGAGCCGGAATATGGTGGGGAAATAAACATAAAAAGTAGGGTGAGTTCAATAATTGGTTGGAGGTGTATGTCGCGGTCTGAAGGTGTGAATGTGTATTTTCCTGTGTTTTGCCTCTCTCGGGCTTTAAAACAGTTTTACTCTCCCTGCTACCATATTCTCCCGTGTCAGTTCTGCAGTGTCAAGATGGAAATCACCACAACCCCCTCTGAGAAGATTAGTTCTTTTGTTTATTAAGTAGTTGAACAATTGACGTGAGTGGGTATTTCGCCGCGCTAATGAGCTGCTCTCTGAACTTGGACTGAGTTACCCCATAAATAAGCGTTTGTGAGAGAGGCACAACACACTTCGTCTTGAACTTGTTAGACTTTTAATGTGCAGTTTTGTTATTTTTGTGTCATCTGCCCGGTCCTGTATTGACACAAGGAACCACTCAGTTTCTGGGAAGAGGACTCCAGCTTTCAGCCTGACGTTGGACGCTCTTCTCGTTTGCTCACATCGTGGGGATCTCATCCACGGACGTTTATGCTCATCTATTGTCTAACTCTTCCTTCTGTAGCAGTGTTTCCCAGCCTATTTCACCCCTAGTGCCGCGAGTCAAGGGGAACCGTCGAGCACCCTCGTTTCTGTGAGGTTGGTAAGGTCGGCCGAGATTGAAGAGAGGTTGCCGATGACGGCTCAAGGCCTGCAGTGCTTTGCTTCTTCCTGTGTCTCAGCGCCACATCCTGTTTTGGAAGTGCCTGCTCTACTAAAGGTCGGTCAGGTCTGATGCCTCAAGTTGGGAGGGGGGGGGTCGCTGACCGCTCCACCAATAATCCTGAACGCCCGCCCCCCGCCCGGTGATCGTTATTTGCTCCTAAAGGCATCTTCGGACACGTCATTACCCCCAGAGGTAATCACTGTTTTATTGTGATAGTTTCTTCATATTTCTGGTTTAAGCTTTCATTTCAGTTCAGAATAGCACATGCTCGCACCGTGTTGGATCCTGCTTTCGTTGATGGATATATATCCTTAGATGATTGACTGTGAGTGGGACAGAGGGAGTGGAACTCCCCCAACACTGTGTCTGAGTGTCCTCAGCTCCCTCAACATCTCGCTACCTCCTCTCTCCATAGTGAGCTCACTTTATCTGTCACTCCTTTCCTCCCTACCCTTCACCCTCCTCTCACTCCTCAGCACACCATCCTGTTTCTCTCCTCCATCTTCTCTTACTCTCCCCTTCCTCCTCTCCTCCTCTCCGCTCACACTTTTACACCCATTCCGTCTCCCTCACCTCCCTCTCTTACTCCGCTCACCTTAACTTTCTATCACTCTCACTTCTCCCCTTTCTGTCTCCAAAGCACCACCATCATCACCCGCTGCCCCCCGCCCCCCAACCATGACAGACTGACACTGAATCTCGGCCCGTGTTCACACCAGGATAGCACCCCATCCCACGTCACAATGTGCGATGGTGACAGAGACACAATTGTCGACAAGGCAACCAGCCTTGGTGTTCTGTCTGGACATCGGAACTCACTGACATTCGGAGTCGGATGAAGCAGACACTGAGGGAGAGAGAACCAAGAGGAAGAGGGAGACTGGTGGAGGGAGAGTGAACGGGACAGACTGAGGAGAGTTGGGAGGGAAGTGTCCGAGGCGAGAAACAGAGGGGAGAGAGACGGCGGAAACAACCAGTGAGCGGAGAGAATGGCGGGAAGTGAAATGGACGTGGGTGAGAAATACATGGGGAGCGAGTGAGGGAGCAGAGAGTGGCGTTGGAGGGAATGACAGAGGAGAGAGATTGGAGGGAATATGGGATGGAAGGATGATGGGGAGTTAAACTGAGATAGAAACCAGGGATTGAGACGGTGGAGATAAGCGAAGTAAAGAGACGGGCGATTTGATACCTCTGTTGATCAGTGGGAGAGAAGCGGACAGGAATCGAAAAGGGCTGCTCATTTTAAATTGAGATGTATGGAAATTATTGGAATTCTAAATCTTCCTTGTAATTTCTTTTAGGATCAGTGACGTGTTTATCTATCTACCTAGCTGAGTTGAGTGTAGGTTTTTCTTAAGATTCGCTGCCCCGAGGGCGTGAAGGCGGGTGTCTGGGTACATTTGAGGTGGAGATAGAGGGGAATGGGCACAGAAGCATAGATCAGTCACGGCCGTGTTGAATAAACATATTACCACAAGACTTCCTCCTCATCTCCCTTCTGAATTGATTTCCCTGTAGTTTGGGGGTGTGCCCCCGGTCCTGGGCTCTGCCTTAAGGGAAACATCCTGTCCACATCCTCCCTATCTCGGCTTTTCAGTATTCGGGAACTCCCCCTCTAAGCTCCAGCGGGAACAGGCACAAAAACACCAAATACCATGAGCTGTGGCCTTGTTAATCAGCCTCAGGTGCAGCACCTTGTTTGTTAAAGACCATCTGAAAATCCAAACAAACAACATTCACCGCTGTTCTTATTTCACCACAGAATTCCAACAGATTTATCTGGGAATATTTCTCCCGAGGAAAACCATGCCGACTTTGGCTGTACTTTATCATCCGCTCCAAGTACCCTGAAACCTCATCGTTAATGGACTCCAACATCTTCCCAACTACTGAGGTCAGACTAACTGTCCTGTAATTTCATTTCTTATGCCTCCCTCCCCTCTTAAAGAATGGAGTGGCATTTGCAACTTTCTAGTCCACCATAACCATTCCCAAATCTAGTGATTCTTCAAAGATCATGGCTCATTCTTTAAGAAATGAGGGGGAGCTCCTTCGCTCAGAGCGGGTGATATTGTGGAATGGGCTGCAAGAGCAAGTGGCCGGTTGGATTTCAACATTTAAGAGAAGTTTGGATGGGTTCATGGATGAGAGGGGTATGGGGGATATGGTCACGGTGGAAGTTGCTGGAATTCGGCAGATTGATGGGTTGGCACAGACTAGACTGGCCGTATGGCATTACTCTGTGCTGTACTGCTCTATGACCCGAATGTCTGCACAAACTCTTCAGCTAATTGTTTCTAAACCCTTGAATGTACACTATCTGTCCGGGAGACTTGCCTGCCTTCTGTCATAATGGGGGAACCGGGGCGGACCCAAATACAGGTCACAAACACGTTTTGTAGTAGGGTTAACAAAATTGACTCCATTACTCGTTACAGGAAGAGCAAAACGGAAGCGGGAATAAGCGCACTGGACATGTCACAACGGGGGCGTTCGGAACGGACGTAAATGGAAGACACAGACACTGAAGTACAAGGAACAGGACTCAATTAGATTAGGGACGTGACAGGATACAGGCAAGAAGCAGGGACAAGAATGCAGACTTGGGTTTAAGAAAGTGGGACCAGGACTAGAAACCATGGACTAGGAGACAAGGCTTCGATTCCGAGCACAAGACTGGACAAAGACCCAGAACCTGGGTCTTGCCTCGGGCTCAGACTCCAGAACCAGGCAAGGACATGACATGGCTTCAGAGCAAGACGAGGCTGGGGTCTACAGGCCTGAGCTGGGAGACAGGCTGGGGTCCTGGGCCTTGAGCTTGGCTGCAGGCTGGGGTCCTGGACCTTGAGCTTGGCTGCAGGCTGGGGTCCTGGGCCTTGAGCTTGGCTGCAGGCTGGGGTCCTGGGCCTTGAGCTTGGCTGCAGGCTGGGGTCCTGGGCCTTGAGCTTGGCTGCAGGCTGGGGCCCTGGGCCTTGAGCTTGGCTGCAGGCTGGGGCCCTGGGCCTTGAGCTTGGCTGCAGGCTGGCGTCCTGGGTCCTGAGCTTGGATGCAGGCTGGGGTCCTGGACCTTGAGCTTGGCTGCAGGCTGGGGTCCTGGGCCCTGAGCTTGGCTGCAGGCTGGGGTCCTGGGCCCTGAGCTTGGCTGTAGGTTGGGGTCCTGGGCCCTGAGCTTGGCTGCAGGCTGGGGTCCTGGGCCTTGAGCTTGGCTGCAGGCTGGGGCCCTGGGTCCTGAGCTTGGCTGCAGGCTGGGGTCCTGGGCCCTGAGCTTGGCTGCAGGCTGGGGTCCTGGGCCCTGAGCTTGGCTGCAGGCTGGGGTCCTGGGCCCTGAGCTTGGCTGCAGGCTGGGGTCCTGGGCCCTGAGCTTGGCTGCAGGCTGGGGTCCTGGGCCCTGAGCTTGGCTGCAGGCTGGGGTCCTGGGCCCTGAGCTTGGCTGCAGGCTGGGGTCCTGGGCCCTGAGCTTGGCTGCAGGCTGGGGTCCTGGGCCCTGAGCTTGGCTGCAGGCTGGGGTCCTGGGCCCTGAGCTTGGCTGCAGGCTGGGGTCCTGGGCCCTGAGCTTTGATGCAGGCTGGGGTCTTAGGTCTTCGAGGCTTGTTTTCTTGGAGCTTGGCTTGGGATCTTCGAGGCTTGTGTTCTTGGAGCTTGGGTTGTGATCTTCGAGGCCTGGATTCTTGGACCTTCTCCTGGGCAGGACATGGAACTCCTGGGCAGGACACGGAACTTCACCCCACGGACGTAAGGACAGGAAGGGGCCGACCCAACCGCAGTGTAACGGCAAATGGCCTGCTTACCCAATGGAGACAAGGTACAGGAAGGGACAGAACCAACCACAGGGTAACGGCAAATGGCCTGCTTACCCAATGGAGACAAGGTACAGGAAGGGACAGAACCAACCACAGGGTAACGGCAATTACGGCCTGGCTTACTGAACAGAGGCAAGGACAGGAAAAGAGCTCAATCTGGGGTGGCTCTGAGTCTCGTGGCAGTCAGCAACCTTGGCTGGCTACAGAAACGGCCAATCCATACCACGATGACTGCTCTGACAAGTGGCAACAAGGATAAATGAAGCGTTGGTCCTCCAACCAGGCCTAGAGATCACGGATGGTTTCACTAGCCTTCCATCAGCAGGTTGCTCCAAAGGGGACTAACGAGACAAACCAGCAGCTCATACTCAACCCCAAGGCTACTTATATTCCAAGCTGAAAGATGGGAATCAGGTGCCCATGATTAACTCAACCAAACAAGGGACAGCTGGAAGACCCAGTGTCCTGAGTCCACGGACCGGACCGTGAACCGGAATGCGGACTTCACGGACCAGACCATGACAACACAAGGAGTCAGGCCCTGGACTAGGCTGGGACTCAGGATCTGGGCTAGGACTTGGTGGCTTCCTCACCACCGACTCAACCTACAAATTATCCTTTAAGGAATCCTGCACAAGTGCCGCCAAGTTTAGACTATTTGGAAAATAGTGTATTCGGTATTTCTTTCCCGAATGTGCATGGCTATACACTTCGGGACACGGTATTCCATCTGCTTCATTTACGCCCTTTCCTCTAAACGCCGAAGTCCTCTATAGCCTCTCTGATTCCTCAAAACTACCTGGCCCTTCAGCTCTCTTGATATGATCGGCAAACTTTGCAATACAGCTATTAATTCTGTCATCCAAGTCCTGTGGAACATTGCTAGTCACCGGCAGCCAACCAGAAAACATCCCCGTTATTACTATCCTTTGCATCTGCCAATCAGCCACTGTTTTATCCATGCAATAATCTTTCCCATGTCAAGTGACCGGTAACAATGAATATAGAATTGAGTCAGGTTTTATAAAAACAAACAAACATTTATTAATCTCTGCTCAAAAGTAGCGAAATGTATTTAAACGACTAACTTAATCGGAAGTTAACTGATCTACGGCAACTCTGAAACAGTTCTTAAAAGGGTAAATGCGAAAACAGTTCTTAAAGTGGTAAATTCGAACCCAGTTCTTAGAATGGTAAATTCAAAAGTCCGAGAGATTTATACAGTCAGTTAGGAGAGACTTTCCGAAAGTGAAGAATTCCTCGAGGACGTGACATTACTGCTGATCCCAGCCGGAACCTGCCTTGTCCGCAGGATTCACGGCGACGGAAATAAAATGGTTTAAAGGAACTGACCTTTTCCTCTGGAGAATAGTTACTGCACAATTCTTCCTGCTTTAGCAGAGGATATGTCAGATGCAGGTCACTATTTCTTGAACAAAGATTCAATAAATGTCGATCCTCTCCAATATAGCCGAACGACATCAGCTTTACTTAACTCTGTGAGTTCCTGTATTTTAGTAAGGTCTTCACTCTCCAATACTACTAACAATAGAAAATAGAACTCCACTTTAGAGGGAAACTAAACGAATATGCAGCATAACAGAATATCTGACGAATTAAATAACAAACTAAACTTAAAACTCAACTGGAAAAACTAACTACATCGCACCAGAGGTCTCTCTTTATATACCTGGTGAGAACATGTCATCAGGTGACCTCACATCGGTGGGAAAATTACATCATGTGACCTCCACAAGACGATTACATCATGCTCATCACATTATTAATTACATCATAGAACCATAGAAACTACAGCACAGAAACAGGCCTTTTGGCCCTTCTTGGCTGTGCCGAACCATTTTCTGCCTAGTCCCACTGACCTGCACACGGACCATATCCCTCCATACACCTCCCATCCATGTATCTGCCCAATTTATTCTTAAATGTTAAAAATGAACCCGCATTTACCACCTCATCTGGCAGCTCATTCCATACTCCCACCACTCTCTGTGTGAAGAATCCCCCCCTAATGTTCCCTTTAAACTTTTCCCCCCTCACCCTAAACCCATGTCCTCTGTTTTTTTTTTCTCCCCTTGCCTCAGTGGAAAAAGCCTGCTTGCATTCACTCTATCTATACCCATCATAATTTTATATACCTTTATCAAATCTCCCCTCATTCTTCTACGCTCCAGGGAATAAAATCCTAACCTATTCAACCTTTCTCTGTAACTGAGTTTCTCAAGTCCTGACAACATGCTTGTAGACCTTCTCTGCACTCTTTCAACCTTATTTATATCCTTCCTGTAATTTGGTGACCAAAACTGAACACAATACTTCAGATTCGGCATCACCAATGCCTTATACAACCTCATCATAACATTCCAGCTCTTATACTCAATACTTTGATTAATAAAGGCCAATGTACCAAAAGCTCTCTTTACGACCCTATCTACTTGTGACACCACTTTTAGGGAATTTTGTATCTGTATTCCCAGATCCCTCTGTTCTACTGCACTCCTCAGTGCCTTACCATTAACCCTGTATGTTCTACCTTGGTTTGTCCTTCCAACATGCAATACCTCACACTTGTCTGTATTAAACTCCATCTGCCATTTTTCAGCCCATTTTTCCATCTGGTCCAAGTCCCTCTGCAGGCTCCGAAAACCTTCCTCACTGTCTACTACACCTCCAATCTTTGTATCATTGTATCATCATGGTCATAAGACAGTCACAAGACACCCATGAGGTATGCAACACCTGTAATATCATGGGCTCATAACTTGTTAACCAGCCTCATGTGTGGCACCTTGTGAAACACCCTGTGAAACTGCAGGTTCACATGATCAACCGATTCTCCTTTGTCTATCTTGCTATTACCACTTCAATAAATTCAAACAATTTCAACACACTGTTCAGGCAAGATTTTCCCTTGAGGCAAACATGCTGAAGGCCGATTTTATTATGTGCCTCAAAGTGCCCTGAGAACACATCCCGAACAACTGACACTAATATCTACCCAACCAATGAGGTCAGACTAACTGTCCTAAAACTTCTGTTCTTCTATTTCTCTCCCTTCTTGAATAGCAGAGTGATATTTCCAAATTTGGAGTCTTCCGCAACCATATCAGACTTCATTGATTCTTGAAACATCATTACTAATAGCTCCACAATCTCTTCGGCTGCCTCTTGCAAAAATCTGGGATGTACACCATCTGGTCCAGGTATCTATTTACCTTCAGACCTTTTCTGTTTCCCAGGAACCTTCTCTCGAGTAATGGCAACTTCACACACTTCTGACCACGGACATCTGGACTTCCACCTTTCCGTTGGTTGCTTCCACAATGAAGACTGATATGAAGTACTAATTCAGTTCACCCGCCATCTCCTTGTCCCCAATTACTACTCACCCCACCCTCCCCAGGCATCGATTCCCCTGGTTCGATACCCACTCTTGCCTCTCTTTTACACTTTATGTATCTGAAGAAACATTTGGTATCATGTTTAATGTAATAAGCTAGCTTCATATTCCATCCTTCATTTCTTAATTACTTTTTTAGTTGCCTCTTGTTGGTATAGAAAAGTTTCCCAATCATCTAACTTCCCACCAGTTTTTGCTCTGTTATCTGCCCTCCCTTTGGCTTTTACGTTGGCTTTGCCTTCTCATCAGCCGTGGTTGTATGATGTTGTCTTTAGAATAGTTCTTCCTTTTCGGAACGTATATATCCTGTGTCTTCAGAATTGCTTCCCGTAATTACAGCCATTGATGCTTTGTCGTCATCCCTGCCAGTGTTTTTCTCCCTATCAAATTTGGCCAGTTCCTCTCTCATGCCTCTGTAATTGTCCTTATTCCACAGTTGTACTGATACATCTCACCTTAGCTTCTCCCTCACAAATTTCAGGATGAATTCTGTTATATTATGATCGCTTTCCCCTCAGGGTTCTTTTACCTTAGGTGATCTCATTCCGTTTATTGCACAACACCAAATCCAGAAATGCTGATCCCCAGCTGGGCACAACCAGGAGGTCGTTGCCCAGCTGTGTGCCTCAGTTATCTGTTCACACCCTTACTCTTCGTGATTTTTAGAAGTAACCTGGATGAGGAATTGAAGGGGTGGGTTAGTAAGTTTGCTGATGACACAGAGGTTGGGGGTGTTGTGGAGAGTGTGGAGGCCTGTCAGAGGTTACAGTGGGACATTGATAGGATGCAAAACTGGGCTGAGAGGTGGCAGATGGAGTTCAACCCAGACAAGTGTGAAATGGTTCATTTTGGTAGGTCAAATATGATGACAGAATGTAGTATCAATGGTAAGACTCTTGGCATTGTGGAGGATCAGAGGGATCTTGGGGTCCAAGTCAATAGGACGCTCAAAGCAGCTGCACAGGTGGACTCTGTGGTTAAGAAGGCATACGGTGTATTGGCCTTCATCAATCGTGGAATTGAATTTCAGAGCCGAGAGGTAATGTTGCAGCTATATTGGACCTTGGTCAAAACCCACTTGGAGTACTGTGCTCAGTTCTGGTCACCTCACTACAGGAAGGATGTGGAAACAAAAGAAAGGGTGCAGAGGAGATTTACAGGGATGTCGCCTGGATTGGGGAGCATGCCTTATGAAAACAGGTTGACTGAACTCAGCCTTTTCTCCTCAGAGCGAAGGAAGATGAGAGGTGACCTGATAGAGGTGTAAAAGATGATGAGAGCCATTGATTGTGTGGATAGTCATGGGCTTTTCCCCAGGCCTGAAATGGCTGCCACAAGAGGGCACAGGGAGTAGGTATAAAGCTTGGGAGTCGGTACAGAGGAGACGTTGGGGGTAAGATTTGTACGCAGAGAGTGGTGAGTGCATGAAATGGGCTGCCGGCAACAGTGGGGGAGGCGGACACTATAGGGTATTTTAAGAGACTTTTGGATTGGTACATGGAGCTTAGAAACAGTTATGGGTAACCCTAGTAATTTCTAAGGTAGGGGCATGTTTGGCACAACTTTGCAGGCTGAAGGGCCTGTATGGTGCTGTACGTTATTCTATGTAAACACTTCAGAAGCAGGGAAAATGACCCATAATGTGGAAATGAGCCATGAATAAGGAGGTTAACTACCAATGTCATTCTTCCTCAGCCCAGAGATTTGAGTGGTGAAGAACATCTCAGACAGAACTGCAGTCAACTTGACTTCTTCAGTCTGCAGAAAATTCAAGGGGAACCTCTTCACCCACAGAGTGGAGACTTTTGGAACCCATCATCACAGGGAGAGCGAGAGGGGAACAACAGGGGAGGACTGAAAAGGACTGTCATGGAACAGAATCACTGGCAGGGTCCAGCCGGCCTGAGTTGACTCTTTACTGTACACAGGGTGTGTTATAAATTCACTAAGTACCAGAGACAGAGTTTACAATAGAACTGATTTATTGTCTCAGATCCAGAATATTAAACTCCAGTCCCATTAAAGGTGAATGTGTAGCAGAAGTAACTCCTCCCATGCCCAGTGACCAGGGTTTCAGGTTTCAGGTTTATTATCACCGGCATTTTAAGTGAAATTTGTTGATTTAGCAGCAGCAGTTCAATGCAATACATATTTTGGCATAGATAATAATATAATACATAAATTAGAACATAGTAAATAAACAAGTAAATCAATTATGCATAATGAATACATTATTAAAATGTGTAAAAACACAAATGCTGCATATTAAAAAAGTGTCCAAAGCTTTCAAAGTCCATTCAGGAATCGGATGGCAGAAGGGAAGAAGCTGTTCCTGAATCACTGAGTGTGTGCCCTCAGGCTTCTGTATCTCCCACCTGATGGCAACAGTGAGAAAAGGGCATGCCCTGGGTGATGATGGTGCAGAACTGGGTGTGGTGACCAGCAGCAATAATTGCAGAGTTCAGCACCAACAGTCACTCTCGAAATTGCATTCAGCAACGGTGATGGACAAATATCCGGTATGCAGCTTATTGAAACTTCCTCCCCAGTGTGAACCCTGTAGTGTGTCACAAGTTTAGTTTACTGAGCAAATCCCTTCCAACATTCACAGCAGTGTATGGCCTTTCCCCAGTGAGAACTCAATGATGCACATTTGGTGGAGATGGCTGAGAGAATCTCTTCCCAATATCTGAGCAGGTGAACGTCCTCGACCCGGTGTGAACTCGCTGGTGTCTCTGTAGGCTGGATGACCGAGAGAATCTCTTCCCACAGACTGAGCAGGTGAACGGCCTCTCCCCAGTGTGAACTCGCTGGTGTCTCAGTAGGTGAAATGATGAAGTGAATCCCTTCCCACAGTCTAGTAGGTGAATGGCCTCTCCCCAGTGTGAACTGACTGGTGTCTCTGTAGGCTGGATGACTCAGTGAATCCCTTCCCACAGTCTGAGCAGGTGAACGGCTTCTCCCCAGTGTGAACTCGCTGATGACTCTGTACGTGGGATGACCGAGTGAATCCCTTCCCACAGTCTGAGCAGGTGAATGGCCTCTCTCCAGTGTGAACTCTCTGATGTACCTTCAGTTCATATGACCGAGTGAATCCCT
Organism: Mobula birostris; assembly: GCF_030028105.1. Taxonomy (NCBI): domain Eukaryota; kingdom Metazoa; phylum Chordata; class Chondrichthyes; order Myliobatiformes; family Myliobatidae; genus Mobula; species Mobula birostris. The sequence goes on from NC_092382.1 coordinate 73,870,216, forward strand.
TCCCACAGTCCGAGCAGGTGAACGGCCTCTCTCCAGTGTGAACTGACTGGTGTCTCTGTAGGCTGGATGACTCAGTGAATCCCTTCCCACATTCTGAGCAGGTGAACGGCTTCTCCCCAGTGTGAACTCGCTGGTGTCTCTGTAGGTGGGATGACTGAGTGAATCCCTCCCCACAGTCTGAGCATGTGAACGGCCTCTCCCCGGTGTGAACTCGCTGATGTACCTTCAGTTGAGATGACTGAGTGAATCCCTTCCCACAGTCTGAGCAGGTGAACAGCCTCTCTCCAGTGTGAACTCTCTGATGTACCTTCAGTTCATATGAGCAAGTGAATCCCTTCCCACAGTCTGAGCAGGTGAACGGCTTCTCCCCAGTGTGAACTCGCTGATGACTCTGTAGGTGGGATGACCGAGTGAATCTCTTCCCACAGTCTGAGCAGGTGAACGGCTTCTCCCCAGTGTGAACTCGCTGATGACTCTGTAGCTGGGATGATCGAGTGAATCCCTTCCCACAGTTTGAGCGGGTGAACGGCCTCTCTCCAGTGTGAACTCGCTGATGTACCTTCAGATTAGATGAGCAAAAGAATCCCTTCCCACATTCTAAGCAGGTGAACGGCCACTCCCCTGTGTGAACTGACTTGTGTACCAGTAGTTTGGATGACCGAGTGAATCCCTTCCCACAGTCTGAGCAGGTGAATGGCCTCTCTCCGGTGTGAACTCTCTGATGTACCTTCAGTTCAGATAACCAAGTGTATCCTTTCCCGCAGTCTGAGCAGGTGAACGGCCGCTCCTCGGTGTGAACTGACTGGTGAGCCATCAGGTCAGATGACCGAGTGAATCCTTCCCCACAAATTCAGCAGATGACCAGCCTCTGCCCAGTGTGAACTGACTGGTGTGTCCACAGGTGGGAAGACCGACTGAATCCCTTCTCACACACAGAACAGGTGAATGGCCTTGTCCCAGTGTGAACTTGCTGATATTCCGTCAGTTGAGATGAGGGACTGAATCCATTCCCAGTGTCTGAGCAGATGAATGGGATCTCTCCTGTGTGAAGTGACGGGTGTGCCAGTCGGTCAGATGAGCGAGTGAATCCCTCCCCACAGTCTGAGTAGGAAGGATGATCGAGTGAATCTCTTACTACAGTTCTTAAATATCTGGACAGAGACAGAAAAACTGGCGTGTTGTGTTCGAGATTCCTGTAGATAGATTCCTTGTCGTTTTTAACCTGTAAAAACATTTACAAAATCCATCAGTGGGTGAAGGACAACATTTCACACCAGATCACTTTAGTCACCAAGGTGTGATCTGACATCACACTGTCACAGTGAGGGTCAACGCAAGTTGGAGAAATCATCTTCTAACTTCTGTCCCTATCTAACTGTGATACTACATTCAGTGAAATATAGACCTGTATTCCCAGATCCCCTTTCTTCTGCAACACTCCTCAGTGCCCTACCAGTCACTGAGTACAGCCTATGTCCTATCAAAAAGCAACACCCCACACTTGCCTGCAGTAAATTCCATTTTTTGGTTTCACAACCCATTTTTGCAGCAGGTCGAGATTGCACTACAAGCCATGATAGTCTTCCTCGCTGTCCACTACACCACCAATCTTGGTGCCATCCACAAATTTGCTGATCCAGTGAACCACACTATCATCCAGATTACTGATATAAATGACAAACAACAACAGACCCAACACTGATCCCTGCGGCACACCACAAGTCACAGGGTTCCAGTCAGAGAGGCAACCATCTGCTACCACACTCTGGCATCTCTCAAAGCCAGTGTCTCATCCAATTTACTATCTCATCTTGAATGCTGAGTGACTGAACCTTCTTGACCAACCTTCCATATGAGACTCTGTCAAGTGCCTTGCTAAAGTCCATGTAGACAACATCCACTGCCTTGCCTTCATCCACTTTCCTGATAACTTCCTTGAGAGACTCTATAAGATTGGTTAGACATGACCTACCGTGTGCAACGCCATGCTGTCTATCCTTAATCAGTCCACATCTATCCAAATACTTATATATCTGGTTCCTGCACATACATTCCAATAACTTTCCCAGTACTGATGTCAAGCGCACCAACATACAATTTCTTAGTTTACTTTCAGAGCCTGCCTTGAACAGCGGAACAACATTGGCTGTCCTCCAATCCTCCAGTCCCTCACCTGTCACTAAGGATGATTTATATATCTGTGCTTGGGCCCCGACAATTTCTTCACTTGTCTTCCACAGGGTCCCAGGGAACAACTTGTCAGGCCCTGGGGATTTATCCATGGTAATTTGCCTTAAGACAGGAAACACCTCCACCTCTGTAATCTGTACAGGGTCCATGAAGTTGATGCTGCTTTGCCTCACTTCTATAGACTGTGTTCATCTCCGGTGCAAATACGGATGCAAACAAAATCTCCCCCATCTATATTGTCTCCTCATATGGATTACCATTCTGATCTTCCAGAGGATTATTTTTTTCCCTTGCAACGTTTTTGCTCTTAACAGGTCTGCAGAATCCCTGAAGAGTCTCCTAAACCTTGTCTGCTGGGGCAACCTCATGCCTTCTTTTATTTCTTTCATAAGTGTTCACTTGAATTTCCTGTACTTCATAGGAAGGAAGGAAGGAACGTCGACTCAGACCATGACAGGCCTGCGTCAGGCATTTTCATGCCTTACAAGACGCAGGTTGGAAGTCTGTGTGGGGCGCCACTCCTCGCACAGACACTAGAGCAATGTGTGGTTAAGTGCCTTGCTCAAAGACACAAACACGCTGCCACAGCTGAGGCTCGAACTTCATAAGTATCCCATTTGTTCCTATTTTCCTGTACCTGGTATGCAACTCCTTTTTATTGATCGGGGAGATGAAAGCCAAAGGGGTGATAGAGCTGCATGTCGAGAGGTGGGGGTAGGGGGGGGATGTTTAAACTAAAGTTGCAGGGTGAATGGGAGCCTGAATAACAGAACAGATAGTGGAGGGGTTGTGGGGACAGATGTTGTTCTGTCCTCAGACAAAGTCAGGAATGAAAAAGTTGAGCATGGTGCAGTGAATATGCTCAATCCTGTATATTTCAATACAGGGAGCAGCGTAGGAAAGGCAGATGTGTTCAGGGCATGGAACAAACCCTGGAATTATGACACTAGGATCTGGCAACTGTGGACTGGGACAGGCTGCTTTATGACAAAGGTGTGCTTGGTAAATGGGAGGCCTTCAAGGTGAAGTTTTGAAAGTACAAAGCGGGTATGTGCTTGTCAGAATAAAAGGTAAAGATAGAAACTGTAGGGAACCTTGGATTTCAAGAGATATTGAGACCCTGGTGAAGCACAAAATGGAGTTGCATAACAGGGAGAGGCAGGTAGGTTCTTATGGAGTATAAGAAAAGCAAGAGAACACATAAGAAATAAATCAGGATGTCTAAAAGAAGGCATGAGATTGCCCTCACAGAAAAAATATAGGATAATCCTAACAGATTCCAGAGATAGATTAAGAGCAAAAGTATTGCAAGGGACAATGTTAGTCCTCCGAAAGACCAGAATGGCAATCCGTGTTTGGAACCAAAGCAGACGGGGAAGATCATCTCTATTTACTCAGGAGATGGACACAGAGTCTATGGAAGTGTGGGAAAGTGGCATTAACATCGTGGACCCTGTACAGATTAAAGAAGAGGGGATGTTTGCTATCCTGAGGCAGATTAGGGTGGATAAATCTCCAGGGCATGACAAGGCGCTCCCTTGGACCCCACGGGAGGTAAGTACAGAAATTGTCGAGGCCCCTAGCAGAGATAATTAAATCATCCTTGGTGACAGGGGGAGGTACCAGAGGACTGGAGAACAGCCAATGTTGTTTCGCTGTTTAACATAGAACATAGAAATCTACAACATATTACAGAGCCTTCAGGCCACAAAGTTGGGCCGACCACGTAACCTACTCTAGAAACTGCCTAGAATTTCCATAACGCAAAGCCCTCTGTTTTCATGAGCTCCATGTACCTATCGAAGAGTCTCTTAAAAGATCCTATTGTATCCGTCTCTACCACCATTGCTGGCAGTGCATTCCACTTACCCACCATTCTCTGTGGGAAAAACTTACCCGTGACATCCCCTCGGTACACATTTCGAAGCACCTTAAAACTGTGCCCCCTCGTGTTAGCCATTTCAGCCCTGGGAAAAAAGTCTCTGGCTATCCACATGATCAATGCCCCTCATCATCTTATACACCTAAAAACAGCTCTGAACATAAACAAGGAAATTATACATTGCTTTGAGTGTTTTTTCAAAGTATACAGAATTACGAGGGTAAATGCAAGTAGGTTTTTTCCACTGAGGTTGGGTGGGACTATAACCAGAGGTCATGGGTAAGTGGTGAAGGTGAAAATTTAAGGGGAATATGTGGGAAAACTCTTCACTGAAATGGTTGTGACAGTGTGGAATGAGATGCCAGCACAAGTGGTTCATGCCAGCTGAATTTCACCATTTAAGTGAAGCTGGGATAGGTACCTTGATGGTAAGGGTATGGAGGGTGATGGTCCCGGTGCAGGTGGTTGCATTAGACAGCTTAAATGTTATCATCATTGTCTAGAGGGGACAAACGGCCTGTTTCTGCACAGAATTTCTCCATGTTTCTATGACAGAGAAGCTGGCCAAACTTGACTGGAAGGGGAAACTGGTAGGAATAACGACAGAGCAGCAATTGCTGGAGTTTCTGGGAGCAACTCGGGAGCTGAGTGATAGATACATCCCAAATAAGTAGAAGCATTGTAAAGGCAGGAGGACACAACCGTGGCTGAAATGAGAAGACAAAGCCAACATCAACATAAAAGCCAAAGAGAGGGCAAATAATACAACAAAAGCTATTGGAAAGTTTTTAAAACCAACAGAAGACAACTAAAAAAAAAAATCAGATATGCTCAGGACATTGATTTATGATTTGCCGTCATTAACGAGTCTTGGTAGCACCCAACAGTCCGAGGCATTTAGAGGAACAAGATCTCCGGGGCCTCAATATCTCTTGAAAACCAAGGATCCCTGCACCAGTTACCTTTCAACTTTTATTTTGTCATGCTCATATAAACTCTACACTTTCACTATTCCACTTCTGAAGGCCTCCCACTTACCAAGTACACCTTTGATAGAAAACAGCCTTTCCCAAAACACACTTGTCAGATCCTTTCTGATGCCATCAAAATTGACCTATCCCCAATTTAGAATCTCAATCCATGATCCAGACCTCTCTTTTTCCATATTTACTTGGAATCTCATGGCATTATGACCACCAGATACAAAGTGTTCCCATACACTAATTTTTGTCACTAGCCCTGGATCATTTCCTAATAGCTTTTTACACACTTCTACATTGGGAATTCTACATGTTGATAAGGACACATTTGACAAACTCTACCCCAGGTAGTCTTTTTCCAGTATGAACGACCCAGTCAATATTTGTAAAGTTAAAATCACTTACTATATGAACATATGTTTCTTGGCATAGTCTGCAATCTCTCTACAAATTTGTTCCTCTAAATCCCTCAGACTGTTGGATGCAACCAAGTCCCAGTAATGGCTACAATATCATTATTCTATGTCCTAAGCTCATCTGGATTTCCTACGATGCTTCTTGCATTGTGATATACACAGCTCTGCACATTCATCATACCATGCTCAACCTTTTGATTGCTGACTTTGTCTGAACAACATCTGTCTGGGTGTCAAGAAAGCAACCTCTCCCTCAATGTCACACAAAAAAAAGGAACTGGTTGTGGACTACAGAAGGAATGGAGACATCAATGAATCCAGAGTTGAGAGAGGAAACAGCTTTAAGTTCCTCGGCATGAACATCACCGAGGATCTCATCTGGTCTGTGCACACCGGCTGTGTGGTATGTGGCTGTGTACCTCTTCCACCTCAGAAGCTTGAAGAAGTTTGGGATGGGGTCCCAAATCCTAAGAATTTTCTACAGGGACACAATTGAGAGCATCCTGACCGGCTGCATCACTGCCTGGTATGGGATCTGTACTTCCCTCAATCGCAGGGCTCTGCAGAGAGTGGTGCAGACAGCCCAGAGCATCTGTAGATGCGAACTTTCCACTATTTAGGACATTTACAAAGACAGGTGCGTATAAAGGCCCGAAGGATCATTGGGGATCCGACTTACCCCAACCACAAACTGTTCCAGCTGCTACCCTCCAGAAAATGGTACTGCAGCATAAAAGCCAGGCCCAACAGGCTCCTGGACAGCTACTTCCACCAGGCCATCAGACTGATTAATTCCTACTGATGCAATTGTATTTCTATGTTATAATGACTGTACTATTTATTATAAATTACTAAAAATTACACATTGCACATTTAGATGGAGAAGTAATGTAAAGATTTCTACTCTTCATGTATATTAAGGATATAAGTCATTTCAATTCACCCTTTCCACCCATCTGTTCTGCCATTCTGGCTCCAATCCCACCTGCAACTTTAATTTAACCACCAACCCCTGCCACACACTAGCACTAGCTAGCAAGCCTCACCACTAGGATATTAGGCCTCTGCTAGTTTTAATTCCCTAACTAACAAAGCCCCTATCAGCCCTTTGAAATTCCTCTGCTAGGTAATCCCCCCTAACAGTTCCGAAAGTGGTCCACCTGTTGTTGTGTGGGATAGCAACAAGAGTACTCTGCGATGGCTATTTAACCTCATTCCCCTTACTGACTCTCATCCAGTTTCCTGTGTCCTGCACCTTGGGTGTAACTCACCTCTCCTCATGTCATATCCATCACGCCCTCTAACTCCCAAATGATCTGGAATTCATCCATTTCCAGCTCAAACTCCCTAACGTGCAGGGTTACAAACTGCAGCTGGATGCACACCTAGCAGGTGAGGGTGTCAAGGACACTTGAAGTCTCCCCACCTTCCCACCAATGTCCCATCTAATTTGTAATGAGCCGTGTGCCAAAAAATCTTGTGCTGTGCAATTTTTACCCAGTGACAACAATATGTGCACACTGAACTTTAAATAGAGGTACTCATTTTAACAGCTAGTAAATCACTGTCAATAAGAACTTTGATATCCTCTGGATTTGATCAAGTTCATCTGCATTCTCACACAACCTACGTAGCAGGCCTGTAGAGGGTTAGGAAGAATTTTCTCACTCCAGCTTTTGCACACCATCCATATCTGATTTGCTTGCTAAATGACACTTTTAAAAGTCAGATTTCCAAATATCAGTCCACTTCCTCCCATTTGCAAATTTTCCAGCAACTTTTACATCGCCACAATACACACAGTTTCTGTTTTGTACATAAATATTTCCCCTGAACCCTTCCCCCAGGTGTCTGACGGTGCTGAGCTTATTGATGGCAATGCCAATGAATATCAAGGGAAAGGCAGTACTCTGTCCGGCACATTTGTGATGTGAAAGCTACTTGTTGCCCAGGACAAAAGTGTTTGATATAATTATGTACCCAGAGAGAGTGGGTCAAAACGTGTTCTCACGAGTAGAAAAGTCCAGAACAAGAGCAGGTAGAAGAAGCAACACACACAAAAAGCTGGAGGAACTCAGCAGGCCAGGCAGCATCTAAGGAAGAGTACTAATGCAGAATTCCTCCAGCAATTCGTGTGTGTTGCTTGGATTTCCAGCATCTGCAGATTTTCTCTCGTTTGTGATAGCAGGTAGAACAAAGGTGATTTAAAAGATTTGTTCCCTTTCTCCGAGTTCCCAATCCTTGCATTTAGACAGCTGGAGCTCAGCTCTGTCTGAGAGATCCATCGGTTCCCATTCCCTCATCAGCCGGAAGCTCCCCGGGGTCCGTGTACGGGTCGTGGGGCTGAGAGAGAGAGGGAAGAGATCAGGACTGTCCCGGGATTGCGGGTCACGGTGTCCGGAACTCACAGTAATTGTCCCGAATTCGATGTTGAAAACCCCACCAGCAAACTGTCTCTTACCTGGGGTCGATGTTCCGAGGCCTTTACTGTACTGCGCGCATGCGCGACATTCGAGCACAAACATCAACCTTGACACCTGCGCATTTCATCGGTGCTTCGGCGACGGCGATAATTGTGACGCAGAGCTTTCTGGGTAATCACGGTGCCATTAAAAGTTTCAGCAAAATAAACACAATCAGATAAATACCACAATAATAATTATAAAACACACAATACGGATGATTAATACATTGATCGTATATCCATGAAATGACGCTAGGCAGAGGAGTGTCTGGACATGCGGTGACTGAGAGGAAATGTTAAATTGGTGGTGATGGGGGTAGTGAAGGGTGAGTTAGAGGGTGGAGACGTTGCTCAGTCTTATTGCTTGGGGAACCTAAATATTTTTTCAGTTTGCTGGTCCTGGTGCAGATGCTATGTAGCCTCTTCCCTGATGGGAGTGGAACAAACAGTTAATGAACAGGGAGCCTTCATGGTATTACTGGCCATTTTATGGCACCAGTCTGTATATATGTCCTTGATGGGGGTCTGCTGGTGCCGGTGATGTGTTGGGCAGTTTGACTATCCGACGTACAGCCTTCCTGTTCACCACAATGTCGTTCCCGTACCTTGTAGTGATGCAACATGTTACGATGCTCTCTGCTGTACTTCTGCTGTAAGACCTGAGTATACGTGTACGATACATAGTCCATCCGTTTTCATCCTCCTGGGAAAGTCGGAATGCTGGTGAGATTTCCTGATTGTGTGGAATGTGTTCTGGGACCATGAAAGGTTGTGAGAGATGTGCATGGCTCAGGAGTTTGAAACTGCTTCCAGTTTCCACAGCTATGCTGCTGATGTAAAGATGTATGTGAGTGGTACAAGTTCTCCTGAAGTCGATAACCAATTCCTTCGTCTCATTGACATTGAGGAAGAGGGCTCAATTTGCCTGGAACCAGCACCTTAGCCCTTCAGTCTGTATGTCATCTCATTGATATTAGTGATGGACCTCACCATGGTCATGTTTTCGGCGAACTTGACAATGTGATTACCCGGGTGTTTGACTGTGCAGTCCTGTGTGAGCAGAGTGTACAGCAATGGTTTCAGCGCACAACCTGTGTTGAGGATGATGGGGAGTGAGGAGCGGTTGTACATAATGTCTTTTTGAAGCCCGTTTGTTCGGAAGTCGCACACCCTGTTGTGAGGCGGTGTATTTAGATGGAGGAGTTGGAATTTGTCATAGAGTGATTCTGTCAGTAAACAGATTGGTGAGTGGCCAATGCGGCATGATTAGAGTTTTTGATCTGTGCCATTATCAGCCGTCTCACGCTCTTTGTGATGATTGGCGGCTCTTCCACCGGGCGGTAGTTGTTTGTTTCTGAAGGTGTAGAGTTCTTTGGTACAGGGATGATGCTGGCTGATTTGAGACCTGGATGAGTGAAGTGCTGACGGTGGCCGTGAAGTCATCAGTGAGCTGGTGTGCACACTGCCGGAGTACTTGGCCAGGGATGTTTTATGGTCAGGCAGCCTCACGGAGGTTGGATCTTTGCAGAGTCCTCTCATCCGCTGTTATTACAAAGTGTGGGAGACGGTAGATTTCGTGACTTGCTTGTGTTGCGTGACTCAAAGCATTGTGTAGAGCGCCAGGGAGGGGGACGTCACTGGTACAGTCAAAGCTATTTTTCCTCACGTGGTCTGTAATGCCGTTGATGCCTAGCCAAATATGCAAAGGATTGTTCCCCAGGTTTGGGGACTCCGAAGCCAAAGGGCACAGACACAAAGGAGCAGAGAGATCAGAGACACCTGCGAGGTAATCTCAATACACAGAGCGAGTGGGTACCTGGAATGAGCTGTTCAGTGTTTTGCATCGTTGGTTATCTACCTCGGGTTTAGTATTCTCACCGTGTTTGGATACTCCCAACACTCTGTGAGCAACTGGAAATTAAACAGATACTCAAGTTGTTGGAGACCTGAAATCAAATCAGAAAATGTTTGAAGCAATTCCGACACAGAATGTTGGAGCTGAAGCATTAACTTTGTTTCTCTCTCCGCAGATATTCTGTGTTTGCCTCTTTCTGGAACATTACGTTGGAATAGAAACATAGAAAATAGGTGCAGGAGTAGGCCATTCGGCCCTTCGAGCCTGCACCGCCATTTATTATGATCATGGCTGATCATCCAACTCAGAACCCAGCCCCAGCCTTCCCTCCATACCCCCTGACCCCCGTAGCCACAAGGGCTACGATTTAAATGATTTAAGTCTCCTGGGAAATGGACTTGCGTAGGACACACAATTTAAATTCGTTCTCTTACAGCACAGAAAGAGGACTTTTAGCCCATCCAGCCTGTGCCATTCTCTGTCTGGACCCACTCACGTGCACCCAAACTCTAGCCCTCAGTACCTTCTTCATCCACGTACACATACAAACTTCTCCTAAATGCTGCAGTTGAAGCTGCACCTGCATTCGCGTCGCCCTCTGAGTGAAATTCCTCCTCAGGTTACCCTTAAATATTTCACTGTTTGCCTAAATCCATGATCTCACCCAACCTGAGGGGCAAAACCCTACCTGCATTCACCCTATTGATACTATCAAGGTTTTGTGAGCCTCCAGCAAGGGTTTGCATCCTGGGTCCACGGATTCCACGGTTAATAGTAGGGGTATATGGCATAAAATAGTTTGGGAACTTCTGCTAGCATTACCCCTCATTCTCCTGTGCTTCAGGGAATCAGTTTATAACTCTTTCAATCTATCCTTGTAACTCCGTTCCTTAAATACCAGCAACATCTGTGTCTGCCAGGGCTCCTGCAGTCTCTTCATTAGCCTGCCAAGAACTGTCTGGTTTAAGCTGGTCCATCTCTGACACGCCCGTGCCCTTTCCTGATCTCTCTCTGTCTCCATCTCTAGAGAGGGGATGTCAACCAACTTCTTTCATAAACCTACTGATTTCTATGATAATCTCGACCGTACCTCGTCCCAACCTATCTCCTGTAAAATGTTCTTCCCCTTTCCCAGTTTGTTTGCTTCTGCTACTTCTGTTCCCAGGATGTGGCTGTCCCCCCTCCGCTGTTCCCAGGATGTAGCTGTCCCCCCTCCGCTGTTCCCAGGATGTGGCTGTCCCCCGGATGTCGCTGTCCCCCCCCTCCGCTGTTCCCAGGATGTAGCTGTCCTCCCTCCGCTGTTCCCAGGATGTAGCTGTCCCCCCTCCGCTGTTCCCAGGATGTAGCTGTCCCCCCTCCGCTGTTCCCAGGATGTGGCTGTCCCCCGGATGTGGCTGCCCCCCTCCGCTGTTCCCAGGATGTAGCTGTCCTCCCTCCGCTGTTCCCAGGATGTGGCTGTCCCCCCTCCGCTGTTCCCAGGATGTAGCTGTCCTCCCTCTGCTGTCCTCAGGATGTAGCTGTCCTCCCTCCGCTGTCCCCAGGATGTAGCTGTCCTCCCTCCGCTCTTCCCAAGATGTGGCTGTCCCCCCCCTCCACTATTGATGCTGTCCTCACTCACATTTACCATACGTCTGTGTTCACTCCATCTTCCACCACCATAATATTGATAGAGTTCATCTTGTCCATACCAACCACCCCTTCAAACTCTGCAACTTCCACCATCACCAAAGAGATCTTACGACTAAACATGGATTTACCTTCTTCGCTCCCACCTCGCCCTCTTCTTTCAACAGGGATTATTCCTTTCACAATTCCCTTGTTCATTCACCCCCCCCCCCTCACTAATCTCCCTTCAGCCACTTATCTCTGCAAGCGGCCTAGGTGCAACACCTACCCGTACACCTCCTCCCTCACCTCCATTCAGACACAAAACAGTCCTTCCAGGTGAGGAAACACTTCACCTGCTAGTCCGCTGGGGTCATCTATTATGTCCTGTGCTCCCGATGCAGTCCCAATGACATTGGCGAGAACCAGCATAAATTAGTAGACCGTTATATCGAGCATCTCTGTATCGTCTGCCACAAGGGGGACTTTGCAGTAGCCAAATATTTTAATTCTGATTTCCATTGCGACGACTCGATCGATGGCCTCCTCTTGTGCCAAGATGAGACCGCCCTCAGGGTGAATGAGCTACACCTTATATTCCATCTGGGTAAGCTCCAACTTGATTGTATGAGTATTGAATTCTTCTTCCAGTTAACAAATAACATCCCCCCGCCCCCCGCAATTCTCTAATCCCCACTCTGAAATTTAATTTCTCCTCACCAGCCTATTACTTCACTTGGGTCCTTTCCGTCCCTTTCTCCTATTGACTAGTCTCTGATTCTTTCTTCTCCTGCCTTTGAACTGTCCTATACTTAACTTCACCTATAACCTCCAAGTTCGCCTCTTTCTCCTCCCCGACCTTTTTATTCTGATATCTTGCCCCTCCTGCTCAGCAATGAAGAAGGCTCTTTGCACAGAATGTCGACTGCTTACTCTTTTCTGCCTGATGTGCTGAGTTCCATTAGTGTTTTGTGTGTATTGCTTTGGATTTCCAGCATTTGCAGGCTTTCTCGTGTTAAAGTATGGTAATTACCATAACAATTATTTGTGTTTTGTTGAGATTATACCGGGAATATTGTGTAAAATCCCGCTCCCCACACTAACACGGGTTATACAGACCAAAGAACAAACTGCCAGAGGAACTCAGTGGGTCGGGCAGCATCTGTGGAGGGAAATGGACCGTCAACATTTCGGGCCGAGACCCTCCCTCTGGACTGAGAGTGGACGGGAAATAGTCAGAGAAAAGAGGTGAGGGGTGGGGATGGGGCAAGAGCTGGGGAGTGAGAGGTGGATCCAGGTGAGGGGGAGGTGGGAAGGTGGAAATAGTGACAGGGGTGGGAGATGAGTGGCTGGGGCAACACGGGGGGCTGCAGAAGGTGGAAGTTAATGCCATAGAGAATGAACAATTAGGTTAGAGAGTATTTGTTTTGGAGATTCAGCAGGCGGATTCCTGGAGGACGATGAAGATCATTGATCGTCTTCACATAAAACAGAGATCGGCAGAAGTGTGGAGACCAAAGGTAATGAAGATCAGCAGGGAGCATGTGTCTGAGATGGGAGAGCAGCCGTCATGTTGATGGTTTGAAGGGCTGAATGGCATCCTGCTGTTTCTCACTTGATATTTCAGTGTTGCTGTCCCGTGAGCCCGGAGGAATGTGAATAGAAATCAGTGTTTATAAACACAGAGGTGATTTGAATGAAAACAACATATTTCCTATTTTGGTCTGAATTGCGTGTCAGACCGGGATGGGAATTGAGCAGACTTGGGGATGGGGTGGACGGAGCAATGTGGACGGGGAAGTTACGCAGGGAATATTAAAAATGTAATTGGTGTAAATATGAAATAATTGAAAAATGCGGAAGACGGGTCGGCCAGCGTGTGAGAGGTGAGATGCAGGATCACCGGTTCAGGTGGGAGACCCTCCACAAGTCACGTGATCCCGTTTCTCACTCTCATTTCAACACAGATCTGCAGCATCTGCGGGTTTTTGCTTACGAACCCTGCCCCCGCTCTGATGACGAGGCTGTCACTTTGTAAATACTCACATTCCACGGATGGGCGGTAGTTTTCTTTCCGTTCTGTGTTGAAGCGGATCGTCGGCGGGGTGCCTGGGGGGGACGGATGACTTCTCTGCCAGGCAAATGGATCAAGTTCCCATCGGTGAGTATTGAGGCCGGTGCCTAGGGGTGAATGAGACGGACAATTTCCCATCGGTAGTGTATGTAAACTTCTGACCCACTGGGAAAGTGATGAAAGAAATAAAAGCTGAAATAAATAATTCTGTCTACTATTATTCTGACATTTCATATTGTTAAAATAAAGTAGTGATCCTAATTGACCTGAGACAGTGAATGTTTTCTAGGATTTGTGAAAAACTGAGTTGAAATGTATTTGGCTAAGGTGTGTGTAAACTTCTGACTTCAACTGTAGATGCAGCCGTCTGAAATAAGACATTTTGAAAACCGATCCGCACTGGCTGTAAGGTTTTTGCTTTGACATACTTAACCCTCTCTGCAGACACTGCTTTTCACCTTGCCATAATATATGGAAAATCTCAACCGTGTAAACAGGAAACTGTAGGAACACAAACATCATCACCGCCGAAAGAGTTTTAAAACTGAGTGGATAAGTCATTGATCACTGAGACAAAGCACAGAAATGGGTTGCTTAGAAATAAAGATACAAAATAAATATCAGCAGCAAAGCCATTCTCATCTCAATTCCCCGAGAATAGTCTGACATTGTTGACGTTATCAACTCGGTCCGCTCACTGCCCCACACGATCCCTCTCGGGGATATTTCCTAACCATGGCAATACACAAACTGCTGCAAGAATTCAGTTGGTCAGTGAGCATCCATGCATGGAAGCGAACAGTCGATGTTTGAGTCCGATAGTTTTCATGGTGACTGGAAATGAAGCGAGGCGGGAGGACAGATGATTGATTGATTTGTCAGGTGAGGGTTTTTCTGTGAAATTCAGAGCTCAGCGTCTGTGCGCATGTGCCCAGCACATTTCTTGGCACAGGGAGCGGCTTTTCAACTGAAATCATGTTTAATCCGTTCCTCAAAACACTCACATTCAGATGTGAACAAAGTCGCTTTAATATTGTAATTAATGGATTCTGCAGTGTTTCAAATTTTGAAAAAAAAAACCGAGGGTCTAATTTAGATTATGAAGACACGTAGTCCCCTTTTATTGTCATTTAATAATGCATGCATTAAGAAATAATACATTATTTCCTCCGGTGTGATATCACAAAACACAGGACAAACCACGACTGAAAAAACTGAGAAAACCACATAATTATGCATGTAGTTACAACAGTGCACAATGCCATAACTTAGTGAAGACAGTCTGTGAGTACAGTAAAGTTCAAAGTTTATTAAATGTCCCACATCTCACGCAGTCGGGAGAGGGAAGAAAAACTCTCCCTGCCATCCCGACCACAATCCGACTTTGAGTTATCCGAAAACTTCGAGCTCTGGTCAGCTCTCCGACACAGAGTACTGAGCGCCATCTCTGTCCGAGCGATTCGACCTCTTTTTCGGTCGCCAAAAGCAGGCAAGGCCGGGGATTTTGAGGCCTACCCTCCGACCACACAGTAACGACAGCAGCGGACGGGCGTTTCAGAAATTTCTCCAGATGTTCCTCTACGATTTCATGTCCATTCTCCATCAAATCAGAATTGTCCACGGCCCCTATTTAACAGATACGATATCATTTTTCACCGGAGAACTGCGCACGCGCGGCGCGCTGCTATCTTCTCCTCCTTCCAGCTAATTTATATCAAATTCCGATCATCTGCAGCTGCTTTAAAATATTTTTCACAGTTCCTTTCAGATAAATCAGACCATTGTATCTGAACAACAACATTCCTTAATGTAAAAAAAATCATTATCTAGCGCAAGGAACTGGCAGGTTTCCCAGTTGCAATTGCCATTTACCTATTAAATGCTCCTGATGAAAGGGTGAGAGGGCGTGTGAGGGTAAGCGGGAAATTAGGTGTAAGGTTTATGGTGAGGGAAAGTGAGGGTGAATATGGGGGATGGGGAAAATAAGTGTGAGAGTGACTGTGAGGATGAGTAACTGCGAGCGTGAGTTTGAGGGTGAGGTTTAGAGTTAGTGCAGAGTGAGGGAGAGGGCCAGGAGGAGTGTAAGGGAAAGGTGAGGGGGAGAATGTGGAAGAGTGAGGGTGAGGATGCGCGTGAGAGACATGGGTGGGTGAGGGGGAAGGTGAGTGTGTAAGAAGTTGATCGTGCAATTGACAGCAAAGTTTGCGGTGAGAGAAAGTGTGAGGTGAAAGAGGGAAGTGAGAGTGACTGTGGGGAGTGACGGGTGGCTGAGGGGTAATTCGTGTCTGAGGGTAAGGAACGAGTTACGCGAGTCTGAGGGTAGGGAACAAGTTGGGGTGAGGGGCAGGTTGAGAATGTGGCGTCGTGATAGAGAAGGGAAAATTTAATTGGAGAGTCATTGTATGAGGGAGAAGGATGCAGAGGGCATGTGGTAGAGGAGGAAGAGTGGAAGGTTGGGAGAGAGGGAGAGGTAGAGAGCGGGTTGCAGGAGGAGTGGGGTTGGAAGACGGGAAGTGGTTGAGATGGAGTGTGAAGCAGAGACAGCGAGGCGGTGAGTGGAGAGACAGAGGGCGATGGAGAACAGATAGCGTGAGGGATAGCGGAGCGTGTGAGACATAGACAAGCCCAAAAGTAACTGAGAGAGAATAGAAGATGAAGGTTGAGTGGGCAGTAGGAGCGAGCGCGAGAGGTGAGAGGGCGTGAGTAGGAGAGAATGGAGACAGAGGGTGTGGGGAGAGGGAAGGAGAGGGAAATAGGGCGAGACAGGGGAGGGGCAGAGTTGGGGAGAGGGGGAGAGATTGGAAGTTGGGGTAAATGGGGACCGGGAGATAGGGAGGGATTGGCGAAAGCGATCGGGAAGGAGTAGTGGAAGAAGATAGAGGGAAATGGAGAGAGAGAGAGAAGGGGTGAGTGAGAGAGAAGAGAGGTGAAAGGGAAGGAGCAAAGCAAGGAAGGAATACGAATGTAGGTGCTGCGAGGGATTTAGGTTGAGAGACGGGGAGAAGAAATATAGAAAGTAGAGGAGAGCTGTGAGAGAGAGGGATGAGAAAGGAGGGGTGTGCTCGAGGGGGCGAGTTTGAATGGGTGTGTGCGAGGGGCAGCTATGAAAGAGAGGTGAATGTTTTGGGAATCGGGGAGAGAGGGATGAGAGAGATGGATAATGAGGATGATGGGTAACACGAATTTTAGAAGAACGTGAGGGGCGCTGACAGATTTGGACGACGAGGCCCTAGAGGTGAGGAAGGGGCATGAGGCAGGAGAGAAGGAGTGGGAGAAGGACGCAGGGGTGAGAACATGGGAGGTGTAAGTGAGAAAGGGGTGGAGGAGGAGTGGAAATGGCGTTGGAGGGGGTTAAGTGAGAAGAGGGAGGTGTGGAGGAGAGACGGGTGGCAGAGAGAGGCAACAAAGAGGGAGGGATGGATGAACGTGATGTGGAGGGTGAGGTGATAGAATAGGGCGGGCATAGGGAGGTTTAGTCAGAATTTGATAGATCAACACTACTTATTCAGTTCATAAGGATGTTAATCCTTGCTGTTCACGTCGCCGAACAAATGCACGCTGAGATTGTTTCCCTGTCTCCGTATCGCACACTGGGAGCTTTATCACGCTCAGTTCCCGTACTCCATATCCTACATCGATAGTCTACCTCGCACGATTACCGGTCTCCATATGACACGGCACACAAGTTCTCGTCTCCGTATCCTACACCGAGTGTTTTCCTCTGCACGGTTGCCGCTCTCCATGCAAAAATGTTAGTCTGCCAAGTTCCGTTGACCTGGTCTCCCCACCGTTTTTATCAAAGCCAGATGAGCCCAGGGCAAGGGCCAATGCATGGAATTGTGATATTGTAGCCATCAGTTTGACTTCGATGCAGGAGGGCCAGAACTGGCAGCCCAGTATTCCAGGGTCCTCCTGTTTTAGACGAGATTATAGGGGAACGAATGACGTCACTGTGAGAGAAAATGTCAAAGCAGTGTACAGTCAGAACAGATGACAGTACTCGTGTAGTGAGGGTTTAAGGGTGAAATTGAGGGGAAAAAAAACAGTGGTATGACCACGCTAATACGCGATATTTCAGAGCCCAGACATCTAAGAGGTTAGAGGAGTAAATTTATGCAGATATCGCAGAATGTTCCAAGAAATATGAGGATTTTATGGAAGATGATTTTAACTTTCTATATATTGACAAAGACTCCCATACTTTAAAAGGACTAGATGGGTTGCAGTTTTTCAAATGTGTTCAGGAAAGTTTTCTTAAACAGTACAGATAAGTCACATGGAGAGAATGTGCTATACTTGATCTCCTATTGGGGAATAAGACAGGGATGGTGAAATCAGTATCTGAAAGGTAACGCTTTGCATCGAGTGATCCTAATACATTGAACTTCAAAGTAAATATGGAAAACGATAGCGCTGGCCCGCAAGTTGAGATTCTGAACGAGAGAAAGGGCGATTGTGATGGTATCACAAAATATCTGGGAAGTGCAGATTTGGACAGAATGTTTTCTGCCAAAGGTGTGCTTGGTAAATGCGAGGCCTTCAAAAGTGAAATACTGACAGTACAAATCATGCGTGTCCCTGTCAGAATAAAAGATAACTGTAACACGTTTAGAGAAGTTTGGTTCTCAAAAGATATTGAGGTACGGGTTAGGGAAAAATGAGGTGCATCGCAGGTTTGGGAAAGGAGGGACAAATGAGACAGTTATGGAGTGTTAGGAATGCAAGGGAACACTAACGAAAGAAAACAAGAGAGCTAAAAAAAAAAGGCATCAGGCTGTCCTAGCAGACAATATGAAGGAGAAACCCTTGGGGATTCTACAGATATGATAAGGACAAAATGATTGCAAGGGACAAAGTGGTCCTCCTGAAGATCAGAATAATATTCTATGCCGACCAACTGGACTTTCTTGACTAACCTGCCATATCAAATGCCTGGCAATGTCCTTGTGAACAACATCCACTGCCTGGCCTTAATCAACTTTCCTGACATCCTTTTGTAAAAACCCTATAAGATTGATTGGACATGGCCTACTACTCACTAGGTTATGCTGAGTATCCTTATTCAGTCCCTGGCTGTCGAGATACGTACGAGGGGTGATTGATAAGTTTGTGGCCTAAAGTAGAAGGAGTCAATTTCAGAAAACCTAGCACATTTATTTTTCAACATAGTCACCTCCCACATTTACACGCTTAGTCCAGCGGTCATGGAGAACACGGATCCCTTCTTTGTAGAAGTCGGTGTCTTGGACCTTCAGAAGTAGTCGACAGCAGGGGTGATTGATAAGTTTGTAGCCTAGGTTAGACGGCCTGAAGTTATACAGCTCTCGTTACATGCACGTGCAGTCCAACTCTTTGAGTGATTATACAGAAAGTTTGAAGTTAATAACTCATCTCCTTCCACCTTTAACCACAAACTTATCAATTACCCCTGCTGTGGACTGCTGGACTAAGTGTGTAAATGTAGGAGGGGACTATGTTGAAAAATACATGTGCTAGCTTTTCGAAAATTGACTCCTTCTGCCTTAGGCCACGAACTAATCAATCACCCCACGTATATATATCCCTCATCTCAGAATACCATCCAATTATTTACCCATTACTGATTTTAGGCTTCTAATTTCCTGGGTTATGTTTAGATTCTTGTTTTAACGGGGGAACGGCATTCGCTATTCCACAATTCTCTGGTAGCTCACCTGTCGCTAAGGATGATGTAAATATCTGTGATAGGGCCCCGGAAATTTCTGCACTTGCCTCCCACTGGGTACTCGGGAGCACCTTGTCAGGTCCGGCGGATTAATCCACCTTAATTTCCTTTAGGCAGTAAACAGCTCTTCCTCTGTAGTCGGTATAGGGTCCATGAAGTTGATGTCGCTTTTATAGACGGTGTGGTTATCCTGAATAAATGAAGGTGCAAAATGTTTTTGAGGTCTCCCGCATCAGTTACGATGCATTTCACCAATGTAGAGGAGGACACATGTGGACCACTGGATACAATAGACGACGCCAAGCCGATTCGAAGGTGAGGTGTTGTCTCTCTCGGAAGGACTGGCAGGTGCAGTATTCTGGCCGTTCACAGAGCTGAGTGACGGGAGGGAGATTAGTGGGTTAGGCCGAAAGGGGAACATGGGGAGTGGGGGCAGGTGAGGGTTGGGGGAGGAGAGGGGTGAGGGACGTTTAGAGAGAGAATATGGAAGGGGAAGAAATGGGAGTCGAGAGGCGAGAGAAAAGGAAGGGGTGAAAGGATGGTCAAGGTGAGAGAGGGTTGGTGAGAAAGAATTATTTCGAAGGCTTAGAGCAAGGGCGCTAGAAGAGAGAGAGAGAGAGGGAAAGAGAGAGAGAGAGAGAGAGGGGGGGGGGCAAAGAGGGGGACGCCGAGGGAGAGAGGGAAGAAAGAGAGAAAGGATAAAGACGGCTCAGTTATCCTTTCTCCTCCTCTCCTCCCTCACCTTTTCAAACATCGCTGTCCTCTCTCTGAACTCCTCCCCCTTCTTTCCCCACACTTTGTTCCCCTACAAAAGATAACGGGGCTCGATGCTGACCAGCTCGCACCCGCAGGCCTCGTCTCCATTTCTCCAGAAAGTCCGACCCAACTCCTGCATTTGCTTGACCATTGACAATATCGCCCCGCAGCACAGCCTGAACTTGACCGACCCGATAATCTGAGAGGGCGGAAAAACTCGGGACGTGGGCTCGAGATAGGATAATGGTGCCAGCTTCTCCTGACAGCAAACTTCCTGCACGGGCGTCCTTCAATTTGCATAAACCATGGCGTGAGTCGCACACAACCTCGCCATCCCGTCTCTCAAAGCTTTCTCTCCCATCCCCTCTATTCGTGATCCATTATATCCACAGACGGCGGCCATTTCATAATGAGAACCTGCTCATAACTCCACCACCCCCATTCCCCGTTCAACCACTATTGAATGAATCACTGGCCAACTCTCCCAGTCTCGTCACTCCTAATCCCCTCAACTCCCAGTCCCCTCGCTCCGACATTTCTACTGTCCACCTCATCCTGGGTGGCGGCCATTTTGTGATTGGTACATTTGCCAACCGACCATCCAATATCATCGAATACGTCGCACTCGGAAGCTCATTATTCGCTCACTCCCTGGTCATTCATTCAACCCGAACCACCGTCCACCATCCCTCCTTACCATCCCCACCGTCCCCTTGCTCTTCTCTCCCGGACGTCAATCTAAACTTCTGCTGGGAGATACTTTACGACCCGAAATGTCAAACCATGCTCTAGTACTGGGTGATGTACAGCCCTGTCCTCATGGTCTTTGCACTCCTCCGTGTGTCAGTCCCTTCAAGGCGCCCATTTGTAATCTGTCCACTACACCCTTCCTCGATAAGCTTCGAGCGAACGGAATAGGTGGCTTTTAACAGGGAGAATTTCCACGAATGTTTCTGACGGGATGTGGATCAACAACCGTTGCGTGTGAAATGATGTTAACTGTGGGAGAGAGGTTTCTTGTGGCAACAGCTGTCCTAGTGGAAACTTAATAATTTCTTAATTTTACCAATATCAAAAACTCTCCTGAATCGCGAAGGGCTCAGAAAATCTATGGCTAGGGTCCTTCAAGATTTCTTGTGGGGGAAATTGTCGAACGTGTTTGGTTTGATTTCAGCGGAAAGGCGACTCCCTGTACCGGGGCAGTTGAGGGGTGTTCGAGCTGAAACTCGTCCTGCGCTGGACAGCCCCGTTCTCACACAGGGTGGAGCTCAGAACCTTCCAGAACCCAAGATGGATCAAATCCACAGCCTGGGATTCGCTGAATTAAACAGCCAACCTTCGCCCCATTGGTTGTGTTGGAAGAACAAGGAGGAACAATGTGAGCTCTACGCGGAAATCCAGACAGAACCTAGCTGCGACCGGGAGAGACGGTTAACGCAGCCTTTGATATTCCTGTCTGTGTTTCCTCCATTTGCCCCAGTTCCCTCTCCTCCCGACGTCGGACATATCCCGGGCCGGCGAGGGTGTGCGAACCAGAACAGCGGCCATGTATGCTTATTCCAGCTCAGCTGGACCAGTGATCTGTAATGAGCGACGGACACTACATAACAGAATAGCCTCGGGAGTAGCAGCTTAGACTGAAAACTCTGTGCATGGTGAGCACACCGCTCACCCGGGACCGCACTGAACTCCGTCCGGTTTCAACATCACAGTAAGTGTTGTCTCCGATTACTCAGAATGAGGGAGCGTTTACGGAGAGGTCAGTCTGCTTTCGGACCGGGAGGGGATGTAGTGGGAGAAGGGAGCTCTGAGATGTTCAAGTTAACAAATAAACTCCCCCTCTTCCTCTCCTTCTCTCTCTCTTTCACTCACATACAGACAACAAAACTAACTAACAGAGAGACCGTGAAATTTTACGGTCTCAGTCAGAATGCCGTAGATAGACTGATTTAATTAAACATCAAAAGAACACAAATGATTGGGAGTTTAAGGTAGAATAAAATACTGGAAACTCACAAAGTCTGATAGCAATTGTAACAAGTAAACATTCAGACTGCAGACACTGGTAAACTTTCTTTTCTATGCCATCCTCTTTTCATAGCTTTTCATGTGACAGAAATACTTCGATGCAGTACTAAAGAGTGGAGGTGGAATGTCGAACTGGTTTGTTTGTCTTCAGCAGAGAAGCCGCTCCCCGCTCTGAGGAATGTCTGCGTGTCGGAGTCCGCCCGGTGGACAGGCAGCGGCTTGCACACGGAACATCGCGCTGTGAGTCTCACAGAACAGTAACACCGGCCCCTCCCCCGCAGCTACTAACTGACCCTTGCCTGTTTGTTTGGAATGAAGTTGGAAAAAATCGACCTGAAAATATATCCACAAGGAGACTGAACATTCTTACTGAATTAAGGTGAGAATAATTTAGCTTGTGATATTTATTTCTGATCTTCATTTCAAATCGATCTACTATCTATGTTTTGGATCAGTGATGGAGAATCCATTCCCTCCAGTTTAACCCTCTTCTGGCGGCGATGGTATTTGTGTTCCTGTAGTGTCCTGTCAGCATTATTGAGATTTTTCACATTTTACGTCAAGGTTAAAAACGGATCTATAACCAAGGTTACGATTTTGAAGTAAGTGTGCAAAAAAAACTGTTTAGACAACAACGTTTCCCGTTTGCAAAACTTGTTATTTCAGGTGAATGTGTGTTGTTTTCTCTTTGAGACTGTGTTTATTGTGGGTGTTTCGAACCGATCGGCTCGACATCCTGTACAAGCAAAGCCTTTGATTCTGTTCAAGGCGACGGAACACAATAAACAGAAGGGGGTGGGGGCGGCGGTGGGAAAAGGGGGGTGGGGGTGTCAGGTTACAGAAAGAGACAGGCGACAGGCGGCATTGCGGTGCAAAAGGAATAATTTTATTGTACGGGGCAGAAGGCTCGATGGGCTAAGTGGCCGATTTCTGCGCGGTATATTTACAGTAACGATTTGACTCCAGAGTTACTGTAAAACAATTAAAAAAAATTAGGACCATTACACATGTAAATTACCTACCGCTACACCAAAAACAAACATCGCAGTAATTAAACCATCCAGATCGTTGATAGAGATTATAAGCAACAATGATCCCAGCACCGATCCCCTCGGAACCCCAGTAGTATCTGGTCTCCAGTCAGAGGGCGAAACCATTTTCTACCGCTTACTGGCTTCTCCCAGGAAGCCGATGCCGAAGCTATATTACCATCTCTTCCTTAATGTTAAGCCCCTGAACCTTCTTGACTAACCTCCGATGTGGGAATCTGCTGAATATCCAGGTAGATTGTTCTCAAGTATCCTAATACTTTTTCATTCGGTAAATTAACTCTTCCCTTTTTCCCCGGAGCAGCAAGTGTCACGTTGTTCCAGTTGATACGTTACCGACATTGAATATTCTCTCACAGTTGTACTCAGTCCCCACTCTCTGGCTTACAGAGTGTTTACAGAATTCACGTTTATGTACCCTATTACTGCACGCCTCTCGCCATGAGAATTAGCATGATTTGACTCTGTTCTGCCTGCCCTCTCCCAATTCACACAGTTTTCTGCACTTCCCAATTAACGCCCTCTCTGTGTTTCTCAAAATCAAACCCTACCTTTTTTTTGCTCTTCTTAGTGTCAGCTGTATGTTGTGCAAAACTTTATTTAAGCTCTTCTGTGAATCGATATGGAGGCTTTGATAGATTTTTTTTACTAATCCGAAAGCATCGTAATTCAGTCCGGCCTGATAGCGATTACGGAGATACGGCTGTAAAATGACCGGGTCTGGGTGCTCATTACAGATTACACGATTGCTGGAAAGAACGGCAGCTCAAAAGCAAAGAGGCGACGTCGACGTTAAGTAAGGGTTTCGAGTGCTTTTCAAGTTTGATATAAGTTACGAGTAATGCAAAGTGGGCGCAATAGTCAGTTCATGTTAGCAGGGAAATCATGCTACGAAAGGAATGAACACCAGAGAGTCTGCAAGAGACGGTTAAGATTAGGTGTTACAATTGCAAAACAAGCGTGACAAGAGCTGTTCAGGCAACATGAGTTCCCCTTTACTAAAACTTGCCGTTTCCGATAAAAGCATGTTGTTTTCTCTTTGAGACTACAGTATGATTCTAACCAATTTAATGAGGTCCTACCAAGGCAAATGGTATCCATATGGAAGCCTGAATAGTTTTCTTTACTATTCCGAAAGCGTCCTCTTTCAGTCCGGCGTAATAGCGGTTACAGAGATGCGGCTGTAAGATGACCGGGTTGGGTGCTCATTATTACACCAGGTCAAAGGACAAGAGGCAGCGCAGATGTTAAGTGAGGAATCCGAATATTCTCTAAGGTTGGTATAGATGTAGCAGTAATGCAGAATGTGTGTGATTTTAAAATCAGACAATGGAAAGAGTAAACACAAGAGGGCCTGCAGAACTATTTGCTAGAATAACCCAAAAGGTCAGACACCATCTATGGAGAGGAATTTCTCGACCCAATTCATCGAATGTATATTCCGCTCCATAAATACTGCCTATCCTCCTAATTTCTCCAGCATTTTTTGGTTGTTATGGGAACAGTGTCGACTGGACGAAGGTAAATAGCATTTGAAGGTGTGCATCTTCATATTAACAGAGGAGCAATTGCCAAAGCCATCACAAATTAAGGAGCCTGGAACATTTCTTCTTAGACTGTATGTTACAAATTACTAGGAAAAAGGTTGTTTGCCTTTGCTTCTCTCTGTGCAACAAAGAGGAATTCCTAAGAAATGTTGTGAATGTCTCTATGCTGCTGGGCGCGGGAGGTCCCTCAGCTCAGTTGGATACTTCCGGTCCATTGACACTAAAGGGTAAGAGGCCATTATCAAGCCCTACACCTGAGATCCGCCGGCATTCCTCTCAGTATGGGGATTGTGACACTGGGGCACCGGCTAGAGGCTGTACAATGCCGGTGGTCGAGGAATTCCCGCAACGCGGGTAAGCGTGATATGGGATGTGGTTCGACAAGTTCAGCTTGTTCACGTCCCAGTTACTCTTGGAAGTTGCAGTGAGGGTATTCTCCGGAGCTTCTCCGTCTGTCACAATATTAATCTGCGGGCAGATTGTTAACATCTTACATTATATGTAAAAGTATTTGAAAAAAAAAGAATAGATCAACAAGGAATGATTTTACTTTCACCGCGCTGGGGAGAAACTAACTATGAAAGTTATGAAATGGGGGAAGAAATTGTGGAGATGTGCTGTTGCCCGATTCCCAGTGTCTGAGTCCAGGAGCTGATGACCCCGGGGCTGCTGCAGCACCGTCCACACTGCAAGTGTCCTCTCAGGGCAGTGGGAGTGCACCTGCTTCAAAAAGGCCCGGATGCCCCTGTAAACAGAGCTATCAGTCGCCATTGCCCAGTGGATGGTGAAATGAAAGAGGTTATTCCCCATCACTGACGAGCATAGCAGTGACATTAATGCATCACGACGGCTGTTATTGGGTCCGGGGATGGGTATTGATCTTTGTCCGTCTATCTACGCAGTTTGTTATTGGGGAACACAGAAGAACACAGAAAGCGGCTGTTCGGCCCCATGGACCCCATCAGAATTAATCCCGAAGAGCCATCAGAACTAGATGTCATATTACAGAAAAATGTTGTAAACATTGTTGACTTTGTGGCAGTACAGTAATGCAATACATAATAATAAAGAAAAGAAAACGTGTATTACAGTAAGCATATGTTACTAAAATTTAAATGTAATAAATATTGCAAAATAATGAATTTAGTGATGTAGGTTTATGAATTCCATGTCCATCCAGAAATCGGATGGCAGAAGGAACGAAGCTGTTTCTGAACCGTTGCGTGTGTAACTTCAAGCTCCTGTACCTCCTTCTTGATGGTATCAATGGGGAGAGGACATGTCCTGCGTAATTCGGGTCTTTAATGATTGATGCCGCCATTTTGAGGCATCACTCCATGATGGAGCTGAAAGAAATTATAACTTTCCGCAGCCTTTTTCCAGCCTGTGCAGTAGCTCCCTCCGCCCGCACCCCACTGGGTGATGATGATGATGCAGCCAAGTAGAATGCTGTTCACAATATATTTGTAGAAATCAGCGAGACTTGGGTGACATATCAAATCTCTTCAGACGTCTAATGAAATATCGTCGCTGCAGTTCTTTCGTTGAAGTTGCACTTCCCAATCTGCACTCGCAGTTCATGACAGTGACAGCTGTCCCAGACTCTGGGGCTCTGTGACAAGCACAATGTTAAAAGCAAGATTAGACAGAAATTAATATGAAAAGAGAATTGTTGCTTCCTGAAAAGACACGTATCCTGTCTGATGCAATGGACCACTTAATTTACAACTTAATTTTCCCCGGGACCCATATTCCCAGGGTGATGGAACTACTGATCATCCTGTTTTCTCCCAAAAGAGACCCCCCTCAATCACTGTCTACGGATCCACACCCTTCCCACCACTCACCCCACACTCACACGTCCACCCATCACCTCTACCCACACATACAGACAGACCGCCTTCAGATCAAATTTGCAGTCAACAGGGTAAGTTGCAATGTAAGAGGTGGACAAAATCGACAAATGAGAATATAGGACTGAAGCTGTTATATAGATAGACAGAGAAAACCTACAACACAATACAGGCCCTTCGCCCTAGAATGCTCTGCTGAACATGTACTTACTTTAGAATTATCTAGGATTACCCATAGCCCTCTATTTTTCTCAGCTCCATGTACCTATCCAGCAGTCTCTTAGAAGACCCTATCATATCCACTTCCACCACCATCGCCAGCAGCCCATTCCATGCAGTTACCACGCTCTGCGCAAAAAAAAAAACTAACTCCTGACATTTCCTCTGTACCTACATTCAAGCACCTTAAACCTGTGTCCTGTCGTGATAGCCATTTCAGCCCTGGGAAAAAGCCTCTGAATATGCACACGAACAATGCTTCTCCTCATCTCATACATCTCTGTCAGCTCACCTCTCATCCTCCATTGCTCCCAATAGTTCACTCAACCTGTTCTTATAAGGCATGCTCCCCAATCCAGGCAACATCCTTGTAAATCTCCTCTGCACCCTCTCTATGGTTTTCACATCCTTCCTGTTGTGAGGCGACCTGAACTGAGCACAATACTCTAAGTGGGATCTGACCACGATCCTATATAGCTGCAATGTTGCATCTCGGCTCTAAACCTCAATCCCACGGTTGATGAAGGCCCATGCACCGTAAGCCTACTTAAACACAGAGTCAACCTGCGTAGCAGCTTTGCTGTCCGCACCACTCTCTGCAGGTTCCTGCGATTAAGGGAAGTACAGTTCGCATAGCAGGCAGTGACACAGCCAGTCAGGATGCTTTCGATTGTGTCCCTGTAGAAAGTTCTTAGAATTTGGAGGCCCATCCCAAACTTCTTCAACCGTTTGAGGTGTAAGAGGCACTGTTGTGCCTTTTTCACTACATAGCCATGTATGTACAGACCACGTGAAATCCTCAGTGATGTGGATGCCGAGGAACTTGAAACGGTTCACTCTCTCAACACGAGATCCATTGATGAAAGAAATGTGGCAAATGTTCAGGGGATATTTGGGCGGAGTTCTGCATAGGTACATTTCAATGAGACAGGGAAGTTATTAGATTAGATTAGATTCAACTTTATTGTCATTGTGCCAAGTACAGATACAAAGCTAATGAAATGCAGTTAGCACCTGTCTAGAAATGCAAAGAATAGTGTTATTTACAAAATAGCTGTGAATAAAATAGTGCTACAGCACACAAATATAAAAGTACTGAGACAGTACAATATGGATGCAATACTGCTAGCGCTGTGATGTGAGATTCAGCAGTGTCACAGCCTCAGGGAAGAAGCTCTTCCTGTGCCTGCTGGTGAGGGAGCGGAGGCTCCTGTAGCGCCTACCAGATGGGAGGAGAGTAAAAAGTGAGATGCATCCTTGATAATGTTTTCCGCCCTGCCCCGGCAGCGTTTATGGTAGATATTCTCAATGGTGGGCATTTGGGTGCCGATAATCCGCTGGGCAGTTTTCATCACACGCTGGAGTGGTTTGCGGTCCGATACGGGACAATTGCCATACGACACTGAGATGCAGTTGGTGAGTATGCTCTCAATGGTACAGCGGTAAAAAGTCCGTCGGTATCCTGGGACAGAGGTGAGTTTTCTTGATGCTCCGCAGGAAATAAAAGCACTGTTGCGCTTTTTTGATCAGGATGGAGGAGTTCAGGGACCAGGTGAGATCCTCGGAAATGTGGACACCAAGGAACTTGAAGCTTGGTACACGCTGCACTACAGTTCCGTTGATGTAGAAGAGGACGTGAATGTGACTCCTAGCATGCCTGAAGTCCACAGTGATCTCCTTGGTTTTCTGGGTGTTAAGAGCCAGATTGTTGTCGGCACACCACACAGCCAGGTGCTGGACCTTGTCCCTGTAGGCTGTCTCATTATCGCCCTCCGATCAGTCCAACCACTGTGGTGTCGTCTCGAACTTGATTGTGGAGTTAGAACCATGTACAGGAACACATTCCTAGGTAAAAAGGGAATACAGAAGAGGGCTCAGCACACAGCCTTGAGGCATGCCAGTGTTCAGGGTGAGAGTGGAGGAGAAGAGGTTGTCTAACTTAACTGATTGCGGTCTGTCAGTCAGAAAGTCCAAGGTCCAATTGCAGAGCGATGAGCTGATACCAGGCTGGCGAAGTTTGGCGATCAGCTTGGAGGGGATCACAGTATTGAATGTGGAACTAAAGTCAATGAACAGCATTCTGACGTAAGAGTTGGGGCTGCCCAGGTGGGTCAGGGCAGAGTGAAGTGCTGTGAAGATGGCATTCTCTCTTGACCTTTTGGTGCGATAGGCAAATTGAGAGGGGTCCAGGGTAGTGGGCAGACAGGATTTCAGATGTGACAGATGTGGTATGGTACAGGAACTGTGGTGTATAAAGACTGTAATAAATCTAGTCAAGAAGAAAAGAAAGGCTTACAAAAGGTTTAGAGAGCTAGTTAATGTCAGAGATCCTGAAGATTATAAGGCTAATAGGAATGAGCTTAAGAAGGAAATTAGGAGAGCCAGAAGGGGCCATGAGAAGGCCTTGGCGGGCAGGAGTAAGGAAAACCCCAAGGCATTCTACAAGTATGTAAAGAGCAAGAGGATAAGACGTGAAAGAATAGGACCTATCAAGTGTGACAGTGGGAAAGTATGCATGGAACCGAAAGAAATAGCAGAGGTACTAAATTAAAGTTTTACTTCAGTATTCACTATGGATAGAGGATCTTGGTGACTGCAATGAAGACTTTCAGCAACTGAAAAGCTTCAGCATGTAGATATTAAGGAAGGGGATGTGCTGGAGCTTTAAGAAAGCGTCAAATTGGATAAGTCGCCGGGACCAGATGAGATGTATCCCAGGCTACTGTGGGAAGCGAAAAAGGAGATTGTTGAGCATCTGACGATGACCGTTGCATTATCAATGGGGATGGGAGAGGTTCTGGAGGATTGGAGGTTTTCGCATGTTGTTCCTTTATTCAGGTGTAAGGGGTTTCTGCTTCTATGTTATTGCGTAGGCTAATCAAAATGGCTTCTTTGTTATGTTATAATTAAAATGGCTTTTCTGTGATGTTAACTGATAAGACAGTGGTTCTTCTCCTAGCAGCTTGTTTGGGTTATATTACTGACAAGGGAGATAACGAACCAATGGGTGTCCATGTTATTATTTTTGTGGGTGATATTCTGTCTCATATGGCTGAGAACCACGTGGTTTTGCAGGTTTTTCGGGAGGAGACCTGGAGAAGAAGGACGTGCTGGACGCGCTGTACTTGACCACCGTGATTGGTCCTGAGCGGCGAGTCTAGGGGGTCAGAGGGGATCGCGTGGTGTAGAAAAGACCCCGTTATTTGAGCTCCAACTTGTGTGCATGAAGAAGTTAAACCCTGATAAGTCTGGCACCTTTTTTCCTTTCCCTTTTATATTGCATCTCTATTAATCACATAGTTCCAGTAAGATTTATAAAGTGTAATCTATAAATCGTACATTGTATGCTGTCTGATATTTGATGTGTGAGTTTGTACCCGGTGGTATTACACAGCAACGATGCAACTGTGAGACACGGTTGGGCAGGCGGTCAGGGTTTTCCCTAGATAAATACGAGCCGATAGACCTGAGCGTTACACAAGAAAGGCAATAGAGATAGCCCAGGAAATTATAGAACAGTGAGTCTTACCTCTGTGGTTGGTAAGTCGATGTAGAAGATCCTAAGAGGCAGGATTTATGAATATTTGGTGAAATATAATATGATTGGTGATGGTCAGTATAGCTTTGTCAAAGGCAGGTCGGGACTTACGAGTCTAATTGAATTTTCTGAGGATGTGACGAAACACATTGATGAAGGAAGAGCAGTAGATGTAGTGTGTATGGATTTCACCAATTAATTTGATAAGGTACCTCATGCAAGGCTTATTGAGAAAGTAAGGAGGCATGGGATCCAAGGGAACATTTATTTATTGATCCAGAACTGCCTTGTGCACAGAAGGCAAAGACTGGTTGCAGACGCATAATATTCTGCATGGATGTCAGTCACCACTGGGGTGCCTCAGAGATCTGTTCTGGGACCCTTACTCTTCCTGATTTTCAAAACTGACCCGGATGAGGAAGTGGAGGGATGGGTTTGTAAGTTTGCTGATGACAGAAAGGTTAGAAGTGTTGTGGATAGTGTGGAGGGCTGTCAGAGATTACAGTGGAATGTCGATAGGATGCAAAACTGGGTTGAGAAGTAGCAAATGGAGTTCAACCCAGATAAGAGTGAAGTGGGTCATTTTGGTAAGTCAAATATGATGACAGAATATAGTATTAATGGTAAGGCTATTGGCAGTGTGGAGGATCAGAGGGATCTTGAGGTCCGGGTCCATAGGATGCTCAAAGCAGCTGCGCAGATTGACTCTGTGGTTAAGAAAGTGTACCGTGTATTGCCCTTCATCAATCTTAGAATTGAACTTCGGAGCCGAGAGAAAATGTTGCAGCTATATAGGACCCCGGTCCGACCCCACTTGGAGTACTGTGCTCAGTTCTGGTCGCATCACTACAGGAACGATGTGGAAGCCATAGAAGGGGTGCAGAGGACATTTACAAGGATGTTGCCTGGATTGGGAAGCGTGCCTCCTGAGAATAGGTTGAGTGAACTCGGCCTTTTCTCCTTGGAGCGACGGAGGAGGAGAGGTGACCTGATAGAGGTGTATAAAATGATGAGAGGCATTGAACGTGTGGATAGTCAGAGGCTTTTTCCCAGGGCTGAAATGGTTGCCACAAGAGGACACAGGTTTAAGGTGCTTGGGAGTCAGTACAGATGAGATATAAGGAGTAAGATTTTTTCACTCAGAGAGTGGTGAGTACGTGGAATGGGCTGCCGGCACCTGTGGTGGAAGCGGATATGATAGGGTCTTTTAAAAGACTTTTGGATAGATACGTGGAGCTTAGAAAACTAGAGGGCTATGGGTATGCCTAGTAATTTCTAAGGTAGGGCCATGTTCGGCACAACTTTGTGGGCCGAAGGGCCTGTAATGTGCTGTAGGTTTTCGATGTTTCTATGTATCTCCGTCAGTAGGGTTTAGCCTGTCTCCATTCCTCCTGTAATCCTCAACCAGCTCCTTTGTATTTGTGACATTCAGGGAGAGGTTGTTTTCTTGACATCACTGTGTTAGGAAGATGAATTCTTCCCTGTTGGCCACCTCGGCAAATTTAATTAGCAGATTGTAGCTCTGGGAGGTGATACAGTCATGGGTATACAGAGTAAAGGAAGCGGACTCAGTACGCAGCCCTGAGGGGTTCCTGTATTGAGAGTCAGAGGGCTGGAGGTGAGGGAGCCTACGCTTGCAACCTGCTGGGGGTCTGACAGGAAATCCAGGATCCAGCTGCACAAGGCAGGATCAAGACCGCGGGTTCTGAGATTCTTGGTGAGACTGGATGGAACTATGGTGCTGAATGCAGAACTGTAGTCCAAGAACACATTCCGACATAAGTGTTCTTCTTCTCCAGATGTGCAAGGACGGTATGTAGAGCAATGGTTGTGTCGTCTGTCGATCGGTTGTGTCGGTAGGCGAATTGCTGTGGTTCCAGTTCGGGTGGTAGCAAGCTGCAGATCTAGCATCAAACACAATCACACACCTGCCCTCTCACCATATCATTCGATGCCCTGACAAAGCAGTAAACTATCAACTTCCGCCTTAAATATACAGTGGCATGCAAAGGTTTGGGCACTGTTGATCAAAATTTCTGTTACTGTGAATAGCTAAGCGAGTAAAAGGTGAATTGATTTCCAAAAGGCATAAAATTAAAGATGACACATTTCTTTAATATTTTAAGCAAGAAAACATTTTTTTTATAAGTTAAATCTTTTACAGATTCAAAATAACAAAAACTGAAAAAGGGCAGGAAGCAAAAGTTTGGGCACCCTGCAAGGCAGTACTTAGTAAGACCCTCTTTAGCAAATATC
Source organism: Mobula birostris (assembly GCF_030028105.1). Taxonomy (NCBI): domain Eukaryota; kingdom Metazoa; phylum Chordata; class Chondrichthyes; order Myliobatiformes; family Myliobatidae; genus Mobula; species Mobula birostris. The sequence goes on from NC_092382.1 coordinate 73,902,632, forward strand.
ACAGTTTGTAAACGCGTATTGTAGCCAGCTAGGAGTCTTTCTATTCTTGTTTGGGTGATTTTCGCCCATTTTTCCATGCAAAAGTATTCTACTTCTGTGAGATTCTTGGGCCGTCTTGCATGCACTGCCCTCTTGAGGTCTATCCACAGATTTTCGATTATGTTTAGACCAGGGGACTGTGAGGGCCATGGCAAAACCTTCAGCCTGCGCCTCTTGAGATAGTCCATTGTGTATTCTGAGGTGTGCTTAGATTCATTATCCTGTTGTAGAATCTATCCTCTTTTCATCTTCGGCCTTTTGACGGACAGTGCGTTGTTTGCTTCCAGAATTTCCTGGTACTTAAATCAATTCATTCTGGCCTCTAACTGTAAATGTTCCCCGTGCCACTGGCTGCATCACAAACCCAAAGCATGATCAATCCACCCCCGTGGTTAACAGTTGCAGAGGGGTTCTTTTCATGAAATTCTGCACCCGTTTTTCTCCAAACATTCCTTTGCTCTTCGCGGCCAAGAAGTTCTATTCAAAAGGTTCAAAGGAACATCTAAACAAGCCTGGAAGTACGTCCTGTGGACTGATGAATTTAAAATAGAACATTTTGCTGGCAATGGCAAAGAAATGTTTGGACAAAAACGGTTGCAGAATTTCATGAAAATAACCCCTCTCCAACTGATAAACACGGAGGTGGATCGATCATGCTTTGGGCTTGTGTTGCAGCTAGTGGCACAGGGAACATTTACTGGTGGAGAGAAGAATGAATGCAATTAAATACCAGCAAATTCTGGAAGCAAACATCATACTGTCTGTAAAAAAGCAGAAAATGAAAAGAGGATGGCTTCTACAACAGGATAATGAACATAAACACACCTCAAAATACTCAAAATATTAAATAAATGTGTCCTTTATAATGTTGTGCCTTTTGGAAATCAGATCATCTGTTACTCACTTAGTTATTCACAGTAACAGAAATTTTGACCGGGGTGCCCAAACTTTTGCAAGGCACTGTACATGGTGAGAATGGGAGAGACTGAAAAAGAGAGTGATGGAGATGGCGATAAGGTAAGTGACAGGGTCGGGTGTTGGTGGGATAGGAGAGAAAGGTGGAGAAGTTGATAGACAGAGCAGAGGGGGTAAACGAGGGGAGTAATAGCTAAAAGGTGAAAGAGTGTTTAAGGGAGAAGAGTGGGAGTGATGGTGGGAGTGGGATTTCATGAGAGTGATAGAGTGGAGGATGGAGATGAGGGCGAGAGTGTGAGGAAGGAGAGGTGTTGGTGACAGGACGAGGAGAAGTGTAAGCGAGAGGGGCTGCGAGCAAGCTGGGGTGAGTGACTGGGTATTCATGGGAGAGGGATGAGCGATGGAGCAGAGCTGGATGATCAGAGAGGAGGGACTGGTAACAGAGCTGTGTGGCACAGAAGAACAAGTGAGTGAGAACGGTGTCAATGAGAGAGGGCTGAGGGAGACAGGTTTGAGGCAGAAGGGGTCAGGGTTTGGGGTGAGCACGAGGGTTGGTGCGAAAGGACGGGTGAGCGTGATGGGTGGGGAAGAGAATGGGGCGGGTGCGTGGGTTGGGGGAGACAGATGCAGAGGAAAGCAAGGTGAAAGAGAGCGGTGGTGAGGAGGTTTGGATGAGTGAGAGAGGTTCTGTGACTGGTCAGAATGATTAAACTGACTGTTTATTCATCCACAGTGGCAAAGTTGTTAATGATGGCTAATCACAAGTCACTGAGCAAATCCATGGTGAGATTACAGTTTCTGGTCTCCGTGTTCCACACTGGGAGGTTTACCACATCAGATTCCCAGCTTCTGTATCACATCATGCCCCATTCCCATTCTCCATATCCCACACCGGGAAGTTTACTCAATGCTATCCAATGCATTAATGCTCTCACTGCATTAAGTATTGTAGGAAGGGCAGATGAGCTCTGGTCATGGATCAACACCCGGAATTGTGATATCGTAAACTTAATGAGAATTGGTTGTTGGATGGGCAGGACTGGCACTGAGTAGTACTGGTCTCTAATGTTTTAGATGTGACTGACTGTGCAGGTTTAAAGAGGGAGGGGTGGCATTACTAGTCAGAGAAAATGTTGGGGTGGTGCTCAATCGGGACAGTGAGGCGTTATGGAAGGACCGAACAAATAATAAAAAAACAAGTATGCTCACATTAATTGGGCTATAGTACAGACCGCTTTATAGTTTGAGAGATTTAAAGGAACATTTTTTTTTCAGAAGTAATCACAGAATATTGCAAGAAAAATAATTTGTTTGTAACAGACAATCTTAAATTTCCACAGCTGGACTGGGACTCCCATTCTGTGAAAATGCTGGATTAAGTTGAGTTTGGCGAAAGAGTTCAGGAAGGTTTTCTTCATCAGTACATTGATATCCCAACAAGAGAGTGTTTGACACCTTACTTCCTGTTAGGCAATGAGATAGGACACGTGACAGAAGTTTGTGCTGTGTAACTGCCTCCATATAGTGATCACAATAGGGGTGATTTTAAATGTGTGTGTGTGTTTTTTTTTTTGTTTGTTTTTTCCTTTACGTCTGTATTTAATTGGGAGATAGGCAAGGAACCTCCAGAAGTGAGGTCATAAACCGAATGCAATTTATAGATGAGGAGGAATTTGCTGCCTTGGGACAAATTAGGGGATTAAATCTCCAGCGACTGTTAAATCGTTCTCTCGAACCCTTAGCAAATGCGGAAAAGGCAAGGGTCATGACAGGTATATTTAAATTATACATTCCGACAGGTGAGGTACCAGAGGATAGGAGGATGGCTAACGTTGTTCTGCTGTTGAAGAAAGGCTGAAAAATTAAACCAGAAAGCTCTAGGTCGGTGTTTCTGACAGCAGTAGTGTAAACGTTATTAGAAGCATCGCATATATAAGTATTTGAATGGACAGGACTGATTTGGGATAGTGAGTAATACTTCGTGTATTATTGCGAACTACATAGGTTTTTTTTCCTTTCGATGCGGTTGGGGGAATGTTACCAGGCAAATAGATAAAGGCATGCAGTGGATGTTGTTTGCATGGACTTTTACAAACGCATTTAACAATCCCACATGGGAGGTTGCTCAAGAAATTTTATTTGCTTCACATTCAATGTAAGGAAGTAAATTGGAGTAGACGTTTTTTTTTTTGGAGAAGGCAGAGTGTGGCAGTAGGTGGTTGTCTCCCTGAGACAGGGTTTATGACTAGTATAGAGCTGCAGAAATGTTAGTTGGGTCCATTGCTGTATTTTATCTATATCAATGATTGGGATGATAACGTATTTATTTTGATAAGTATATTTGCATATGACACCATGATTGGAGGTGTAGTTGACAGAGAGGCAAATTATCAGAGGTTACAGTGGGATCTGGAGCAGCTTGAAATACTGAGCTGAAATAGCAGATGGAATTTAATGCAGGCAAGTGTGAAGTGATGCACTATGGTAGGTCTAACACAGTGAACGGTAGTCACTAAAGACTGCGGTGGAACAAAAGGATCTGGGAATACATGTCCATAATTCATTGAAAGTAGTGCCAAAGGTAGATTGGGTCATTTAAAAAGAAGCCTTTAGCACAGATTGCCTTCATAAATTGATGTACTGAATGCAGGAGATGGGACGTTATTTTGAGGTTGCATAAAAAATCAGTGAGTCTGAATTTGGAGCAATGAGTACAGATTTTGTCACCTACCTATAAAGAAGAAGTAAATAAGTTTGAAAAAGTACTGAGAAAAGGTGCGGGTTGTTTCTCTGTGAGATTCGGAGCTTTGGGTCTGGCGTAAGCAGCTGACTGGCCCCGCATATTCAAAAGAACTAAGAGCGGTCATTCTACTCAGAGCAAATCCAACCGGCTCGATATTTCGCTCTCATTCGGGTGCGAAAACATTCACATTAATATTCTGCTTAACTATTTCTGCTGCAGGGAAGGGCAATAAATCCGAAAACTGATATAAAGAGCACTACTGATGGTCTTGAAACCGCAACGTTACCAATTACATTTGCTGCCCTGCTTGCTGCGAATCTCCAGAATTTTTTTATTTGTTTCTTCAGACTCACATTATCTACAGTTGTTTCTAATGTTTTTTTTTCCATCATTCCTTTAAAAAAATCAGTTTGTGACTTTCCCCAGACCATAAGATATCGTAGCAGACTTTAGCCTATCGATTCTGTTCCGCCATTCCATCATGGCTGATCCCCGATCCCACTCAACCCCATATCGTTTGATGCCCTGACCGGTTAGGTGACAATCAACTTCTGCCTTAAATATTCTGATGGACTTGGCCTGTACCGTAGTCTGTGGAAGAGCATTCCACTGATTCACTACTCTCTTGCTAAAAAATAAGTCATCCTTTACTCTGTTCTAAACGGCCACCCCCTCAATTTTGAGGTTGCACCCTCTAGATTTGGATAGCCCCATCACAGGAAACATGACGTCTACATCCACCCTAGGCAGTCATTTTAACATTCGATAGGCTTCAATGAAATACCCCAGCATTCTTCTAAATTCCAGTGAGTACAGTCCCAAAGCTGCCAAATGCTCCTCCTATGTTAACCCTTTCATTGGTGGAATCATCCTCATGATTGTCCTCTGGACACTGAACAATGACAACACAGGTTTTCTGAGATAATGGGCACCAAACTGTTGACAATACTCGAAGTATGGCCTGATTAGTGTATCATAAAGACTCAGAATTTTCTCCTTGCTTTTATATTCTAATCCCCTTGAAATAAATGAGAACAGTGCATTTGCCTTCTTTACCGCAGACTCAACCGGTAAATTAACCTTGAGTCTTGCCCAAGTACTCCTTATTCCTTCTGCACATCATGTTTGAACCTTTTCTCCATTTTGATAATATTCTGCACTATTGCTCCTTTTACAAAAATGCATTATCATACATTTCCCAATACTGTATTCAACCTGCCACTTTTTTGCCCATACTTCCAATTTTTCTAAGTCATTGCTTCATCAGCCGTACCTATCGCTCCACCTGTCTTCGTATCATCCACAAACTTTGCCACAAGCCATCAATTATCTAAATCATTGATAAACAATATGAAAAGCTGCGGCCCAAGTATTGACCTCAGAGGAACAACACTCATCACCGGCAGCCAACCAGAAAAGGCCCCTTTTATTCCCACTCACTGTCTTCAACCATTCCATTATTCATGCCAGTATCTTTCCAGTAATGCCATAGGAATTTTGTGTTAAACAGCCTCATGTGTGGCACCTTATCAGACGTCTTCTGAAAATGCAAGTAAATTACATCCACTGTCTTCCTTCTGTCCACTCTGCTTGTTACTTCCACAAAGAACTCTAGCAGATTTGTCAGGCAAGATTTCCCTTCACAGAAACCATGATGACTTTGACTTATTTTATCATTAGTCTTCAAGTACCCTGAAACCTCATTCCTAAGAATGGATTCCAACACTTTACCAACCACTCACGTTAGGATAACTGGCCTATAATTCCCTTTCTTTTATGGTCCTCTTTTCTTAAAGAGCGAAGTGATATTTACAAACTTCCAGTCCTCCGGGATTAGATTAGATTAGATTAGATTATGAGGACACACAGTCCTCGTTTATTGTCATTTAGTAATGCATGCATTAAGAAATGATACAATGTTTTTCCAGAATGATATCACGAAAACACATGACAAACTGACTTAAAAACTAACAAAAACCACATAATTATAACATATAGTTACAACAATGCAAAGCAATACTGTAATTTGATAAGAACAGACCATGGCACGGTAAAGTCTCAAAGTCTCACGAAAGTCCCATCATCTCATGCAGGCGATAAACCTCCAACGCTGTCAACTTGCCGATGCAGCATCCCGGAAGCATCCGACCATAGTCTGTCTCGGAGTCCGTCCGAAAACCCCGAGCCTCCGACCACCTCTCCGACACCGAACACCGAGCACCATCTCTGCCGAGTGCTTGGACCCAGGCCCCGGCAACAAGCAATAGCCAAAGCTGAGGATTTGGGGCCTTCGTCTCTGGAGATTCTCGATCGCACAGTAGCAGCGGCATTGAAGCAGGTATTTCAGAAGTTACCCCAGGTGTTCCTCTGTACTCCCACGGTTGTCTCTATCAAATCCAGATTGTGCATGGCCCCCATATGCCAGAATCAAGTGATTCTTGAAAGATCATGACCAATGCATCCGTTATCTCTTCAGCAGTCTCTCTCAGGACTCTGGGAAGTTGTCCGTCTGGCCCAGGTGACTTATGCACCCTAAGACATTTGAGTTTGCCTCCTACTTTTTTTTTGTAATAGCAATAGCACTCACTCCTGCTCCCTGACACTCACAGACCTGTGGCACACTGTTAGTGTCTTCCACAGAGAAGACTGATGCAAAGTACCCATTATGTTCATCTGCCTTTCCTTGGTCCACCATTACTATTTCACCAGTATCATTTTCCAGTAGTCCAATATAAATTCTCATCTCCCTTTTACTGTTTATATAACTGAAAAATCTTCTGGTATCCTGCTTTATATTATTGGCTAGTCTTCCCTCATATTTCATCTTCACCTTTTATAACTTTTTTGGTTGCTTATTGTTGGAATTTAAAAGCTTCCCATTCACCCAACTTTCCACTCACTTATGTTGTGCTACCTTATATGCCCTTTCCTTGGTTTTTATGCAGCCCTTAACTTCCTTTATCAGCCATGGTTGCCTCCCCAGCCATTTGAGGATTTCTTCCTCTGTGCGACATATCTATCCTGAGCCTCGTGAACTATTTGCAGAAGCTTCTGCCATTATCCCCACCAGTTTCCCCCTTTCAATCCACCTGAGCAATCTCCTCTCTCATGCCTCTGTAATTCCCTTTATTCCATTGTGATACTTTTACATGTGAATTAAGCTTCTGTCACTGAAACTGCAGTATATATTCACACATATTACGATCGCTAACTCCTAAGGGTTCCTTTGCATTAAGTTCCGTAATAAGATCTGGGTATTACACAGCACCCAATCAAAGTATTGTGAACAGGAGGTAGGATGTTGAAGTTGCATAATACATTGTTAAGGCTTAATTTGGAGTATTCTATGCAAATTGGGTCACCTGCCCCCAGGAAATGTGTAAACATCGTTAAAGGTTTACTGAAAAAAAATCTATAAGGATGTCGCTGCGTCTGAAAGATTTGAGTTGTGAGGAGAGATTGAATAAGTTCAGTCTTTATTCTCTAGAATGCAGAAAATTGAGGGATTTGATAGAGGTGTACAAAATCATGAGGAATAAATACAAGCAGGATTCCTTGCACTGATGTTTGGTGTGACTACAACCAGAGGCCATGTGTAAAGAGAAAAAAAGTGAAAAGTTTAAGGGGAACTCAAGGGGATTTATCTTCGTGCGGAGGGTTATAAGAGTGTAGAACTAGCTTCCAGCACTCGTCGTACATGTGAGCTCGATTTCAATGTTTAAGTGATTAGTTAGATGGTAGACGTATGATGGAATGGCCCCAGAGCATGTTGATAGACACAGGCAATTTAAATAGCTCGGTGAAAGGCAGGTTTCTGTCCTGTACTTTTCTATGATTGTGATGGGAAGGTGTATATGAAGATTAGAGTGAGAGTGGCTGGGGGGGGGGGGGGTGGGTGGTAGAGGGAAAGAGAGAGGTGAAAGGGGAATAGAGATAGGGACATGGATAGATAGAGATAGAAAGGAGAGAGAGAGAGCAAGGAAGAGAGAATAGGGGAGATAGATGGGGCAGAGACGACGAGATGTTGAGAGGAAGGGAGTAGGCCGGAGTGTTAGGGAGAGTGGGGAGGAAAGGGGAACTGAAGAGTGGGACAAGAAGAGTTGGGCAACAGAGGGGTGAGGATGGTTGGGTGTGCACGCGAAGGCGCGATGGGGTGGATGAGCAAGAGGGGTAGTAGCAAGGGAGAGGTGGGCGACTGGCGAGGTGAGGAGTGAGGGATGCTGGGGATGTAGTGGTGGGGGGAATTCAGTGAGGAGTGAGGAGTGACTAAGGAAAAATTGGTGTGAGAATTGCTTCCAGGAGAGAGGGTGAGGGGTGGGTTTGAAGCAGACAGAGTGAAGGCGTGAGTTGCAGAGGGCAGGGTGAGCACGAATGGGTGGAGAGAAAGGAGGGGTGCGGGTGATGCGTGCTGAGCGGAGAGGGGTGAGTTGGGAGGGGAAAGAGAGAGGGATGGAGGAGAGAGCAGGGTGATGGAGAATGGCATTGGGAGCCATGGATAAATAGAGAGGAGCTGTGTCTGCTCATAATTATTAGACTATCTATTTATTCATCTACAGTGGCAAGGATGTTAGTCATGGCTGATTACAAGTCACTGAAAAAAAAATCCACTGTATGAATACGGTTCCCGGTCTCCGTGTCGCACTCCAGACTTCGTAGTGCAAGCGGTTTCCAGACTCCTATCCCACAAAGCACAATTCCCATTCTCCGTATCCCATCACGCAGCATTCGCCGTGTCCTTCTCCGACACCAGGTGTTTTGCCACACATGATTCCCATCAGGCTATCCCACACCGGGAGATGTACTGTGCACTGTTCCCGGTCTCCGTGTCAAACTGTTAACTTATCGAGTCCCATTGACCCGATCTCTGTACCCCTCCCAACCATGTACTTATCCGAGTTCCTCAAACAGACATTGTTAAGACCTCAGACAAAGTCAGCAATCAAAAGATTAAGAATGCTGTGACTAATATTCTAAGCTGGTAATATTTTAATGCAAGAAGTATGGAAAGCAAGGCAGATGAGCTCAGAGCATGGATCAACACATGGAATTATCATGTTATAGTTGTTAGTGAGAACTGGTTGCAGGAAGGGCAGGATTGGCTGCTCAATATTAAAGGGTTTTGTACTTGTAGACAGGACAGAGTCAGGGAAAACGTCACCGCCGTGCTCAGTTAAGGCACACTGGAGAACTCATCCAGTGAAGCTTTATAAGTGGAACTGAAATATACAAATGGTATTCTACTTTAGTCAGGCTATAGTACAGATCACCCGACAGTCTCAGAGATTTAGAGGACAAATTTGTAGAAATATTCGCAGACTATTGCAAGAAACATAATTTGCTATGGTAGGTGATTTAAACTTTCCGCATATAGACTGAGACATCAAAACTGTAAATTGACTGGATGTGGTAGAATTCATCAAAATGTGTTCAGGAAAGTTTTCTTAATCAGAACTGATAAGTCTCTACAAGTAAATGTGCTATACTTGATTTCCTATTACGATAGTAGGAGATTTTAATTTTCCGCATATTGATTGGGATTCCCATGCTGTTAAAGGTCGAGACGGGTCAGAGTTTGTAAAATGTGTTCAGGAAAGTTTTCTAAATCAATATATAGAGGTACCAACTGGAGAGGATGCGATATTAGATCACCTATTAGGAAACGAGTTAGGACAAGTGATGGAGGTATGTGTAGGGGAACACTTTGTTTCCAGTGATCATAACACCATTAGTTTGAAATTGATCATGGATAAAAATAGATCTGGTCCTCGGGTTGAGGTTCTAAACTGGAAAAATGCCAAATTTGAAGAAACGAGAAAGGATCGATAAGCGTGGATTCGGGCAGGTTGTTCTCTAGCAAAAATGTGATGGTAATTGGGAAGCCTTCAAAGGAGAAATTTTAGAGAGTGCAGAGTTTGTATGTTCCTGTCAGGATTGAAGGCAAAATGAATAAGAATAATGAGCCTTGGTTTTCAAGGGATATTGGAACTCTGATAAAGAAGGAAAGAGAGATGTATGACATGTATTGGAAACAGGGACAAATAAGGTGCTTGAAGAGTATAAAAATGCAAAAAAAAAGTGAGGAAAGAGGGCTAAAAGAAGACATGAGGTTGCTTTGGCAGTCAAGGTGAAGGATAATCCAAAGAGCCTCTACAGGTATATTAAGAGCAAGAGGATAGTAAGGGATAAAATTGGTCCTCTTGAAGATCAGACTGGTCGGCTATGTATGGAACCTACAGAAATCGGGAAGATCTTTAACGTCTTTTGCATCTGCATTTACTGCGGAAATTGGCATGGAGTCAATGGAAATAAGGCAAACAAGTAGTGAGGTCATGGAACCTATACAGATTGAAGAGGATGAGGTGAATGCTATCTTGAGGCAAATCAGAATTGATAACTCCCTAAGATCTGACAGGTATTCCCTCGGACCTTGAAGGAGACTAGTGTTGAAATTGCAGGGGTCCTGGCAGATATATTTAAAATGTCGGTATCTCTGGGTGAGGTGCTGGAGGATTGGAGGATAGCTCATGTTGTTCCATTGTTTAAAAAGTCTCTAAAAGAAATCCGGGAAATTATAGGCCGCTGAATTTGACGTTGGTGGTAGGTAAATTATTGGAAGGAGTACTAAGAGATAGGATCTACAAGTATTTGGATAGACAGGGACTTATTAGGGAGAGTCAGCATGGCTTTGTGCGTGGTCGGTCATGTTCAACAAATCTATTAGAGTGTTTCGATGAGGTTACCAGGAAAGTGGATGAAGGGAAGGCAGTGGATGCTGTCTACATGGACCTCAGTAAGGCCCTTGACAAGGTCCCGCATAGGAAGTTAGTTAAGAAGATTCAGTCACTAGGTATACATGGAGAGGTGGTAAATTGGATTCGACATTGGCTCGATGGAAGAAGCCAGAGAGTGGTGGTAGAGAATTGCTTCTCTGAGTGGAGGCCTGTGACTAGTGATGTGCCACAGGTCAGAATTATTGGATTAAATATTTATTCATCCACAATGTCATGGATGTTCGTCATGGCTGATCACAAGTCACTGAACAAATTCACCCTGAGATTGTGGTTCCCTGTCTTGGTGTTCCACAGCTGGGGCGTTTACCACACACAAGTCCCGGTCTCAACTCCCACACGGGGATTTTTCTGCAAACGATACCTGGTCTTTGGATCTTATCGAGCACCATTTCCGGTCTCCACATCCCACACTGGATGCTTTACAATGAATGATTCCTATTCTCCCTTTCCCACACCTGGCGTTTTATTGTGCACGATTCCAGGTCTCCGTGTCAAACTGCAAATCCACCGAATCCATATATAACCATCATTACAACACGGAAACAGGCCATTTTGGCCCTTCTTGTCCGTGCCGAACGCTTACTCTCACCTAGTCCCACTGACCTGCACTCAGCCCATCACCTTCCATTCCTTTTCTTTCAATATAGCTATCGAATTTTATTTTAAATGACAATATCGAAACTGCTTTTACTACTTCTGCCGGAAGCTCATTCCACACAGCTACCACTCTCTGAGTAAAGAAGTTCCCCCTCATGTTACCCCTAAACCTTTGCCCCTAACTCTCAACTCATGTCCTCTTGTTTGAATCTCCCCTACTCTCAATCCCATTGACCTGTCCTCCATTCTCTCCCATCCATGTACCTATCCAAGTATCTCAAACAGATGTTGTTAAGACCTCAGACAAAGTCAGGAATTGAAGGTTAACCATGTTGTGATTAGTGTTCTCAGCTGCGTATATTCCAGTGCAACGAGTATTGAAGGAAAGGCAGATGAGCTTAGGTCATGGATCAACACATGGAATTATTATATTGTCATCATTATTAAGACTGGCTTGCAGAGGACTGGCAGCTCAATATTCTGGGGATCCGTTGTTTTAGACGTGACATAGTGTGAGGGATTAAAGACGTAGGGCTGGCTTAGGGAAAGTGTCATGACAGTGTGCAGTAAGGACATATGGGAAAACTCATCTAGTGGGGCTTTATGGGTAAACTGGAAAAATAAAAATTGTTTGAACATGTTAATGAGTGTACCTTATAGACCACCCAAAAGTCCACGGGATTTAAAGGAACAAATTAGTGGACATCAGAGAATATTGCAAGAAACATAATTTGTTATAATTTGATTTTAATCTTCGACATACGGACTGGAACTCTCATACTGTATATTGAGTAGATATACTTATGTATTTGACAAATTGTCATGGTCCGGTCCGTGAAGTCCGCATTCCGGTCCACAGTCCCGTCAGGGACTCAGGACTCCAGGTCTTCCAGCTGTCCCTTGTTTTGTTTGAGTTAATCATTGGCACCTGAAGCCCATCTTGGGGCTTGGAATATAAGTGGCTTTGGGGTCGAGTATGGGCGCCTGTTTTGTCTTGACAAGATTTTCAGGGTGCAAGGCTAGAGCGGCCAATTACCATCTGCAGGCCGTGTTGGAGAACCATTGCTTCATGGAGCCATGCTGTCGGTAGTTGGATCTGTGCTGATATCCATTGTTGTTTGTCATCGATATCAATGATCTTGATGATAATTAGATTATCCGGATCAGCAAATTTGCGGATGACACCAAGGTTTGGGGTGTATTTGACAGGGAGGAACACGATCAGAGCTTGTAGCGGGATCTCCATCAGGTGTAAAAATGGGCTGATAATGGCAGATGGAATTTAATGCAAGCTTACAAGCTGCGTACGTCGGTAGGACCAACCAGAATAGGTGCTACACGGTGAAGAAAGAGTAGGGCACTGAGTGCGGTAGAACAAAGGCACCTGGGAACAAAGGTCCACAATTCATTGAAAGTGGCGGCACGAATAGATAAGATAGCAAAGAAATCTTTGGTACATTGGCCTTAATAAATTATTCAGAACAGGAGATTGCATTATATGTTGTAGGTGTATAAGACGTTTATATGGCCTAATTTGGAGTATTGTGTGCAGCTTACGTCATCTACCTACAGGAAAGATGTAAATAAGTTTGACAGAGTACAACGAAAATTTACAAGGATGTTGCCGTGATTGGTGGACCAGAGTTATAAGGGAAAATTGGATAGGTTACAACTTTGTTCCTTGGAACGCAGAAGATTTCAGGGAGCTTTGAAGGAAGTCTACAAAATCATGAGGGGTATTGATAGGGTACATGGAGTAGAGGGATGGAGAGAGTGAGGTTTAGGTCAGGGGATAGTGGGGAGTGTCATTGTCCGGTTCAGGTTCCCTTTAAATTCATTTTGTTCGTGTTACAATCCGGACCATTGACTCCCTGTTTCCCTTTAATTCCCTGTTTTCCCGTCTCCCTCGGGCTTGGTTATTAAAGACAATTTACTCCCGACTGAAGTCTTTGGCTTCAGCCGTTCGGTGCGAGAGCATTATGCTGTGTAACGACGTCGCTGAAGCTAGTACGAGCCAAAGTAATCTTCCCGGAGCAAGCCAAGTCTTCTCGCGTGCACATGCAGCGATCGTGCATGCAGCCTGGTACAGCCGTTCCGATCTATTCTTACTTTCTTCTTCTTACTTTTTAATTTACGTTATTTTTTTGTTTTTCTCACGGTAACACGTCGAAGCTGCATCCTCTCTAACATGCTGGTAGAGAGAGTTTTATTTGGGTTTTCTTTCGCGCTGGAAATGGTTACATCCCGACACGCGAGACAGAAGCAAAGTCTCATTGTGTATTCCACGGACCAGCAAATACCGGCCGGTTTAGCGAGCAGAGCGGCGGACACCCCTGCTGAAATCCGGAGGAAAACAGAGGATGCAGAGGGGGATCACAAAGCCGAGGAAAGAGGACCGGGTTGAGACAATAGAGATTTTTGGAGAAGAGGAGCTCGGTGGGTAATACCGTTCCGGCTGACCGGATATGCACTGAGAGCGGTAAGCATTAAGGAGTTGGGTGTTTACTGATCTGGTTAACAACGGATGGTGCAATCCTGGGCATATTACGATCAAGGAACGTCTTTGCAAACTGGATATTGAACTTTTTACTGTTGGACTTCGGCCATATTCTACCGTGATACAACAGTTGGCGGCACGGGAGGTCGTTTCTGCCTGTGGCCATCGAACATGCAGCTCCTCCCGTGGAGGATCAGACACCCTGAACCAATAGACTGGTCCTGGACTTATTTTCCATCTGGCATAGTTTGCATTTTGTTGTTTGATTGTTGTTTTTTTTTTGTATTGCTATATTTACGCTCTATTCCTGGTTGGTGCGGCTGTAAAGAAACCAAATTTCCCTCGGGATTAATAAAGTATATCTATCTATCTATCTCCCGAAGCAAGAGCCAGCAAGCCGCCTTCCCTTGCCAGAGCGGGTCCGTCAAAGTTAACCGGCCGGGGTGAGTCAAGAGCTCGCCGCTGCTTGGAACGTACTTGTGGCCAGTTATAGTACTGTCCATCGTTGTGCTGTCTCCGTATCCATGTCCTACGTCTAAAACGGGTGACCGGCCCTGAACCCTAGAGGGGTCCTGACCGTGTCAAGAAGAATCCCGATTCCGTCCTGTGTATAAGGAAGATTCCCGGCTCAGTGTTTTATGTCCTGTATCTGAGTCTGTCCAGAGAATAAGAAGACTCCTGGCTCCATATCCTGCGTCAAAGAGGAGTCCCGGCTCAGTGTTCTTTGTCCAGTATTTGAATTTTCAGTGTCCAGTCCTGGCTCCGGTGTTCCCCGTGTCCAGTCCTGGCTCCGGGGTTCCCAGTGTCCAGTCCTGGCTCCAAGTCCTTGTCCATTACGCTTATTCCCGCTTCCGCTTTGCTCTTCTTGTAACGAGTAATAAACTCAATGTAGTTAAACCTAGAAAACGTGTTTGTGTCCCCTCTTGCTCCGCACTTATAACAGGGAGTGAGACTCCCATTTTTTAATCAGCACGCAACTTCCCCCTCCATCCCCCCCCCCCCACCCCGTGCTCATTTTCAATCAGTGCGTCATTCCCTCCCTGTCGGCCATTTTAACGTGCGTGACTATTTTCAGAGAGTGCATCACTCCCTCCTTCGGTCACACTTCTGGCCATTTGGAATACATGACTTTTAAGAGAAATAAATTCAACAAGTATTTCCGGCGGGGGTCGGTCAACAACCTCTGCTCCTGAAATGAAACGCGCTGTTAACCGTGGGCGAGGGGGTTTCTTGTGATAATAGTTGTTCGGATGGAAATGCGATAATCTCTCTAAGTTTTTTTTTCCCCCCAGTTAGTGGAAATATATAGTCGAATGTGTTTGGTTTAATTTCAGCAGAAATGCGTCTCTCTGTACCTGAACAGCAGAAGGACGTTTGAGCTGGAACTATACCTATGCAGGACAGTCCTGTTTACACACGGGGCCGAGCTCAGATCCTCTCGGGACCTGGGATGGATCAAATTCGCAGCCTGGGATTCGCTGGGTTAAACAGAGAAACTCCGCCCCACTGGTTGCATGAGAGAAAAAGGAGAGATTTACACGGAAATCCGGACAGAATGGTTAGCGCAGCCTGTTTGTTTTCCACTCTAAGGTTGCTACATTGATCCCACTCCCGCCTCCTCCCGCTGTCGGACCCGTCCTGAGCCGGTGAGAGTTAGTGTGACCCGGACCGCGACAGTCCCGCTCTACCCTGGCTCACCCGGCCCTGTCCATCTGTAATGACCGACGGACTCGGGAGCAGCAGCTCAGACTCAACTCTCCGTACAGGGTGAGCCCACCGGTGCAGGACCATTGTCGGTCACCCGGGAAGTCAGTCTGTGATTTCCCGGGACCACACTGAACGCCGTCCGGTTACAGCATCAGAGGTAAGTGTTGTGTATGAGTCTGTACAAGTATTCAGCGTTCACAGCGAAACTCGGCTTTGATCGGGATCGGGAGTGAATTTAGTGGCAGAGGGCAGTCCTGACATATTCATGTTAACGGGTCAATCATTGTCCAAATGGATTAAGAGAAACGACGTTGTTACCTTGAACCAGAAATACTCTCCAGGGTGGTTTCTACTGAGTGAGAGCTGAAGGCATCTTTCACACCGGTAGCAACATGTGAAATCCCACGGGGCAGTGATCTGTCACCGATCTCTCTGTCCCTCATTAAAACGCAAGTACTCAGAATAACAGGTCGAAACCCGGTTATATTACGAAACGTCGCTTATGGGAATGCTTTGGTTTGATTTATTTGAAGGAAGCTTGAAAATTATTTTTAGCGCATCTACAGATGACAGGAGTCTGAGATAAAAACAAAATGCTGGAAACTCGCAGCAAACAGGGGAGCGAAGTAACTGGTAACTTTGCAGGTTCGAGACCCCGGGTAATGTCCTTACATCGCGTCACTGGTTCTATCGCTCTTCCCTGTAGCAGAAAGTGTTAATTACAATATTAAACTTCCTTCACGCTTGAATGACGGTGTTTTGTCGAACGGGTTCGATTTGATTTCAGCAGAAAGGCCGCTCCCTGTTCTGAGGAATGTGCACGGACAGGACAGGCAGCTGCTTGCTCGCAGACCCTGAGCACCGAGTCTCACAGAACAACAACCCCCACCTTCCAAATCAGTCAATCATCTGCCCTCTTGCCCTTTCCATTCCACTCCTGATGAAGGGATTCTGTCCGCAACGTCGACTGTTTACACTAATCCGTAGAGCTGCCTGACCTGAGCTCCTCCAGCATTGTGTGTTGCCATGGTTATGGGTTTTCCGTGTGGGGCGGTGGGCGGAGCTATTTGTAACAAAATGATACACAGTATCCGCACTATCAGAGTATTCTTGGGGAATTAAGGTGAGAATATTTCAGCTTCTGATATTTATTTCGGAACTTTATTTCCCAACAACCAGTTGTCTGTGCATTGGTTCAGCCATCAAGGAGATATTTGCTCTGTTTTCAGCCACTTCTGGCTGTGGTGCCTCTTGTGATCCTACTGTTTCCACAGGTTAAGTTAAGATTAAGAATAGCTCCACAACAATGGCGAACTGTTCCAAGGCAAGGGTGCGAGATCTGTGTAGCAAACACCTGTTCCATTTTCAAAATTTCTTATTTCAGACGAATACATCTACAAAAAGGGTGTTATTTTGCATATCAATGCACACTGTATATACAGTATAATGTATATATGTACAGTATGTATAGTAATATCGTATATACAGCATATAAAGTATATATGTGGTCCATATATGGCAATGCATATACAGTACTTGAAATAGTATTCACCACCCACCAAAAAAA
This sequence comes from Mobula birostris, assembly GCF_030028105.1. NCBI lineage: Eukaryota > Metazoa > Chordata > Chondrichthyes > Myliobatiformes > Myliobatidae > Mobula > Mobula birostris. The sequence continues at coordinate 73,919,488 of NC_092382.1, forward strand.
AATCTTTATTCACATAAATGAGTATTGCAACCAGGGATTTTAATCAATTTAGCTGAAGTTTTGTTGTTTTTTTTTTTCTGTGAACCCCATCCTCTTTCTCTGCCACAGCAGAACCCAAATCCATGGGAGAATTGTAAAGCATGAAAAATAAATAAAGCGGTAATATTAGCCGTTCAAATGTATTCATTCAGTCCTTCAGTACTTCACGTACTTGCTGTTCTTCAGTACTTGGGTGAAACACCTCTTGCAGCTATTATAGATAGTAATATTTTGGGACAGTCTCTATTAGTTTTCCACAACATGATGGAGTGAGATTTCTTTATTCCTCCTTGCAAAATTGCTCAAGCTGTGCCAGGTTAGTTGGGGAGCGGCGGTGGACAGCAGTTTTGATTTTGCTAGAGATGTTCGATAGGGTTAAGATCAGATCGCTGATTGGGCTACTCAGAGTCATCAATTTTCTACATTTGAAGCTACTTCATGTTTGCTCCCGCAGTGTGCTTTGGGTCGTTGTTCTGCTTAAAAATTATCTTCCTCCCCACTTTCAGATTTCTGGCTGTGTCGAGGGTGTTTGTTTGCTAATGTTTTATACAAAATCTCTGTATTTAGCAGCTTTCATCCTCACATCAAACCATACCAGATGGTGAGTCGTGCTGATGAAAAGCATCCCTGTAGTATGATGTCACATTCACCATTCTTTATAGTAAGGATGGTGCTCACTGGCTGATGCACAGCATTACACTTACATACACACACTGCTTAGTGTTGAGGCCAACATTTCCAGTTTAGACATACGCAATCTTTGCAGTATCCCCTAAGTGACGCTGCACAATGTCATATGGGCGAGGATATGCCTTTTTTAAGAAGTCAAATCCATTCAGTAGAGGCATTGAATAACAGAGCAGAGCACTTACTTGGGGCATATCTTAAAGAGTAACACTGAGAAAATAATAAATATTTCCTTTGTTTATTTGGACAGGACACTGTTGCAGAAAGTTAATATTGGACCACTGGAAAATGATGCTGGTGAGGTAGTAATGGAGGACAAATAAATGGCAGATGAACTTAATGGTTACTTTGCATCTGCCTTTACTGCTGACAACACTAGCAGTGTGTCAGAGGTCTGAGAGCATCATGGGGCAGGAAGTAGTGCCATTGCTATTACAAATTTAAAAAAAAAAAAAAAAATCTCGGCAAGCTTAAAGATCTTAAGTTGTATAAGTCACTTGGACCAGATAGATACATTCCAGAGTCCTGAGAGAGGTTGCAGAAGAGATGACGGATGCCATTAGTCATGATCTTTCAAGAATCACTTGATTACAACATGGTCCCAGAGGACTGGAAGATTGTAAATGTCAATCCACTATTTAAGAAAGGAGGAAGGCAAAAGAAAGAAAATTATAGGCCAGTTAGAGCCGATAGTGCAGGTACAACAGATTAGAGATAAAGGTGGGAAGATGTGCCTGGAGGCTGTGGAAGTGAGCGAGGTCCTCAATGAATACTTCTTTTTGGTATTCACCAATGAGAGGGAACTTGATGATGGTGAGGACAATATGAGTGAGGTTGATGTTCTGGAGCATGTTGATATTAAGGAAGAGGAGCTGTTGGAGTTGTTAAAATACATTAGGATGGATAAGTCCCCGGGGCCTGATGGAATATTCCCCAGGCTGCTCCATGAGGCGACGGAAGAGATTGCCGAGCCTCTGGCTGGGATCTTTATGTCCTCGTTGTCCACGGGAATGGTACCAGAGGATTGGAGGGAGGCGAATGTTGTTCCCTTGTTCAGAAAAGGTAGTAGGGATAGTCCGGGTAATTATAGACCAGTAAACCTTACGTCTGTGGTGGGAAAGCTGTTGGAAAAGATTCTTGGGGATAGGATCTATAGGCATTTAGAGAATCATGGTCTGATCAGGGACAGTCAGCATGGCTTTGTGAAGGGAAGATCGTGTCTAACAAGCCTGATAGAGTTCTTTGAGGAGGTGACCAGACATATACATGAGGGTGGTGCCGTGGATGTGATCTACATGGATTTTAGTGAGGCATTTAAAACGGTTTCACACGGTAGGCTTATTTGGAAAATTAGAAGGCATGGGATCCAGGGAAGTTTGGCCAGGTGGATTCAGAATTGGCTTGCCTGCAGAAAGCAGAGGGTGGTGGTGGAGGGAGTACATTCGGACTGGAGGGTTGAGACTAGTGGTGGCTAAAAAGGATTGGTTCTGGGACCTCTACTTTTTGTGATTTTTATTAACGACCTGGATGTCGGGGTAGAAGGGTGGATTGGCACGATGGGCTGAATGGCCTAATTCTACACCTATGTCTTAAGATCTTATGGTTTAAATATTTCTATGAGCTTCAGTGATGTGTTGTGTTGCTCCTTAACCTGCATTTTCATTTTGAAGGCAGCAAAACAACTGAAATGGGAAGTATATTCACTAAAACTCAGCCTGAAAACTTACCGCAAGGGGAAGTTGATGATGCCACAAAATTGAAACCCCCTGGAAGCTTTGAACATGGAGCAGGTTAGTAGACTTCAAATTGTTTAAAATTAAGCATCTGGTAGTCACTCGAGTATTACTTATGAACTCATAATGTAGCCCCCTGGTAAGCTTCAGGCTCGCTCAGCTCGCTTTCCTCTAGAGGAAGCAGCCTTCGGCCCTGCCAAATGGGTAGTCAAGTTTGTGTGGATGCTGTGTGATGCAGCCCACCCCTCCAAATAACAGACAATGCACCATATGCGATTAAATTATTATAATTTATAGCTATTACTAGAACTATGTAATTAATAGAGATAAAATATAAAAGGAAAGTAAAAGGTGCCAAACTTATCAAAGTTCAACCACTTCGTGCACAACAGTAACGGAGTCCTCTTTCCACCATTCAATCACCTCCGACCACCTCGATCCGCCACCTGGGACCAACCACGGTGGTCGACCAGACACTCCACACAAGTCTATCTTCGTCTCCTCTCCTTGGCAAAGACCCTGGACCTTGGACTTCGGCTGGGGGTCCGTCTCGTCGGCCAGCTCACAGCATTGCATCCACTGTCTCGGTCCCCATCTCACCTTCTCCGCCAGAGCCCACACATCACAATAGCTTACAGACACACAAGAAAGAATAACATCTATCGCAGTTGGTTAGCAACTGAATACAACTCTTTATAACCCAAACTGCTAGAGAACTTTCTCAGCAGTTAAATAACAAAGAAGCCATTTTGATTAGCCTAAGCGGTAACATAAAAGAAGAAACCCCTTACAATAATAATTCTGAAATTGGGGAATGCACAACAGACCGTGAAATCATATTCCTCGAAGGGCAGGCATGATTCAGTACTCTGTGGGACCTTTTTAGAAATTATAGCTGTTGAAATAGATGAGTGGGAGCCGGTGGACATAGCATAGAATTTATTTCTTCCTCCCTTCGTTTACGGCATGTCCCAACAAGTGCGTGCCGCAAATTATACGCTAGTGACTAATTAAACTACTAGCCCAAACATCTTTATAATGTTGGAGCAAACCGGAAACATGTGGTCACGGAGAGAAACGTATAAAGTCTTTAGACAACAGCAGCAGTTGAACGCAGGTCACTGTGGCTGTAAAGCATTCTGCTAACTACTATGTCACCATACCACCCTAAACTAAATTCCTAACCAATTCACCTTAACTTCCAACTCAAGTCTTCAAATCCTGGCAACATCATTGTAACTTTTCTGTGCACCCTTTCAATCATGTTGATTTCTTCTCTGTCGTTAGGTGACCAGAACAACACACTCTGATCCAGATTAGGCCTCACCAATTTCTTCATACACTTCAACATATTTATCCTTCCAAAGTACACATTTGTCTGCATTAAAACCCATGCCACTTTACAGTCCCTTTCCTGGTAAATCCCTCCTGCACCATGTCCAGATCAGTTGCATCCTCCGAAAAGGGAGGTAGGTTGAATGTCAGGTCCCGGGATTATGGTAGCACATGGCTGGGTAGGGTCCGCGTCCAGAAGGATGGGGCAATATGTGAAACGGTGAAGGCAGGGTGCCTGGAATGAAACATCGTAAGACCCTGTGAGCATGTGCTGTCTACCAACGAGACGTTATGCGACCCGTGTAGGATAGTGTCCTAGAAGATGGGATTATCAAACTAGACTCGGAAAGGCTAATGGAAGGTGGGTGAAAGGGGCCGTGAGATGGGGGCAGACCTCTCTCAGCGTGCCACCCCGGGGAGATGCTGGTAGAGCAGCCTGTTTCTCAGGCAGGACTGCAAATGAAATCTCTCGAAATACAAGCTGCTACCGGTGAATTTGCAGAATACCTGCTGGTGGCCGATTTGAGAATAGGAATAAGAGTGAGCAGAGTACATGGGTACATGGTCCACAACTTGAAATCCATAGACTCCTCGGTTAATGTTAGGGGCTCATTATATAATAAAGGTTGTGAACAGACCGTTTACAGTAATGGAGAATTTTCTTTCGAGAGGACTTGAAAAAGAAATTTTCAGGAAGAGGTTTGCTGGAGAAAGGAAAAACAGAGGGGTTGGAATGTTAGCTGTTAGTTTCAAATTTCCAGTTTAATTATCGGCAATGATTAATTTGCCCCAGATGCACATTTTCCTCAGAAATGTGGGCTTCCCGTATCTTAAATAAAGATGCACAAATGTCCACGTCGACTGAGATTATACCTGGCCATTGTGGGACCAGAGTTAATCTAAACTTATTTCCGTGTAAAAAAGAAAAATATACCAGAAAAATCACAAGAAGGAAAAAAAAATCTGTATTTGCACCGTTCTTCCTTGCAGGTAACTGCAAACCTTAAAATGAACATTCATGTCCCACCATGACAAGCTTTCACACATTTTTCGGAGAACCAAGGAAGCGACAGAAAGCTGATGGATGGGGACCCCCGGCAATTTAACACATCATGCAATGTCTTAAAAGCACAGCCTCTTGAAAATGGTCTCTGGACCCTGTCTCTCACAGACATAAATGCAGACTCACACTCTCTTCTCTCAAATAAACTCAGTGTTGCCATATTTTACACATTTGAAGCATGCAAGATATTCACAATTTAAACCATGTCAGAGACCTCTTGTTCCTAAGGGTTAAACAGTTTCAGTTACAATTCGAGAACATTGAAAAAACTCCGAGACTTTAAAACAAATAAATATTCAAAGTTATTCACCATGCAAAAGAAAATAACATTAGACAAGTTTAAATCGTGAAATCCCAACAGTAACTAAATTACCAACATACTTGGACCTTTCTGTAAATCCAATCTCATTAATTGCCTCCAGAGTATTACTAAAGTTAAAATATAACTCCTGTACTTCCATCTCCTATGCTGTAATCATTCTCCTGAGTACCCATATCTCAGTTTGTGTACGGTCACTGGGATCATGCAGTCTCACCCCTTTCAAGATTCAAAGTTGCTGTCAGACACAAATGTATACGTTGCGACAGCCAACTTGGGAAGAGTAGAAGGACCGAGTTGAGTACGTGGGTAAGGGTCCCAACTGGGAGTCCATAGACGCCTCGGTTAATGTTAGTGGTCCATTGCATAATAAAGGTTCTGAACCCCTCATTTAGTGCAATCGGGAAGATGTTTCGAGAGGACTTGAAGAAATCCTCAGGCAGAGGGTTTTTGGAATCAGGAACGCCAGAGGGGATGAAGTGTGTGGGTTGTTATGAACACCACATTTGAGAAACAAGTACATGGGCGGCAGGGCCTAATGGAATACTTGGTAGGGCTCAGAAAACCTGTGTCAACCAACTGTTCAAGTTTATTTTCAATTTCTCATTGCTACATTTGCAAGTTTCCACCTGTTTCAAGCGCACAAGAAAAGCAGGATAAGATGTCTTAACGACTATCATCCTTGAGCGCTCATATCTATGGTGTGGGAATTATTTTAGAGGTCAGTTATGGCTGGAATCAATTCCCACTTCAGCAAGAACCTGGATCCTCTGTAATTGGCCAATCTCCACAATAGGCCTACAGTGGATATGATCAAATTGCATCTCCACGTGGCCAAGGATCATCTCGACAATACAAATACCTATGCCAGGATTCTGTTATTTAACTACAACTCAGCATTTAACACTATCATTCCTACAATTCTGATCGAAAACATCGAGAACCTAGGCATTTGTATCTCTCTCTGCAACTGCACTCTCAATTTCCAAACCGGAAAACCAAAATCTGTGCGGATTTGAAATGCAGTGCCTATGAAATATTCACTCCCCTCACCTTGGAAGTTTTCATGTTTTATTGTTTTACAATGGATTTAATTTGGCTTTTTTTGACACTGATCAACATGAAAATGACTTTCTCGTGAAAGCCAAAACAGATCTCCACAAAGTAATCTGTATTAATTAGAAATATAAAGCACAAAATAATTGATTGCATGGGTGTTCATCCCCTGTAATAGGACACACCAAATCATCACTCGTGCAGCCAATTGATTTTAGAAGTCACACAGTCAAAGTATTTCAATTGTTTGTAGTAAAACTACACCTGTATATAGAAGGTCCAACTGCTGGTGAGTCCGTATCTTTGCAAAAACTACACCGTGAAGACAAATAAATACAACAAGGATCTCCGGGAAAAGTTGGTAGAAAAGCACAAGTCAGAAGATGGATACGAGGACTTTTCCAGGTCACTGAATATCCCCTGGAGTACAGTTAAGTCAATTGTCAAGAAATGGAAAGAATATGGCACAGCTGTAAATCTGCCTAGAACAGGCTGTCCTCAATAACAGTGACTGTGCAAGAAGTGAATCACTGAGGTGGGGGGGGGGCACCAATGGTCCTATGATAACTCTGGAGGAGTTACTAGCTTCAGTGGCTGAGATGGGAGGGACAGCGCATACAACAACTATTTCCTGGGTGCTTTACCAGTCACAGCTTTATGGGAGAGTGGCAAAGTGAACGTTGCTGTTGAAAGAAACTGGCATGAAATCTTGGCTACAGTTTGCCAGAAGACATGTGGGGTAGGAGACACTGAAGTCAGCTGGAAGAAGGTTCTATGGTCTGGTGAAAAGAAAATTGAACTTTCTGGCCATCAGACTAAATCTTGTGTTTGGCGCACACCGCACATCATCAAAAACAGTCCATCCCTACCGTGATGCATGGTGGTGAGTTAATCATGCTATAGGGATGCTTTACTACATCAGATCCTGGAAAGCTTGTGAAGATAGAGGTTACAATGAATGCAGCAAAATACAGGGTAATCCTGGATGAAAACCTGATGCAGTCTGCAAGAGTACTGCGACCTGGGAGAAGATTTGTTTTCCAGCAAGAAAATGACTCAAAGCATAAAGCTAAAATTGCTCAGAAGTTGTTCAAAAACAACGTTAATGCCCTGAAGTGCCCAAGTCAGAGTGTGGACCTCACTGCAATTGAGAATCTGCGGTTCGACTTGAAAAGAGCTGTTCACTCATGGACCCCATAAAATCTGACAGAGTTTCAGCAGTAACGTAAAGAATAATGTGGAAAAATTTCAGTGTTCAGATGTGCAAAGCTGATAGAGACTGATCCATGCAGATTCAAGGCTGTAATTACTGTGAAAGGTGCATCTACTAAATACTTCTTGAAAGGGTGAGTAATTATGCAATCAATTGTTTTGTGATTAATAATTGTAATACGTTTGTATCTTTAGACCATTTCTTTAGAAATGTGTTTCACTGTGTCACGAAATAGTCTCTTCAGTTGATTAGTGTCAAAAAGCCAAAATAGATCCATTGTAATTCAATGTTGTAAAGCAAGAAAGCATGAAAACTTCAAAGAGAGATGAATGCATTCTAAAGGCGGTGTAACATCTCCACCTCACTGACAATCAACATTGGTGCACCACAGGGGTGTGGCCTTAACCATTGCTCTACGCTCTCTGCATCCATGACTGTGTGGCTAGGCACATCTCAAATGCCATCTTTAAATTTGCTGATGATATCATCATTGTTGTCAGAATTTCAGATGGAGATGAGGGGCCATTCAGGAGCGAGATGTATCAGCCGGTGTCACAGCTTTCCATGAACAATTTTTCACTGAATTTCAGTAAGACCAAATAACTCACTCTGGACTTCAGAAGGGGTAAAACGAGGGAAGACACACAAGTCCTCGTAGAGGAATCAGAAGTGGAGAGAGTGAGAAATTTCAAGTTCCTGGTTGTCACTATGTCTGAGGGTCTCACCTGGACCCAACATATCAATGCAGCCATTAAGAAGGCAAGACAGTGGCTATATTTCATCAAGAGTTTGAGGAGGTGGGGTAGTGGGACTAAATAGAAGAATGAGCTCATGATAAAATAGTGGAGCAGACTCGAAGGGCCGAATGGTCAACTTCTGCTCCTTTGTCTTTTGGTCTTATTGTCTTATGGAGATTTGGTATGTCACTAAAAGCATTCTAACCGATTGCATCACTGTCTGGCATAGCGGAGGTTGTTACTACACAGGATCAAGGGTAGCTGCAGAGAGTTGTAAAATTATTCAGCACCATGGTGGGTACGAGCTTTCATAGTATCGGGGACATTTTCAAGGAGAAGTGCTTCAAAGAGATGGCGTCCATCATTCAGGGCTTCCAGTACCATCAGAAAGGAGGAACAGAAGCCTGATTCAACAATAGCTTCCCACCCTCTGCCATCTGATTTCTGAATGGATACTGAACCCATGATCACTACTTCACTACTTCCTTTAAAATTTCTTTATTGCACTACCTATTTAATTGAACTATTTCAAATATATATATATATATATATATATATATATATATATATATGTATGTTTATTTCAGAGAGCCCGAAAGTTGAAAACGCCATCCCCACCATGGCTGAAGATGTGAATATGAATGGGGATCCAGCGAACTCCAAAGAGGGAAAGGACACAGGTGCGTTTATAAGGTCCTGCATGGGAGTTCAGTCAAGAAGGTTCACTCACTTGGCTTTCAGAATGTGATAATTAATTCGATTAGACATTGGAGCTGTGGCAGAAGCCATAGGGTGGTAGTAGATAATTGGCTCTTGCACTGGGGGCCGGTACCTAATTCAAAGTTGCTGGTGAACGCAGCAGTCCAGGCAGCATCTCTAGGAAGAGGTACAGTCGACTTTTCAGGCCGAGACCCCTGAAACGTCGACTGTACCTCTTCCTAGAGATGCTGCCTAGACTGCTGCATTCACCAGCAACTTTGATGTGTGTTGCTTGAATTTCCAGCATCTGCAGAATTCCTGTTGTTTGCGGTACCTGGTTGTCTGCTGCAAGGACTGGTCCAGGGTCTGTTGTTGATTGCATCTATATAAACGATCTGGATGATGATGCGATAAAGTGGATTAAAAACTTGCAGATGACACTGAGGTAGGTGGTACATAGGCAGGGTAATAGGCCGTCAAATTTTCCAGCAGGATCTGGACCCGATGAAATTTGGCTGAATATCGCAGATGGAATTTCATGCAGAGATGTGTGAGGTGTTGCATTTTGCGAGGACAAGTCAGAGTAGGATTACACAGCGAATGTTCGGGGAACTGAAGAATGCTATTGAACAGAGGGATCTGAGAATACAGATACACAGAACCTTGTAAGTGGTATCACAGGTAGATAAGGTCGTCAAGAAAGCTTTTGGCACATTGGCCTTCAGAAATCAAAGTACTGTGTTACAGGAGTTCAGATGTTAAGTTGAAGTTCTCTTAATTGAGGACTAATTTGCAGTACTGCGTGCAATTCTCGTCACCTACCCACAGGAAATACATCAACAAGATTAAAAGAGGGCAGAAAAAATGCAAAGGTATGGCCGGGATGTGAGGACCCGATTTGTCAGGAAAGATTGAATAGATTCGGGTTTTATTCTGCAGAGTGAAAGAATGCCAGGAGATTAGATAGGGCTATAGAAGATACTGAGGAGTGTAGACTGGAATTAGTTCATGAATTAACGATTGATGGTGAAATGTTTAAAGGGAAGAAAAAGAGGATCAACTTCACTCAGAGGTTGGTGTGAATATAGTCTTTATTTCCTAGAGTACAGGAGAATGAAAGGAGATTTGATAGAGCTATATAAAATTGCGCCTACACTGGAAGAAGAGATGATGATTTAAGGATGAATGGTAAAATGTTTAAGAGGAACAACAAGGAGATTATCTTCACTCAGACTTTGGCGAGAGTGTGGAACACGGTGCCTGCGGAAGTGGTGGTGGCCGGTACGATTTCAACTTTTAAGAAAATATAGGTACATGAATGGGAAGGACATGGAGGGCTATGTTCTGATTGCAGGTCGATGGGACTAGACAGATTAATATTTCGGCCGAAGAGTCTGTTTCTGTTCTGTGGTGTTCAATGATTCTAAGAAATGCCTGGCGAGGGAATAGATTCACTGAAGACTCTGGTGTTCATTAACGTAGTGACTGGGAAGAGAGATTTCCTGACAAATCGACCCAGCAACAAGAGTTCACCCAGTCTGGAGTGATGGTGATGTGCAGTCCAGACAGTGCTAAAGGAGAAGAAGTCCAGTCTGCCATGTCTGAGATTTTGCACGGCAACGTTCCTGTTTAGGAATACCACACCTTTATTCTTTATTCCCTTACTCTGCCATGTTGAAAACAATGGAAATCTGGGACATCAAATGTCACTAATGGCTGCAGATTCATAATTCCACATGATGATCCATGCTCTGAGCTTATCCACCTTACGAGCAGTATTCCATAGACCATAGAACATAGAATAGTACATCTCAGTACAGGTCCTTCGGCCCACAATGTTGTGCTGACCCTTAAACCCTGCCTCCCATATAACCCCCACTTTAAATTCCTCCATGTACCTGTCTAGTAGTCTCCTAACGTTCACTAGTACATCTGCCTCCACCACTGACTCCTCGCATTCCACTCACCAACCACACTCTGAGTAAAATATCTTCCTCTAATATCCAGCTTGAACTTCCCAGCTTAAAACCATCTCATCTTGTACTGAGCAGTGCTGCCCTGGAGAAGATGCGCTGGCTATCCACTCGATTACTCCTCTTATTATCTTGTACACCTCTATCATGTCTCCTCTCATCCTCCTTCTCTCCAAAGAGTAAAGCCCTAGCTTCCTTAATCTCTGATTATAATGCATACTCTGTAAACGAGGCAGCACCATGGTAAATCTCCACTGTATCCTTTCCAATACTTCCACATCCTTCCTTTAGTGAGGCGAACAGAACTGGACACAGTACTCGAAGTGTGGCCTAACCAGAGTTTTATAGAGCTGCATCATTACCTCGCGACTTTTAAACTCTATCCCTCGATTTATGAAGGCTAACACCCCATAAGCTTTCTTAACTACCTTATCTACGTGGAGGCAACTATCTGGGATCTGTGTACACGTACTCCCAGATTCCTCTGCTCCTCCACATAACCAAGTATCCTACCATTTACTTTGTACTCTACCTTGGAGTTTGTCGTTCCAAAGTGTACCGCCTCACACTTCTCCGGGTTGAACTCCATCTGCCACTTCTTAGCCCATGTCTGCAACCTATCAATGCCTCTCTGTGATCTTCGACAATTCTCTACACTATCCACAACACGACCAACCTTTGTCATCTGCAAACTTGCCAACCCACCCATCTACCCCACATCCACGTCGTTAATAAATTCCCTTCACTAATATGCACGTAATTCCAAACAGTATTCCCATCTTGCTTAATCTTACCGTTCCTGACTTAATATGTAGGCCTTGCAACATTTATTTTTCGTGCAACCTCTCCACTATCTGCATAGTAAAATGCTTTCCATCACCTGCAACTCTAGATTAAAATGCCTGGGTAGGTTGTGAGACCATAAATCATAGGAGCAGATTTAGGCCATTTAGCCCATCGAGACTACTCCGCCATTCCATTTGGCTGACCCAGGATCCCACTCACCCCAATACACCTGCCTTCTCTCTTGTGTTGAGATACATCAGGCAATTTCCATGCGAAGATTGGTGACCATTTTGGGATCAAGGCACATCAGGACCAGAGAGACACACAGGCCAAAGGAGTAAACTGGCAGTTGAAAGAAGAAGAACATGCAGGGTTTTATATACCACATTTGGTGGCATTGCTTGTCTGTGCAGTCCCATAGACATTGAGCAGAATGCAGGTTCAAATCTCACCAGAGATTCTGGAATAGTGATGTGAAGTGATAACATAAATTGGTGAACAGCCAATGTCCGTAATCCTGACAACAAAATTTGTTCATATAACCCACTGAAGTATCACGACCTGAACTTGTTACTCTGTGTCTAAGCACGACGCCTACCTTAATCCACCCGATTTTTACCCATTCTTTAAAATGACGGCATTCCATCCCTCTAGAATGAAGGACACAACAGCTGGAAGTTTTGTAAATGGTGTTCACATCCTAGGAATGAGCAGATTAGAGGTCTGGCTGGATGCTATAATAGTAAATAACCCAAGAGCACATACTCGACGGGAACGTTGGCAATATTGAAATCCGACTGGAATTACTATAAATTTCAGATATATAGACTATAGTTCAATGTTGTTTTTCTATCTATATTATGCATTACACCGATACCACAAAGTTAACCAGTTCACGACATATGCCAGCGTTATTAAACCTCTCCTCTCATTCTGTTTCGGATATGAATAAAATCGCCAAGGCATTGCAGGAATTGTACAAGCGGTAAGTAAATGGGTTTGGATAGATTGTCAGTATGTACGTGATGATTTACCTCACAGACAGAGAGCAGTTTGCAGATGAGGAAAGAGCAGAACAGAAAGCAGTGTCTTACTGTCATTGGAAATCACCTAATCCTCATTCTGTTTATTGCAGAGAGCCAGGATGTTGAAAACCCCAACCCCACCATGGCTGGAGGTATGAATATGCATGAGGATCCAGTGAGCTCCAAAGCGGGACAGGACACAGGTGCGTTACAGAATACTAACAAAGTTAAATGTTGCCTTAACATCAGTTCCAGATTTAATGCCTGGGCCCGTAATTCATAGGAATACAGGGAAGACGTAAGGGCTGAGAAATATAGGGATAACATATACATGTTTATTATAATCACTGCTTGAGAGATTTTATGGACAGTAACTGGGACTGCCATGCTTGTAAATGTGATGACTGAGATAGAGATTGTCAAATGTGTTCAAATAACTTTCCTTAATCAACCGAGCGGTGCCATGGAGCAGCCCACCGATTTAACCTAATGTAATTCGGGGGTAAAATTGCAACGACTAATCAAACTAACCACCGGTACGTTTTTGGATTGTGAGAGGAAACCGGAACATCCGGAGAAAACAGTCGCCACATGAGTTGGAACATACAAATGTGCTCAGCGAGGACACCAGAATTGAACTCCAAATTAAGATGCCCTGAGCAGCAATAGTGTCGAACTAACGGCTGTGCTACAGCGGCGCCCCTGCTGTTCTGTTGTTTGAGAAAGGCTCTAAAGATAATCTGAGTAACTATGATGGACGTGCCATCAATACTGGGAAAGTTATTGGAAGTACTTTAAGTGTTAGAATTTTTATAGACAGGGACTGCTTAAGGATATTCAACATGGTTGTGTGGTAGTATGTTATGTCTATCCAGTCTTATAGAGTAATCAAGGAATATACTATGAAGGTTGATAGAGGAAAGGCAGTAAATCTTGGCAAGCCCTTTGAGAAGATCCTGCATGGGAGTTTAGTCGAGAAGTTTCAGTCATTTGGCGTTCAGAATGTGATAATAAATTGGATTAGACATTGGATTTGTGGCAGGAGCCAAAGACTGGTGGTAGAGAGTTGGCTCTCGGACTGGTGGCCGGTAACTTGTTGTCTGCCTCAAGGACTGGTCTAGGGTCTGTTGTTGTTTGCATCTATATTAACAATCTGGATGATGACGTGGTCAAGTGGATCAATAAGCTTACAGACGACGCCGAGGCTGGTGGTACATAAGCAGGGGGAAAAAAAAAAAATCCGTCAATTTTTCCAGCGGGATTTGGACCATAAGACATTTGTTTTAAAATCGCAGGTGGAATTTCATGCAGAGATGTGTGAGGTGTTGTATTTTGCAAAGGCAAGCCAGTATAGGATTACACAGCGAAATTTTGGGGTACTGCAGAATGCTATAGAACAGGGGAATATGAGAATACAGATAAACAGAACCTTGTAAGTGCTATCACAAGTAGAAAAGGTCATAATGAAAACTTTTTCACATTGGCCACCAGAAATCAAGGTATTGTGTTACATGAGTTCAGATATTAAGATGAAATTCTATTCATTGCGGACTAATTTGGAGCGCTGTGTGCAATTCTCTTCACTGACGTACAGGAAATACATCAACAAGATTGCAAAAGTGCAGAAAAAAAATACAAGGATATTGCCGAGATTTGAGGACCTGAATTGTTGGGAAAGGTTGAATAGGTTCGGACTTTATTACCCAAACCAAAATAGAATGAGAAGACTAGACAGAGCTATAGAAAATTATGAGGAGTATATACTGGAATTAGTTCATGAATTAAGAATTAATGGTGAAAACCCTCACTAACTTTTATAGATGCACCGTAGAAAGCATTCTTCTAGGGTGCGTCACAACCTGGTATGGAAGTTGCCCTGTTCAGGACCGGAAGAAGCTGCAGAAGATCGTGAACACGGCGCAGCACATCACACAAACCAATCTTCCGTCCGTGGACTCACTTTACACCGCACGCTGTCGGAGCAGTGCTGCCAGGATAATCAAGGACACGACCCACCCAACCAACACACTTTTTGTCCCTCTTCCCTCCGGGAGAAGGCTCAGGAGCTTGAAGACTTGTATGGCCAGATTTGTGAATAGCTTCGTTCCAACTGTGATAAGACTGCTGAACAGATCCTGATCCGGATCTGGGCCGTACCATCCAAATATCCGGCCCTGCCTCTTGTTTTTTTTTTTTTTTTTGCGCACTACCTTACTTTCCCTTTTCTATTTTCTATTTATGATATATAATTAAAATTTTTATTTATGATATATAATTAAAATTTTTACTATTTACTATCAATTTGTACTCCAGAGAGCGTGAAGCGCAGGATCAAATATCGCTGTGATGATTGTGCGCTCTAATATCAATTGTTTGGTGACAGTAAAGTAGTAAAGAAATGTTTAAAGGGAACAAGAAGAGGATCATCTTCACTCAGAGGTTGGTGTGAGGGTGGTCTTCATTTCCTAGAGTGCAGGAAAACAAAAGGAGATTTGATAGAGCTATATAAAATTATGCCTTGACTGGAAGAAGAGATCATGAGTTAAGGGTGAATGGTGCAATGTTGAAGAGGAATAAGCGGATTATCTTCAATCAAACTGTGGCTAGAGTGTGGAAAATAGTGCCTGCGGATGTGGTGGATGCCGACACAATTTCAGCATTTAAGGGAATTCTGTCATAAGGCGATGGCTGGGAACGGACCCAAGTGCAAGACAGAGGCACTGAAGTACTAGGGACAGGACTAGAATGCAGGGTGAGGGCAAGGACATGGACACAAAAACCGGGAACCCAGAATAGGACTGGTCAAGAGAGTTAGGAGCCCGGGCTTGGACTCCGAGCCAAGACAGGACAAAGCCCCAGTACCTGGGTCTTGCCTCTGGCTTGGATCCCAGAACTAGGCAAGGACGAGTCCTGGCTGGCAGGCAAGACGAGGCTGGAGTCTTCAGGCTAGAGACTTGAGGTGAGGCTTGGCAGGAGGCTACTCCTGGGCAGGGCACGGTATTCCTGGGCAGGACGCGGATCACCACCCGACGGAGGCAAGGGACAGAACTAACCACAGGTAATGGCGAGACGGCCTGGCTTACCCGACGGAGGCAAGGGACAGGAATGGAGCTAGGTACGGGGTGGCTCCAGGACAAGACTGAAGGCGAGACGAGGTGAGAGTTACCGGCAAGGCTTCAGGCGAGGAAACAGGCAGAGAAAGGGATACAAGGAGTAAGGACAAGAACAATCCAGCAGACACACCCTGGTCTCTGAAGATATTCATGCAGCCAGCCCCAACGAGCATCAGCTGCCTCAATTAGAGCTCAACAAGAACAGAAACAGGGTAGACAGGAAAACCTGGAGCAAGGGTCGATGGACCGGACCGTGAATCGGAATATGGACTTCATGGACCGAGCCATGACAAATTCAGTATATGTACATGACTGGGAAGGACATGGAGGGCGTTGTTCTAGCTGCAGGTCGATGGAACTAGACAGATTAAGATTTCGGCCGAAGTGTCTGTTTCTGGGCTGTAGCGCTGAATGATTCTAAGGAAATCTGGAGAGGGAATGGATTCACTGAGGACTCTGGTGTGCATTAATGTACTGACTGGGAAGAGAGGTTTCCTGTGAAATTCGCCTAGCAATAGGCGGTCACCCAGACTGGAGTGATGATGATGTGCAGGTCAGGCAGTGCTAAAGGAGACAAATAAGGATTTGGAATCCGTAATCATCGGAATAACTCGAGTATTCTCCAGGGTACAGGTCAAAAATGTAGTTAATCACGGAGCACTACAGCACTTTGGCGAATATAGTCCATGCCTCAGTAGGCCAGCTGTCCAGTCTGCCCTGTCTGAACTTTTGCACGACACCTTCCCTGTTTAGTGATACCACACCTCACTCTTTATTCCCTCCTACTCTGCCAAGTCTAAAACAATGGAAATCTGGGACATTAAGTTTCCAGTCCTGCCTCTCCTGCATACAATTCTCATTAATGGCTGCAATTTCATAATTCCACATTATGATCCACGCACTGAGCTTAAACGCCTTACGAACAATATTCCCTGCACTAATATACACGCAACTCTGAACAGTATTCCCATTTTGCCTAATCTTACTGTCCCTGACTTTCTATGTAGGCCTTGCAATATTTTTTTGCACAACCACTCCACTATCTGCCTAGTAAAGTGCTTTCCACCACCTGCAACTCAAGATTAAAATTCCTGGGTAGGTCATGAGACCATGAAACATAAGAGCAGAATTAGGCCATTCCATTATGGCTGATCCAGGATCCCACTCCACCCAATACACCTGCCTTCTCTTCTTATGTTGAAATACATCAGGCAATATTCATGAGAAGACTGGTGACCATTTTGATATCGAGGCACATTAGGACCAGGGAGACACACAGGCCAAAGGAGAAAACTGACAGCTGAAAGGAGGAGAAAAATATGCAGAGTTTTAAATACCAGGTATGATGGCATTGCTTGTCTGTGCAGCCCCATAGACATTGAGCGTAATGTAGGTTCGAATCTTACCAGAGATTCTGGAATAGTGATGTGCTGTGATAAAACAAAATGCTGATAGGACAGTGTCCGTAATCTCGAGAACCAAATTTGTTCATATAGCCCACTCAAGGATCAGCACCCCAACTTGTCACTCTGTGTCTGAGCATGACACCAGACCTAATCCAGTCGATTTTTACCTGCTCTCTAAAATGAAGGCATCCCCTCCCTCTGCAATGAGGTACACCACAGCTGGCAGTTTTGTAAATGGCGTTCACATCCCAGGAATGAGCAGATTAGAGGTCTGGCTGGATGCTATATAAATAAATAATCCAAGAGCACATACTCGACAGGAAAGTTGACAATATTGCAATCCCACTGTAATTACTAACACTGAACATTGTTACATTTTGGAGAGGAGGGGGGATTGCAATATTTTACACCCGCTTCCTCATCATTGTGGTGGCAATGACAGCTTTAGTAGAAGGAAGGAAAAAGTATAACTGAAGCGATGATGCGTGTGGGGCGAACGGCAATGCTGTTCCGTGCAGCTCATGGTGGATTGGGCGAATGTGGGGCCTACATACGGAACTGCGCAAAACTCTTGGCACCCTACCTATATATATGTCCCTAATGCTTTTGCGCAATACTGTAGTAATGTTATGTAATGAATGGTACTGCAGCTGCAAAACAAAAAAAAAAAGTTAAATGTGTGAGTGATAATAAATCTGATTCTGATACGCGTCTTTATTGTGGACTGAAAGGGCGAAGGGGGCAGAGAGAGGGGAATTGTTTGGAAAAGTGTAGGGAAAGAACACCAGAGAGACATTAGTAATGATCAATAAGCCAATTGTTTGGAACCAAATTACCTTGCCTCGGTTCTTAGGGCTGGATGTATCCGTACCCTTACTACAGCCGACCCCAGGCACTTCTATTCTGCTACCTGTCTCACTTCCCTCCCGCCATCTCTGCCATGGATCCCACGCCCCTCCTGCGGTGCACGCTCTTTTCCAATATACTTTTCTCTCCGTCAGATTTACCAACTCGCACTCCACTCCACGTTGCAGAGTACTGTACAGTGTTTTTATATTTCGATTCCCAGATCCCAATTCTACGATCTCAGATCTCCTGACACAGTGTGAAGATTATCAACTGCGCAACATGACCATTTTCTACCGAGAGAGACTGAAACCTGCGATTGAGGAGCGGGTAGAAGGACTCAGCTTGACTTTGAGACAGGAAGGACAATTCAGCAAACGGGAACACGAGGTGAGTGGGAAAAATGGTTGGGATACAGTTCATTTTGGTGAAAAGAGGGATGAGAGACAACAGTCAGTCTAGCTCATCCTCTTGTTTCTCTACACTGCAGTGATGATATTGATCACTGAACAAATTGGGTCCAAAACATTTGCATCAGGGCTAACTGCAGTTTCAAACTTAATTCATCAGTACAAACATGCTGAACTTAACACACTGGTGAGAGAAATGCGATTCAGTGAATCAGCAGCAGAAATAAAAACCCGATTAAAATACCCATGAAGATCTTTGGTCACATTCGGATTAATTTCATTTCTCCTCATGGACGATGTAGATGTCCAGTTCCCTGCTGCCATGTGTGGAAAGACACCTGGCCACGACATCGATATGGTCACATCACTCCCGTACGAAGCCAGGTGCCTGGAATTTCGGTAATGTGTCGTGGTCCTCGCATTAGAATCACACAGCAGGAAAATTGGCCAAGTCGCCCTAAATCTTTCCTATCATGTGTTGCTCAAATTATCTTCAACATTTCATAGCTTCAAACAACGCTCATTATCAAAGTATGTATACAGTATACCACCTTGAGATTCGCTTTCTTACAGACATTGAAGAAACACGATAGGACGTATTCTTTAAAAAAACTCACATAACAGAGACTGCCAAACACCCAATGTTTGAAAAACAAAATAGATCATCCGAACATTAAAAGTAAACAATTATTACCCAGAATATGAACTGCAGAGAACACCAAAGTGGAAAGTGAGTTCACAGTCACCCAAGCCAGATTCACTGTTGCAGCCGGTCCTTGATCCCAGACCAGACCCGCAGATGTGAGTAAATTTCGAGAATCAGTGAACTAAACACCGGCTTGCCCCTCGCAGCTGCAACATCAGAAAGTTTTCGATCTGGTCTGGCACTGAAATCGACAAAACATTGGCTAATTCTTCGCTTTCGGGCCCATTCCCTGCCACTTCAATCTGGCCCCAAGTTCGAATTAGCAATGACCGTGGCGGATGTGTACACTAGAGACTCCAGTTTGCCGAATTCCCCCACAGCACCACACATACACCAGGTCGGTTCAAAAATAACAACTTGCAAGTGAAAGGCTTTGCAATATTCGTAATATAGAAAAGTGTGAACTGTAGAGTTGCTGAAGTTTTCTTTGCTGTCTCACCAGCTCCATTTTTCCAGGACAGTACGAATGTACTCATCATATAGAACCTGATAACTAACTCAAAGGATTCACTTTAGATCAGGACACATCAGCCTGGTCACCTGGGAGGATCCTTTAGAACAGTAGGAATTTGCCGAGTTGTCCCAGAGACTAGTCAAGACACAATCCAATATAATCAAACATAGTCAACTTTTCAACTGTGGTATCTGCCAATAGAGGTCATCACCCCGAGTGCTTGTGGGTAAGAAATGTTCTCACTGATCACATCCATGTCATGTCACTTTCATCATACTGAAAGAGACAGAACCAGACCGGAGAGCGCCGCGAAGCTCTTTGTCCATGAGACAATGCATTGTGCAGCAGCAGTAGAGTTGTTACGAGGCATAGTCTACGGGTTAATGGCAAACGTCTATCTCACATTGCCATCACCAAAAAAAAACATGTCACAGGTCCACAGGCATTATAAAGGAATGTGCAAAGGAGATTACTTCACTCTGCAACAATAATATTAACTTGTTATTACCTTTAGTTCGTGTTTTGGTTCCATTGTATGAACCCATAGATTTGCAGAATGGATCAGGAGACAGACCAGTGGTTGCCCCGGTGTCCTTGGGCAAAGAGACTATTTGAATGTCCGATCAATGAGCAGATATTTTCCTCATCGTTCTGTGTCTCTCCGTCTGATCTTCACTGTTGTTATTCACAGGAAGTCACGAAGCTCGTTGAGAGGAGAAACCAGGAAGAGAGTTCCAAACTCTTCCTCAGTCTGGTGATGGAAAAAGGCGCCCAGGCCCAGAGGGTGATGTGGGAATCCTTTGTGGAAATGAGGAAGGAGTTACCAAAGTTGGACAAAATACTGATGGAAATCCAGGAACTCGGTACAGTGAAATAACACACTCTGCCCTAAATCAGATTGAAACTTTCCATATTTAACAATGCACTTGGCACCCAATTCCATGAAAGTTTTTCGATGTCAACAGGTCCTGATCCATATGAACACATGAATGTCAGCCGAGGCTTTTGTGAGTTACCATCGCAGCTGAGGGGTGAGTGATGAAATAAATGATTGAAACTGATTACTTGACAGAAATGAAGCTGAACAGCAATTGTTCACAGATTGCTGAAACTAGGAGCCCAGCTGTCAGTGTTTGTGGAAAGGGGTGGTCATGACTGGAAATCACTATCAGTCAATTGGTATTCTGAGTTGAAGCTACACTTCAGACCATTCCTGACATGTTGTGCAAATAACTCAGTTCAGTATGCGTAAGAGTCACCTAGGCATTTACATCCAGCAAGGTCCTGCTGCCCAAGAAACACAGACATTGCTGGCAGTCTGCTGATGTGTTGTGAATTCCAACAATGCTGGCTGCTGACACAGCAGATAGCCCCAGATTGTCTGAGAGTGGAAGAGTCGAGAAGTTCTTCCACGGTTAGGACGACATGCTAGAGTTGCGGTGAGCGTACAGTTTTTCAGCATCAGTGATCTAGGTTCAATTCCCGCTTCCAGTCCGTAAGGAGATTGTACTGTCTCTTGTGGCCGTGCGGGTTTCTTCTGGATGCTCCAGTTTCTTCCCACATTCTGAAGCTGGAGTCATAGAAAAGTACTGCACAGCATCAGGCCTACTCCCACTGACCTCCATCGATGTACTTATCCAAACTTCTCTTAAACGTTGAAGTCGAGCTTACATGCGTCACTTGTGCTGGCAGCTTGTTTCACACAATGACAAACATCTGAGTGAAGGATTTTCCCAATATATTCCCTTTAAAAAGTTCACCATGGCCTCTCGTTGTAGTCCCACATATTGTCAGTCGAACATGCTAGCTTACATTTTGCCGATTTATACCCCCCATAAATTTATATACCTCTATCAAAGCTCCTCTCAATTTTCCGCGTTCCAAGGATCACAATCCCAATCCATTCAAACTTTCGTTATAATTCAGGTCTTCCAGATATGGCAACGTCCGTGCAAAATGTTCTCTGTACTCTTTCAACCTTATTTCCATCTTTCCTGTAGGTCATCATAACTAGACCTCAACAATGTCTCACACAACTTCAACAAAACATCCCATCTCCTGTACTCAGTACTTTGATTTATGAAGAATAATATGCCAAAAGCTTTCTTTATTACCCTGTCTACCTGTGACGCCATTTTCAATGAATTATGGACCTGTATTCCCAGATCTTTTTATTCTACCACATTCCTCAGTGTCCTACCATTCACTGTGTCGGACCCTCGCGCTTGTCTGCATTAATTTGTATTTGTGATTTTCAGCCATTTTTCCTGAAGTTCCAGATCCAGCTGCGAGTCACGATAGGATTCCTCGTTGTCGAGTACACCCACAATATTGATATCATCTCAAATGTGCTGATCCAGTGAGCTACATTATAATCGAGATCTTTGATATAATGACAAACAACAATGGACCCAACCCCGACCCTGCAGTACGTGTCACTTGTCTCCAGTCAAACAGGCAACCATCAGTCAGCCAGTGTTGAGTCCAATTTACAACCTCATCTTGAATGCCGAGCACTAAACCTTCTTGACAAAACTCCCATGTGGGATCTTGTCATATACCTTACTAAAGACTATATAGACAACATCCACTATCTGGTCTTTATCAACGTTCCGGGTAACTTCCTCAAAGAACTCTATAAGATTGGCTAGACATGGCCTATTACCCACGAAGCCATGCTGACTGTCTTCAATCAGTCCAAGTCCAGATGTACAGATCAATAGGTTATTTGGTCACATCGGTTTAGTTGGGCAGTGTGAGCGCATGGCTGGAAGTGGTTGCTACTGTACTGTATCTCTAAAAAATAATGAATCCGTTCCTTCAGCCCAACTCCCACGCAGCACAATAAGCACGAGTATTAAAATATACTTCATTTAATCCACATTAGAACCATTGATTGCATATACCTCTGGCAGGGTGTTGATGATGGGGAAATCTGAAGAAACACCTGGCTAGATCATAATACACTGTGAAGCACCATGCAATTCTGAAAGTGACCCGGTACTTGGTCGAACGCCTCCAAACAGCCCTGGAGGTTTCCTCATACACTGATGACCCACATACCCTTGGCAGTGTCTTGATACACTGAACCTCTCTTGCCTTTGATGTATTCACAAAAGCCTTTTGCTTTTTTCTTAACGATTGTCATTCACTCCCAGACTGGTCTTAGAACTCATTTCCAGTATTTATACTCTACTCTTGTCAGAACATTTTCTTTGTTTTTTACTCTCAGTATCTGAGAATACCACCTTTTATCAGTTAAACCACTGATAAACCTTGATGTTAAATTTTCCTTACAATTTATTCCTTTGGCACCTAAGGGGGCACATTGGCCCCAAAGTCCCACTACTCACTTTTGAATGACTCCGGTTTAATGGGTGAAGAATTACCTTCAATCAGCGCTGTGGTATACAATCAAAATAATCCTTCAACTTCAGGATATCTATGTCCAATCCATCTGTTCTCCTTTCCATAACTGCTATGAAGCTTAGCTACATTATCCATATTTAAAATACTTTAACTGCAGGATATCTCCTTGACACACTTTAAACGTTATATCCTCTTCAATCTGTTAATGTAAGGCAATTCAGATTCATTTTTAGGAAAGTTGGAATCCACTTCTACGACGGCACTCTCATTTGTAACAGCTCTGTGTAGCTTATCTACTCCTGTATCTCCTGATAAGGTGTGTGCTATATCTGAATCAAAGTGGTTGCACTCTTTCTGCAAGGAAGGCACAAAGTTCATGTGTAAGTTGGCTTTCACTTCATGGTTAAATAGCTGAACATTCTCTTCAAAATGTAAGTGTTTTGATTGAGATGTTGGCTCAGATTTGTTACTTGAACTTACATGTATTGCTTATTACGTTAATGGACAAGAGTTGGAAATCTAACTTGTTGGTAAACATGTTAAAACTAATATTATCGATCCAGGCACAGTTTCAAAGATAGAAATCAAAAGGGGAATAAAAAAGCGCCGTGATCCAATTAAATCAGTGCCCAAGTGAAGTAATCCAATTCAATATTCGCCACCTCTCAGATTCCCAGTGTCCATATAAATACATTCACTTCCTAACGTCTTCAATTTTTCACATCCCTTTATCAACCGTATCATGGTTGACCACAGTCCTGTTAAGCTGATTGACGGGGTAAAATAGACGCTTATAATCTGCACTTGCTTCATAGTTTCAACTGTCACTATTTTTTTTTTCCAATCTGTATGTAGCCCCCCGGCCACCCTCAGGGTCGCTCGTTCGCTGTCGTTTAGGGAAACAGCCTCTGCTTTGGCAAACTGAGTAATTTGTTTGTGTGGATGCTGTGTGATTTACCCCACCCCGCCCAAATAACAGACAATACACCAGATGCAATTAAATGTTATACAGTTTATTACTGGAACTATATAATTAAAAGAGACTAAAATATAAAAGGAAAATAAAAGGCGCCACACTTATCAAAGTTCAATCTCTTGGTGCACAAACAGTTGGAGCTCAAGGACCTTCTTCTTCACCCTTCACCCTGCGACCCCCTCGGACCACCTCGACCGGCCACCTGGGACCAACAACGGTGGTCGACCAGACGCTCCACACGAGTCCGTCTCCGTCTCCGGGTCCGACCCCGTTAGCGGACTCACAGCACCTGGTCCATCCTCTGTCTCGCTCTCCCGCCTTCTGCCCCAAAACCCCCGCATACAGTATCTTCAAATAAACCAAAACCATAACAACTATCCCAATTGGTTAATAGCACCCTCTAAACCAAAACAAGCTGCTAACGCAAACTTTCTCAGCGTTTAACACAACAAAGCCGCATTCCCCAGATTAAGATAACAAAGACGCAGTTTTAATTAGCCTCCGCAGTAACATAAAAGTCGAAACCCCCTTACATGTAAGACGGCTTCTTTTCCTGTTTATTCATTATTATTTGTAACATTGCAATATATCCCAACGGTAGACCAGCTTATTGGCCAAAGAAATAAATTGAACACACTCTGCAGCCAAAATTCCTCACAACTCACAAACTCGTTTGATTCCATCTCTTTTTGCAGTGGAACAGGAAACTTTCCCAGTGAACTAGTGACAACAGTTGCCCGGCATATTCAACATGGATTTTCTCAAGGAATCTATGCATATTTTGTTCACGTTTTATCCCTAATTTATCTGTACAATACCCCGGATAACAAATACAACAATAAAGACGATTCTGGAAAAAGGTTGAAGAGCTTTAGGAAATGGATATTATAGTTCAGATCAAGGGCTATCATTGGATATTTGGAAGGGTGAAGAGGCAGAATGGCTGAGCTGAAGGAGTAAAGGTTTCATGTGGACTTTTGCGATGAAGCAGGTTGACTGAGAGGTAGTGATGAGCAGAAATTGTCTATGAATGGGAATTAAAGTTGTTAATTCAAAATATTACTGTGTGATTCCAATGCAGAAGGATGACTGGTGTTGGGTCAGAGGACATTGCTGAGAGCTGAGGAACTGGTGTGAAATTTTCAAACAAGTTCAGGGCAGTGAAAAACAAAGGATGAGGCCACCAGGACGCCAGAGTGGCCCATCAGTAAGGGGCTGTTATGAAAGAGATTGTGGAGTCATTATTGATGATCTGTCAAAAATCATTGGGTGTCAGGAAGAGTCTCTGGACAGGAAAATCACATGTGTCTTTATGTGGGCAGGAAGATTATAACGAAATAGCGGTAGGAACTTCCACCTTCACTGTTCGCTGAATATTAGATGGTGGAAGTCTGATATTTTCTGGTTCATATCTCTTTCCCCTTGGAAGACGTTCAAGCGAAACACAAAGAGACTCTGCGGGCACAAACAGAAACACTGAGAGTGAACACGATCCTGATTAGGGAGAAGGTGAAGATTTACCAGCTGGTTGATCGATACGCTGAGCTCACGGTCATTTCTACTGTTCGAGATCGGAGACTGGTGGAACATGAACTGCTGGCGACAGGCCGAACCCATGAAAAATGGAGAAAGAAACACCTTCGCGGAGAGCTGGAAAAAATCCGGACTGATCAGTTGTTTCAGAGCAGCTTTTCCCGGAGGAAATCGAAATCTGGGAGTTCAGCAGCAGTGGCCGGAATCCCGGGAATTGGGAAAACGACAATGGTACAAAAGATCGTTTATGACTGGAGCACGGGGGAAATATATCGACAATTCCAGTTTGTCTTCAGTTTCAAATTCAGGGAGTTAAACACGATTAATTGCAGAATAAACCTGAGGGAACTGATTCTGGATCAGTATCCTTACTTTGGGGAATTCCTGAGAGAGGTCTGGAAGAACCCAAAGGGATTACTGTTTATATTCGATGGTCTAGATGAATTCAAACACAGAATCGATTTTGCTGACAGTCGGAGAGATACAGAACCCAAGCACCAGTGCCCAGATCCCGAGTGGTGGTGTGAAGTGTCTGACATTGTGTACAATTTAATCCAGCACAAGCTGCTCCCAGGGTGTTCAGTGCTGGTGACAACCCGACCCACTGCTTTACAATTATTGGAAAATGCGGAGATCAGTGTCTGGGCTGAAATCCTGGGATTTGTTGGTGAGGAACGGAAGGAATATTTTATCCGGCATTTTGAAGATCAGACGGTGGCAGCAGCTGTTTTCAAACACGTGGAGGAGAACGAGATCCTGTACACCATGAGCTACAACCCCTCCTACTGCTGGATCCTCGCTCTGGCACTGGGCCCCTTCTTCACACAAAGAGTCAGGGACCCGCAGCGAGTTCCCAAGACCACCACCCAACTATATTCCTACTATATTTACAACATCCTGAAAAACCACAACCGTGAGATTGAGAACCCCCGTGATGTGTTACTCAGGGTTGGTCAGATGGCCTTCACAGGAGTGTCCGAGAAGAAGATTGTGTTCACAGATGGAGATTTGATCAAGTACAATCTGCATCCTTCCCAGTTCCTGTCCGGGTTCCTGATGGAGCTTTTGGAGAGAGAGGATTCTGCCCGGTGTGTGGTGTACACATTCCCACACCTCACCATCCAAGAGTTTATAGCTGCAGTCGCACAATTCCTGAATCCACATCCCGAGGATATCCTGAAATTCCTCACTGAAGCCCACAACACGACAGATGGGCGATTTGAGGTATTTCTCCGTTTTGTTGCTGGTCTCTCCTCCCCAATGACAGCTCGGGGCCTGGAGGAGTTTGTGGGTCCATTTCCTCATGAAACAACCTGCCGGGTGATTGACTGGGTGAAGGAGGAGGTTAAACGCCAGAGTGGAGACATGAGGAGTGATGCTGGTAAAAGGAGCCTCCTGAACACATTGAATTACCTGTTTGAGTCTCAGAATCGTGGGCTGGCTCAGGCTTCACTGGGATCTGTAGAAAGACTTTCATTCCGTGGAATGACACTGACCCCGATTGACTGTGCAGTCCTGTCTCGTGCCATCGGACTCTGTGATACAATAAAACAGCTCGACCTGGAGTGCTGCCACATTCAGTGTGAAGGAATCCAGCGGCTGGGACCCGGGCTGCACAAGTGCCAGGATTTGAGGTAACTTAATTTAACTCTCACTCAGATCTGTGAAACTGTCCAATTGTGTTGTTTCAATGTCAAGGGATTTTGGTAAAACTGTAGTAAATCAGATCGTGAAGAACAGTGTGAAATGATGGGGCGGGGGGGCGGGGGGAATCGGTCAGCAATTCCCCAAGGCCAGGAGGGTTCTGTGGTTCCTTGTGAAGGGATGTTGGAGAGTTCATCAGATCAGTGAACAACGGCCACTGGTTTAATGGTAGTAAATTACAGGAATGGCCGTGTTTCTCGCTGCCTGTGACACATCCATTGACAATATTCCTTCTCACTGTTACTGACACCCAGACCGACACTGACTGCAGCAGGTGGGTCGGAGATTCACACCCACTTCCCAGTGAGGGACAAGAGACCGTCAGCAGACTGCCCCAATGAGAAGGGAAGAATACCATTGTGAGATTGTCCTCCCCTGACATTCCCCGTGTGTGACTATCACCATCAGTCGAAATCTGTGGCTTTGCTCAGCACAGTCGGCTCCTCTCCTCTCCCGATTGTGGGACTCTGTTCAGACCCACCCCTCTTGTGCAATCTATTTCTGCCTCCTGTCTTGTGGGATTTTATTTTCCCATCTGTATCCTCCTGTGGGATCTCTCTTCCACATACACTTCGTCCTGTAGGGTCTCTCTTCCCCATCTCCCTTCCTCCTTTGGGGATCTCTCTTTCTCATCCCTTTCCCCCTGTGGGATCTCTCTCCCCACCTCGTCCTCCTGGGATCTGACTTCCACAAACTCCCATGGACAATCTCCACCCACAACTCTCCTCACTGTAGGACTTTCTGCCATCCAACCCTGCCTCTTCCGACACTCACTCGTCAGTAACAATTTTCTGACCATCGGGGAATGGGACAGAATATGTGGAGTTTACAGGGTCTCACCGACAGACAAAATTACTGGCATTCAGTGACTACCGTGGAGCTGGGCAGTGAGGGACATTGACAGTGATGGGAACTCCAATCAGTGCTACACTGAAGGGTTTAATCATTCCTGAAATATCCAAGTGAGAGAAATTCCTTCAGACCCACGGTTTGAATCACTTTGTTCGTCAATTTGTCTGGTTGTGTTTAGACTTGGGGAGAATAAACTGGGAGATTCAGGAGTGAAACTGGTGTCTGCGGCTCTGAGGAACCCGGAGTGTAAAATACAGAAACTGTGGTAAGTACCAGACTGTGGGAGATTGTGTTTACAGTCACTGGGTGTCTGACACTGAACATTAATATATCCATATAACAATTACAGCACAGAAACAGGCCATCTCGCCCTTCTAGTCTGTGCCGAACGCTTACTCTCACCTAGTTCCACCAACCTCCACTCTGCCCATACCCCTCCATTCCTTTGCTCTACATATAGCTATCCAATTTAACTTTAAATGACAATATTGAACCTGCCTCAACCACTTCTGCTGGAAGCTCGTTCCACACAGCTACCACTATCTGAGTAAAGAAGTTGCTCCTCATGTAACCCCTGAATTTTTGCCCTTTAAATCTTAACTCATGTCCTTTTGTTTGAATCTCCCCTACTCTCAATGGAAAAAGCCTATCCACGTGAACTTCATCTATCCCTCTCATAATTTAAAATACCTCTGTCAAGTCCCGCCCTCCCCCCGCAACCTCCTACGCTCCAAAGAATAAAGACTCAACTTGTTCAACCTTTCTCTGTAACTTAGATGATGAAACCCAGGTAATATTCTTATAAATCTTCTCTGTACTCTTTCTATTTTGTTGACATATTTCCTATAATTCGGTGACCAGAACTGTACACAATCCTCCATATTTGGCCTTACCAATGCGTTGTACAATTTTGCATTACATCACAACTCCTATACTCAATGCTCTGATTTATAAAGGCAGCATACCAAAAGCTTTCTTCACCACCCTATCCACATGAGATTCCACCCTCAGGGAACTATGCACCATTATTCCTTGATCCCTCTGTTCTACTGCATTCTTCAATGCCCTAACATTTTTCATGTACGTCCTATTTTGATTAGTCCTACCAAAATGTAGCACCTCACATGTATCAGCATTAAACTCCATCTGCCATCTTTCAGGCCACTCTACTAACTGGCCTAAATCTCTCTGCAACTTTGAAAACCTATTTCATTATCCACAACTCCACCTATCTTAGTATCATCTGCATACTTACCAATCCAATTTACCACCCCATCATCCAGATCATTAATGTATATGACAAACAGCATTGGACCCAGTACAGATCCCTGAGGCACACCACTAGTCACCGGCCTCCAATCTGAGAAAAAGTCATCCACCACTACTCTCTGGTGTCTCCCATCCAGCCAACGCTGAATCCATTTAACTATTTCAATATTAATACCTAACGATTGAAAATTCCTAACTAACCTTCCGTGTGGAACCGTGTCAAAGGCCTTACTGAAGTCCATATAGATAGCATCCACCGCTTTAACCTCGTCAGCTTTCCTAGTAACCTCTTCAAAAAATTCAATAAGATTTGTTAAACTTGGCATTCCACGTACAAATCCATGTTAACTGTACCTAATCAGACTTGGTCTATTCAGATAATTATACATACCATCTCTAAGAATACTTTCCATCAATTTACCCACCACTGACGGCAAAGTCACAGGCTGATAATTGCTAGATTTCCTCTTAGAACCCTTTTTAAACAACGGAACAACATGAGTAATACGCCAATCCTCCGGCACCCTCCCCATTTCTAATGACATTTGAAATATTTCTGTCAGAGCCCCTGTTATTTCACACGAACTTCCCGCAAGGTTCTGGGGAATATCCTGTCAGGACCTGGAGACTTATCCACTTTTATATTACTCAAAATCGGCAGTACTAGCTCTTCTTTAATCATCATAGTTTCCATAACTTCCCCATCTGATTCCCTTACATAATTCAATAGTCTTCTCCTTAGTGAATACCGAAGAAAAGAAATTGTTTAAAATCTCCCCAATCTCTTCTGGCTCCACACATAGCTGTCCACTGTGGTTCTCTCAGGGACCAATTTTATCCCTCACTATCCGTTTGCTATTAATATAACTGTAGAAACCCTTTGGATTTATTTTCACATTACTTGCCAAAGCAACCTCGTATATACTTTTAGCTTTTCTAATTTCTTTCTTAAGATTCTTTTTACATTCCTTATATTCCTCGAGCACCTCATTTACTCCATGCTGCCTATATTTCTTGCAGATATCTCTCTTATTCCGAACCAAGTTTCCAATATCCCTTGAAAACCATGGCTCTCTCAAACTTTTAACCTTTCCTCTCAACCCAACAGGAACATGAAGATCCTGTACTCTCCAAATTTCCCCTTTAAATGACCTCCATTTCTCTATTACATCTTGCCATAAAAACAAATTGTCCCAATCCACTCCTTCTAAATCCTTTCGCATCTCCTTGCAGTTAGCCTTTCTCCAATCAAAAATCTCAACCCTGGGTCCAGGCCGATCCTTTTCCATAATTATATTGAAACTAATGGCATTGTGATCATTGGACCCGAAGTGCTTCCCAAAACAAACCTCCGTCACCTGACCTATCTCATTCCCTAATAGGAAATCCAACACTGCCCCTGCTCTAGTTGGTACCTCCATGTATCGCCGCAAAAAAAAAATTATCCTGCACACATTTTACAAACTCCAAACCATCCAGCCCTTTTGCAGTATAGGCTTCCCAGTCTATGTGTGGAAAATTAAAAGCTCCCACAATCACAACCTTGTGCTTATTACAAATATCTACTATCTCCTTACAAATTTGTTCCTCCAATTCTCGCTCCCCATTTGGTGGTCTACGATACATCCCTATAAGTGTTACTACACCTTTCCCGTTCTTCAATTCCACCCAAATAGCCTCCCTAAACGAGCCCTTCAATCTATCCTGCCAGAGCACCGCTGTAATATTTTCTCTGACAAGCAATGCAACACCTCCTCCTCTTGTCCATCCGATCCTATCACATCTGAAGCAAAGGAATCCAGGAATATTTAGTTGCCAATCACACCCCTCCTGCAACCATGTTTCACTAATAGCTACAACATCATACTTCCAGGAATCAATCCATGCTCTAAGCTCATCCACCTTTCTTACAATGCTCCTAGCATTAAAATAAATGCATTTAAGGAACTTTCCGCCTCTAACTCTCTGTTTATCACTAACGGTGCAAACAACTTTATTATCTCTTTTTTTTCTTCCTTCTCCCCTACGTCTGTTCCCACATTCTGGTTCCCCTCGTCTTCCGCCCCCACCCCGCCCCCGTATCTAGTTTAAATCCACTGGAGCCTCTCTAGCAAACCTACCTGCGAGAATATTTGTCCCCCTCCAGTTCAGATGTAAACCGTCCCGCCGGAAGTGGTCCCACCTTCCCTGGAAAACTGCCCAATTATCTACAAATCTGAAGCCTTCCTCCTGCACCATGTCTTGAACCAAAGTGTTGATCTGCGCTATCTTACTATTTCTAAACTGGCCTGCACTTGGCACTGGTAGCAATCCTGAGATGGCTATCCTGGAGCTCCTGTCCTTCAACTTGGCACCTAACTTCCTAAACTCGCCTTTCAGGAGCTCCTGACTCTTCCTACCCACGTTATAGGTCCCTACATGGACCACAACATCCGGCTGCTCGCCCTCCCTCTTGAGAATACTGAGAACTCGATCCGAGATATCGCGGACCCTGGCACCAGGGAGACAACAGACCATCCGAGATTCTAGACCTCTCCCACAGAAGCTCCTATCTGTCCCCCAACTATCGAATCCCCTATCACAACTGCTCTCCTCTTTTCCCTTCTTCCCTTCTGAGCTGAGGGTCCCGTCTCGGTGCCAGAGACGCAACCACTGCAACTTGTCCCTGGTAGGCCGTCCCCATCAACAGTATCCAAAATGATGTACTTATTATTGATGGGAACGGCCACAGAGGTGCTCTGCTCTTTCTGTCTCTTCCCCTTCCCTCTCCTGACAGTCACCCAGCTACCTGTCTCCTGACTCTTAGGGGTGACTATCTCCCTGTAACTCCTCTCTATTTCTGCCTCTGCCTTCCGAATGATCCGAAGTTCATCCAGCTCCAGCTGCCTAACTCTGTTTGTCAGGAGCTGCAGCTTGATGCACCTTTCATAGGTGTCGTCATCAGCGACAATTGTGCTCGCCCTGACTTCCCACGTACTGAAAATGGAGCACTCAACTGTCCTAACTGCTGCCTCTATTACCTACTCTTAAGGTAATTAAATTAATTTAAGGAACTTACCCGGCCTTACCTCACTTGGAATGAAGTCTCCTTCTACTCCGTCACCCTCTACAACGTCGCCCGCTTCGTTAATCTTCTCG
Organism: Mobula birostris; assembly: GCF_030028105.1. Lineage (NCBI taxonomy): Eukaryota > Metazoa > Chordata > Chondrichthyes > Myliobatiformes > Myliobatidae > Mobula > Mobula birostris. Next base: position 73,951,929 of record NC_092382.1, read on the forward strand.
CTTTTAAACACTTAAGCTGCCTCACGGTCCGACTTACACACGCTTGCGCAGTCGTGCCCATTTCAACTGCCGAAGGGGAAAAATGTGATCAGTAATTGCCTTACTGATAAACACTGGGGATTTTTACTGTCTCCTTTCTCTCTGTGTCCTTCCCCCTCACTCTCTCTCCTCTCCAGGCTGTGGGATGTAGGTCTCACAGATTCTGATGCCGAGGATCTCTTCTTCGCTCTCAGTGCGAACCCATCACTGACGGAGCTGTACCTGGGATCAAACTTGCTCACAGACCGATCTGTCCCCGCTCTTCACCGCCTCATACTGACCCACCCGACTCTGGAGCAGATCGGGTGAGTGTTTATATTAATGTGCAATGTGATAAAATATCAGTGGATCCGTGGGTTTTCTGGTGATATTTGTCTGTGAGTGTTGTTGAAACATTAACCCCAGTCTACTGTTACTGACACTGTTGTGTAATCTGTTTATTCCATCTTTATTCTTCCATCTGTTTCAGGCTGGACTGGAATCCCTTCAGTGAGAACGGGAGAATGGAACTGGAGTCTCTGCAGGAAACCAGACCCGGACTGAGAGTTGATCCTTGAACATCTGAATGTCCGAAAAACCCCGCCCGCTGAATGGGGACATTTTGGCCTATTTCCTTGCCCTCTCCTTTAATGGCCACACTCCAGGTGTAATTCCCAACGGTTCTACCGGAACTCGCTCCAGTTTCGTGATCTGTTTTGTCCGAAGAGGTCCCGTAGTGACATAATTCCGCCTCCTGCAGAGCGCTGCTGCTTCCGGCGCGTGTCCGGGTTCGAGAGCTCCCCCAAGTGGGGCGACGGAGATTTACACAGACAGGAAGAGCCCGGATTCAGGGGCTCAGTCAAGGACACTGTTGACCCGGGATGGGATTATCCTGGGAGAGAATCGTTTTGCTCCCTTTGCAGAGTAAGGTGAATTCAGCAGTCTGGTTGATATAATAATGTTAAATAGACAAATCCCTCGGCAGTAAACCTGGATTTGCAGGGATCTCTGACTCGGCCCCGAACTGTGATTTTATAATCATACGGGAGGAGAAGATAGCAGCGCGCCTGTGCGTGCGCAGTTCTCCGGTGAAAAATGATGTCGTATCTGTTAAATAGGGGCCGTGGACAATTCTGATTTGATGGAGAATGGACGTGAAAGCACAAAGGAACATTTGGCTACATTTCTGAAACGCCCATCTGCTGTTGTCATTACTGTGTCGTCGGGAATCTTTCCGAGAGTAGGCCTCAAAATCCACGGCCTTGCCTGCTTTTGGCGACCGAGAAGGAGGTGGAATCTTTCGGACAAAGATGGCGCTCAGTTCTCGGTGTCGCAGAGCTGATCAGAGCTCGAAGTTTTCGGATGACTCAGACTCAGATTGTGGTCGGCATGGCACGGAGAGCTTTTCTTCCTTCTCCCATCTGCGTGAGATTTGGGACATTTGAGAAGCTTTGAACTTTACTGTGCTCACGGACTTCTTCATCAACTTATGGTATTGTTACACTGTTTGTAATTATGTGTTATAATTATGTGGTTTTGTCCGTTTTTTCAGTCTTGGTTTGTCCTGTGTTTTTTGATATCACATCGGAGGAACTAATGTATCATTTCTTAATGCATGCATTACTAAATGACAACAAAAGAGGACTACGTGTCTTCATAATCATAATAATCGGTTCCCCGATGCAGAGTGACGGTGAGAAACGGGATTGATTATTCAACTGGTCACCCGTTGTCGCCGGTCTGTTAAATGTGTGTGACTGTGAGTGAATTGGGTGCAGCTTATTTATTCCTGCCGGTTAGCAGCTTACACATTGTTTAATTTACATTGGTCATGATAAAATCAGTAAACCGCTGCAACTTCCTGTTTTGGTGTCAGACTTGAGTTTTCTGCTGGCCCCGCACCCTGTGCACTGCAGCAGCGGGTCACTGATGAAACAGCGTCACAGCTCCAGGGTGAGGGAGGGCGAACTTGCAGAGTTTGGGTGCCTAGGATCTCGTCTCCACCCAACCCCTATCCTGGCTTATTGATTCTGCCCCCGCGCTGTCCTGGCCTCCGCACACAGTTTAAATCGACTATAATATCAGAGGTAAGTCCACTGAGATCCCGAGTACGAGAGGGGTCAGACACAGAGTGAAACTCCCTCTACACCGTCCCATCACACAATCCCGTGGTCAGACAGAGCGTGAATCTCTTTCTAACTATCCCATCACACGTTCCCGGGTTCAGAAAAAAGTGTGAATCTTCCCCTCATCGTCCATTGCACATCCCGCGGTCAGACACAGATTGAAGTTCCGACTATACCGTAGCGTCACGCACTCCCGTCGTCGGAAACAGTTTGCAGCTCCCTCCACTCCATCCCATAAAACATGCTCGGGGTCGGACATAGCGTGAAGCTCCCTCCACATCCTCCCATCACACACACGAGGGGTCAAACACAGAGTGAATATCTGTCCACACCGTCCCATCACATACTCCTGTTGTCAGGCACTGTGTGAAGCTTCTTAAACACTGAACCATCACACACTCCTGGGATTAGTGACAGAGTGAAGCTCCCTCTGTACCTTCCCATCACACACCCTCGGGGTCAGGCACAGAATGAATCACCCTCTGTGCTGTCCAATCTCGCCCTCTTGTTCCTAGACACGGAGAAAAGTTCTCTGCAGAGTGAGATAAATTGTCGCGTTGAAACGGATGATAGAGGACACTCTCAGCTTGAAGCTGTAGCACAAGGACCTGCCCTCCACACCGGTTTATTCTCTGGAGGTGGTCAGAGAGACCAGAAGAAAAGTAGTGGGACGACGGGGAGTGATACAGGGTGCCCGGAGCAGCAGGGACTGGGAGAGGCACAACAGACAGGGGAGTACAAGTGGATATTAGAATCCTAGCGTTTAATAATCACATTTATTTTCAGGGTCGATAAGTAGCCAAGGATGAAATCGAAGATGAGGATAGTTTTGCCAAAACGGGACCTCACCTCTCCCCGTCCTTTCCTAACGTCGGCACGCCCGACAGGACGCCGTCCCTTCCCGTCCACGCACACGGGCCGCGCTCCCAATCAAACTCCGCCCTTTCCCATTCACTCCCATATTCCGCACTCCCAATGGAATCTCTCCAGTTCATTTCCAACGGGACTGAGATCCTGGAAATTGGCGGGGATGTCTGAATTCCGTCTTTGAAAGAACGCCGGGCTGTGTTTAGGAAGTTTGACCAGACCGTCGGTGGGTTTATTCGTTACAAGGAACGTCCAGGGTCGTGTGGATGTTGACTTCGTAAAACTGACGAAGCTCTATCTCCTGGCAGATACGATCGGACCTCAGGAACTTCTGTAAGCTTTCTTGAAGATGGTTGGGGGTGTCCTGAGATAGGTTGATGGTTTCCGTGTCCCCACGCCAGGAGATTCTTTGCTCCACGTTCCCGGTGTCCACATAGCACACCGGAATTTATACAAACCACGGTTCCCGCACTCCATATCCCAAAGCTGGAATTTTCCCAGTCACGTTTCCCGATCTCTCCACACCGAGAGTTATACTGCGCACGGTTTCTATTTTCGTATGGACACCGGCAGTTTTACCGCACACGTTTCCTGGTTTCTGTATCCTCCTCTCTCCTCGACGCTTGGAGTAATAACGTACAGCATACTGAGATGTAAACTGACCTAATGGGAGAGAGTGACGTTCTGACATAAACTGGCCGCTGCTTCCCTTAAAATGTCTGATGTTAGTGATACCTTGTATAAAGTGAGCATCGGGAAGGAAGGGAGTGAGTCGCCGATTGATAACGGCCCTCACCGTCTTTAATGTTGTTGAGAAAAAGGGAGAGATGTGGTGAGTGAAGGAGACCCCGTTCGGCCGGGTTGAAACGGGACCAAGGACGGAGCGAAGCCTTGGTTAAAGTGAGCGGCAGAGAAGGAGTGAAGAACACGTTGACTTCAAATGGCCGACGCTTCACTGGAAATGTCTGCTGGGGAGGGAATGACAGATTGGTAGAAGTGAGCACAAGAGAGGGAGGGACGCGCTGATTTAAAATTGGCGAATCCTTGGTTACTATGGCCGCCAGGGATGGAGTGAGACACTGACTTATAATGACCACTGTCGCACACGGAATCTATGGAGAAGGAACATGCGGTGCCCGTGGATACAATGCCGGGATCGAGTGTGTTATTGATTGTAATAACAATATTTTAATGTGTGTTTTATATAGTCTTTCGTATTGTATATACGTTTTAATTTAATATTGTTGTCATTGAATAAACCAATGTATATATCTCAGATAGTCACACATACACTTTTATATGCGGGTTTTGGGGAGGAGGGGTGAGGGGTTTGGGAGGAAGAGGAGAGACGGGACGAGGAGTGGACTGATGAGACGGTGAGCGTGGCGAAGTCACTGACTCAATAGGGGACGAAAAGTGGAGGGGCGAAGGTTCCTGTCACAAACTGGTGGCCGAAATGGATAAGATAAAGACGGGGTGAGGAGGAGTGAAAGGGCAGGAAGGGAGCGGGGCTGATGGGACGGGGAGGGAGGGGAAGCAATGGGATGGGAAGTGAGAGGGTGTAATAGGATGGGAGGGAGTGGTATGATTACAGGATGGGGAGTGTGGGGGGAGTGCCTCTTTCAATGGTGGAGGAAGGATGGGTGGTGACATTTCCTTCGCAAATAAGACTAGCTGCAAGAGAGGGGACGTGGACGGGGTAAAGGGGGAGCAAGGGTTTGGGACGCCGTCAGGGCTGATACGACGGAGAGTTGAGTCTCTCAACGGAGGGAGAGGGAAGCGAGGGAAGGGATCGGGTGGGGAGAGAAATTCCCATCAGAAAATGTTCAGCACCGAGGATATGGTGGATGGCGGGAGAAAGGGCAAGGGGGCTGCGAAAGGAGGGTGTCAGGAGTGATGGGGTGAATAGGAAAGTGACACACTGCGTAACAGAGAGAAAGAGCGCGATGAGGAGAGGCGAATATTGGCATCGCAAAACGGCAGCCAACCAGCATAACATGCAGAGCATCGAGGTGGTGGGGAGAGGAAAGCGAGGGTAGGGAGGGAAGGGGTTTGCGTGTGATGCGATGGGAAAAGGGTTGACAAGATGGTGAGTGTGAGGGAGTGACACACTTCGTGGTGGAGGAAATGGAAGGGAGGGTCACACACTGTCACAAAATGGCTGTCGACAGAAGGTTAAATGGAGAGTCAGGAGAGCGGGCACCGAGGGTAAGGAAAAGAGTGGTGAGGAGTTGAGATTGAAGAAACAGGGAGGGAAGTGAGTAATAGGTGAAGAAAAGGATGTGCCTCATTCTATGATGTTTGGAGAGCAGTTCTCAATGGTAACCATCACAAGATGGCCGCCGGCCAGGGTGAAATGTGCGGTGATAGAGGGGAGAGCGATGTAACAGAGAGCATAATGCTTCAGGAGTGACAGGATGCCGAGGATGGGACAGGGCAACTTGTAACAAGGGAGCTGGAATACTGAGGGGTACCCATGGGGAGGAATGTAGCTACGGGTAGAGTTTGGCACCGTTACCACCTCTTCCCATCTCCAAAATACCGCATTATTTATTCTCCCTCCGCTCCTCAGGTCGTCCGGCACGAATCCTTCAGGTTGTCCCGCGGAGCGGGGAACGTGACGTGACTGGGGCCCGTCAAAGGCAGGAGTGGGCGCAGGCTTGCTGGAAAAGATGGAGACAAGGTCTGTCGGTGCGGGCTAGTTATCGGGAAGCGGGGTGAGAGGGAGGGATCAGATTGACGGGGAATGGGAGAAAGAAAAGGTGCGGAGAGGAGACTAGATGAGTAAAACCATCATCGCCTCTGTGTCGTCCATTACCCACTCCCTCAGCCTCTCTCTTTCTCACTCCCCTCACTTCCCCCTCTGTCCCCTTTTCTCTCTTCAGCTCTTCCTCCACGCTGTCCTCCAGCCCCTCTCACTACCCTTTATTTATTTTCTCCCGCTGTCACCATCTCTTTCTCTACCCGACACGCGCTCTTGCTCCTACTCGTCTCTTCCTATCCTCTTTTACTCTCAAGGACCCCAGTCTCTCTACCCCCCCCCCCCCCACGCCGCATCTCTATATCCCCGGTCTCATCCCAAATCTCTCCCTCACCCCGACTACTCTCTCATCTACGCTTTCTCTCCCTCTCGTCCTGATCCATCTCCTATCTTGGTCTCTCCCTCTCCCTCATTGGCCTTTCTCCCTGTATCACTCTCCTCCTTCCCCAGTCGTCCTCTCTCCGCCCTTCCAGATTCCCTCTCTCCCAGATTCCCTCTCTCCAACAGTCTCTTTCAAAGTTAAAAGCAAATTGATTATGTATGTACATATATGTCACCAGTTGCAGCTCTGAGATTCATTTTAGAAACATAGAATATAGAAACATACAAAACCTACAGCACAATACAGACCCTTAAGCCCACAAAGCTGTGCCGAACATGTCATTTTCTTGCAGGCATACACAAAAAACAACATAGTATAATAACCATAACAGAATCAATGAAATATGTATGCTGATGGTAATTAGGCAGGGTTTTCTTCCTCCAGTCTGGGGCTCCACTCTCTCCTCTCCCTCGTCTGTCTGCCTCAGACTCTCAGTCCCTCTGCAAACTCTCTATTCCTTCTCTCTTCCTTCTCTCTTTCTCGTTTCTCCTCTGCCGTCTCCCTCTCCCCCCCCCCCCCAATGACCTCAACGGTGACGTTGAGTGTGAGGTGTGTTGGGGGTAAATGTCTCTCTATCTCTCTCTCACACACTCTCTCTCCCCCGCCCCCCTTTCTCCCTGATGTTGCAGTCCCTTTCTCACAATCCCAAACCCCAGACTCTCCCACGGGAGCAAGTGCGAGGAGAGAGAAAAGGATTGTTATAGAGAAAGATTTACAGGCAGTGAGAAAGAAAAGAGACGGGCAGTCAGACAGGCAGACACATATGGGTGAGAGACAGAAAAAAAAAGAAAGTAAACGCAAGGGAGAGAGTGAGAGAGTAAGTCCTAGGGGTATATGGGGTGTCAGGGAGGGGTAGCACCTCTGGTGGGGGAACATGTCGCGTCCTTTTCAGGGCGGTTAGTCCACCTTTGGTCCCCACCTGGCACTCAGCTCTCACCTGTGGCTCCCTGTAGCTGTTTGCATGCAACAGCGGCCATACCCCGGGCAACGGCTTCGACAAGCCGGCTAAACCAGGTGAGGGTAGCCGCCGGGTCTCAAACCCTTGGTGAGATAGGGAGTTATCTATCCCAGCATGTGAAGACAGACTCCGGCGGATTGAGTGGACGAGACCAATGGAAAGTCCAACGGTCAGGAAGGCTGTCTCTGCAAGCGTCGTGGAACGTGTAGAGCAGGACAAGACACAGACAACGTCCTGGTCATCCACTGCGCCTAGTCCCATCTCCAGCCGTCTAGACTCTGTCTTGCCACTGGACCCAGATGGGAATTGGGAAGAGAGAGTGAGGCTGACGCTGCGCAACTCTCCCTCACTTAAATCCAAATCACGCCCTAGTCTCGACACCATCATAATGGTGTCGAGGTCCTCATCGACGTACGATGGACGAACAACAACAAGTCAGAGAGAGCAATGAGTAAAACCGAGAGAGTAGGAGATTGAGAGAGAGAGAGAGAGAGAGAGAGAGAGAGAGAGAGAGAGTGTAAGAGTAAAAAAGAGAGTGACAGTTAAAGAGAGAGAGAGGGATAGAGACAGAGAAAGACAGTAAATGTCAGGATCAGTGTCAATCAAAGATGAGATGTGGACGGAACAGCGACACGTGAAAGGTTCCATTCAGAGAAGCGAAACTCGCACTGTAACTCGGGAACAGGAGGAACTAGCGAACGGTGCGACAATGGGAAACCTCAGACCCCTCCCCTTGTGCTACCTTGGTTACTGTGTTTGGGTCAGAGAGAATAGAAATTCTCACTCCCTGTCTGAGTGTGTGTAACTCCCTCAGCCTCTTCTCTCCTCTGTCCACACGCCTCACCTCCTCCATCTCCCCCATACTCCTCACCCATCACAATCCTCACACAGCAGTATGTCAGTAATCTCCAGAAAAGCACAATACTAAACACGATTAGAATAGTCGGAAAGTTCTCAGCAATTGAGAAATGAGTCTGCTCGTACTTCTAGTTTTATCACTTTCAGCCGAGAAAAACAAAATAATACAAATTGACGTGAATAATACATATATCGCATAATATCTTGGTCTGAAACCGATCTGGAAAACTTACAATGGAAATTAAGGACCGAAATTTTAGAAAACACCATGTACACTCAAACGCACTTTCATTAACTCCAACGAGCAAAGAAGGATGAACAGAATAAAACATAAATACTTTACAGAACAGTCAGATAAAACTTCTAAGGATATACTTTCATTAACAGAAACATGACTAACAACTCCAACGAACATACACTATTGTGATAAGAAGTACACGAAACTGAAATTAACTGAAGCACAAAGATGAAAATGAAGGAAGTATCTCTACAGTAGATACTACCTGTGACGCCACTTTCAATAAATTATGGACTTGCACTCCCAGCTCCCAGCTCCCTTTCTTCTACCGCATTCCCCAGTGCCCTACCGTTCAATCTCCCCGGTTATTTCTACCGAAGGGCAACACCACGCTCTTCTCTGCTCTAAATTCCATCAGATATCTTTCAGCTCATTTTTCCAGCTGGTGCAGATCCTCGCTGTCCACTACAGCTCCAAACATACTGTCATCCGCAAATATCCAGGAAACAACATTATCATTCAGATGGTTGATATAGACGAGAAACAAAAATGTGTCCAGCACTGATCCCTGAGGGACTGTAGGAGACACAGGTCTCCAGTCAGAGCTGCAACAACCTACCTCCACTCTCTGGCTTCTGCTACAAAGCCGATGTCTTATCCTAGTTACTCCGTCATCGTGAATGCCGAGCGACTGAACCCTCGTGACCAACCTCCCACGCGGGAGCTTGTCATCTGGTTACTTACACAGACACAATCACGCGGCAAACTTCATTCACCAAAATCTTGTTTTAAAAGGTGCCATACATTACTATAAATCCTCGTCATGTTTCAGAGTCAGAGTCGGACAATAACATGACGACCGATCCAGTATTATGTGCAGGGCAATTCATAATACTTGGAATAGCACACCAGGACACCCAGTCGTAAGCAGAAAGTAAAGGTGATAATACGTGTGGATTTCAAAGATAGGTATACGGATAGTAAGAGTTATGATAATAATGATAATAATAATAATCATAATAATAATAATAGTAATACTTGAACTTAGAGAGAAGAGCGAGAACATACACTTCAGTCAAAAATCTAAAAGGTGTGAACCCTACATTCGGTGGCATAAGGAAGGAACATGCACGAAGCAGCGCAGTCTTACGCCTTCATCAGCGTTTTGGGGGATGTTAACCAGGCCAGTCTGAAAAAAAAACTCTAAGCAATTACTATCAACAGATTACTTGCAATAGCAGAGGAAACAACACACTGAAACACAGTCACACCACCATCAAGAGTGCCTACTGTGCTATTCCACGCCCTCACTTCGGGAAGTCTGATCACCTGGCTGTACTTCTGCTCCCTGAGTACAGCAGAGCCCGAAGACTGCAGCACCAGCAGTGAGGACCAAGAAGGTACGGTGAAGGGAAGCGCAGGAGCGCCTACAGGTCTGCTTTGAATCGGTGGACTGGACTGCATTCAGGAATTCATTTTCGAATCTGGATGAGTATAGTGTGGTTGTTACCAACTTCATTAAAACTGTGTGGCTGAGTGTGTGTCTACAAAGAATTACTGCACATTCCCAAACCAAAGGCCGTGGATGAACCGGAGAATACGTCGTCTGCTGAAGACTAGATCTGCGGCATTTAAATCTGGTGATCTGGTCTGTACCAGAAAATCAGGTATGATTTGTGGAGGGTGAAGCGACAATTTCCAACGAGGTTGGAGGCGACATCGGATGTACGACAACTCTGGCAGGGTTTGCAAGACATTACTCGCTATAAAGCAAAACCCAATAGCATGAATGGCAGCGGTGCTTCACTACCAGATATACCCAGCTATGCGGGAGTATAACTACAGCTGTGCAGACCCCTGCTGAACGCGGTGACGCTCTGATCTTCGTCTCAGAGGCCGATGTTAGGTTGCCCTTAAAGTGTGTGAATCCTCGCAAGGCGAAAGGTTCGATAAAATTCCTGGAAAGACTCTGAAAACCTGTGCCAACCAACTGGCTGGACATTTTCAACCTCTCACTGCTACGGGCAGAATTTCCCACTGCTTCAGAAAAAGGCAACAGTTATACCAGTGGCTAAGAAGATTGATGTGAGCTGCCTTAATGACTATCGCCCGGTAGCACTCACATCGACAGTGATGAAATGCTTTGAGAGGTTGGTCATGACTAGGGAAAAACTCCTGCCTCAGCAAGCACCCGGACCCAGTGCAATTTGCCTATCACCACAACAGGTCAACGGCAGAAGCAATCTTAGTGATTCTTCATATGGCTTTAGACCACCTGGATAATATAAATACCTATGCAGGATGCTGTTTGGTGACAATGGCTCAGCATTTAACACCATCATCCCGCAATCCAGATTGAGAAGTTACGGAACCTGGGCCTCTGTGCCTCCCTCTGCAATTGGATCCTCGACTTCCTAACTGGAAGACCACAATCTGTGCGGATTGGTGATAATATCTCCTCCACGCTGACGATCAACACTGGTGCACCTCAGGGCTGTGCGCTTAGCCCACTGTTCTACTCTCTGTACACCCATGACTAGCTCATATACCATCTATAAAGTTACTGATGATACAACCATTGTTGGTAGAATATGATATGGAGACGAGAGGGCGCACAGGAACGAGATATACCAGCTAGTGGAGTGGTGTCTCAGCAACAACATTGCATTCAACGTCAGTAAGACGAAAGGGCTGATTGTGAACTTCAGGAACGGCAAGACAAGGGATCAGGTACCGATCCTCATAGAGAGATCAGAAGTGGAGAGAGTGGGCAGTTCCAAGTTCCTGCGTGTCAAGATCTCTGAGGACCTAACCTGGTCCCAACATATCGATGCAGTTATAAAGAAGGCAAGACAGTGAATATACTTTAGTTTGAAGAGATTTGGTATGTCAACAAATACACTCAAAAACTTCTATAGATGGGCGAGCATTCTCACAGGCTGTATCACTGTCTGATATGGAGGGTTGGGGGTTGGGGTGGGGGGTTTCTACTGCACAGGACCGAAAGAATCTGCATACAGGCGTAAATTTAGGCAGCTCCATCCTGGGTACCAGCCTACTAACTACCCAGGACATCTCCAAGGAGCGGCGTCAGCGTCCATTATTAAGTCCCCCGGCACCCCGGGCATGGCCTTTGCTCATTGTTACCATGCAGAAGCCTGAAGGCACACAGTCAGCGATTCAGGACCAGCTTCATCCCCTCTGCTATCCGATTCCTACATGTCACATATACTGTCATTGAGTTACTTAATGTTTTATTCTATTACATGTATCGCATTGAACCGCTGCTGCTAAGTTAACGCATTTCACCACACATGCCGGTGATAATAAACCTGGTTTCGATTCTGTAAGATTCTGTGAGAGCGAAGGACCTGTCAAGGCACAGATGACCTCACGGTTCTTCACTGGAAACAAGAAAGAGGTCAGTTTGTGACGGTTGTTTGTACCACTGGACACAGACTTCTGAGGTCAAAAGAGTGGAACTGTCTCAATGCAACAAATTTTGCAATTTAAAACTCTGTCTCCCTCTTTCTCTCTCTCTCTCTCATTCTTCTCTCTCTCCCCCTTCTCTCTCTCTCTCATTCTTCTCTCTCTCCCACTTCTCTCTCTCTCATTCTTCTCTCTCTCTCTCTCTCTCTCTCTCTCTCTCTCTCTCTCTCATTCTTCCCTCTCTCCCACTTCTCTCTCTCTCTCATTCCTCTCTCTTCTCCTCTCAGTCTCTCTCTCCCCTCTCTCTCATTCCTCTCTCTCTCTCTCTCTCTAAGCCAAATACTCAAGCCAATCTGCTTTACAATCATACTATTCTAAAGTAATCTCTTGAAACAAATATCGTTTACTTTTTAAACGTGATTAATAAGAGAAACTACAGATTTTACTTCATCTTCGAAATGTACTTTGCCTCATTTTTTGCTAAATCTGCTGAAAAGTGTCGAAGCAAATTATGAATATATAAAACTTCAATGCTCGAAATTATTTGACAACACCTCCCCACACCTGCTGCTCAGCTGTAATGCAAAAAGGGTTAACTGCATCTGTCATTTCATTAATGCCAACATCGTCATTTCCACGGAGGGTTCAGGCGTCAGAAGGGAGTTCCCCTCTCCTACTAATAAGCATCGGAATCATTGAGTTCTCACTGATCAGCCGCTCCGGCACTCACAGCGGTTCGCTGATCCACACAGCGGGACAGGGAGAGCACACTCTGCGGAAGGAAGGTTTGCTCGTTCCGTAATGGATCAGAGTCCGGGAACAGCAGCGTGGAATGTGGCAGAAAATCCTAAGAATGTCTTCTGGGCTGCAGAATATGTCTTTGCGAAGTATGAATGGATGACCTTAGATCTTCGAATCGCTCACGCATTAAAGTCATTCAAGTGATTTACTACCCTGGTCTCGCTATCATTGCTCTTCCCGGTGAGTGTCTCTTCAAAGCTCAACTATACAATGTTAAATTTACAATTCTAATGTTTATCACCCATTTGAAATTATTGCTACTGTCGCACACTCCAGGTAAGAAATCTCCAAACGTTCAAATTCTGCAACGATGCTGTTCACTGTGGTTCTTGAAATTGTGCGGGTGTAATGGCCAAGGATCCAATTGGTAAACCCCGTTCAATCGTTGCTCACATCAGTTCATGAACGAGGTTCTGATATTTTGCCTCTGGAAGCGTTGCTTCCTTTCAGTCGCTCGATCGTCCGCTCGAAAATATCGACTTTTGAATCAAGTTGCTTCAAACTCCTTGTGTTTGCAACGGAATTTAATCTGACTTCCAAGTGCGGATTATTCTCGCAGACAACCCGTCTGACTATCAACTACCCGCGAAAGTCACTGCACACCCAGCGCCGCCAAGTTTCGTACGTGCCTGCCACGTCACCGAACAGAACATCCCGCCTTCCCACTTCTCCAGAACCGACTGTCTATTCTAAAACTCTCGGGCTGTCCAGGGAATCCGTGGTCCTTTCCTGACGGTTCACCACTGGCATTCGTCCCGCTGCAGCTCCATCTCCGCATTATCGGAATTTGTCAGCAAATGTCTGAATTGTTTCACCTCTGCCCTTTCCTGTGGTAAGTCACGTGATTTAAAACAATCCTTCATTCGCTTTTCAAATGTCATTCTGAGGCTTTCGCAGAATTGGGTTATAATGATGATAAACAGAGATTGCTTATTATCTGTCTTCTTCTGTAAGGAGTTACAATATGGTAAATATTCCCGCCTCTAATATTCTCTAGTCACTTCAAACAATATTCATCTGAATAACACTGTGCAGCAGAAAATGTAGTTGTCTGTATGGACTGAATTCTGCAATACCGTTCGAAGTTCAGAATTTTCCCTTGAATTACATTGGCATTTTATTCAAAAAAAAGGAAAGAGATCTCATTTTTACTATTTTATCGTTAAAGTATCCTCACAATCATTCGCTCTCCTCTGACGATCCACCTCCAATCGATATCTGTATCGGATTTGATTCTACGATTGGAACTCAACAATTATAAAATGCCACTGTCCTTTCTGTGTCTTTTATTTTTGAATTTTTGACCCGCGAAAATTGACTGTGATCTCAGTAAATTAGAGTTGTCCTGGTACAAAACTGATTCCATTCTCCTATTGAAATTCAAAAACGTCCTCAAGTGATCATCTTATTACCGTCAGCGTTTACATTTGACTGTCAACTCGGTCGGTGTTCTGAAGCGACAGAAACTAAACAAAAAATCTGCGCACTGAACGATTACGAACAGGCCATGAAATTCTGACAGCGACGCATTGCTTTGGGGATAAAAGAGGGTCTTTATTGCGGGGAAGCATTTTATTTTTACCACGAATGAAATAAAATGCAAAGGAATGGAGGAAAATATCTTTAATAAGGGCAGGAGTATCTGAAGGGGATAAAGAACCGTGGAGGAAAAAAAAACAAAGGAATATCATTTGCCCAGTTAACTTCCGGCTTGTGAACATAGCATCGGCTGCACCAAAACCTGGTCTCCCGCTGAACGTGTCAGAGAGTCGACCAGCTTCTCTGAGATTCAGGTCAGCGGATTCAAAACGGTTAATGGGTCGTGTGAAACTTGGATGGATTCCGCTGCTCGGAATTACTCGCACATTGAGTGAATTCATCGGAACTACTGCTGACAGGATGACCAGTGACAGTATTTTATATACAGCGAGGATGCCCGAGACCTTTCCTCCGTACCGTAGTAATTGTGTGTATTCCACTGTACTGCTGCCGCACAAAAAGGAACTGATCTCTTGACTTAAGATGGTGACGTTCAATCTGATTCTGATATGGGTGTCGGTTGTCGACTGAGAGTGGGAAGGGGTCAGGGTGAGGGAATCGTAGTTGGGAAAAGTGGGAGGGAGCGGGAAGCACCGGGGAGACATTCTGTAATTGACAATAATTTTCAACATCGTTTCTTCCGCCATATTTGCAACCTGCTTCTCCGCTCTACGTTGACAATACGGTATTGTGCAAAACGCTTAGTCTACCTAACAATATATATGTTTGCCAAAGACTCTTGCAGAGTAGCGTATAATGATCAGGGGAGGGAGCCTGCCCTTGATCTAAACAGTCACTGTTGAGGAAATTTATCTAATAGAATTTAAGTTTCTGTAGATTTCGTTTTTGAAGTTCCATTTCCATCTTTCCCCTCAACATATGCAAAGTTACCAATTACCAGTGATCGTTATCTGTGTTATTCACTGATGTTTCTTGTGTGACATCGGCCCGAAAATATTGCGGTTCATTTTTCACTGATTTCAATTACGATTTGATTCTAATAATTGGTTTTCTTGATAGACTACCTGAGAAGCATTTATTCACTCATGTGACTAGACACAGAGAACAAATCCGATAAATTGTATGATAATAGAAAACGCTTCCGGGTGTGTCTCCACTGATTGTGTTTTATGCTTCTTGCAGTGAACCTGGTGACGATTTTAATCTTGTCCAGAGGAAAGTGCGGTCTCTCCAGAGTTGTCACTCGCTACCTAGTTGCCATGGTAGCGGCAGATCTTATGGTTGTTGTCCTGGACCTGATACTAAGCAAGATTCCGAATATTTACGTGCCAATTGAACTTCTCATCTGGGCTGCGGACACACCAGTGTGTCAAATCCACGCCGTCCTGCTTTACGCCGCCACCGATTGTTCGGTCTGGTTCACCGTCACTTTCACATTTGACCGGTTTGTGGCCATTTGTTGCCAGAAGCTGAAAACAAAATATTGCACCGGGAAAACTGCGGCTGTGATTCTGGGGACAGTGACTGCGATCAGCTGTTTAAGGAACATTTACTGGTATTTTCGACTCTCGGGGTATTATGCAGCGCTGATCGCTCCATTTATTTGTGTAGATACCGCAGGTTATGTGCCTTTATTTGTCGGAATGTCAATTGACTTATTTAATAACCTTCTCACTCCTGTAATCCCATTCCTGCTGGTCCTCCTGACGAATGCATTAACCATCCGGTACGTTTTAGTCACCAGCAGAGGGCGCAAGAGACTCCGGCGTGCTGACAAGGGACGGAGTGCCAGGGACCCGGAGATGGAGAGCCGCAGGAAATCACTTATTTTACTGCTGATCATCTCTGGCAATTTCGTCCTGCTGTGGGCACCGTTCACTGTGTATTCTGCTTGGAACCGACTGTCTGCTTTATCTACCGTGACGCTTCCTGCTGATTCTCTGCGAGGACTGGGCTCGATGCTGCAGGTTCTGAGCTGCTGCACAAACACGGCTCTTTACGCCGTCACCCAGACCAAGTTCAGGGAGCAACTGAAGGACGCGATAAAACATCCCCTGGCTCTCATTGCTGCAAGGACGTCATGAGTTAGTGATGTTTCCCTGCCTGGCCCAAATAATTCACCACCCATTGCAGGCAATCTCTACACCAATGGATCCAGGCGTTCTCCTTCTTCATTTCATTCCTCGCCAGCATGATTCCTCGCACTGGCTCACTGAAGATCATTTTAATCGTTTTTCCTGCATTCACCAGTTTATATCCCCCCTCTCTTCCCCAGTGGAACGTCCTATATTTGTTAGTGTAGACCAGCGCCATCGTTGTGACCCACAGTTCTGACGTCAAAATCCCACTGTTCGCCCGTTCCAGCCGCCCTGCTCCGCTCCAGCGTGAAACCTCTCCTGTGTTCCCGAAACCTCTCCCGTTTAACGGTGACTGCGGACGGTCCGGTTCACCCAGCTCGCAGGTCATACTGGAAATTAGCTCTTGTCCCGGGTACCGCTCTGATAAATTCTAGCATTCCAGAAACATCATGCAATCACAATGTTAAGGGAAGTTTGAAAAATCGATGTTAGTGTTGAGGGAATGCGAATGCCAATCCGCAACGTGGGGTGCAGTTGCTCTCGTTTTTTTTAGTATTACCTTGGCCGCAGCGGCATCCGAGGACAGACATGTCGAGGGATTTGCATTGCATTTGCAGTCTCTCCCGACAGGGCTATGGCAGGGCCTGGGTACGGTACTGTGTGGTGACAAACTTAACAATATTTTTAGAGCACGGCCGCTATCAGGTTTTATCGAACGCGGCTGGTTGAAGAGAGCCGAAACTCTACGGGTTGTCTCCATCGCAGAGGCCGGATTAGACCGAAACTGTATCACTGAATGTGTCTCACTGAGTAGAGAGGAAGGAGAGCTGACCAAGGATCTGATTTCTGGAAAAGATCAGGAACGCGCGAGTAAAGCTACAGAGTACAGCAAACACATAACTACAGGCTCGGGCAGGTCTTCTGCTCTGCTGATAAAATATTGTTGAAATGATCCCGACCACGATAATATGGACTCTTCACCTTCCAGTTTATTCCGTTGTGATTTTCCTCCTTTTTTGTCTCCTTGTTATTCAGTGTATCTGTAGTTGTTACATTTTATTCAGAATTGTAACTGTTTGACCTTGTTCTGTTTATTCTACTTCACGGCTCTATACAATGATTTGAACTGTACACAAGACTGGAATTTCACAGCATCTCAGTACATGTGACAATATTAAACCGATTCCAATTCCATCCACCTGGAGATCATATCTGAATCAGTCTCCCCACCATGGGGGAGTCACAGTCCGTGGACAGATCAGGCCGCTCACATGGAGTTCCCTTGTCCGGATCACAGTGAGAAGTGAGCGGCTACCTGGATATCACAGGTTCGCAAGTTCTCAGAGTACGAAACGGCGGCACGTCATTTCCGGGAAAGGTGTTCTCCCTGACTGCAACTGGATGGCGAAACTTTCATGCCCCTTCTATCCAAATGCTCACCCAGATCCTTCTGATCTGTCAGACTGTCTGCCGCCGCCGGGCGCTCACGCAATCGGTTTCAGATCTTCAGCAACTCACCCGGTGAGGAACAAAGCGATCCGATATTCTCTGTGTTCGCTGTACTTCAGAACCATCTATGGTGCCTGGCTGCTGACGCCTCCTTGCGTGGGATACATTACAAACTGGTTATCGTCTGCCGATAATCGCGATCCTCTCAGCCTCAGGGTGTTTCGCTACAGCAGTCACAAACCTTTCCGGCTCATCGGTTTCGTGCTGGTTTCGGATTAGTCCTCTCACGTGTACCGAGATACAGTGGAACTGTGTCTGGCGTTTTGTTCCATGAAACTCCAATGATTACACAGTGTATTGAGTAGAAGGATGTACAACAATATCATGTCTCTGTTCTTATGCACCGTGTCTCGTATAATTAAAGGAAGCATGCATTCCAGTTTAGATGGAAATGTTGGGCTGGGGATTCATCGTTCAGTGGCTCCGGGAATCTGTTACATCCAGGAAGCCGTTCCGTTCTCACCTCGGTCTGGGCAAAGAAACGCGGGGGAAATACAGCGCACATTCTTTGGTGTTTTTACCTATGGGGATCTGTCGACTTAAAACTCTGGAACAGCTCGTTCCTTCAGACTTATCACAGATTTAATGTCATTGGCGTGAGTTCTAAATTTATCAGACTTCCTGAAAATCTGTTAGAGTCACTTAGCGTCTTTGGATCAGCCGGAAAATTGAGCTGAAAAGTGGTAGATGGTATTTCATGCAGAGAACTGCGAGCTGTTGCACTTTGAGAGGCTTACACGTTGAATGTCGGGGCACCGATGAGTGCGGTGGAACAGAGGGATCCGGGAATAGAGATCCATAATCTCTCGAAGGTGTCATCACAGGTCGACAGGGTGGTAAAGAGAACTTTTGGTACATTGACATTAATAGGTCAAGGTATTGAGTATCGGAGATGAGATGTTATGTTGAGTTGAATAAGACGTCAGTGAGGCCGATTAGGCGTATTGTGTGCAGTCCTGGTCACCTTTCGGAAGGAAAGATAGCAATGAAATTGAATGAGTTCATAGAGATTTTTAGGGATTGGATAGGGTAATTGTAAGCATGTTCTTTCCCACTGAGGCTGGGTGGGACTAATGGTCAGAGGTTAAGTGTGCAAGGTGAAATTCTTAAGGGGAACATGCGGGTGGTGAGAGTGGAACAGGCTGGCTTCGGGACTAACGAGCGGAGGATTGATTACAACCTGTGTGGGGTTCTCAGTAATGTTAGCTGCTAAGACTGCTGTAGTGGCTTCCTTGTAATGCTAACTGCTGATGTACTGGTTTCTCTGTAGCTGCGATGTTTGGGTTATACTTACAGATAACGGGAAACTAATCAATGGGAGACATGTTATTCTACCTTGTATGTCTGGGAACCGAGTTTGTTCGCGGGCTTTCGGTCAAGGCGAGGAAAGAGGAAGAACGCGTGCGGGGAGCGCTCGGTGTTCAGCAGACGGAGAATATGGGAATTCGAGCGTCCGGAGAATGGCGGCGTTTCGGCGGAGGTCGTTAAAGGAGGGACCCCAGGGGCGTGAGCTTCAACGAATTGTGTGCACGAAATGTTAACTTTAATAAGACTGGCGCTTTTGTCTTTTATATTTTGTTTCTCTACTAACCACAAAACAAAATAAGAGTTATAAAGTGTCATCATTGACCCGGTTATTGCGTACTGTCTGAAATACGCGTTGTGAGTTTTTACTGCGGTACTTACACTGCATCCGCCCAAGTTTGAATGCTCTGCTTTAGCGGGGCCGAAAGCTGATTTCCCTAGACGAACGTGCGGGCAAGCCTAGTCGGCTACACATGCAACGGAAGTTTGGATAAGTACAGATGCAACAGAAGTTTGGGAATGGAGTGCAGGGCTATGGTCATGGTGCGGGTCAATGGGACTCGGCAGAATAGTTCAGCATGACTACACGAGCCGAGTGGCCTGTTTCTGTGCTGTGTTTCTCCATGTCTTTAGAAATTTCCACCCAGACTACCACACACGCCACGAGATAAGATCTCTCTCAGCCCTGGGAATTTGTTCTTTTTTTACGGACATGACGATACCGATAATTATTTATGGAGAACAGCGGCAGAATTTCCTCTTTCTTTTAGTGAAACACTACAACTGTAAAGACCGATTTTCTGACCAATATCGACAGGAAGTATTATTTTTGTGTCCTGTCTCTACGTTTAGAGCTTCTGCTCTCCGTTTAGATTGCATATATTGTACTCCTGCAGTACCAGCACTTTCCGTCAGCGTTTGCATGTCCATGTTATGCTGAAAAAGACCTTTGCATTAATCCTAATGACGTCAGCTGGGGAATTCCCTTCATCTCCAATTGGTCATATTGACAGTTTCCTGAACTGGACAGGTTACCGTGAATTCGCGCAAACAATATGCTATAGATTCAGGTATTTCGTGAATGAAAGCAAAGTTTCACCATCGAGCGTGAAGATTAGCAATTAATTTCTTTACACTTCTCGAACGTGAGTGAGATCACTGGCAGGACTTCCTCCTTCAAAGTGACCCATCACTTCAACATACAGTAAACGGAACGATCAGACCGCCGGTGACGCATCACTGATATCCAGTTTACTTTTATTTTCTTCAAGTAATTTCTCACACTTCAACTGAAACTGTTTCACATGCATCAAACCCGTACCTCTCTGACCCTGTAACTCAGTAATCCTTCCTCTGAAGGTTTCTACCTCCTTTCTTTCTGTTTCAACCTTTTATATTGAGTTTCAAATTGATAAACATAACAATGATAATAATACAAATAGATCGGGATTACATTGAGAACGGTTAACGTGTACAGACACAGACTCCGAGTAACATGTTTAATTTAAACCTCCCAATCTCTTAATAACTGAACATGAAAAGAAAATCAAGCAAGTTTTTACCCCCTACACTAAAAAAAAACAAAATAAAACAAAACAAAGACTGGGCTGCCATATTTCATCGGTTAAAATCATTATTTGTCATTAACTCCGCTCCTCTATACACAAACAAAAAGTTATTTAAAAAGATTTGGAAAAGGTCAGCTGACATCATATGAAAATGTTGAATAAATGGCCTCCAGGTTTTTTTTTTCAAATTTAACGGAAGGATCGATAGTACCTCTCCTAATTGTTTTACAACTTTAAACATGTTATGGTTTGGGGGAAAAAACATTGAAATGTCGTAGGGGGATTAGAATCTTTCCATTGAAAAAATTGATCTTCTGGATATTAATGTAACAAATGCAATCAAACGACAAACTGAAGGGGATAAATGACTGGAGTCCATCACTGGCAGTACAAAAAAAATTGCAGTAATAGAATGAGGTTGTTAATGAATCCGCAAAACTACTGAAATAATATCAAAAATGTCTTTCCAATATTTTTCCAAAAGCATGAAAAACAATAAGATATGTGTCAAGGGAGCTACCTCAGAATTACATCTGTCACAGACAGGATTTATATGACCATAAAAAACAGCTAACTTATCCTTAGACATACGGGCCCTATGAACCACATAATATTGTATCAAAGCGTGTTTGGCACACATTGAAGAAGTGTTAACTAGTTGGATAATTTTCTTCCATTTCTCTATAGGTAAAGATGCCTGAGGTTCTCTTTCCCATTCATTCTTATTTTTATCAGCCATACCTAAAGGTATTTTCGTAATTAAATCATAAACAATTGCTAATAAACTCTTCTGATAGGAGTTTAAACCTGACATATTTTCTGAAATTTCAGTTTGATGTGATATCGGAAAAGTAGGTAAAATAACCTTCAAATAGTTTCTAATCTCTAAATATCTGAAAAAATGTGATCTAGGCAAATTGTATTTATTAGACAACTGTTCAAAGGACGTGAGACAATTATCCATGAATAAATCACGAAAACATATTATTCCTTTCGTTTTCCAGAAAAGAAAATCTTGATCAGTTCTGGATGGTTGCAAGAAAACAAAATCTGATATAATAGGAATTGATAGGACAAATTTATTCAATCTAAAAAAATTACCAAATCGAAATCATATTCGTATTGTATGTTTAATTATTGGATTACTCGTTTATTTATTCAGTTTAAGTACAAATGGAAGGCATGCCCCTAAAATAGAAGCGAATGAGAACCCCTGTACAGACTCACACTCGAGGTTCACCCATCGTGGACATTGAATTTCATCCAAATCTTGTGTCCAGAACATCAGACATTGAATATTAATTGCCCAGTAATAGAATCTAAAATTCGGTAATGCCAAACCGCCATCCTTTTTTGATTTCTGTAAATATTTCTTACTTAATCTACGAGTTTCAATCTGCCATATATATGAAGAAATTTTAGAATCGATAATATCAAAAGATTATTTAGAGATGAGGATTGGTACCACCTGAAATAGATACAGAAATTTAGGTATAATGGTCGTCTTAATAGCATTGATTTGACCGGTCAATGATGAGGACAATGGGGACCATTTAGTAAACAATTTTTCAACATGATAAATGAGGGGTAAAAGGTTAACTTTAAATAGATCCTTATGCTTCTTAGTAATTTTAACACCCAAATAAGTAAAATAATCTGTAACCAGTCCAAATGGTGATTGTTAATAGATTGGAACTTGCATATTTAATTGAAAAACTCACTCTTATTAAGATTCAATTTATAACCAGAAAAAAAAACTACTAAACTGAGCAAGTAGTAATATTACTGCAGGGATGGATTTCTCTGGATTAGAGATATATAGTAACAGGTCATCTGCATATAATGATACCTTATGCTTCCCATTCCCACCAATAATGCCAAATATATTGGGTGAATCACGAACAGCGATTGCTAAGGGCTCCAAGGCAATCTCAAATAGTAGGTTTCTATGTCCTTTTGGAGCCTTTTGTGTTCTCCCTCTAACCTCTCTCGCTCGGCGTCAGCTCTTTGCAGATATTCCAGAACTTCCTGTTGTAACCTATCTCGCTCGGCTTCTGCTTTATGTTGATATTGGTTTTCCCCTTTAATCTGTGCCATTCTGCCTTAGCACTTTCTCGCAATTTTATCAAATCCTCCATTAAACATGCAACCACGACTGATTTTTGTAATTGTTTAAACTTTCTGCCAGTCAGCCTTCATTCAAAACAATCCAAGTCTTTTGGACTTGCAGAATTTCCTCCTGGTTGGAGGTGGGAGCAACCGCTAACTACCCAGTCCCAGATCTCTCTGTACCTCACCCACGTGGTCCGACCCGAGTCTCCCGCTAAACAAAGAGATTTGTCCTCAAGCCCCAACAGGGACTCCAGTTCTGTTACAAAAATCACCCTTTGTAATAATGATCAGTGAGGGGCCGGGAATGAGTGATTGCCGATAAGTATCTGCTATTGTCTGAACTAAAAAGCGTGGGTTCACAAACCATCTCCCTGTGTGCACTCTGCTAGAGTTCCTGACTCTAGATGAACAGTGAATGAAGAGAAAAGGTATTACCCGGGAAAAGGTGACTAGGCTGTCGAGGCGTTGCTTGTGGTCCCGATCACCACGTGTCCGTGGGATCCACCTTATTCGCGGTGGTAGGTTTCTGGTTGCTGGACAGTTATCGCCCCTGCGTATTTGGAGCTCCTGAGTCTTATACCGTCCCTCATCAACTGGACTGTTGGATCTCCGTCCATTTGGCTCAAGGTCACCTGAACTACCTGGGTGACCTTCTTACTGGTCATTGTACAGGGCTACAACCAAGGTCACCTGAACTACCTGGGTGACCTTCTTACTGGTCATTGTACTGGGCTACAACCAAGGTCACCTGAACTACCTGGGTGACCTTCTTACTGGTCATTGTACTGGGCTACAACCAAGGTCACCTGAACTACCTGGGTGACCTTCTTACTGGTCATTGTACTGGGCTACAACCAAGGTCACCTGAACTACCTGGGTGACCTTCTTACTGGTCATTGTACTGGGCTACAACCAAGGTCACCTGAACTACCTGGGTGACCTTCTCACTGGTCATTGTACTGGGCTACAACCAAGGTCAGCTGAACTACCTGGGTGACCTTCTTACTGGTCATTGTACTGGGCTACAACCAAGGTCACCTGAACTACCTGGGTGACCTTCTTACTGGTCATTGTACTGGGCTACAACCAAGGTCACCTGAACTACCTGGGTGACCTTCTTACTGGTCATTGTACTGGGCTACAACCAAGGTCACCTGAACTACCTGGGTGACCTTCTTACTGGTCATTGTACTGGGCTACAACCAAGGTCACCTGAACTACCTGGGTGACCTTCTTACTGGTCATTGTACTGGGCTACAACCAAGGTCACCTGAACTACCTGGGTGACCTTCTTACTGGTCATTGTACTGGGCTACAACCAAGGTCACCTGAACTACCTGGGTGACCTTCTCACTGGTCATTGTACTGGGCTACAACCAAGGTCACCTGAACTACCTGGGTGACCTTCTTACTGGTCATTGTACTGTGCTACAACCAAGGTCAGCTGAACTACCTGGGTGACCTTCTCACTGGTCATTGTACTGGGCTACAACCAAGGTCACCTGAACTACCTGGGTGACCTTCTTACTGGTCATTGTACTGGGCTACAACCAAGGTCACCTGAACTACCTGGGTGACCTTCTTACTGGTCATTGTACTGGGCTACAACCAAGGTCACCTGAACTACCTGGGTGACCTTCTTACTACTCATTGTACTGGGCTACAACCAAGGTCACCTGAACTACCTGGGTGACCTTCTTACTGGTCATTGTACTGGGCTACAACCAAGGTCACCTGAACTACCTGGGTGACCTTCTCACTGGTCATTGTACTGGGCTACAACCAAGGTCACCTGAACTACCTGGGTGACCTTCTTACTGGTCATTGTACTGGGCTACAACCAAGGTCACCTGAACTACCTGGGTGACCTTCTCACTGGTCATTGTACTGGGCTACAACCAAGGTCACCTGAACTACCTGGGTGACCTTCTCACTGGTCATTGTACTGGGCTACAACCAAGGTCAGCTGAACTACCTGGGTGACCTTCTCACTGGTCATTGTACTGGGCTACAACCAAGGTCACCTGAACTACCTGGGTGACCTTCTCACTGGTCATTGTACTGGGCTACAACCAAGGTCACCTGAACTACCTGGGTGACCTTCTTACTGGTCATTGTACTGGGCTACAACCAAGGTCACCTGAACTACCTGGGTGACCTTCTTACTGGTCATTGTACTGGGCTACAACCAAGGTCACCTGAACTACCTGGGTGACCTTCTTACTGGTCATTGTACTGGGCTACAACCAAGGTCACCTGAACTACCTGGGTGACCTTCTTACTGGTCATTGTACTGGGCTACAACCAAGGTCACCTGAACTACCTGGGTGACCTTCTTACTGGTCATTGTACTGGGCTACAACCAAGGTCACCTGAACTACCTGGGTGACCTTCTCACTGGTCATTGTACTGGGCTACAACCAAGGTCACCTGAACTACCTGGGTGACCTTCTTACTGGTCATTGTACTGTGCTACAACCAAGGTCAGCTGAACTACCTGGGTGACCTTCTCACTGGTCATTGTACTGGGCTACAACCAAGGTCACCTGAACTACCTGGGTGACCTTCTTACTGGTCATTGTACTGGGCTACAACCAAGGTCACCTGAACTACCTGGGTGACCTTCTTACTGGTCATTGTACTGGGCTACAACCAAGGTCACCTGAACTACCTGGGTGACCTTCTTACTACTCATTGTACTGGGCTACAACCAAGGTCACCTGAACTACCTGGGTGACCTTCTTACTGGTCATTGTACTGGGCTACAACCAAGGTCACCTGAACTACCTGGGTGACCTTCTCACTGGTCATTGTACTGGGCTACAACCAAGGTCACCTGAACTACCTGGGTGACCTTCTTACTGGTCATTGTACTGGGCTACAACCAAGGTCACCTGAACTACCTGGGTGACCTTCTCACTGGTCATTGTACTGGGCTACAACCAAGGTCACCTGAACTACCTGGGTGACCTTCTCACTGGTCATTGTACTGGGCTACAACCAAGGTCAGCTGAACTACCTGGGTGACCTTCTCACTGGTCATTGTACTGGGCTACAACCAAGGTCACCTGAACTACCTGGGTGACCTTCTCACTGGTCATTGTACTGGGCTACAACCAAGGTCACCTGAACTACCTGGGTGACCTTCTCACTGGTCATTGTACTGGGCTACAACCAAGGTCACCTGAACTACCTGGGTGACCTTCTTACTGGTCATTGTACTGGGCTACAACCAAGGTCACCTGAACTACCTGGGTGACCTTCTCACTGGTCATTGTACTGGGCTACAACCAAGGTCACCTGAACTACCTGGGTGACCTTCTTACTGGTCATTGTACTGGGCTACAACCAAGGTCACCTGAACTACCTGGGTGACCTTCTCACTGGTCATTGTACTGGGCTACAACCAAGGTCACCTGAACTACCTGGGTGACCTTCTCACTGGTCATTGTACTGGGCTACAACCAAGGTCAGCTGAACTACCTGGGTGACCTTCTCACTGGTCATTGTACTGGGCTACAACCAAGGTCACCTGAACTACCTGGGTGACCTTCTCACTGGTCATTGTACTGGGCTACAACCAAGGTCACCTGAACTACCTGGGTGACCTTCTCACTGGTCATTGTACTGGGCTACAACCAAGGTCAGCTGAACTACCTGGGTGACCTTCTTACTGGTCATTGTACTGGGCTACAACCAAGGTCACCTGAACTACCTGGGTGACCTTCTCACTGGTCATTGTACTGGGCTACAACCAAGGTCACCTGAACTACCTGGGTGACCTTCTCACTGGTCATTGTACTGGGCTACAACCAAGGTCACCTGAACTACCTGGGTGACCTTCTTACTGGTCATTGTACTGGGCTACAACCAAGGTCACCTGAACTACCTGGGTGACCTTCTCACTGGTCATTGTACTGGGCTACAACCAAGGTCACCTGAACTACCTGGGTGACCTTCTTACTGGTCATTGTACTGGGCTACAACCAAGGTCACCTGAACTACCTGGGTGACCTTCTCACTGGTCATTGTACTGGGCTACAACCAAGGTCACCTGAACTACCTGGGTGACCTTCTCACTGGTCATTGTACTGGGCTACAACCAAGGTCAGCTGAACTACCTGGGTGACCTTCTCACTGGTCATTGTACTGGGCTACAACCAAGGTCACCTGAACTACCTGGGTGACCTTCTCACTGGTCATTGTACTGGGCTACAACCAAGGTCACCTGAACTACCTGGGTGACCTTCTCACTGGTCATTGTACTGGGCTACAACCAAGGTCAGCTGAACTACCTGGGTGACCTTCTTACTGGTCATTGTACTGGGCTACAACCAACATTGTTCCGTGATTCTGCCCACCCCAGCCTTGTGTCTTTCTGCCTTTACACTCTGACTGGTCCAACACAGTTAAACGAGGCAACCCAGACAGGGAATCACGAGATTACAGATTGGTTCTTTGTTAGGTCTGGCATTTTACATAACAAGTAGCTACTCCCATGAAAACGGCCTCAGATTTAGCAGGTCAATACCTTGTTGCTTATATCCACATTCAATTGCTCTGATTAGATTATTCAACAGCAGGAATCAATTCAGAGTCCATAAAATAGGGGGAAACAAAGACAACTGGTTTGCCTGCGTCTCCTGTCGTTGATTAGACTGTAGTTTCTTCTGGCCAACACCAGGGAGGAAGTTATGTGCTGATTGAAAGTTGCAGCTAGGGACGGAGCTAAAAAGCCAGAATTTAAAGCTGTCACCAGGGAGAGAGTGACGAGTCGAGTTAGTATCGTCACCAGGAAGGAGGGTGACAATGGTCAGCAGGGAGGGAAAATACACAGAAAGAAAATGGAAAATACACAGACAGAAAATGGATGTCAGGAAAGCGGCGACTCACTGAAATCCAAAGGGAGTGGCGGGCCGACATGAAATGATCACTGACGCCTTTGTTATTATGGCCGAAAGGGGGCAGTGACGAGCAAAAAGGGAAGGAGAGGCCCACCGGATAAAATGACCAGAGGAGACGGAGTGACACATTGAGAAGAAAGAGAGGGTAATTGGTCGATGTAAAATGGTTGATTAGGAAGGAGAGACGCACTGACCGAAAGTGTCTGATGGGCTGTTTGGGTTAGTGATAACTTGGTTAAAAAGAGCTCCTGGAAGGAAAGGAGTAAGACGTCGATTGAAAACGACCGTCACTACGGTTAATTTTGTCGAGGCAAAGGGAGAAGTTTGCTGGCTGAAAAAGAACCCGCCCGCTGTGTTGACAGGGGCACCAAGGAGTTAGTGACGCCTTGGTTAAAGTGAGCAGCAGGGAAGGAGTGAATGAGTGAATGACACATCAACAGGTCAGCGGAGACGTAGAGCGGTGTGGAAGAGGGAGAGTCACTGAGACAGGCAGGGGCGCAGGAGAAGGAGGGACGCGGAAGGGGCAGAACGTTACCCGGTTCGGATATGACTCAAGTGCGGAGTGAGAGACACTGGAGCCGGTCGATATTTCACAGACCTTTATGCGAACAGTGTTAAAGGGAAAAAGAAAACAATAACCGCTCGGCCAGACAGGGCCGTTGACCAAAATCCTCAAATGGAAAACGAAGCCAATACTGCGGCTGAAAAGAACAACCGAGAATAAAACGAACACCGCCAGTCTTCAGAGTCAGTTTAGTCCACAGTCCAATTTTTCAGCCAAGGTGGAATGCAGATATCAAAGCGTAGCTATGTCCAAGTCTCGAACAAGCACTACGAAGACGAGTATGGAGTTAAATATTACCACAATGCGGTAATAATTAGTTGACACGTGTATGGCCACAAGCGCATTGCCGTATCCACTGCGCTGCCGAATCCGTGGCTGTGACACAGAGAGGCTACGGGTGGATCTCAGAACCACTGCGGTTGACAATCACATTTGACTTCTAGGGACGAGAAGAAGCCCAGATTGACTCCAAATGCCCGCCGCGTCACTTGAAATGGCTGCTGGAAAGGGAGTGATGGTAGAAATGAGCACAAAGGTTGGAGTGACGTACTGACTTAAAATGGGCAAATCCCTGGTTAATGTGAGCGTCAGGGATGCAGTGAGACATTCACTTACAGTGGCTACTGCCAGACACAGAATGGCTGCGAAAGAACATCCAATGACCACGGACACAATCCAGGGATCGACTGTGTTCTAGATGGCAATAGCGGTATTTAACCTTGAAACAGTAGATGGAGTG
Organism: Mobula birostris; assembly: GCF_030028105.1. Taxonomy (NCBI): domain Eukaryota; kingdom Metazoa; phylum Chordata; class Chondrichthyes; order Myliobatiformes; family Myliobatidae; genus Mobula; species Mobula birostris. Next base: position 73,980,647 of record NC_092382.1, read on the forward strand.
ATTTATATCTTCTTGCGTATTTATGATTTAATTCTAAAAATTGACTCATTGAATGAACGATATATATATAATCCACATGTGTACATATGTTCCTCGGGGGGGGGGGGGGTGCACCGATGGGCTTGGGAGGAAGAGGAGCGATAGGACAAAGAGGACACTGGTGAGACTCTGGGCGTTGTGAAGTACCTTCGGCAACAATAGGCGACGGGAAGGGTAAGGAACTCTCATGTGAGTTCATTGTTGGGGTAAGTTAAATTATCCCCTCTACTGGAGGAGCCTGATCATTTACGAGTAGAAGTATTGCTGAACCTGTTGCAATGGGACCTGACGTTCCTGTCACTCCTTCTGAGCAGCAGCATCGAGAAGTGAGCATCGCCTGGATGATGGGCGTCCCTGATGTTGAATGTTGATTTCCTGTGATTTCGCTCCTTGTCGATGTTTTCAGCGGCGGGGAGAGATGTTCATCTGATGGACTGGCTGCATCCACAACTTTTAATTGTTTATTCTATTCAAGGAACTTGGTGTTTCCATACCAGACAATGATGCAGCCAGTCAGGTTTACTACTCTAGATGTTGGTCTAAGTTTCAGATGACATGCTAAATCTGCACAAACTGACGTAGTATAGACGGTAAATATCGCTAAGTCTTTCCAGGATAACAACGAACAAATTCTTCTCTTCTGAGCCTGTACACTAAGGATCCCAGTCAATATGGGGGATATTATAGTTACAGATTAAAATATACTTTTTTGTCAGAACCGGGAAGCAGGGGTAACAGATTCACCGCAAGCTTCAATTTAATCGTGGTTTGTTTGCAATGTTTACGTTTTTTTGCACTGTATGGATAAAATTGCCTGGGATTCCTGTTAATACTCTTCACTCTAGTCATTTCCTCGTCTCTATTCACTCTCCCAATTCACAATTTGACTTACTTGTTGATTCCTCATATTCCTCCGAGACCGAGAACAATTAGAACAATTTCAGAATCCCAAACTTTGTATTGTCTTCACTTCTCTCTCTCTCTCTCTCTCTCTCTCTCTCTCTCTCTTTCTGTCTGTCTGTCTCTCTCTCTCTCTCTCTCTTTCCCTCTCTCTCTCTCTTTATCTCTCTCTCTCTCTCTCTCTCTCTCTCTCTCTCTCTCTCTGCAGTAAAGACGATGGTATTTTGTTGTCATATGTAAAACTGTTAAAATTGTGCTACTGGAAGATAGTTCATGACGTCGGAGAGAAGGAGAACCTACAGGTTGAGAAAGAGGAGAAAACGAGTGTGAATGAAAGGCCGGGTTATGACGGGATCAGGAGTGGTAGTTACTGACGAAAGTATACCACATGATCAGGCAGTTTTGTTAGAACCGGTAAACAAGGGTAACAGATTCGCCACAACATTCAATGTAATCGGGTCGTGAGGTAAGGTGCAAAGTTGATTTTACTGGGACGCCGAAGCCAGTGATGCTGCCGGAATCAGTTGTAAACAGCTGGTTTGTTACTCTAAGGCAACACACACAAAATGTGATGGAACTCAGCAGACCAGACAGCAGCTATAGAAACAGTAAATTATGATAGTGTGTGTTGTTCTCTATTTCCAGCATCAGCAGATTTTCTCCCGTTTTAGTTCTATAAGTCTGTTCATCACATTGTTTCAATTTATACACAAGTGGGTTTACAGAATAGGTATCGTGAAGGCAGCTTGTTTGTAATAATTTACAGTATTTATTTCGAACGTTTAATAAGTTTCAAAATCCGATTCAATGGGAATATCAGCATATTCCTGAGTTCTTCTCGGAATCTGCTCTGGGTCAGGGCGTAAATAAAAGTGTTGGTGCAGGAACTGAGAATCTGTAGCATTCCCGATATTTCTTCAGTGATGTAGCGGGGATCTGTCACAGAATAATAAACAAAACTCATTGAAATCCGCTGATAGATATAAAATGCCTGCGGTGTTACCGAGCACAGTATGAAACTAGCGGTTATGCTGAAGAGCAAAACGATGGATTTGCGTCAGGTCTCCATCTCCCGGTCCTTGTCATTCTCTCCATCTCTTCGTCCCCGCAGCCCCCGGCGGGCTCGGCTGGCTGCTAGAATCTTCCTAACAGTTCGAATATTGAGCAGCAAAATCAGAAAGAATGGGACACAAGGGGTTAAAATGCGGTGAAACATTGCAAATGCCGCCCATGAGGGGGAACTTTTGTAGCTCGATGTATAAACACAATACCAGGGAACACCATCAATTACTGCCAAGGGATCGTGCACAAAGCCCCAGGGAACACACTCCAAACAGGCCAACACACTCACTGTCCCGATAACCACAGCCGCCGTCCTCTCGGTGCAATATTTTGTTTTCAGCTTCTCACAGCAAATAGCCACAAATCGATCGAAGGCAGTGCTCGCAAAAAAATTAACCATGCACCGAGTCTGCACACAGGAGTGATGAACCGGAATGATCGGGGAAAATAAATCCAAGCAGTCCACGTCAGCAGCGGATAGGAAATAACCATCAAGAGATCGGCGGCGGTCATTCCCACCATGTAATGATTGACGCATTTGGACAGACCGCACTTTCCCCGGGACACAATCACAATCGCCAGCAGGTTCGCTGAAAGAGAGACAGGGAACAGCAAGTTGAAGAAAAATAACACTGACCGGGGCCAATGCAGCAGTATGAGGGGATGCTCTAATAATTACATGATATTGTTGCAGTTAGTCGTGGAAGGGTCCAAAGAGGGCGCAGATCTGGACGGGAGAGAGAAGGAATTTACACTGTAAAATAAAATCAATATAATTTGGATACGGATTCATTACTGATGACCGAAATGTGAAGTGGCAGCGGAAAGTTGAAACTGGGTTATTACCTCCTCAGAGTCCATACTGGATGGAACATTTTCTAACGGCGCCTCCGCGTTTCGTGTGCTTAAGGTGAATAAATCCGCACCCTGACTGCGGGATACTTCCGTGAGACAATCATTAGCTTCCATGGCGCTCCCTGTCAGGACAACCGAAGGACGGTGCAGAGAAAAAAAAGCGGGAAATGCGGAAACACGCAACCAGACAAAACAGAGTATGTGGGATAAACTGTTAAATTGTATCTTCTCATAGGCGTTCTCAGAGGGGCCCCTGAAAAACCTCTTAAAATTTCTCTTTCCATTCAAGCAGATTAGGGTTTAGTGTTTAAAGTATTTCCCAGTCTCTTTCTTAATCCAGCATTTGCCAGCTCAGTGACTTTACAACAGCATATTGACTATTACCACAATTGCAACGCAATCTGACACAACGTGGGAGAGAGAGATGGATACGACACCTCCCATTGAAACCATCACAGGGAAGCAGGGGAGAGGAATTCATCGTCCAGTAGCCAACTCCGTGTTGCTTTTAGATAACTGGATCGGTCTCAGATGTAGATAATATATAATACATTTCATAGTATTGATAACTATGAAGCCACACGTCTGTTGTGACAATTGGCTCAACAACGACTTCATTGAATTGTCCATCAACTGCTTCACAGTCAGTCACAGCGCACACATTTACTAAAAATCCACAAGTTTCACGCTACAACGTGGAACTCCTCACATTTACTAAAGTGTTACTACCAGTCGAAGCTTTGATTATTGCACCTCACACGACCGCTGACATACAAATGCAGACAATCAATCGCATAAACACTGGATGCAGCGTAAACACAATATTTGCGATTTCAGTGCAGCCACTACCGGACCAAAAGCACAGAAACCCGAACATCACACTGTTGAACCGAAGCAGCTGAGAGAACTCTGCCTGATCCGTTGAATTCCAGCATCGCTGAATTCCAGCATCGGTTTGTTTTTAGATCTAGATCCCCAAATACACATTCCCGGTGTTCATTACATTCCTGAAATGTGGAAGACTGGGAAAAATACTCCTCTGCGCCTCGGAACCCTCTATCTCTGGTTCAAACCCTACATACTCTCCTTCAGCGCCCTGCGGTACCATGGACTGCCTATCACTAGCCCCCCTTACCCCGTCTAACACACTGGGGGAAAGGCCAGAACTTTCTTCCTCGATCATGGGAGCATAAGCAAACGGCAGAATGTACCAACCATCCCAGTCATCAACCTCCGAGTCAGTAACAATAATTAGTGTTTACATAATAGGGATCATGAAGGCAGCTTGATTGTCATAATTTACACTATTTATTTCTAACGTTTAGTGAGTTTCAAAATCCGATTCAATGGGTATTTCAGTATATTCTTAATTTCTTCTCGGAATTTGCTCTGGGTCAGGGCGTAAATAAAAGTGTTGGTGCAGGAACCGAGAATCTGCAGCATTCCCGATATTTCTTCAGTGAGGTAGCGGGGATCTGTCACAGAATAATAAACAAAACTCATTGAAATCCGTTGATAGATATAAAATGCCTGCCGTGTTATCCAGCACAGTATGAAACTACCGGTTATGCTGAAGAACAAAACGATGGATTTGCGTCGGTTCTCCATCTCCCGGTCCTTGTCATTCTCTCCATTCCTTCGTCCCCGGAGCCCCCGGCGGGCTCGGCTGGCTGCGAGAATCTTCCTAACAGTTCGAATATTGAGTAGCAAAATCAGAAAAAAATGGGACACAAGGGGTTAAAATGCGATGAAACATTGCAAATGCCGCCCATGAGGGAGAACTTTTGAAGCTCGATGTATAAACACAATACCAGGGAACACCATTCATTATTACCAAAGGCTCGTATACAAATCCCCAGGGAACACACTCCAAACTGGCCAGCACACTCACTGCCCCGATAACCACAGCGGCCGTTCTGTCGGTGCAATATTTTGTTTTCAGCTTCTCACAGCAAATAGCCACAAATCGATCGAAGGTGAAAGCGACAGTCAGCCAGACTGAGGTCGCAGTGCTCGCAAAAATTAACCATCCACAAAATCTGCACACAGGAGTGATGAACCGGAATGATCGGGGAAAATAAATCCAAGCAGTCCAGGTCAGCAGCGGATAGGAGATAACCAGCAAGAGATCGGCGGCGGCCATTCCCACCATGTAACGATTGACGCATTTGGACAGACCGCACTTTCCCCGGGACACAATCACAACCGCCAGCAGGTTCACTGAAAGAGAAACAGGGATCAGCAAGTTGAAAAAGAATACTGAACAGAGGCTAGAGCAGGTACCGTAATACTTCCATGTCATTAACGCGTTTAGTGGTGGAAGATCCCAAAGAGGGCGCAGATCTGGAGGAGACAAGGAAGGACGTTACACAGTAAAATAAAAGCAGTATATTTTGTGTACGGATTCCTTACTGGTGACCGAAATGCGAAGTGGCAGCAGGAAGGGAAAACTGAGGAATTACCTCCTCAGAGCCCATACTGGAATAAACATTTTCCACTGGCGCCTCCGCATTTCGTGTCATAAAATGAATACATCCGCACCCTGATTGCGGGATAGTTCCGATAGACAATCATCAGATTCCATGGCGCTCCCTGTCAGGACAATCAAAGGACGGTATAAAAGAACGGAATATTCTGGAAACACGCATCCAGACAAAAGAGAATTTGTGGAAAAAAACAGTTAAAGTGTCTCTTCTCATAAATGTACTCAGAGAGGTCCCTGCAAACTGTTAAGATTTCTCTTTCTATTCAAACCGATTGGCGTTTAGTGTTTAAAGTATTTCCCACGTTTGCTTCCTAATCCAGCATCTGCCATCAGTGACTTTACAACAGAACATTGACTGTTAACACCATTAAAACGCAGTCTGACACAACGTGAGAGAGAGATATGGATATAACACCTCCCATTGAAACCATCACAGGGAAGCAGGGGAGAGGAATTCATCGTCCAGTAGCCAACTCACTGTCGCTTTTAGATAACTGGATCGGTGTCAGATGTAGATATAATATATAATACATGTTATAGTGTTGATAGCACATCTGTTGTGATAATTGGCTCAACAACGACTCCATTGGGTTGTCCATCTACTGCTTCACATTCAGTCATAGCGCACACATTTATTAAAAATCCACAAGATTAATGCTGCAGCCTGGAATTCCGCAGATTTGCAAAAGAGTTACTACCAGTCAATGGTTTGATTATTCCACCTCACACGACCGCTCACATACAAATGCAGCCAATCCATCGGTATAAACACCGGGAACTGCACGGACTATTTGCGATTTCAGTGCAGCCACTACCGGACCAAAAGCAGGTAATCCCGAACATCACATTATTCAACTGAAGCAACTGGGAGAACTCTGCCTGACCCGTTGAATTCCAGAATTGCTGAATTCCAGCATCGGTTTGTTTTTGAATTGAGATCCTGAAATCTACATTCCCGATGTTTCCATTCCATTCCTGAAATGCGGCAGACTGGGACTGGACATGTGGCAGTGGAATCCAGCGACAGAAACAATTACAACAATGGATTTCAACTTCAGTTCCCGCCTACAACAGCTGATACAGCGGCTTACCAGGAATTCCAAAGGCTGAAATAAAAGGATAGTAAACTTTCCCTATTCTCAGGATGACTGGATAACCCATTTCAGTGAGAATTTGATTTCTGTTGTTTTTCAATTCACGGCGCCGGCAGAAACTCTGAGCTGGTGCTTTCAAAACGTCCCTGATTTATACAAAAGAGCAATCTCGAGAGATACAGTTATACCCCGACTAACGTCATTAGTTACAATTACTTGAGCAAACATTTTTATACAACACCATTGACTCTGATGTAAATATCGAGCAGATTGAAGAGAAATATATCAAATTTATTTGGTATTACGTCAACAGTGGAAATTATGACAAAATCTGAGCTTTCTGTTGGAGCAGCCATATTTACAGGGTTCATGTTTTTGTTGACTAATTATTAATATAACCATATAGAAATTACAACACGGAGACAGGCCATCTCGGCCATTCTAGTCTGTGCCGAACACTTACTCCCGCCTAGTCCCGCCGACCTGCAGTCAGCCCATAGCCCTCCATTCCTTTCCTGTCCATATAGCTGTCCAATTTAACTTTAAATGACAACATCGAACCTGCCTCAACCACTTCTGCTGGAAGCTCGCATCACACAGCTACCACTCTCTGAATAAAGAAGTCCCCCCTCATGTTACCCCCAAAACTTTTGCCCTTTAACTCTCAACTCAGGTCCTCTTTTTTGAATCTCCCCAACTCTCAATGGAAAAAGCCTGTCCACGTCAACTCTATCTATCCCTCTCGTAATTTTAAATACATCTATCAAGTCTCCCGTCAATCTTATATGTTCTAAAGAATAAAGACCCAACCTGTTCAACCTTTCTCTGTAATTTAGGTGATGAAACCCTGGCAACATTCTAGGAAACCTTCTCTGTGCTATCTCTAATTTGTTGACATCTGTCCTGTAATCTGTAAGCTGATTTCACCGACACCGTACGACCCCTAATTTCTGTCCCTGTGGTTTCCCATTTTCAGTGTTTCAACTCCCTCCTGGCCGCCCACACGCACAACAAACAAACACACAACACACACACACACACACCACACACACACACACACACACACACACAAACACACACAAACACACACACATACACACAGAAACACACACACATATGCACACACGAACTCACACACGCACAAAACAAACACACACACACACACACACACACACACACACACAGAGAAACGCAGATGTGAATAGATCCGGGAATGATCGTGAACACACGCTAAGTGTTGGAAGAACTTCGCTGAGTTCCTCAAGCATTTTGATATGTTGCTGGAGAGGTAGACTTTCATGAGCCGTCCACTTCATAAAACCGTCTAAGTTTTGCCTCTCTCCCAGTGACCAATTTCCTTCTTCTTCCCTCAGGGAAAGACTACAATATTCCTTCCTGTCGATACACAAAGTAAAGAGAATCTCTCACATCAAAGGTGTGTTTCAGAGAACAGGGATACTGACAGCTCATCAGTTCCACAGTCTCAGACGGAAGCCATTCAGTCCCACACTGAGCCCAAGCCGGATACACATTCCACTGTTACACTGAAACACACATCTTCATTGTTTTCATTGTATTCTGTACCACATTGTCCTACAGGTAGAGAGACATACCCAGATCCAAAATGCCCACACACGGTGCTGGGAGGATTGCAGCAGCAGGGTTGGCAGAGTCAGTGTGGGTTCAGGACATTACAAACAGTTGAAACATTACGAACTGATGAATGTGGTGTTGGTGGAATTTTACAAAGTTTCTGATCAGCAAATAAGGTTCTGGTGTGCTTGTGTAGACTTAGAATTCGTCAGCATTTCAAAGACAGAGAGAGAGGGAATATATGGGCCATTTTCGATTTGGGAAGCTGTGACGAGTAGGATGAATCAGGGACTGGAGGTGAGACTCCAGCTGTTCACAGTCTACATGACTGATTTGGATGTGCGATGATATCATTGTCTGCTGGAGTTACAGAGCTGGGCGGCAGGATCAGTATTGAGAAGGATACAGAGTGGGTCCGGGGACGCAGTCAGGAGTGAATGAGTGAGGACCTGGCAGATGTACAAAGTGCGGGGTGACTTGCGGCCAACCATTCCGAGAGAACAAGGTAGGAAAACCCATTTTTACATGGGGACGGAGGATTTTGAACAATTCACTGAGAGTTAACATTCAGGTCCAACAGATATTAAGTGAAACAAGCTTCTTTATGTTCTAGAAGCAGAATGACTGGGGAAGAGGAGGTGTCTAATTGTGCTGTGGTGAGAATGCATCTTGAATATTATTTGCTTGTCCCATCGCATTTCCTCAGTGAAGACATCCCTGTAGCACTGAGAGTGCAGGGATTATTCCTCACACTGTCTGCACTGGTTCCAGGGATGGCAGGGTGTCGTGTGAGGAGACATGGAGTGAGCCGGGCCTGTATTCTCTGGAATTTATGAGAAGAATTGATCGATTCTTTGAATTATTCAGACCGATTGGAGTGATGATTTTCCAGAAATAGGATTCTGTTACCATGGGTCATAGCTTCAAGAAAGAATAAAAATTAAGGACGGAGAGGGAAAGAAAATGTCCTTATTCGGTGATTGTTCATCTAGTTAGAACCTCTAACAGTGCCGGACAGGAAGGCACCCTTTGGTCTGTGATGTTTGGCTGACGTAATTGAGCCAGTGACGCCTAATTAAATTAATCCATCTCCCTGCATGTTGTCTATATTGCTTCGTTCTCTGTGTGTTTCTTTGCCTAAGAGCCTCATAAATGCCACTGTTTCACCTACTTCCAGCTCCGCCCAGAACTCCATTCCAGAACCCCACAACTCTTTGTCTTGTTTTCTTCTAATTGCTTCCTGCACATGTCCTTTGAATATTTTCCCCTCTCACCTTAACTGCATGCCCTCTGGTATTCGGTATTTGATGCTCTGAGAAAGATACCGGGTATCTACTTTATTTACCACTCGGATAAACATTTCAGTCTCCGTTTCGCTTCTGGCACTTTGCGAAGAACAATTCAAAATTGTGCAACTCCTGCTTTTAGACCTCCTCCTAAACTCCTCTTGTTGAAAGTCTTCTATGCCTTTTCCAAAGGCTCGGCATCCTTCCCACAATGGGGCGACTGAAACTAGATGCAATATCCCAGGTGCAACCTGACCAAACTTTTATAAAGCTGAAACATTACCTCCTGGCTCATGAACTGAAACCTTCATTAACAAAGGCAAATATGTCACGGAGCAGGAGCAGTGGAGGAAAGTGACTGATCAATATGATGCTCTAGACCTGGAAATGAGGCCAAAGAAAAGATAACGCGGGGTACGGAGTTGGCAGATGCACTAAATGAATATTTTGCACAAGACTTCACTGCGGAAAGTACAAGCATTGCGCCGGATGTTAGAGGCTGTGAGTGGAGCGACATGATTGCAGTTACTATAACAAGGGAGAGTGCGCAAAAAAAGCTGGAAGATCTCATAGTGTATAATCCCCCGGGCCATGTGAACTGCGCTCTCGGGTTATAAAACAAGTAGCGCTCAAGATTGTGTAGGCATTAGTAAAGATCTTTCCAAAATTAAGTGGACTCTGGCAGAGGACTGGAAAATTGCAATTGTCACTCTACTCTATAAGAAAGCAGGACAGCAGCAGCAAGAAAATTGTAGATCAGTTAGCTGGACAGCAGTGGCTGCTAAAATTTTGGAGTCATTTGTTAAGGATGAGGTTATGAAGTCCTAGGACACACAAAACAAGATAAGGAAAATGAGGCTGCTTACCAGGTTAAGGGCCGATTATATTATAGGAAAGTTTCTGGCATGTTTGAGCAATAAGTGATTTGTAGGAGGCAGCGAGTGGGAATGAAAGGATGATTTTCCGTTTGCCTGCAAGTGTGTGTTCCACAGGAGCTTGGGTTGGGACCGTTGCTTTTTTATGTTGTATCTCAATGACTGAGACGGTAGGTGATGCAGAGATTGGTGGAGGGAAGGGTAGTGTTCAGGAAACAAGTAGGCTGCAGAGGGACTCAGACAGATTAGGAGGATGGGCACTCGCTGTCTTCTACAAATTCATTGTGTCACCTTTAGGTACCGAATGTTTAATATCCTCAACAAAATCTATCAGGTTCGACGGGCATGATTTTCCCTTTAGGAAACGATGCCGACTTTGTCCTACCTTGTACTGTGTGCCTAAGTACTCCATAATCTCATTTTAACAATTGACACCGAGATCTTCCCAAACACTAATGAAGGCTAACTGATCTATAAGATACTTTCTGCTGATCAGTACTAATGCCTGCACAGTCTCCAGCGCTTCCTCTTTCTGAACCCTGGGGCGGAGTTCATCTGGTCCAGTAGAGTTGTGTATCCTTACGTCTTTCAGCTTTTTGTGCGCACTGTCCCATGTCATAGTGACTGTACTCTCTTCCCTCACTTCCCTCCTTTAACATCCGGCGCACTGCTAGTGTTTTTAACAGTGAAGGATAGTGCAAAATGCTCATTTAGTTCATCTGCCACCTCCTCGCCCGTCGTCATTTTATCTACGGCCTCATTTTCTTGCGTTCCTACATCCAAAATCATCTCTATTTTATTTTCTTACATACTTGAAAAAAAACTTTTACTATCCACATTGATACAGTTTGCAGCCTGCATCTTTTCCCAACTTCTTATTTATTTATTTATTAACTTTTTCTCTCTCTAGGGTTTTAAAAGTTTCCCACTCATCATTCCTCGTAATAACTGGAGCTTTGTTTTGTCCCTCGCTTTTACATTTGGTTAATTTGATTTCTTGACTCTTACCACTCTGAGTTCCGAACAATGAAGGAAAACTTCCCACAGATGCGCTTTAATATTGTGTCTAATTGTCTTACAACTTTGGTCCGTTGATTACTCTGTACATCAATGCTGAAGGACAAAGAAGGACGCTACAGAGTAAAATAAAATCAATATAATTTGTGTACGGATTCCTTACTGGTGACCGAAATGTGAAATGGCAGCGGGAAGTGAAAACTGGGTAATTACCTCCTCAGAGCCCATACTGGAATAAACATTTTCCACTGGCGCCTCCGCATTTCGTGTCATAAAATGAATACATCCGCACCCTGATTGCGGGATAGTTCCAATAGACAATCATCAGCTTCTATGGCGCTCCCTGTCAGGACAATCGAAGGACGGTACAAAAGAACGGAATATGCTGGAAACACGCAACCAGACAAGAGTCTTTGTGGAAAAAAGCTGTTAAAGTGTCTCTTCTCATAAATGTTCTCAGAGAGGTCCGTGACAAACCTGTTAACATTTCTCCTTCCATTCAAACCGATTGGGGTTTAGTGTTTAAAGCTCTTCCCATGTTTGCTTCCTAATCCATCATCTGCCATCAGTAACTTTACAACAGAACATTGACTGATACCACCATTAAAACGCAATCTGACACAACGTGAGAGAGCGATATGACACCTCCTATTGAAACCATCACAGGGAAGCAGGGAGAGAAATTCATCGTCCAGTAGCCAACTCGGTGTCTCTTTTAGATAACTGGATCGGTGTCAGATGTAGATATAATATAATACGTTTCATAGTGTTGATAACTATGAAGCCACACGTCTGTTGTGATAATTGGCTCAACAACGACTTCACTGAGTTGTACATCAACTGCTTCACAGTCAGTCACAGCGCACACATTTGTTAAAAATCCACGAGTTTAATGGAATTCCTCACATTTACTAAGGAGTTACTACCAGTCGATGGTTTGATTATTGCACCTCACACGACCGCTCACATACAAATGCAGACAGTCCATATAAGCACGGTGAGCTGCAGAGACAAAATGTGTGTGGTTTCAGTATAGCCACTCCACGACCAAAAGCAGATAATCACGAACATCACATTATTCAACAGAAGCCACTGGGAGAACTCTGCCTGACCCGTTGAACTCCAGAATCGCTGAATTCCATCATCGGTTTGTTTTTAGATCCAGATCCCCAAATCCACATTTCTGATCTTTCCATTCCCTTCCCGAAATGCGGCAGACTGGGACTGGACATACGGCAGTGGAATCTAGCGACAGAAACAATTACCACAAGGGATTTCAACTGCACTTCCCACCTACAGCAGCTGATACGGCGGCTTACCAGGAATTCCTAAGGCTGAAATAAAAGGATAGTAAACTTCCCCTATTCTCAGGATGACTGGATAACCCATTTCAGTGAGAATTTCATTTCTGTTGCTCTTGAATTCACAGCGCCGGCAGAAGCTCTGATCTGGTGCTTCCAAAACGTCCCTGATTTATACAAAGGAGCAGTCTCGAGAGATACGGTTATACCCCTGTCTAACATCATTAGTTACAATTACTTCAGCAGACACTTTTATTCAACACCATTGACTCTGATGTAAATATTGGGCAGATTAAATAGAAATATATCAACATTATTGGGTGTTACGGCAGCAGTGGAAATTATGACAAAATCTGAGGTTTCTGTCGGAGCAGCCATATTTACAGGGTTCATCTTTTTGTAGGCTAATTATTAATCTGTAAACAGATTTCACCGACGCCGTACTAATTTCTGACCCTGCGTTTTCCCATTTTCAGTGTTTCACCTCGCTCCTGGCCACACACACAGGAAACAAACACACACACAAACACACACACAACACACACATACAACATACACACACACACACACACACGCACACACACAACACACAGAGACACACAGAGACACACACACACACATAACACACACACACACACACACACGCACACACACACACACACACACGCACACACACACACACACACACACACACACACACAGACACACACACAGAGCTACACGCACACAGAAGCACAGATACGAATAGATCCTGGAAATGAAAGTGAGTACACACTAAGTGCTAGAGAAACTTCCCTGAGTCCGTCAAACATTTTGATACGTTGCTGGAAAGGTTGGCTTTCATAAGCCGTCCACTTCATAGAACCGTCTATGTCTTGACTCTGTCCCACTGACCCAGTTTCCTTCTTCTTCCCGCAGGGAAAGACTACAATATTCCTTCCTGTCGATACCCAAGTTAACTCAGACCGAAGGCGTTCAGTCCCACACTGAGTCCAAACCGGATACGCTTTCTACTATTACACTGAACCACACATGTTCATTGTTTTGATTGCATTCTGTACCACAGTGTCCGAGAGGTAGAGAGACTGACCCTGATCATTAATGTCCACACACGGTGCTGGGAGGGCTGCAGCAGTAGGGTTGGCAGAGTCAATGTGGGTTCAGGATACGACAAACAGCTGGAACATTACGAACTGATGAATGTGGTTTTGTTGGAATTTTAGAAAGTTTCTAATCAGCAAATAAGGTTCTGGTGTGCTTGTGTAGACGTAGAATTAGTCAGCTGTTCAAAGACAGAGAGATGGAATAAATTGGCCACTTTCGATCTGGGAAGGTGTGACGAGTACGGTGAATCAGGAATTGGAGCTGAGACCCCAGCTGTTCACAGTGTGCATCACTGATTTGGATGTGCGATGTTATCAATGTCTGCTGGTGTTACAGAGCTGGGTGGCAGGATCAGTAGTGAGAAGGATACAGATTGGGTCTGGGAACGCAGGCAGAAGTGAAAGAGTGAGGACCTGGCAGACGTACAAAGTGCGGGGTGACTATGGGCCAACCATTCCGAGAGAACAAGGTAGAAAAAGCCACTTTTACATGGGGACGAAAGTCATCTTTCAGCGGGACGTGAGGAGCATTTTGAACAATTCACTGAGAGTTAACATTCAGGTACAACAAATATTAAGGGAAAGAAACTTCACTTTGTCCTGTGAAGCAGAATGGCTGGGGAAGAGGAGGTGTCTAATTGGGTTCTGGTGAGAATGCATCTTGAATATTATAACCATATAACCATATATAAGCATATAACAATTACAGCACGGAAACAGGCCATCTCGACCCTTCTAGTCCGTGCAGAACTCTTACTCTCATCTAGTCCCACCGACCTGCGCTCGGCCCATAACCTTCCATTCCTTTCTTGTCCATATAGTTGTCCAATTTATCTTTAAACGACAACATCGAACCTGCCTCAACCACGTCTGTTGGAAGCTCGTTCCACACAGCTACCACTCTCTGAGTAAAGAAGTTCCCCCTCAGGTTACCCCTAAACTTTTGCCCTTTAACTCTGAACTCATGTCCTCTTGCTTGAATCTCCCCAGCTCTCAATAGAAAAAGCCTATCCACGTCATCTCTATCTACCCCCCTCATATTTTTTTAAATACCGATATCAAGTCCACCCTCAACCTCCTACGTTCCACAGAATAAAGACCCAACTTGTTCAACCTTTCTCTGTAACTTAGGTGATGAAACACAGGTAACATTCCAGTAAATATTCTCTGTACTCTCTCTATTTTGTTGACATCTTTCCTATACTTTGGTAACCAAACCTGTAGACAATACTCCAAAGTTGGCCTCACCAATGCCTTGTACAATTTCAACATTACATCGCAACTCCTAAACTCAATGCTCTGATTTATAAAGGCCAGCATATCAAAAGTTTTCTTCACCACCCTATCCACATGAGATTCCACTTTCAGGGAACTATGTACCATCATTCCTAGATCCCTCTGTCCTACTGCATTCTTTAATGCCCTGCCATTTACCATGCGTGTCCTACTTTGATTAGTCCTAGCAAATGTAGCACCTCACACTTATCAGAATTAAACTCCATCTGCCATTTTTCAGCCCAGTCTTCTAACCGGCCTAAGTCTCTTTGCAAGCTTTGAAAACCTACTTCATTATCCACAACTCCACCGATCTTCGTATCATCTGCATACTTACTCATCCAACTTACTACCCCATCATCCAGATCATTATCGTATATGACAAATAACATTGGACCCAGTACAGATCCCTGAGGAACACCGCTTGTCACCGAGCTTCGATCTGACAAACCGTTATCTACCACTACTCTCTGGCGTCTGCCATCCTGCCACTGCTGAATGCATTTTACTACTTCAAAATTAATACCTAACCATTGAACCTTCCTAACTAACCTTCCGTGCGATACCTTGTTAAAGGCCTTACTGAAGTCCATATAGATTCAATAAGATTTGTCAAATATGACCTTCCACGCAAAACTCCATGTTGACTGTTCCTAATCAGACTCTGTCTATCCAGATAATTTTATATACCATCTCTAAAAATACTTTTCATCAATTTACTCACCACTTACGTCAAACTCACAGGCCGATAATTGCTAGGTTTACTCTTAGAACTCTTTTTAAACAATGGAACAACACGAGCAATACGCCAATCCTCCGGTACCATCCCCGTTTCTAATGACATTTAAAATATTTCTCTCAGCGCCCCTGCTATTTCCACTCTAACTTCCCTAAAGTTCCTCGGGAATACCCTGCCTGGACGCGGAGACTTATCCACTTTCATATTCTTTAAAAGCTCCAATACTTCCTCTGCTCTAACCATCATAGTTTCCATAACTTCCCTACCTGCTTCTCTTATCTGACCCAATTCAATGTCCTTCTGCCTAGTGAATACCGAAGAAAACAAATTGTTCAGAATCTCCCCCATCTCTTTTTGGTCCACACAAAGCTGTCCACTCTGATTCTCCAAGGGACCAATTTTATCCCTCACTATCCTTTTGCTATTGGATTTATTTGCACCTTACTTGCCAAAGCAAACTCATATCTTCTTTTAGCGTTTCTAATTTCTTTCTTAAGATTATTTTTACATTATTTATATTCCTTGAGCACCTCATTTACTCCATGCTGCCTGTATTTATTGTACATATCTCTCTTTTTCCGAACCAAGTTTCCAATATCCCTTGAAATCCATGGCTCTCTCAAACTTTCAACCTTTCCTTTCATCCTAACAGGAACATAAAGATTCTGTACTCTCAAAATCTCACCTTTAAATGACCTCCATTTCTCTATTCTGTTCTTCCTATAAAACAAGTTGTCCCAATCCGCTCCTTCTAAATCCCTTCGCATCTCCTCAAAGTTAGCCTTTCTCCAATGAAAAATCTCAACCCTGGGTCCAGACCTATCGTTCTCTATAATTATGTTGAAACTAATAGCATTGTGATCACTGGACCCGAAGTGCTCCCCAACACAAACCTCCGTCACCTGACCTATCTCATTCCCTAACAGGACATCCAACATTGCCCCTTCTCTAGTTGGTACCTCTATGTATTGCTGCAAAAATTTACCCTGCACGCATTTTACAAACTCCAAACCATCCAACCCTTTTACAGTATGGGCTTCTCAGTCAAATTATTACTTGCCGGTCTGGTCGCATTTCCTCAGTAAAGTCATCCCTGCACCACCGAGAGTATAGGGATTATTCCTCACACTGTCTGCACTGGCTCCAGGGATGGCACGGTGGCCTGTGAGGAGAAATTGAGTGAGCCGGGCCTGTATTCTCTGGAATTTTGAGGAGAATTGATCGATTCTTTGAGATTCTTCAGACCGATTGCAGTTATGATTCCCCTGAATTAGGATTCTGTTACCATGGGTCATAGTTTCATCATGAAGAAATAGAAATTCAGAACGAAGAGGAAAAGAAAATGTCCTTAATCGGTGATTATTTATCTAGTTAGAATCTAAAACAGTGCAGGACAAGAAGGCGCCCTTTGGTCTGTGAAGTTGGGCTGACGTAATAAAGCCAGTGATACCTAATTAAACTAATCCATCTGCCTGCATATTTTCTATATCCTTTTGTTCTCTGCGTATTTGTTTGCCTGTCTAAGAGCCTCATAAATACCACTGTTTGATCTACCCAACCCCACCCTTGAAATGCATTCCAGACACCAACAACTTTTTGTTTTGTTTTCTTTTAATTACTTCCGGCCCATGTCCTTTGAATCTTTTGCAGTCTCACCTTAACTGCATGCCCTCTCGTACCCGGCATTTTGATGCGCTGAAAAAGATACCGGCTGTCTACTCTATTTAGAAATCGTATGCACATTTCAGTCTCAATTTCGCTTCTGACACTCTGCGAAGAACAATACAAAATTGTGCAACTCCGCCTTTTAGACCTTTCCCTAAACTCCTCCTGCTGAAACTCTTCGATACTCTTTCCAAAGTTTCGGCATCCTTCCTATAATGGGGCGACCGAAACTAAATAGAATATTCCAGATGCAACGTGACCACAGTTTGATAAAGCTGCAACATTACTTCCGAACTCAATCCCTTTATTAATAAAAGCAAAAATGTTACACACCATGAGCAGTGGAGGAGAGTGACATATCAGTGTGATGCTGCAGACCAGGAAATGAGACCAGAAAAATAAAATAACGAGCGGCAAGGAGATGGCAGATGAACGAAATTATTACCCAAGACTTCACTTGGAAAGCAGAAGCAGTGCCCCGGGTGTTAAAAGGTGTGAGGGGAGAGACGTGAGCGCAGTTACTATAACAAGGTGTATGTGCACGAAAGGCTGAACGAACTAAGGGTGCATAATTCACCCGGTCCAGATGAACTGCAAGCCAGTGTTCTGAAACAAGTAGCCCTCAGGATTGTGCAGGCAGTAGTAATGATCTTTCAAATAGTAAGTGAACCCTGGCAGAGGACTGGAAAATTGCAAATGTCACTTTACTCTATAAGAAAGCAGTAGGCAGCAGAAACGAAATTATAGACCAGTTAACCTGACAGCAGTGGTTGCTGAGATCTTGGAGTCAATTGTTAATGATGAGGTTATGAAGTACTTGGACGCACAGCACAAAATAGGACAAAGTGGACATGGTTTCCGAAAAGGAAAATATTGTCTGACAAACCTGTTGGGATTTCGTGAAGTTATGAAGCATACGATTCTATATGGGACGCAGTGGCCGTGTATATTTAGACTTTCAGAACGCCTTTGATAATGTGACACACATAAGGTTTCTTACCAAACTCAGGCCCCACGGTGTTACATGAAAGTTACTAGCATGGATAGACAATTAACCGATTTGTAGGAGGCAGCGAATGGGAATAAAATGATCATTTTCTGGTTGCCTGCAAGTGTCTAGTGTTTCACAGCGGCTGGTTTTGGGACCGTCTCGTTTTATGCTGTATCTCAATGATTTAAAATATGGAATAGAGGGTAGATGATACGAAGATTGGTGGAGGGGATGGTAGTGTTCAGGAAACCAGTAGGCTGCATGGGGGACTTCGACAGATTAAGAGGATGGGCAGTCGCTGCTTCCTAAAAATCCACTGCGTCCCCTTTACGTATCGCATGTTTAATATCCTCATGAAATTCCAACAGGTTCGACAGGCAAGAGTTTCTATGTAGGAAACAATGCCAACTTTGTCCTATCTTGTACTGTGTGCCCAAGTACTTCATAATCTGATATGTGCTAATCAGAAACTTTCTTAAATTCCTTCAACACCACTTTCACTTGTTCGTAATGTTCCAACTGTTTGTAATATCCTGAATCCACAATACTCTGCCAGCGCTACTGTTGCAGTCCTCCCCGCACCATGCGTAGGGATTTGGGCTCTGGGTCCGTCTTTCTACCTGCAGGATACTGTGGTACAGAATACAATGAAAATATCGAACATGTGTGGGTAGTGTAACAGAGGCTTTGGAAAAGAGCATCTGGGCTTGAGCTCAGTGTGGAACTGAATGCTTTCCGTCCGACATTGTGGAACTGATGAGCTCTCAGTGTCTCTGTGCTCGGAAACACACCTTGTGTGAGAGATTGGCTCGGCTGCTCTTCACCTTGTCCCTGGACAGAGGGAATATCAGACTCGTTTGCAGACTCACCCCGCGGGCCGAAGAAACAAACTGGGTCAATGGGTGAGAGGTGAATGGCCGACGGTTGTGCCAAGTGGTCAGCTTATAATCGTCTACCGCGAGGGCAACATCTCAAAATGCTGGAGGAACTCAGCGAAATTTTTCGAGCACTTGGTGTGTGCTGACTTTCTTTTCCAAAGTCTATTCTACGTCTGTTTACACTTGTGTTTCTGTGTGTGTGCATCTATTCTATCTCTGTTCGTATTTGTGTTTCTTTGTGTGTGTGTGTGTGTGTGTGTGTGTGTCTGTCTGTCTGTATGTGTGTGTGTGTCTGTCTGTCTGTCTGTATGTGTATGTGTGGAGGGTGGGGGGGGGGGGGGGGAGGTGGAAGTTGTATTCCTGAACGACAGTTCAAAATTGTAAATCGGAGGGACAGAAGTTAGGGGTTCTAGGGTGCCGGTGAAACCTGTTTACAGTTGAATAACTAGTCAACAAAAGCATGAATCCTGTAAATATGGCCGCACCGAGAGAAAGCTCAGATTTCTAACAAAAGAGTCACTGCTGACGTAATGCCCAAGGAATTTGAAACATTGCTCTTCAAACAGTCCCATATTTACACCAGAGTCAATGGTGTTGAATAAAATTGTTTGTTCAAGTAATTGTAACTTATGAAGTTGGTCAGGGATATAACCGTATCTCTGGAGATTGATCATTTGTATGTATCAGAGATGTTTTGCATACATCAGCTCAGAGTGTTCTGCTGGGGCTGTGAATTCAGGAGCAATAGAACATTTTACTGAAATGGGGTATCCAGCCATCTTGAGAATAGGGGAAGTTTACTATCCTTTAATTTCAGCCTTTGGAATTCCCGGTAAGCCGTCGTTTCAGCTGCTGTAGATAGGAACTGAAGTTGAGTTCCAATGTTGTAATTGTTTTTGTCGCTGGATAGCACTGCCACGTCCAGTCCCAGTCTGCCGCATTTCAGCAATGGAATGGAAACACTGGAAGTGTGTTTTTTTGAGATTTGAGTCAAAAACAATCCAATGTTGGAAT
Organism: Mobula birostris; assembly: GCF_030028105.1. Taxonomy (NCBI): domain Eukaryota; kingdom Metazoa; phylum Chordata; class Chondrichthyes; order Myliobatiformes; family Myliobatidae; genus Mobula; species Mobula birostris. The sequence continues at coordinate 74,000,819 of NC_092382.1, forward strand.
TCAGCGATTCTGGAGTTCGACGCTTCTCTAAGCTGCTTGCGTTCGATGGTTTGATGTTCGGGTTTCTATGCTTTTGGACCAGTCGCGGCTGCACTAAAATTGCATATATTTTCTTTAAACTTCTCCCGGTGTTTATACCGACTGATTGTTTGCATTGTTATGTGAGCAGACGTGTTATGTACAATAATCAAACTATCGACTCATGGAGGAGTTCCATGTTGCAGCATGAAACTTGTGGATTTTTAATAAACGGGGAAGTTTGCTAGTGCTGCTTCGGGAGGCTCAAACTAGCTTAGCAGTGGGAGTGGAACCAGAGTGTTAGAGCAGATAGTCAGATAGAGGAGGATAAAAGTCATGCGAGAACTGCAAGTATAGACATAAATCGCAGGTTTGTATGAGATAGAAATGTTCTCAGGTGCACCTGTTTCAATAGAAGAGAATTTTAGGTAAGGCAGATGAGCTCAGGTCATGGATTAGCACGTGGGATTACGACAGTATTGCTATTACTCAGACTTGGTTGCAGGAGAGGCAGGACTGGCATCTTAATGTTCCGGGGTTCCGTTGTTTCAGATGTGACAGAGTGAGAGGGATGAAAGGGGGAGGAGTTGGCATTACAAGTCAGGGAGAATATCATAGCTGTGCGTAGACAGGACAGCCCGGAGGGCTGGTCTACAGAGGTCATATGGGTGGAGCTGAGGAACGGGAATGTTGCGACCACACTAATAGGGTTGTATTATAGACCGCCCAATGGTCCGAGAGAATTGGAGGAGCAAATCTGTAGAGAGATAGCAGGCCGATGTAAGAAACAGAAAGCTGTAATAGTAGGGGATTTTAACTTTCCACATATTGACGGGGACTCCCACATTGTGAAAGGGCTGGATGGCTTGGAATTTGTCAAATGTGTTCAGGAAAGTTTTCCAAATCAATATATAGAGGTACCAACGAGAGAGGATGCAACACTTGATCTCCTATTAGGAACCACAGAGGTTAGGTGTCAGAAGTATGTGTAGGTGAAAATGTTGGGTCCAGTGACCATAACGTCATTAGTTTCAAGTTAATTATGGATAAAGAGAGGTCTGGTCCTCGAGTTGAAGTTCTAAATTGGAGAAGAGCCAATTTTGTGGAGATGAGAATGGATCTCGGAAGAGTGGATTGGGATAAGTTGTTTTCTGGCTAGGATATGTTCAGTAAGTAGAAGCCCTTCAAAGACGATTTTTGAGAGTGCAGAGTTTGCCTGTTCCTGCCAGGATTAAAGGCAAAGTTAACAGGCATAGGGAACATTGGTTTTCAAGGGATATTGGTGATCTGGTTAAGAAAAAGAGAGATGCGCATGGCAGGTATAGGCAACTAGGAACAAATGAGGTACTTGAAGAGTATAGAAAATGTAAGAAAATACTAAAGAAAGAAAACGGGAAGGCAAAATGAAGACATGAGGTTGATTTGGCAGGTAATGCGAAGGTAAACCCGAAGGGTTTCTACAAGTATATTAAGAGTAAAAGGATAGAAAGGAACTAAATTAGTCGCCTAGAATATCAGAGTGCCGTCCATGTGTGGATCCTCAGGAGATGGCGGAGACCTTAAACAGTTATTTTTTTTTCTCAGTATTTATTCAGGAAACTGGCAGAGTGTACATGGAAGGAAGGGAAACAAGCAGTAGTGTCATGGAACATATAGAAATTAAAGAGGAGGAGCTGCTTGCTGCCTTACAGCGAATGAAGGTAGATAAATCCGCCGGGCCTGACAGGGTATTTCCTCGGCATCGAGAGAGTCTAGTGTAGAAATTGCAGAGGCCCTAGCTGAAATATTTAAAATGTCCTTAGCCACCGGTGCGGTGCCGGAGGGCTGGAGGGAGGCTCATGTTTTTCCGTTGTTTGAAAAGGGCTCTAAAAGTAAACCAGGCAACTACAGACCGGTGATCCTGACATCAGTGGTAGATAAATTATTGGAAGGTGCTCTGAGAGATCGGATATGCAAGTACTTGGACAGCCAAGGGTTGATTAAGGATAGTCAGTAAGGCTTTGTGCGTTGTAGATCGTGTTTAACAAATATTCAGGAGTTCTTTGAGGAGAATACCAAGAAGGTAGATGAGGGAAAGACCGTGGATGTTGTCTACATGGACTTTAGTAAGGCCTTTGACAAGGTCCCATATGGGAGGTTAGTTCCGAAGGTTGAGACACTAGGTATCCATGGAGAGGTTGTAAACCGGATTCGAAATCGGCTGTGGGGGAGAAGACAGAGAGTGGTAGTGGATAATTGCTTCTCAGACTGGAGGCCTGTGACTAGTGGAGTGCCTCAGGGATCTGCGCTGGGACCATCATTGTTTGTTGTCTATATCAATGATCTAGATGATAATGTTGAAAATTGGATTAGCAAGATTGCTGATGACACGAAGATTGGAGGCGTTGTGGACGGCAAGGAAGGCTTTCAAAGCTTGCAGAGGGATCTGGACCGGGTGGAAAAAATGAGCTAGAAACTGGCAGATGGAAGTTAATGCAGACTAATGTGAGGTGTTGCATTTTGGAAGGACAAATCAAGGTAAGACGTACATAGTAAATGGTAGGGTACTGAGGGGTGCGGAGGAACGAAGGATTCTATGAGTTCAGATACATAATTCCTTGAAAGTGGCGTCACATGAGGATAGGGTGGTAAAGAAGGCTTTTGGCATCCAGGCATTCATAAATCAAAGCACTGAGTATAGCAGTCGGGATGTTTTGGAGAGGTATAAGACGTTTGGAAATTGGAATATTGTGTGCAGTTCTGGTCACCCAACGAAAAGAAGGATATCAGTGAGATTGAAAGTGTGCAGAGAAGATTTCTAGGATGTTGCTGGGTCTTCAGGAGTTGAGTTGCAGGGAACGATTGAACAGTTTAGCACTTTATTCCTTGGAGCGTAGAAGGAAGAGGGGAGACTTGATAAAGGTTTACAAAATTGTGAGGAGTATAGACAGAATAGATGCGAGTAGGCTCCTTCCACTTAGATTAGGAGGGATAAATACGTGAGGACATGGCTTTGGGGTGAAAGGGGAAACAAATAGGGGTAACATTAGGGGGAACTTCTTCGCTCAGAGAGTAATGAGAGTGAGGAACAAGCTGCCATCTGACGTGGTAAATGTGGCTCACTCTTACGTTTGAAGAATAAATTGGATAGATACATGGATGGAAGAGGTCTGGAGGGTTATTGACTGGGTGCGGGTCAACGGGACTGGTGGAATAAAGTTTCGGCACAGACTAGACGGGCCGAATGGCTTGTTTTCTGTGCTGTAGTGTTCTATGGTCTATGCTGTGTGCTGTGACTGACTATAAAACAGTTGATGGACAACACAACTCAATTGTTGCTGAGCCAATTACCACAACCGACGTGTTACTTCATAGTTATCAATACTGTGAAATATATTATGTTATATTTACATCCGACACCTTTACAGATATCTGAATGCGACGCCGTGTTTGCTACCAGGCAATGAATTTCTCCTCCCTGCTTCCCTCTGCTGGTTTCAATGGCAGACTTCATATCTGTCTTTCACGTTGTGTCATACCGCGCTGTAACTGCGGTATTAGTCAATCTTCTTTTCTAAAGTCAGTGAAGTGGTAGATTCTGGAACAGGAGACACACATGTGGAATACTGGAAACACTAAACCCCAATCAGCTAGAATGGAAAGAGAAATGTTAAAAGGGATGTCAGCGGCCTGTCTGAGAACATTTATGAGAAGAGACAATTTAAAAGTTTTTCCACATATTTTGTTTCGTCTGGATGCGTGTTTCCAGCATTTCCCTTCTCTTTTTTTTAAACGTCCTTCGGCTTTCGTGGCAGGGAGTGCTATAGAAGCTGCTGAATTTCCAATGGAAGTATCCTGCAATCAGGGTGCGGATTTATTCACTTTACGAACACGAAACGCGGAGGCGCCGTTAGAAAATGTTCCATCCAGTATGGACTCTGAGGAGGTAGTTACCCAGTTTTAGCTTTCACCTGCCACTTTACATTTCGGTCATCAGTAAGAATCCGTATGCAAATCGTACTGATTTTATTGCACTGTGTCTTTCTTTGTCTCCTCCAGATCTGCCCACTCTTTGCACACTTGCACCACTAAACGCAACAATATCATGGAGTGTTAGAGTATCCCCTCCAACTACTCCATTAGCCTCCGCTCAGAATTTTTTCAACTTGCTGTTCCCTGTCTCTCTTCCAGCGAACCTGTTCGCGATTGTGATCCTCTCCTGGAGAAAGTGCGGTCTATCCAAATGCATTAATCGCTACCTGGTTGGAATGGCCGCTGCCGATCTCCTGATCGTTATCTCCTATCCGCTGCTGATGTGGACTGCTTGGATTTACTTCCGTCGGTCTTTCCTTTTCATCACTCCCGTGTGCAGACTCGGTGCATGGTTAATTTCTGCAAGCACGGTGACCTCTGTCTGGCTGACTGTCGCTTTCACCGTCGATAGGTTTGTGGCTATTTGCTGTGAGAAGCTGAAAACAAAATATTGCACCGAGAGAACGGCGGCTGTGGTTATCGGGACAGTGAGTGTGCTGGCCTGTCTGGAGGGTGTCCCCTGGGGCTTTGTATACGAGCCTTTGGTAATGATTGATGGTGTTCCCTGGTATTGCATTTACACACGAAACTACAAAAGATCTCCCTCATGGGCGGCATTTGCAATGTTTCACCGCATTTTAACTCCTTGTGTTCCATTCTTGCTGATATTGCTGTTCAATATTCGAACTGTTAGGAGGATTCTAGCGACAAGCCGAGCCCGCCGGGGGCTCCGGGGACGAAGGAATGGAGAGAATGACAAGGACCGGGAGATGGAGAACCGACGCAAATCCATCGTTTTGCTCTTCAGCATAACTGGTAGTTTCATACTGTGCTGGGTAACACGGCAGGTATTTTATATCTATCAACGGATTTCAATGACTTTTGTTTACTATTCTGTGACAGATACCCGTTACATCATCGAAGAGATATCCGGAATGCTGCAGATTCTCAATTCCTGCACCAACACTTTTATATACGTCCTGACCCAGAGGAAATTCCGAGAGGAGCTCAGGAATATGCTGAAATACCCATTGAATGGGATTTTGAAACTCGTTAAACGTTAGAAATAAATGTTGTTAAGTATTATAATCAAGCTATCTTCATAATCCCTATTCTGTACCACAACTTTCTGGCAAATTACAACAATGTGATGCACAGAGAGATGAAACTACAACACAAGAAAATCTGCAGATGCTCTCCACCTGTAGGTTCTCCTCTACCATCAGGAACTATCTTCAAATAGCATATTTTAATCCTTTTAAAGTGAAGATAAAGTGCCTTTATTTTACTTGTAGCTGTCGAGAGAGAGAGGGAGATGGGGAGGGAGGGGGAGAGATGTTGTGTATCGCAGAGATAGATGGAGTCATTGGAGTCAATATCGGTTTTGGAAGCTGAAATTGGACTGGGTCTTGGAGGAACATCAGGGGCCAGCAAGCAATCACACAGTGAATCACGAGAATGAATAGTGACCAGGAACTGTATTCACTGAGGAGAATTAATGGGACTGAAAACAACAGAATACTGGCAAGAGCACAGGACCACTCAGTGACAAAGAAGGGAGATTGTGTCTGGAGCTGGAGTTAGCATGTGAGGGACAAGATCATTACGTTGCATTCACTGGTGTTCATTAAGGGGAAGGGCATGGAGTAAAGCGAGATCAAGAAGTGTGTAAAGTAATATTCTCAGTGTTGCTATCAACGGGGAAGTTGCTTTGGGCCAAAGAACATTAAGGTGTAAATTGTCATCATGATCAACACACACACACACACACACACACGGTGAAGAGAGGTAACTGTTCCTGTGCTGTACCCTGCTGTTTATTGATCAATGATTTGATGCCCAGTGGACGAAGATCGAAGGGGCAAGTGATGAAACTCGTATTTCTATGTTGACTCTGATATCATCTGGGACTCACTGCATTTAGGGGTGATACGAAAGAGAAAATGGAGAGATCCTACATTGGAATTAATCTGCCGAGCTACGGGGAACGGGACAATGAGAATGTTGTAAAAGGACAGTTTGCGTAATAAGGACACACTTGTGTAAAACACTGGCATTTTTTTCCAAGCGCACTGAACAGCCATTGCAAAGCATCGACCGGTAAGGACACAGACCAGTGTAAGACTCTAATACAAGGACAGAGAATGATCAACACATAACTCTGATGAACCAGAGTCGGATAATCCCTGTCTTTTTTTTACTGTAATAAACATCGTCTGCACTATACTGTAAGGGCACAGCCCTTTATAACATCAAGCGCATACTGAAAGGACACAGATCTTTATAACGGCTGACCAGACGAAGAACAGAGATCATTGCAATAGTCGGCAGCATACTCTAAGGACAATCGATGTTTACAACAGCTGAGTTCGTCCTGCAAGGCCACTGATCCTTCGAACAGCCGGCACCGTACTGTAGGGATACAGACCAGTACTGCAGAGCGTACCACAACAGCAAGTGCAATCAGCTTCACAGCAGTTATCACTGTGGTTTCAGGACGCAGGTTCTTACAACTGTTGGCAGTATGATGTAATGAGACACGTCTTTACAAGCGTTGGGCATACAAATACCTGAGATAAAACCGTGTACGAGCATCCGAGCCTGTAGAACAACAGTCAGCAGTTGACTAGAGGGACAATGACCTTTACAATATCTATACCTTCACTACCAGGACACAGACCTATAAAACTTCAAACACTGTGCAGTGAGCACACAGCCCTGTACACACCCAGTACTGAACTCCACCGGGAAACACTAGTACAATCGCAGAACGGTAGGGACAGAGACCTGGGCACTGCCGACACTGGACTGCAATTCATCGGCACAGTCAATCACCTCCCTCCCAATGCACAACTTTCAACGTGTAACGGAGAGTTGATAAAGGGGAGCATTGAGATGTTGCGTGCTTCAATCACTAACGTTTTTTGAAGCTGCCGCTGGAGGGACATGCACAGAAATGTAGGCAGGTTATTAAAGTCGTAAGATCAACAGAGTAGTGCGTGAATGATATCCCCGATATTGACTGGGATTCTTAGCGTAGAGGCTCAGAGGAGAACCCTAACCTGGAAAGACTTAGCAATATTTACAGTCTGTACAAGTCATAATCATAGTCATACTTTATTGATCCCGGGGGAAATTGGTTTTCGTTACAATTGCACCATAAATAATAAATAGTAATAAAACCATAAATAGTTAAATAGTAATATGTAAATTATGCCAGGAAATAAGTCCAGGACCAGCCTATTGTCTCAGGGTGTCTGACCCTCCAAGGGAGGAGTTGTAAAGTTCGATGGCCACAGGTAGGAATGACTTCCTATGACGCTCTGTGTTGTATCTCGGTGGAATGAGTCTCTGGCTGAATGTACTCCTGTGCCCAACCAGTACATTATGTAGTGGATGGGAGACATTGTCCAAGACGGCATGCAACTTGGACAGCATCCTCTTTTCAGACACCACCGTCAGGGAGTCCAGTTCCATTCCCATAACATCACTGGCCTTACGCATGAGTTTGTTTATTCTGTTGGTGTCAGTTTGTGCAGATTTAGAATGTCATCTGAACCAGCAGGATTTTTAGAGTGGTATAGTGGAGAGTGCCCTGACTGGTTGCATCATTGTCTGGAGTAGAAACACAAAGTTCCTTGAGTAGAATAAACAATGACAAGTTGTGGATGCAAACAGCCCATAAGATGTATATCTCTACCCACCACTGAAAACATCGACAAGGAGTGAAATCACCGGAAAACAGCATTCATCATCAGGGACGCCCGTCACCCAGGTGATGCTCACTTCTCCATGCTGCTGTCCAGAAGGAGTGACAGGAGCGTCAGGTCCCATAGCAACAGGTTCAGCAATACTTCTACTGGTAAATGATCAGGATCCTCCAGTAGAGGGGATAATTTCACTTACCCCAACAATCAACTCACATGAGAGGACTCCACAACTCATGTTCATGATAGTTACTCAATTAATAATTAATTAAAATCAATATTTTTAGTGTGCTTAGTCCATTGATAGATTATCTCCTCTACCACCTACACAACTCGAGTCGAGTCTGCAATCAAAAGCGTAATCGTTGGCAACTCAGCAAGAAGCTGGTCCCATAAATATCGACCGTCGAACTTAAAGCTACCCCTTCATTACTCTGTTTCCTGCTGGATGAGGCAATTCTCGTCCTCCTATCTCCAATTCTGAAGTAATGTTCTCAATTACAATATTGTAACTTTCCGAAGGACACTCTTTCCACCCGTTGGCATAACTCGTTTTTGCTGTGGCTATAATATGCCTGTTCCACGAAAGCACATTTTAAGAAGTACTCATTAGTTATCGGAAGAGTAGAAAATGAAAAATTCTCATAAGCACTGAAAGCATAATCCATGTATCTATGTTTTCTTATCTCTTCCGGACAAGCTAATCGTTTTACCCATTTTATGACATCTGGATGAATCTATTCCGTACACATTTGTTAAAAATCCATAAGTTTCACGCTACAATATGGAACTCCTCCCATTTACTAAAGTGTTTCTACCAGTCGAAGCTTTGATTATTGCACCTCACACGACCGCTTACATACAAATGCAGACAGTCAATCGGCATAAACACCGGGAGCAGTGTAAACACACCGCTGCTGTACATCAAATAATACATAGCCAGTCATACTTCATCTTTTAGAAGAAAAAACATATTTGCGATTTCAGTGCAGCCGCTACCGGACCAAAAGCACAGAAACTCGAACAGTAACACTGTTGAACCGAAGCAGCTGAGAGAACTCTGCCTGATCCGTTGAATTCCAGTATCGCTGAATTCCAGCATCGGTTTGTTTTTAGATCCAGATCCCCAAATACACATTCCCTGTGTTCATTACATTCCTGAAATGTGGAAGACTGGGAAAAGACATGTAGCAGTGGAATCCAGCGTCAGAAACAATCACAACATTGGAATTCAACTTCAGTTCCCACCTACAGAGGCTGAAACGGCGGCTTACCGGGAATTCCAACGGCTGAAATAAAAGGATAGTAAACTTCCCCTATTCTCAAGATGACTGGATACCCCATTTCAGTGAGAACCTGACCTGTCGCTCCTGAATTCACAGCTCCGGCAGAAACTCTGCGCTGATGCATTCAAGACGTGCCTGATTTATACAAAGGATCAGTCTCCAGAGATACCTCTGACTAACTTCATTAGTTAAAATTACATCAACAAACACTTTAAATCAACACCATTGATTCTGATGTAAATATTGGGCAGTTTGAAGAGAAATATATCAAAATTCTTGGGTGTTACGTCAGCCGTGACTCATTTGGTGGAAGTAATGTCGATGCCTGAGTTTTCTCTCGGAGCAGCCAAATTTACAGGGCTCATGCTTTTGTTCATCAGCAAACAGATTTCACCGACACCGTACTTCTGTCCCTTCGATTTCCCATTTTCAACTGTCCTATTGTACTTCAGTTCCCTCCTGGCCCTACCCCCCCCCCCCCACACACACACACCCACACACACACACACACACACACACAGACACACACACACACACACACACACACACACACACACACACGCACACCTCACTGCATGCCTCCTCGTATTCCGTATTTTGATCCTCTGAGAAAGATACCAGCTGCCTACTCTATTTCCGAATCGTATCAACATTTCAGTCTCCGTTTCTCTTCAGGCACTCTGCGAAGAACAAATCAAAATTGTGCAACTTCTCCTTTCCAGAGATTCGGCATCCTTCCCATAACGGGGCGACCGAAATTAAATACAATATTCCAGAAGTAACCTGACCAACGCTTTATGAAGCTGCAGCATTACTTCCTGACTCTTGAACTGAAACTCTTTATTAAAAAGGCAAAAATGTCACACACCTGGGGCAGTGGAGGGCAGTGACATATCAGTGTGATGCTACAGAAATGGAAATGAGGACAGAGAAAACGAGGGGCATGGAGGTGACAGACGGACCAAATGAAACATTTGTACAAGACTTCACAGTGGAAAGCACAAGCTGTGCGCCAGATGTTTAAGGCTGTGAGGGGACAGACGTGAGTGTAATGACTATAACAAGGAGAGTGTGCACAAAAAGCTGGAAGGCCTACGGGTGCACGAGTCAGCTGGACACGATGAACTGCACACTAGGGTTCTGAAGCAAGTAGCGGTCAAGATTGTGTAGGCATTAGTAATGATCTTTCAAAGTTTAAGTAGACTCTGGCAGAGGACTGGAAAATTGAAAATGTCACTCTACTGTATACTAAAGCAAGAAGGCAGCAGAAAGGAAATTATAGATCAATTAGCCTGACAACAGTGATCGCCAAGGTTTTGGTGTCAATTGTCACCGAAGAGGTTGTGAAGCACCTGGACACACAGTACAAGATAGGACAAAGTCGGCATGGTTTCCTAAAGGGAAAATCCTGTCTGAGGAACCTGTTGGAACTTCTTGAGGAAATTAAACATTCGATACTAAAGGGGACATGGACGTGTGTAGTTAGATATTCAGAGGGCCTTTGACAAGGTGCCACACATGTGGCTGCTTACCAAGTTAAGGCTCCATGGTATTACAGGAAAGTTACTGGCATGGTTAGAGAATTAATTGATCTGCAGGAGGCAGAGCGTGGCAATAAAAAGATCATTTTTTCTGGTTGTCTACTGGTGTCCAGTTTTCTACAGGGGTTAGTGTTGGGACCGCTCCTTTTTATGCTGTATCTGAATGATTTAAAAGGTGGAATAGATGGTAGATGATACGAAGATTGGTGGATTAAAAGGTAGTGTTCAGGAAACGGGTAGGCTGTAGGGGGACTCAGACAGATTAGGAGGATGGACAGTCGCTGCCTCCTACAATTCCACTGCGTCCACTTTAGCTACCGTATGTTCAATATCCTCAAGAAATTCCAACCATGCTGACTTTTCCCTATCTTGCGCTGTGTGTCCAAGTACTTACTAACCTGACATGCGCTGATCAGAAACTTTCTTAATTTCCACCAACACCACATTCGTTTGTTCGTAATTGTCCAACTGTTTGCAATATCCTGGACCCACGCTGACTCTGACAACCCAACTGTTGCTGTCCTCCCGTCTGTGGGGATTTGGGACCTGGGTCAGTCTTTCTATCTGTCGGACACCAACCTGAATACAATGAAAATAATAAACATGTGTGGTTTAGTGTAACAGTCACACTGGAAATGTATAGCTGGGACTGTGGAACTGATGAGTTGTTAGTGCCTCTGTGCTTTGAAACACACGTTGTGTGTGAGGTTGAATCAGCTGCTCTGTACCTTGTGCCTGGACAGGAGGGAATATCAGAGTCGATTGCACACTTTCTCCGGGGGCAGAAGAAGGAAACTGAGTCAATGGGTGGGAGGTAAATGTCCGACGGTTGTGTGAAGTGGTCGGCTTCTAATAGTCTACCGCCACATCTCAAAAATCAGCGAGAGTTTTGCAACTCTTCGTGTGCGCTGACTTTAATTTTAGAATATATTCTATCTTTATTCGTATTTATGTATCTGTGTGTCTGTGGGGTGGTGTTCAAGAGAGAGTTGAATCACTCAAGGACTGTTCAAACTCGGAAATCGCAGGGACATAAGTTAGGGGTCTTACGGTGTCAGTGAAATCGGTTTACAGATGAATAATTGGCCAACAAAAGCATGAACCCTGTAAATGTGGCTGATCCGAGAGAAAGCTCAGACTTTGTCATTATTTCCAACAACTGCGTCACTGCTGAAGTATTGCCCAATAATTTTGATATTTGTTTTTTTTCTTTAGAGTGCCCAATGTTTACATCAGAGTCAATGATGTTGAATTAAATTGTTTATTCAAACAAATGTAACTAATGAGATTAGTCAGGGGTATAACCGTATCTCTGCAGAATGATTCTTTGTATAAATGAGGGACATTGTGAATGCATCTGTTCAGAGTTTCTGCTGTGAATTGAGCAACAGAAGTCAGATTCACACTGGGATGATGTATCCAGTCATTTTGCGAATCGGAGAAGTTTACTATCCTTTTATTGCAGCCTTTGGAGTTCCCGGTAAGCCGCGTGTTAGCTGCCGTAGGTAGGAACTGAGGTTGAATTCCAGTCTAATGTTTGTTTCACTCATTGGATTCCGCTGCCACATGACCAGTCCCAGTCTTCTGCAGTTCAGGAATGGAAAGGAAACAGGAATGCGGATTTTAGGATCTGGATCTAAAACACACTCCGATGCTGGAATTCAGCAATTCCGCCAACATTTGTAGAATTCAACATCTCAGGCAGAGCTCTCTCAGCTACTTCTGTTCAATAGTGTGATGTTTGGGTTTCTGTGCTTTCAATCCGGTAGCGGCTGCACTGAAATTGCATTTTTATACAGCCCCCGAACGTTATACCGATTGAATGTTTGCATTTGTATGTGAGCGGTCGTGTGAGGTGCAATAATCAAAGCGTCAACTGTTAGTATCACTTTAGTAAATGTGAGGAGTTCTATGTTGTAGCATGAAACTTGAGGATTTTTAATAAATGTGTGCGCTGAGACTGAATGTGAAGCAGTTGATGGATAGCACAATGAACTTGTTGCTGAGCCAAATATTACAATCGAAGTCGTGATTCATAGTTATCCATACTGTGAAAGGTGTCATATTATATACACATCTTACAAGGTTACAGATAGCTGACTGTGACGAGTTTGCTACTGGACATTGAATTCCTCTTCCCTTCTTCCTTATGCTGGTATCAATGGGAGGTGTCATATCTCTCTCTCTCATGTTGTCTCAGACTACGCTGTAACTGGTATGTTCTGTTGTAAAATCAGTGAGGTGGCAGATGCTGGAATTGGAAATAAATATGGAGAAAGATGGAAGCAGTAAGACCCAACGAGCTTGAGTGGAAAGAGAAATCTTAACATGGTTGTTAGAGGCCTCTCTGAGAACATTTATGAGAAAAGACACTTTTACCGGTTTTCTGCATACTTTGTTTTGTCTGGATGAGTGTTTTCAGCATTTCCTGTTTCACCTTCCATCCCTCTGCCGTCCTGTCGTTAACACGGATCGCCATGGAAGTTGATGATTATATAATGAAAGTATCCCGCCATCAGAGTCCGGAATTATTCATTTCATGCCTACGAGATGCGGAAGGCGCCAGTAGAAAATGTTCCATTTAGAAGTAATGACTCTGAGGAGATTATTACCCAGTTTTAGCTTTCCGAAGCCACTTCATATTGCGGTCATCATTCAGGAATCCCTGCGCAGATCATATTGATTTTTATCTTCCGCCAGTTCTGCGCTGCCTGTGGACCGGTCTACCACTAAATAAAAAGTAAATATTACAGGGTCAACTCCCACTGCTGCATTGGCTTCTGCTTAGTATTTTTCAAACTTGCTGTTCTGTGTCTCTCTTCCAGCGAACCTGCTGGCAGTTGTGATCCTGTCCCGGGGAAAGTGCGGTCTGTCGAGATGTGTCACTCGCTACCTGGTGGGAATGGCCGCGGCCGATCTCCTGGTCGTTATCTCCCTTCCTCTGCTGACGTAGACTGTTTGGATTTATTTTCGCCATTCTTTCCTGTTCATCACTCCTGTGTGCAGACTCGCTGTATGGTTAGTTTTTGCGAGCACTGTAACCTCTGTCTGGCTGACTGTCGATCGATTTGTGGCTATTTGCTGTGAGAAGCTGAAAACAAAATATTGCACCGAGAGAACGGCGTCTGTGGTTATCGGGACAGTGAGTGTGCTGAACTGTTTGCAGTGTGTTCCGTGGGTCTTTGCATACGGGCCTTTGGTAATAATTGATGGTATTCCCTGGTATTGTGTTTATACACCGAGCTACAAAAAGTCTCCCTCATGGGCGGCATTTGCAATGTTTCACCGTCTTTTAACCCCTTGTGTTCCATTCTTTCTTATTTTGTTGTTCAATATTCGGACAGTGAGGCGGATTCTAGCGGCCAGTCGAGCCCGCAGGAGGCTCCGGGGACAAAAGAGTGGAGAGAATGACAAGGACCAGGAGATGGAGAACCGACGCAACTCCATCGTTTTGCTCTTCAGCATAACCGGTAGTTTCATACTGTTGTGGTTAACACGGGAGGTATTTTATATCTATCAGCGGATTTCAATGACGTTTGTCTATTATTCTGTCACGGATCCCCGTTGCATCACAGAAGGGGCATCGGGAATGCTGCAAATTCTCAGTTCATGCACCAACACTTTAATTTACGCCCTGACTCAGCGCAAGTTCCGAGAAGAACTCTGGAATATGCTGAAATTCCCATTCAATCAGATTTTGAAACTTATTAAACGTTAGAAATAAATGTGGTAAAGTATTGCAATCCAGCTGCCTTCATGATCCCTATTTGTAAACCCACTCGTGTGTAAATTGAAACAATGTACTGCACAGAGTTACAAAACAAACACGAGAAAATCTGCAGACCCTCGAAATAGAAAACTACACATACACAGACAGCTTACTCTTTTCTATAATTTCTGTCTGATCTGCTGAGTACCGCCCGCATTTTGTGTGTGTTTCGTTCGAGTTACCAACCAGCTGTTTACAGTTTACAGCTGATTCCGATGGCATCACTGACTGCAGTGTCCCAGATAAATCCACTTTGCCCCTTACCTCACACCCTGATTACATTGAATGACGTGACAAAACTGTTACCCCTTCTTCCCGGTTCTAACAGGACTGCCTCATCATGGGCTATATTTTGTCAGTAATAACCCCGCCTGCTGCACTCATAACCAGTCCTTTCTTTCACATTTGTTTTCTCCTCGTTCTCCTTCTCGCTAACATCATGAACTATCTTCCAGTAGCACAATTTTAACCGCATAACATATGACGGCAAAATACCATAGTTTTACTGGGGTGGGGGGGCGGTGCGGAGAAGAGGGAGATATTCTGAAACCCAGAAGTAAGTGGTCGCAATGTAAAGTCTGGGAAGCAGAAATTGTACTGGGTCTCGGAAGAACATAAGGAACCAACAAGCAAGTCACACTGTGAATCGGGAGTCTGAATAGTGACGAGGAAATGACTAGAGTGAGGAACATTATACTGGAGAGAGCACAGAACCACTCAATGACAAAGAAGGGAGTTTATGCCTGGAGCCAGAATTGGCGTGCGAGCTATAGAAAAAAAAATACTTTTCATTCATTGGAGTTCATTAAGGAGAAGGGCATGGAAGAAAGCGTGATGAAGTAGTGTGTATGGTGATATTCTCAGAGGGTTGATAGTAAGGGGGATCAAGTGTTGGGTCAAAGAGCTTTAAGGTGGTAAATCCCTCTCGCTGTGAAACGGGGACGCTCATTTTTCCTTAATAGGAAGAGAGGGGAGTCTGTATTATGTTAAATTACCGGGTGAACGAGTAGTCTTTGAGATACTGCAAGTCGGTGTCTTTATTGATGCTTTGCTGCACGCTTCAGTGATCCGTGGGGCGTGTCGATGCCTTGTTGCTGGTGGCGGAGGGGTGCCGTTGCTTTGCTGCTGCTTATGCGTGGGAGGGGAATTTGGGTTGGGGCTTTGGGGTTCGAACATTAACCGCCATTTATTCTTTGGGAAACTCCCCTGTTTTCATGGATGCTTGTGAAGGAAAATGTGGAGGTTTTGGACGGTGAGTGGAGGAAGTTCATCAGGATCTTCGATAAGGAGTGATTGGACAATCTAAAGATGTTTTATCTGGAGCGGCAGAGGCTGAGGGAGGCCTGGCTGAAGTTGATAGGAATATGATAGGCACAGACGGAGTGGACAGCCGGTATTTTTCCCTGAACGTGAAATGTCTGATACCAGACGGCATGTACCTAAGGTGAAAGGTGGAACACTACCTCAGTAATCCATTTTTGCACAAGTATTTTCTAATTTAGTGTTTATTTTTAAATTTTCCCTACACAGCTTTTGTGAAAAGAGACAACCTGTATAAGACAAAGCCCAACCTGACTGAGAATGTGTAGAGAACATGTTTGGTTCCAGGTCCGTTTTCATATTCACAATGTTGGGTGTCTGCAATAAATGCCAAGGGTTCTGGGGAGGCAGACGCGATAGAGGCTATTAGATACCACATGAATGTATGGAAAATGGAGGGTTGTGTACTTTGTGTAAGCAGACGGGACTGGAGATAAATAAATCGTGCAAAAACTAAATACCGATTCAGTTTTCATGGGTGAATTCACCACTGTGGAATCCCCCATGATTATGCGATATTTTTTTCAGAAACACTTTTCAGGATCCGTGTCAGGATTCTTCAGGATTTTAACTGTATGGACTGGATAGCAGGCACGTTCCATGATAGGTGTCAGTCACTTTTCACATTGACCCGAGGCAACAAAAAATCATGAACCGATAGTGAAGGAGGTGCAGGGAGGTACTTACCTCCCTCTAGCCCCGGTCTCTCATCTCCTCACTCTCCTCTACATGCCGAAGGTCATCCAGCTGCGGTTGTTCTTCCCTGTTACGGCCTGTCAGAAACACAATGTTTGAAATGTAGTTTGGGGAAATGAATGATTGTGCATTTTGGCAAAAAAAAAAAAAAAAAAAATAGAGAGCAGACTATAGTCTAAATGCGGAGAAGATTCAAACATCGGAGGTGCAGAGGGACTTAGGGGCCCCTGTTCAAGCATCCCAGACGGTTAAGTTACAGGTTGATTCTGTAGTAAAAAATGCAAACATAATGGTGGGTTTATTTCAAGGGTAATATAAAGGAAAATCAAGAAGATAATAATGATCCTTAATAAGACACTTCTCTGGCCGCAGCTGAACTACAGTCAACAGTTCTATGCCTCGTATCTCAGAAAGAATCTGTTGTTGTTGGAGGTAGTCTAGAGGAGGCTAACGTGGATGATTCCGGTAATGAAAGGGTTAAATCAAGAGGAGCGTGTGGCCGCTTTGGGCCTGTACTGACTGGAATTTAGAACAATGCGGGAGGACGGGGGTGGTATCCGATTGAAATGCTAGAAGGACAGGATAGTGTGGATATGGAGAGGGTGTTACAGGATAGTGTGGATTTGGAGAGGATGTTTTCTATGGTAGGCGTATCGAAAACAATAAAGCACAACTTCAAAATTGAGGGAAGACCTTTCAGAACAAAAGTAAGGACTGCCAGACAGTAGGAAATCTGTGCTATGTTCTGCCACAGACTGTGTTGGAGATCAGGTCTGTGGGTATATTTGAAGTGGAAGTTGATAGTTTCCCGATCAGTCAGGGCATCAAAGGATCTGGCAAGAATCCAGGTTTCTGGAGTTGACTGGGATCCTGGATAAGCCATGGTGGAATGCTGGAGCAGACTTGATCTGCTAAATGGCTTAATTCTGCCCTATGATTTATGTTCGTATGGTTTAGTAAGGCAGGAAAAGATCAGTTTAATTCGATCAGAAAAACACAAGGGCTTGATCGCTTGCTGTACTCCTCAATGTTGGTGAGACCACAGCTGGAGGACTGTGTGCACCTCTAGTCGGATGACTCAGGAGGTTCGTGATTTACCTAAAAATATGCAGGAAGAAAGAAAAAAATTGTTTCTGGTACTGGAGTACTCGAGTCAGAAAGAGACTGGATAGACTGTGCACTGATCCCAAAACTGAGGGCGATGCAGCACTGATTCTCCCCTGCGCCACCACAAGGCCCACTGCCACGATGCAGTTGTAGGGTACTGTAAAGGGTGACAAATTACACATATTGTTCATAATGGAACCAGTTGTACATAATTCACAAACGCCCGCTTTGCATATAAGCTACAACTCCCGTCGGGGACAGGCCTCAGTCAGCAGCAACTACCGAACAGCCAATCTGGGAGATGTAGTACATGGTTTCGCCTCCTCGCTCTCTCCTTGCTTTAACACTGTTCCACCGTCGCTGCAAACATCACCGGAACGGGCTCACTGAGACGTCGAAGGAGAAACACATCTGCCAGTTGGCGGCGACCACCGACAGCAACAAATCGGGGAAAGACAGGAAGAGGAGGTGGTGAGCATGGGGCAGATTTCCATCCGGCCCGTTGTAGGTCAGACCCAGGTCTATCGCCTGCTGTCAATGGCTGAGGTGCTGACGGTCAAAGGGCAACATACAGGATGATTGTTTAACATGACTCACAGAGAGAGTTGGAAGCATGAAAGTAGTTTCCATGTTGCCTTATGAAAATGGAGGCAGCTGCAGTTCAACAGGTTAAAGCTGAGTTCGGTGTGTACCTGATGCAGAGGCTTTGCGAAAAAATTGAAACAGTCTCTGAGTTAAACTGGATGAAGATGTACCAGTCAAAGAAGAGAATTTGAACTCAGTGGAGTGGATAAATGCTGATCTCACAATTCACTTTCCAGAGATACTTTACTGCAGGATAAAATGAAGTTTGTTATGAATTGTACTACTCAGACATCCAGTCGTACCGAAGAAATTAAGATTATTGTGAAAATTGCAGAACTGAATTTTGGTTTTACTAGTGCTATGTGGGAAACTGCAAATGAAGCTCTAATCGGTGGGGTATCCATATCCCAGTATATGTTGCAAGGACGTGGCTGGGGACGGATTCAAGTGCAGGACACAGATGCTGAGACAGAGTCGTCAGGCGTATTACCTCCGTGAATGGGGAGTCTATATTTAGGAGACGATGCGAAGCTAGAACTCACAGTTCTCAGGAATAGGAAAGAGGATTACTCTCACAAGAGTCGACCAACGAACTGGCGAAGCTGTGTAGTGAGGCCATCATACTTGTTTCACAGCCTTTGATGCAAACCAGTGGTACCATAATTGAGTAAGCTAGCAGCAATTGGAAATCTGATGTTTGTAATTAGGGTATAATCAGGGATAAAGGAGCGTTAAAGGGGAACAACCAAACAGAATCATGACAGTATCCCCCGACTCCCTCTCAACGAGAGCCTCCTGGCGATCTCCCAGGCTTGTCTGGATGGTCCCGGTGGAAATTTCGGATGAGAGAAGGGTCACGAATGTAGGAACGGGGAACCTAGGAACGTTCCATCGGGCCGTACCCCTTCCAGTCAACCAGGTACTGGCGACCCCTGCCCCGACGGCGCACGTCCAATAGCCGCCGGACAGTGTACGCCGGATGGTCGTCGATGATCGGGGGGGAGGGGGCGGCGCGGAGGGGGTTCGGTCGGAGGGCACAAGGGACGGACAGAAACCGGTTTTAACTGGGAGACGTGATATATAGGATGGATCCGCATGGACGTAGGTAGTTTGAGCCGGACTGCTGTGGGGTTGATAATGCTCTCAATCTCGAAAGTCCTTGGAAGCGCAAGGCGAGCTTCTTGGGCTGGTTCTTCAGAGGAATGTCTCTAGATGAGAGCCACACCATCTGCCCAGGTCGATACTCAGGAGCAGGGGTACGATGGCGGTCGGTCATCTTCCGGTTACGGTTGGCTGAACGAAGCAGGGCGGTGCGTGTGTCTTCCCAGATTGTCTGACACCTGTGTATATGGGCCTGGACTGACGGCAACGCAATCTCCTCTTCCTGGCGGGAAACAGCGGGGGTTGATAACCAAGAGAGCATTCAAAAGGAGATTTTCTGGTCGCGGTGCTAACCAGAGAGTTGTGGGCGTATTCTACCCATGCGAGATAGTTGCTCCAGGTAGACGGGTTGTTGGCTGTTATGCAACGTAACGCCGCCTCCAACTCCTGGTTGAACCGCTCCGTTTGCCCGTTAGTCTGTGGGTGATAGCCAGACGATAGGCTAACTGAGGCACCAAGGGCTTGACAAAAAGACCTACAAACTTGTGAAATGAATTGAGGTCCCGGGTCGGAGACAATATCCGAAGGGATTCCGTGACGTCGGAAAACGTGGGTGACGAGAAGGTCTGCGGTCTCCTGCGCGGAAGGGAGTTTAGGGAGGGCTACAAAATGCACCGCCTTAGAAAATTGGTCTACCACGGTAAGGACTGTGTTGTTTCCGCGCGGAAGGGGGAAGACCGGTGACGAAGTCTAGAGCGATGTTTGACCAGGTGCGACCACGGACAAGTAGAGGACAAAGTATCCCCGCAGGTGGTCGATGAGAGACTTTTCCCCGGGCACAGATGGAACAAGCTGAGACATAAGAACGGGTGTCCCCCTCCGTGGACCGCCACCAAAAGTGCTTCCTCAGGAGAGCCAGGGTCCGATCACTCCCGGGGTGGCAAGCGAACTAGGATGTGTGCCCCCATTGGAGAACCTGGGACCTGACAGCGGCAGGCACGTACAGGCGAACGCAGGGTCCATTGCCCGGGTCGGGGTCGTCCCGTTGGGCTTCCTTTACTTTAGCCTCGATCTCCCAAGTGAGGCTGGCAACCACGCAGGAAGGTGGGAGGATAGTCTCAGGACTGGAGGTGTCCTCCTTAGGGTCATGCTGGTGGGACAGCGTGCCCGGGTTCCCGTTCTTGGATCCTGAACGGTACGTGAGGGTAAACCTGAATCGGCCAAAGGATAATGCCCAACGGGCCTGGCGAGAATTCAGGCGTTTGGTGGTCTGGATATATTCAAGGTTCTTATGGTCTGTTCACACGATGAACGGGTGTTCCGCCCCCTCCAACCAGTGTCTCTATTCTTCCAAGTTGGGACAGCAACGCTCCCACCCCGGAGTCGGAGGCGTCAAACTCCACAATGAATTGACAGGAGGGGTCCGGTTGAATCAGAATGAGAGCAGACGTGAAGCACCTCTTTAGTTCCGCGAATGCTGAATGCGCCTCGGAGTTCCAATGGATAGGTGTGGTAGCTGAGGTAAGTCGGGTCAGAGGAGCCGCCACCTGACTGTAGTTTCTGATGAACCGGCAATAGAAGTTCGCAAACCTCAGGAACCGTTGGAGTTGCTTGCGGTCCGTGGGTTTGGGCCACTCCGCCACAGCCCGGATCTTCTCGGGATCAGCTCTCACCTGTCCGCTCTTGATGATATAACCGAAGAAGCTGACCAAGGGGACGTGGGATTCGCACTTCTCCGCCTTTACGAATAACTTATTCTCCTCCAGTTTCTGCAGGACTTGGCGGACATGAAGAACATGCTGCTGGGGACTGCTGGAAAAGATTAGGATGTCATCCAGATAGACAAACACAAAGCGGTTAATAAAGTTTCTTAGTACATTGTTAATCAAAGCTTGAAAGACTGCAGGGGCGTTGGTGAGGCCAAAAGGCATGACCAAGTACTCGAAGTGGCCTAACAGGGTACTGAATGCCGTCTTCCACTCATCCCCCTCCCTTATTCGGACCAGATGGTAGGCGCGTCGTAGGTACAACTTCGAGAAGATGGTGGCTCCGTGAAGTGGTTCGAACGCAGAACTTATCAGAGGCAGTGGGTAGTTGTTCGTTATGGTTATATGATTTAGGACTCGGTAGTCGATACAGGGACGTAGAGAACCATCCTTCTTCCCCACAAAGAAGAACCCTGCGCCCACTGGGGCGGATGATGCCCGCCGCGAGAGATTTACTGATGTAACCCTCCATTGCTTCCCTCTCTGGCCGGGACAAGTTATACAGGCGACTGGTGGGCAGAGGAGCTCCGGGGAGAAGGTCGATCGCACAGTCGTATGGTCGGTGCGGAGGCGGGGAAAGGGCGCGCTGCTTACTTAACACGTGTCCCAGGTCGTGGTACTCCGCTGGAATCCTGGACAAGTCAGGGGGTTCAACTGCAGGTGAGGTCGAGGTGGTTTTCACAGGGGAAAGGGCCGACTGCAGACAGGTGGCGTGACAAAACGGACTCCAGCTGGCTAACCTCCCGGTGGACTAATCAATGCTAGGGTTGTAGCGGCTCAACCATGGGTACCCCAGAACTATTGGGGCTTGAGGGGAGGAGATCAAGTTAAATTATACCTGTTCCCGATGGTTCCCCGAGATAATCAAAGACAGTGGTGGGGTACAGTGAGTGATTCGGGCCAGAAGTCTTCCGTCCAGTGCCCGGGCTTCCAGAATGGTAGTCAACGGCTCTCGAGGAATTCCGGCCTGGGTTGCTATATCTTCATCCAACAGATTCCCCTCAGCCCCGGAGTCTATCAAGGCAGACAAGGACAGGGACTGTTGGTTGTAGCTTGCAGTGGCTTGGACTTGCATCCGGGATTGGGGGACAGAAGGGAATGTGGTCTGGCTCACCAGGGCCCCCCTTTCTACTGGTGAGCCCTCCTCTTCTGGCCGAATGGAACAGGGGACACGGAAGTGGCCAGACTGGCCGCAGTAGAAACAATCCCCGGCTCTTAATCTCCGGAGCAGCTCGGAGGGAGAAAGACGGCTCCGTCCCAGCTGCATTGGTTCCTCTCCCGGGGTGGTGGAAACGGCCGGACCGGATGCTATTCTAGGAGTGGGAGGAGGAGAGCGGTTAGGGCTGGGAGTAGATGGTAAAGCATGCCGTAGGGTGGCCAAAGGACGACCGGTTCTCTCTCTCTGTCGTTCTCGGAGTCGGTTGTCCAGCCTGGTGGACAGAGAGATCAATGAATCCAGGCTGTTAGTGTCATCCCTAGCCGACAACTCGTCCTTTGCCCTGTCACAGAGGCCTTACCGGAATACCTCCTGGAGTGCCTCATCATTCCAGCCCGAGTCGGCCGCTAGCGCCCGGAACTCCACGGAGTATTCTGCAACACTACGTGAGCCGTGATGGAGGGTGAGTAGCCGCTTAGCGGCATCTTTACCGCAGACGGGATGGTCAAAAACCTTCCTTATTTCTGAGATGAAGCTGGGGAAGGAAGAGCAGATCTCTGGCTGACTATCCCAAATCGCGGTGGCCCATGCCAAGGCATTACCTCGTAATAACCCCATAATGTAAGCTATTTTAGATCTGTCCGTGGCGTACGTGGATGGCTGCTGCTCGAACACTAGGGAACATCGTAGCAGAAAAGCCCGGCATTTCCCCAGATCTCCGGCGTAGGGCTCTGGTTCGGGGACGCGCGGCTCCTTTAGCTGTCGTGTTGGTGGCGCCTCGGGCGTCGCCACCACAGACTGTCTGGGCTGGTCAGACGGAGTTTCCGGGGTCGGCGGGGTAAGATGGGTGGATACTCGGTCGACCGGTTCACTGACCTTTCTTACGTCTACTGACAGGCTTCGGAGGTTTTCCATGACGTCCCGGTGCAGCTGGTCGTGTAAGCCCAGTAGGGATCCTTGGCTGGCGAGGGCTTGTTGCAGGGAATTCGTGTCGGTTGTGTTCATGTTGGCCAGTTCGTTCTGTTGCAAGGACGTGGCTGGGGACGAACCCAAGTGCAGGACACAGATGCTGAGGCAGAGTCGTCAGGCGCATTTCCTCCGTGAATGGCGAGTCAATATCCAGGAGACGATGCGAAGCTTAGAACTAACAGTTCTCAGGAATAGGAAACGAGGTTTATTCTCACAAGAGCCGACCAACGAACTAGCGAAGCTGTATAGTGCGGCCATCATACTTATTTCACAGTCTTTGATGAAAACCTGGTGTACCATAATCGAGTAAGCTAGCAGAAATTGGAAATCTAATGTTTGTAACTAGGGAATAATCAGAGAGCAAGGAGCATTAAAGGGGAACAACCAAACAGAACCATGACATAAAAGCTGCTGGTGAACGCAGCAGGCCAGACAGCATCTAGAGGAAGAGGTACATTCGACGTTCCGGGCCAAGACCCTTCGTCAGGACTAACTGAAAGAAGAGTTAGTAAGAGATTTGAAAGTGGGACGGGCAGGGAGAGATCCAAAATGATAGGAGAAGACAGGAGGGGGGGGGGGATTGAGCCAAGAACTGGACAGTTGATTGGCAAAAGGGATATGAGAGGATTATGAGACGGGAGGCCTAGGGAGAAAGACAAGGGGGAGGGAGAAAAAAGCCCAGAGAATGGGCAAGAGGTATAGTGAGAGGGACAGAGAGAGTAAAAAGAGAGAGAGAAAAAGAATGTGTGTATATAAATAAATAACGGATGGGGTACGAGGGGGAGGTGGGGCATTAACGGAAGTTAGAGAAGTCAATGTTCATGCCATCAGGTTGGAGGCTACCAGGACGGAATATAAGAGCATAAGACCATAAGAAAAAGGAGAATCGGCCATTCGGCCCATCGAGTCTGGTCCGCCATTTTATCATGAGCTGATCCATTCTCCCATTTAGTCCCAGTCCCTGCCTTCTCACCATAACCTTTCATGCCCTGGCTACTCAGATACCTAACAATCTCTGCCTTAAATGCACCCAATGAATATAAGGTGTTGTTCCTCCAACCTGAGTGTGGCTTTATCTTGACGAAAGAACAGGCCGTGGATAGACATATCAGAATAGGAATCGGACGTGGAATTAAAATGTGTGAGCACTGGGAGATCCTGCTTTCTCTGGCGGACAGAGCGTAGGTGTTCAGCGAAACGGTCTCCCAGTCTGCATCGGGTCTCGCCAATATATAGAAGGCCGCATCGCGAGCACCGGACGCAATACATCACCCAAGCCGACTCACCGGTAAAGTGTCACCTCACCTGAAAGGACTGTCTGGGGCCCTGAATGGTGGTAAGGGAGGAATTGTAAGGGCATGTGTAACACTTGTTCCGCTTACAAGGATAAGTGCCGGAAGGGAGATCGGTGGGGATGGATGGGGGGCGCGGGGGGACGAATGGACAAGGGAGTGGCATAGGGAGCGATCCCTGCGGAAAGCGGGGGGTGGGGTGGGAAGATGTGCTTAGTGGTGGGATCCCGTTGGAGGTGGCGGAAGTTACGGAGAATTATAAGTTGGTCCCGTAGCCTGGTGGGGTGGTAGGTGAGGACAAGGGGTATCCTATTCCTAGTGAAGTAGTTGGAGGATGGCCCGAGAGCGGATGTGCGTGAAATGGGAGAGATGCGTTTGAGAGCAGAGTTGAAGGTGGAGGAAGGGAAGCCCCTGTCTTTAAAAAAAGGAGGACATCTCCTTTGTTCTGGAATAAAAAGCCTCATCCTGAGAGCAGACGCAGCGTAGACGGAGGAATTGCGAGAAGGGGAGGGCATTTTTACAAGAGACAGGGTGAGAAGAGGAATAGTCCAGATAGCTGTGAGAGTCCGTAGGCTTATAGTAGACATCAGTAGATATGCTGTCTCCAGAGATAGAGACAGAAAGATCTTGGAAGTAGGGGGGGGGTGGGGGAGGTCTCGGAAATGGACCAGGTAAACTAAAGGGCAGGGTGTAAGCTGGAGGCAAAGTTAATGAAGTCAATGAGCTCAACATGCGTGGAGGAAGCAGCGCCAATATAGTCGTCGATGTAGCGAAGGAAAAGTGGGGGACAGATACCAGAATAGGCACGGAACATGGATTGTTCCACAAAGCCAACAAAAAGGCAGGCATATCTGGGACCCATACGGATGCCCATGGCTACACCTTTAGTTTGGAAGAAGTGGGAGGAGCCAATAGAGAAATTATTAAGAGTAAGGTCTAATTCCGCTAGACGGAGCAGAGTGGTGGTAGAGGGGAACTGGTTAGGTCTAGAATCACAAAAGAAGCGGAGAGCTTTGAGACTTTCCTTGTCGGGGATGGAAGTATATAGGGACTGGACATCCATGGTGAAAATAGAGCGGTGATGGCCAAGGAGTTTAAAATCGTTGAAAGATTTCAAAGCGTGAGAAGTGTCACGAACATAGGTAGAAAGGGATTGAACAAGAGCGGCTAAAACAGTGGTAGGAAGTGATTGAATGTCGACTGTACCTCTTCCTATAGATGCTGCCTGGCCTGCTGCGTTCACCAGCAACTTTTATGTGTGTTGCTTAGAACTTTATATGTTTGTCTCTGTCGTTTTTTAAAAGCTTCCCGTTCTTTTCTCTCCCCATTACTTTTGTGCTTTTTATATTACCCCTCTTTTTCTTTGCCTCATCCTTCCTTTATAGTACATCTTCTTCCTGTTCTGTTCCTTCTGCAATGCTTCCAGAAATTCCAGCAGTGACGAACAGGCACAGAGATCCCTGAAGGCGCAGAAACAACTAGATAGAATGAAGGCATCCAATGGGATGCCTGTGTTTTGTTTCTGGGCACAAGTAGAGGAGTAGGAGGTTTAGTGGGGAGCGGAGGAATGAATTCTTCTGAAAGTAACGATCTGGAACACTCAGCCTGAGGGGATTGTGCTGGCTGGTGTTTAAGGACCGTTTCATTGAACACTTGAATCATGAAAATAGTAGGCAACAGACCAAATGCTGAATTGGAAGAGACAGATTCTCGATGATCAGCATATACACGATGGGCTTCAGTACCTGTTCCTTTGCTGCATAAACCTCTGACTCTGCTCTGGGAACCTGGAACACAGAGCTTCAGGCCGGACTGACCTGAAACATTCAAAAACGTTGTAATGAATTTCTTTTGAATAAGGGTGTCATCTGTAAAATAATGAAGCACGATTTTTGGTGAAAAATTGTGGATAATATTGGAGAGATGTGTGAAAGTTTGGTCAGTAGGAGGGATCAAGAATTTTACAGCATGGAAATAGGACCACCGGCCTATCATATGTGTGTGCCCACCATCAGGCCTATCAATACTAATGCTATTTTTCTGCATGAATGCTTTGCTCATTAAAATGTCTGTGCAAATGCCTTAAGTGTGACAGACTGATAAAACACTACAGCATATAAACATGCACCTTATCCCACCTATACCCTGTCAAACTATTAAGCTCTCAATTCCTATCAACTGGAGCCGATCCAACAATCTCTGAAATGTTGTAATCATACCTGCATTCACCACTTCCTTTGGTAGCTTTGTTCTACAATCTCTCCACCCTCGGATTAAGGAAGATCCTCCTCATGTTCTCTTTATATATTTCACCTTTCTCTCTCAAACTCTAGTTCCAGACTCACTCAACCTCAATGGAAATGCCTCCTGGCATATACTCTACGTACGCCACTCATAATTTTGTGTAGCTCCATCAAATCTTCTCCTGTTCTCCTGTGCTCCAGGGAACAAAGTCACAACATGTTCAATTTCCCCTGTAAATCAGGTCCTCAAGTCCTGGCATCGTCCTTGTAAACCTTCTCTGCACCTTTTTAATCTTATTGAGATCTTTCCTGCAGATAGTTGAATGTAACTAGTCAACATACCTTAAATTAAACCTCACCAACGTCTCATAAAATTTCAAAGAAAAACAAACTCTCCATGCCCCTCACTCAGTAATTTGATTGATCAAAGCTTTAGTGCAAATCTATCTTTAAAGCCCCCTCTTCCTCTGATGGCATTATGGATCCATATTCCCAAATCCCTCTGTTATTCCACACCTTTCAGTGCCCTAACGTGCACGCTAAAGATCTACTCATGTCGTCTATCCAAACACCTCACACATTTCTGCATTAAATACCACCTGCATATTTGCGGCTGGTCCAGATCCCATTGCAAGCTTTGATAACATTTCTTGCTGCCCATCTTGGTCTCATCTGCAACTACGTTAATCTAATTTACCGCATATTATCATCCAGATCATTGGTACAGATGACAAAGAACAACAGACCCATTATCCATTCCTGCATTACACCACTAGTCACAGGCCTCCAGTCAGATAAGCAAAACTTCTACTGCCAGTCTGCGGCTTATCCAGTAGAGCCAGTGTCTATTTCAATTTAGTACCCCATCTTGAATGCCAAATGACTCAACGTTTTTGATCAACCTCTCCTTGGGATTTTGTCAACTGACTTGTTAATACTCATGTCGACAGCATCAATTGCCTTTCCTTCATCAAATTTTCCGGCAATTTCCTTGAAAATAATTATCCGCAGATTCATTACTACCTGGGAGAGGCAGATTCCCATCATCGCCGCCGTAAATCACTCATCCTGAATCTTGATGTTATGTCTTCAAGTTCTCAGCTTATTTTCCAATGAAACTATCCTTCTGTCTCAATCTCATCTACCCCTTTTAGAATTCTGCATGTTTGGTATCATTCCCTCTGTTTCTTCTCAGTTTGAACATATCAAATTTACCGCAGAAGATATGACTGATCTTAGCATGCATGGAGGTGGGTAAATCCTCGGGGCTTGACGAGATGTATCCCAGGTTGCTGTGCAAGACAACAGGGAAGAGTGCTGGGGCACTGCCAGAGAGAATTAAGCGTTCACTGGTTAGTGGTGAGGTGCCACATGAACAGATGATAGCATGTGTGAATCATTATTCAAGAACAGAAACAGCGAAAAAAAATCAGAAAAATATAGAAAAGTTAGTTTACAATTTTTACAATGAACATTAAATTTTGAACTACTCAAACAATTGACTTATTGAGTACTTGATTCATATTATTCACATCCAAGAAAATGCTCTCCCCTTTATTCTATAACCACACTATAGTTATACTCTTGTTCTTGATGTATGTATAGAATATCACGAGATTTTCGCAGCCTATTTTGGCATTCATAATTCCCTTCGTAAATTCTTTGTGGCTTCCTTATAATCTTCGTGCTCGTTTGATCCTAACTTCCGAAGTGTGACATACCTTTCTTTTTTTTCTTGACTGAATTCATCACCTCTCTGCACATCTAAGGATCATTTATATTTCCATCTCTGTCCCCTCCCGCCCTTCTAACAGCAACATGCCTATCTGTAATTTGTAGAATGATCTTTAACCACTCTCCACATTTCTGATGTAGACTTGCCAGAAAAAAAAAATCCCAATTAACTCTTTTTAGTTCCTGTCTAATGCCATCATAATTTTCCCTCTCCAATTTAAAACTCTCCCACAGGGATCAAACCTCTAGCTATCCGAAGATTGATGGACTTGTGGCCACTGCTGCTCAAATGCTCACACACAGCAAGGCCAATTACCCAACCCCAGGTAGAAGTCGTACAATCTCATCAGTTTGATTGGACCTTTCACATTCTTGAGTTCCACTCAAATGGCTCAGTAAGTGAAACCACTAATATGTCGTCCCTGACTTTAGCGCTGAGTGTCCATGATTAGTAGTGTGTTTGTGTGTGTGTGTATATGTGTGTGTGTGTGTGTGTGTGTGTGTGTGTGTGTGTGTGTGTGTGTGTGTGTGTGTATGCGTGTGTGTGTACCTGTGTGCGTGTGCGTGTGTTCAGGAGGGAGCTGAAGGGCTCAAGACAGTAGAAAATGGGATACGGCGGGGACAGAAAATGGCGGACGATCGGTGCCAGTTAACGTCCTTTTACAGATGAATAATTAGCCATAAAAACGTGAAATGTGTAAGTGTGGCTGCTCTGCGACAAAACGTAGTCTTTGTAATTAAAGCTTCGGCATTATTTCCATCAAATGAGTCCGTGCTGAGGGAATGCCCAAGGATTTCAATGTATTTGTCTTCAATCGATTCATACTAACATTAGAGACAGTGGTATTGAATTAAAGTGTTCAGTCAAGTAACTGTAAGTAAGAAAGTCTCTGGAGGCTGATATTCTGTATAAATCAGGGTTGCTTGGAATGCATCAGCTCAGAGTGTCAGCTGGAGCTATGAATTCAGGAGTAATAGAAGTGACAGATTCTCATTGAGATGGTGTACCCAGTCATTTCGCAGATTATAGAATTTTACTCTCCTTTTATTTCAACCTTCGGAATTCCGGGTAAGCCACAGTGTCAGCAGCCGATGGTGGGAACTGGAGTTTAACTCCAATGTTGTGATTGTTTCTGTCGCTGGTTCTTCTTCCACATGTCCAGTCCTAGTACTCTGCATTTCAGAAACCGAATGGAAACACCGGACTGTGGATTCTTGGTTCTGGATCTAAAAACAATCCGCTGCAGAAATTTAGCTGCCTGCGGTATTGGGCTTGCTATTGGATGTTGAATTCCCCGCCCCTGCTTCCCTGTGATTGTCTCAGTGGGAGGTTTTGTGTCTGTCTGTGAGGCTGTGTCAGACTGCGCTGTATCTGTTGGAATCAGTCAATGCTCTCTTGCAAAGTCACTGAGGTGGCAAATGCTGGAATTGGAAACAGACACGGGGAATACTGGAAACACTAAGCTCCAAGCAGCTTGTATGGAAAAAAGAAAGTAGTTAACACTCCTGTTACTGGCCTCTCTGAGAAGAGTTCTGCCAGGAGACAGTTTAACTGTTTTCCCACATAATCTATTTTGTCGGCATGAGTGTTTCCAGCAGTTACTGTTTTTATCCCGTCCTTCGACTGTTCTGTCGCTGACAGGGATCGCCATGAAAGGTAATTATTGTCCAATGGAAGTATTGGGATGTATTCATGTCATCAAAACGAGATGGGAAGGGGGCAGGACGGAAATGAACTCGCTGGTAGAATATGTTCCGTCCAGTGTTGACTCTCAGGTCGTAGATCCCAAGTTTAACCTTTCGACTCCCACTTCACATATCTTTCATCGGGAAGGTATCCGTATTCAGTTAATACTAACTTGGTTTTACTGTTTAAATTCCTTTTCTGCTTCCACCAGTTCTGCACACTCTGTTGACCATTACAACGACAAATTAAACAATAAAATTGAAATATTACAGGATCCCCTCAAACTGCGGCAATGACTTCGCTCAGCATTTACTCGACTTGCTCTTTCCTGACTCTCTTCCAGCGAACTTGGTGGCGATTGTGATCCTATCCCGGGGAAAGTGCGGACTCTCCAAATGTGTCACTCATTATCTGATGGGAATGGCAGCGGCCGATCTCCTGGTCATTATCTCGCAACCGCTGCTGAGGTGGACTGCTTGGATTTATTTTCCCCAGTCTTTCCTGTTCATTACTCCTGTATGCAGTCTCGCCAGATGGTTGATATTTGCGAGCACTGCGACCTCCGTCTGGCTGACTGTCGCTTTCACCGTCGATCGGTTTGTAGCGATTTGCTGTCAGAAGCTGAAAATAAAATATTGCACCGAGAGAACGGTGGCTGTGATTATGGGGACAGTGAGTGTGCTGGCCTGTTTGGAGACTGTCCCATGGTACTGTGCATATGAGCGTAGAGAAATAATTGACGGTGTTCCTTGGTTTTGTGTTCTGTCATCAAGCTACAAAATCTCTCTATCATGGGCGGCATTTGAGATGTTTCACCGTATTTTAACCCCCTGTGTTGCTTTCTTTCTGATTTTGCTGTTCAATATTCAGACTGTCAGGGGTATTCTGGCAGCCAGCAGAGCCCGCACGGGGCTCCGGGGACAAAAGAGTGGAGAGAATGACAAGGACAGGGAGATGGAGAACCGACATAAATCCATCGTTTTGCTCTTCAGCATAACCGCTAGTGTCATATTGTTGTGGGTAACACGGGTGGTATTTTATATCTATCAACGGATTTCAAAGAGTTTTGTTTATTCTGTCACGGATCCCCGTTACATCTCAGTAAAGACAGCGGCAATGCTGCAGGTTCTGAGTTCCTGCACCAACACGTGTATTTACGCCCTGACTCAGAGCAAATTCCGAGAGGAACTCCAGAATGCGTTGAAATATCCATTGGATCGGATTTTGAAATTTATGAAACTTCAGAAATAAATGCTGCAAAGAATTGCAGTTCAGCTGATATCTCATGCTCCCTATTTTGTACCTTCGGTGGTGGGTAAATGGAAACAATATGATCAACAGAGTTACAAAAGTAATGACAGAAAATATACCGATGCTAAAACTACAAAACAACACACACACGATCAGAGCCCTGTTGAAGACTGGCGGCCTGAAACTTCCAATGTTTACTCTCATCCACTTCTGCTGCCTGGTCTGCTGAGTTGCTCCAGCATCATGTCTGTGTTTCCTTAGCGTTATAAACAGGTTTCTCACTGCTTTTCACAGCTGATACTGCAGCATCACACCCATCATCTCTCGTAGAAATCCCATTTACACCTCACCTGCCGCCTGATTAAATTGAAGATTAAGGCGAATTTGCTGCCCCAGCTTCCCGGTTCTGACAAAACTGCCTGATATTGGAGAATATTTTCGTCTGCATCAAACACTTCTGCTTCCTTTTGCTCGTGTTTCTTTACATATAGTCTGACCTTCTCTCTGACACCTTCAGCATGGACTCGAGCCTGGACAAAGAACAAACGGGTAATGGATGAAATGGACAATCTGACAGATTTCAAACTGACAAAGAGCCACATGGAAAACAGCGGAACAACGGTTCAGTTAATTTTAATGTCACACAAGCGGGAATTTAGGGTTTCTCCCCAAACAAACACGAACGGCATTATTAATTGATGGAGACAGACGTGAAAGCAGAAAGAGACATCTGGAGAAATTTCTGAAACGCAGGTTCACTGCTGTTGTTACTGCGCGATCGAGAATCTTCCAGAGGGATGGCCTCAAAATCCCCGGCTTTGCCTGCTGTTCGCGACAGAGATTGAGGTCGAATCGTTCGGATCGAGATGGTGCTCCGTACTCGGTGCCGGAGAGCTGATCGGAGGCTCGAAGCTTTCGGACGACTCAGAGTTGGACTGTGGTCGGGCATGGCAGGGAGAGTTTTTCTTCCTTCTCCCGTCTGCGTGAGATGTTGTACATTTGAGAGACTGTGAACTTTTTACTGTGCCATGGACTGTTCTTCATCAAGTTATACTGTTGCACTGTTTTACTATATGTTATAATTATGCGGTTTTGTTAATTTTTTTCAGTCTTGGTCTGTCCTGTGTTTTGTGATATCACACCGGAGCAAATATTGTATCATTTCTTAATGCATGCATTACTAAATGACAATAAAAGCGGACAGTGTGTTTTCATAATCAGATCATATTATGTAGAAATATGAGGAGATAAGTAGCAGTTTTGTATTGAGAATCTATTCACTCGAGATGAACCTGGTTTGAGAAATGTTCTCCAAACCCTTCAGTCAGGGACTGTTCTTCACCAGTTGGTCACTGGAGCTCATTCAAGTTCATCCAGACCGGGCTGTTCAAGTTCAAAACATGAACACTATATATACGTTTGATCAGGAAAGGTAATAGATAAGAGCCCGTTAATCCCGTCAACAGTGAAACAATGAGTCTTGCATGAATTAAGGTTGGACTATTGGAGAGGATTCTTCGAGATGGGATGGATGAGTAGTCGCAGATGCATACAGTAAATGGAGTAGGAAGTGTCAAGGGGAGCGACAAATTAAATTCATGAGGGGAGAACTCTGGATGCTATGCATACAGAATTGAGTAGGCGTTCGACTGGAATTCAATAACAGTAAGTCAAGAGGTATGAGCTCGAGGCAACTTGGCTGACTGTAAATGAAATTGTGTGAGACTTTGACAAGAGTTCTCATAATACTCTCACTCAGAAAATCAGGAGGAACTGGATCGATGGAAACCTAGCTTTCTGAATAAGGAATTATCTTGCCCAGTGAGAGTGCAACTGTCAGTTGATGGTACATTTCCAAGATATCTGTTCTGGTACCCTGCCCTTTTTTTCTGTTTCTTTGTAAACGACTTGCAGTGGGAAGTGGAAAGGTGGGCTGGTGTGTTGTTGGTTTGGCAGCCACGGAGTGTAGTGGCTAGAGTGGCGCTATTCCGCCTCGGGGCAATGGAAATCGGAGTTTTATTCTGGCTTCCTCAGTAAGGTGTTTGTTTACTCTCCCCTTGATATGTGCGAGGTTCTCTCCGAAGCGCAAAATCACTAGAGTTATAGGTCATCATACATTGTCCTGCTATTAGACTCGGGTTAAATTGAGTGTTCTGGATTCTGCGGCTCATTGTTCCTCGCTTCACATCTAAAGAAATAAATGACACAGGGGCTGGTGTTGCTGAGAATGGCCCAGAATGTGTTCATAGGTTGCAATGGAACATCGGCATGGTGCAGGACTACACTGAGAAGTGGCAGATGGAGTTTCACCGGGAAAAGTGTGAGCTGATGCATAACGAGAAATCAATCTAGGTAACAGAGTGCCAATGGCAGAATTTATTGCTGTGTCTTGGAACAGTGGGGTAATGGTATGTAGGTCCAGATACACACATCCCCACCCATAATTTCCAAGCAAGTTAATTGAGTGCTTAAGAAGGCCAATGGTTTACGAAATAGTTACGCTGGGTGGGAATCTCAGGATTACTTCCGGTGTCACATGCT
Organism: Mobula birostris; assembly: GCF_030028105.1. Taxonomy (NCBI): domain Eukaryota; kingdom Metazoa; phylum Chordata; class Chondrichthyes; order Myliobatiformes; family Myliobatidae; genus Mobula; species Mobula birostris. Next base: position 74,034,599 of record NC_092382.1, read on the forward strand.
TGCTATTTTAGAAATTGTAAGTTAGTACAGTTAAACGTGAGGCTAATGATCTGGTGCAGGAGGGAGGGCATAAACGTACACGGATCATTGGGCATTCTTCCAGGATATCTGGGACTGGTATAAAGAGGATGGGCGACACGCGTACTGGAGCAGAACTAATATTCTCAGAGGGACGTTTGCACGAGTTACTCTGGCAGAGTTTTATCATGGGGCAAAGGAAGTACAGAGTTGCAATCAGAGCTACAGGGTCAGCAAGTAGGATGAGGAACGGTCACAGGATGTCCACGTTAATGAGCACTGTGGCATCGAGAAGCTGAAGTGAATTTATTTTAGTAAAGGCTTTCTTAAGGTCTGGATTAGTTCGTGACACAGTGATTCAGCCATTACAAAGACCTGGTTGAGAGAAGGGCGGGACTGGCAGCTAAACCTTACAGATTTCAGATGATACAGACATTCCAGTTGGATGTAAAAGAGGCTGGGCAGTTACACTGCTGATCAGGCAGAAAGTCAGGGGCAATGTCATCTCACAGACTCATCTTGTAAGGCTATGTAGGAAGAGCTCGAAAATAAGAAAGATGCAATCACTCTGATGGTATCATACCAGTAGGCCTCGCAATAGCCACTAAGGGAGAAGAACATATATGTTGGCAGGTTATGGGCTAAGTTGAAAACAATTGAGCAGCTGTAATTGCTAATAAATCTTTGCAGAATAACGGGGACTCTCTTACAGTATCAGGCTCCGATGGGGCATTATTTGTTAGAACTGTTGAGAGAAGTTTTCTGAAACTGTATGTAGACAGTCCACCAGGGAGGGAGCATATTTAACTTCTAATTTGGAAGGGAGCTTAGCGAGATGATCGGAGTTTCAGTGGAAAAGTTTTAAGGATTATAATTATGGACGTTTTCAAACGATCACTGATAGGGATAAGACTGGACCTCTAGGCAGTGTCAATTTGGTGAATGCTAATTCAGCAGGATTGGGCAGGAATCGTAGAAAATACTGTGAGAAAGGATATTGCGTGATACGTCCATATCTGTCACGCGAGAGTCACGTACGGTGCAGCTGGTCGGAAGACAGGAGTTCCCTGACCTGCTGAGGAACGTGGTGCAGGATGGGGACAATCAGGAACTGAGGATGATGAGAGATATGGTCTATTGTTAAGGGGGAAAAAAGTAAAATGAGTTGTATGTAAGATTTACGAAGCCGCAATTGGATTGAGTGTTGGAGGAACATAAAAGAATAAGAAACAAACATAATATGAATCAGGAGAGTGAACTACGTCCAGGAAATTTCCTCAGCTCCAAAATGGAGGAACACAGACCCTAACAACCCCAACACTGCTCCGCGTTCCCACAGATTTCCAGCAGCGGCCCAATTTCCATACACATAAAAACATGAAAAACCTTACATTACACTGAGAAAATACAGCTGAACAACAGCCACCTGCAACATTGGAAGAACACTGACCTGCACAAAACAGCTCTGGACTGCGTTTTCACTGCCTTTTATATTTCCAGCACCGCACAGGGAAGGAGGTGGACAAATAGAGACCACACACGGTCCTGAAGGGACACAAGCTGCTACAGATCAGTATGGTGAGGGATGTGAGAGGGTATCCACTAGTGAACAGCTGTGATTAGTTATATTCATACCTGACCTGTGGGGTTATTCAAAAACAAGTGTTTCAGAATGAAAACTGTTCTGTCTGGGGGGAAAAGACAAGGATACAAGTTATGAGAGCAGTGAATGATCAGAGATGTTGTAAATGCTTTCGAAAAGGAAAAGGAACCATCTAGAACGTTTGTTGTCGTTGAGTGACGTCCAGTCGTCCTTGACACACGGCGATCCAAAGGATACTTCGCGAGGCGACTTGTGTGCCAGCATAGCTCTCATTGGATACGATTAAATATTCTCTCTTCAGCCTGATAGAGCTAAAAAGCACCGCTGCTTCCAGGGTCAGTACAGTCAACAAAGATGACTTAGTACGCTTAATCGAACTATCGCTGTTTAAACCGGGCGGAAACAATGCCGATGGTGGACGGACTCCCCGCCGGGTTCCACGCAGGAAACGTGGCTGCAGGTCAGGGATACAAGTGCGCTGAAGGAAACAGGCTTTTAAGCTCCCAGCACTGACTGTCTCGCTGGCAAACGTGCAGTATCTGGTAAATAAAATTTATGATCACAGAGCTAAGGTGCCTAAATAGACTGAAATTAGGACCGCGTGTGCTCTTTGTTACAGTGAATCCTGGGTAAGCTCTTCCGGATGCAGCGATTCATATCGACGGGTTTACTATACACCATCAGTATAGATCTACAGTCTCTTAACAGCAGAGGTGGTGGAGTTTGCCTCATGATCATCTCTTCTTGATGCACAAATATATCAGGTTTTCCGAATTCTGCTCACCAGGCCTGGAACAGCTAGCAGTCAAGTGCCGTCCATTTGACCTACCACGGGAGATTTCTGGGGTCATTTTGGTGGCGGTATTCATTCCCGCTCACGCCTATGTCAATCAGGCTCTAGGTGATCGGAACGGTGGTATGAACGAGCACGAAACAGCACACCCGAACGCTTTCAACATCGTTTTGGGGGATTTGAACCAGGCCAGTCTGAAAAGAAAAATCACTAAGTAATTGCAATAACAGATCACTTGCAATACTAGAGGAAACAACATAATGGATCACTGTTTCACCACAATGAAGAATGTCTACCGTCCTATTCCACGCCCTCACTTCCGGACGTCCGATCACCTGGCTGTACTTCTACTCCCCGAGTATCGGCAGAGACTGAAGACTGCAGCACCAGTAGTGAGGACCAAGAACGTTTGGACAAGGGAAGCACAGGAGCGCCTACAGGACTGCTCTGAATCGGTTGTCTGGACTGTATTCAGGGATTCATTTTCGAACCTGGATGCGTATGCTGCAGTTGTTACCGACGTCATTAAAACCTGTGTAGGTACGTGTGTGCCTAGAAAAACTTACTCTGCATTCACAAACCACACACTATCCATGAACGAAGAGATCGTCTACTGAAGGCGAGATCTGTTGAATTCAAGTCTGGCGACCCGGTTCTCTACCAGAAAACCATGTTTGATTTGCGGAGGGCTATTTCAAGGGCGAAGAGACAATTTCGAACGGGGTTGGTGGCGACATCGGATGTACGACAGCTCTGGGAGTGTTTGCAGGATATTACTTTCTACAAAGCGAAACCCAAAAGCATGAATGGCAACGATGCTTCATAACCAGAACAACTCAACGGCTTCTATTCCCGCTTTGAAAGGGAGAATGTAACTGCAGCTTGGAAGGTCCCTGCTGCACCTGATTACTCTGTGATCTCTGTTCAGATATCGATTATAGGCTCTCTTTAAAGAGCGTGAACCCCGCAAGGTGGAAAGTCCCGTTGGAATACGTGCTGAGGCTCTGAAAATTTGCGCCAACCTACTGACAGGAGTGCTGAAGGACATTTTCAAACTCTCACACTACAGGCAGACGTCCCCACTTCCTTCAAAAAGGCAACAATTATACCAGTGCCTAAGAAGAATAATGTGAGCTGCCTTGATGAATATTGCCCGGTAACACTCATATCTCCAGTGATGAAATGCTTTGAGAGGTTGATCGTGACTAGACTGAACTCCTGTCTCAGCAAGGACCAGGACCCATTGCAATTTTCCTATCGCCACAATAGGTCAACGGCAGACGGAACCTCAATGGCTTTTCCCTCGCCCTTAGACCACATGGACAATAGAAACATTTATGTCAATCTGCTGTTCATCCACTATAGCTCAGAATTTAACACCATCATTCCCACAATCCTGTTGATAATTTATAGAACCTGTGCCTCTTTACCTACCTCTGCAATCGTATCCTCAACTTCTAAGTGGAAGACCACAATCTGCGGATTGGTGATAGTGCCTCCTCCTCGCTGACTATCAACACTGCACCTCAGGGGTGTGTGCGTAACCCACTGCTCTACTATGTAACACGTAGGAATGCAAGCCCTTGTCTCCTTAGGAACAAATCTGCAAATGAGCAACGCTTCTATCATCGGCTTACATTATCTTCAATTCTCCATCGGACATTTGATACAATGTTACATCTATTGTTGCTTATTCCATCTCATTTGTAGTATGTAATTTGGTGCCTAATCAATATTAAAATAATGATGAACATCTTCTGGCAAATTATAATCCATTAGATGCGCCTAATGAAATAGAAGACGCAAAGTGAAGGTCAATGCTCCTGCTATTTGTTTCTTTTTGAAGGCCGCGCTGACCAACTATTGCTCAGAGTCGGATATTGCTTTCACTGTCTTAAAGCCCCGGGGCTCCTTATTTATTTATTTATTGTCATCTGCATACTCTGAATGCTCAGAATGAAAATAGAAAAATCACATACTTTGATTTCATTTATTAATTGACGGGTATAATGAAATATAATACAACAAATAAAATCTTCCACATTTCGAAAACTTTTTCTAGCTGCTTTGAATTGCAGGTTGACAGGAACAGAGGTTACGAGCCCCGGAGTATTTCAGTTTCTGATCGATGGCGCACCCGTGCGGTTTACAGGGTACAGTGTAAATTGAAAAAAAAAAACAAGTTATTGTACTGGGTGTGTAATGAAAGTATATTTTGCTTCTAGTTGCGATTGGGTTGAAGAAGTAACCTAGGAATTAATCATGTTACTGCGTAATTTCCTACATTTTAACTTGGCTAATATGGCAATGCTGCTCAGGCGGACAACAAGTGAGATGGATAACGGCCTGTAGAGGATCGATGGATACAGTTTGTTGATGCCGTTCAGATAGTTGATTGGTGTCAGCTGATTGCAGCGATCCCACGGGATGTATGCTCAATATCAAATGAACCAACAAATTCAGTGTCATTGGTGTGTTGTATTAGGTGTTACTTTGACAGAGTGGTCAACAGTAACATTGGCATCTCTGCTGAGAGACGGTTCCAGAAAAAAAAAGAAAGATAACATCAGAGTTGTCACTGTTCTTATAAAACTCAGACTGTTCTGTTTATTGAACTGAAGAATGTCTTTTAGACGATAAAGCTACGCCTGTGATGGCTTACACCTTCCAGTTTTGCATCCACGTTGTTTGTTTTATGTACTTTCCTAACACGAAATCACACAAGTGAGGTCAGTGATTTCAGTGGAGAAGATCTGCAGATGAAAGACACTTTGCTGCATCCCTTCCGATCTGTGTAGCTCTCTTTATTCGGTGCCTCGGAAATATTTCTGTTTCTCTACATATATCTGCGTTTGTGCTTTTATTTCCAAATATTTCAAATGACGTGTCTTATGTTCATATCACACAAACAAGTGAAGGTGTATGCTCGAAGCGTTCGAATGCTGAACTCCAACAGCTTAACTGCATCTCTTCTGCACTGCAATTAATCTCACGTGCAATGTGCATTAATTTCCCCTCGCTGTCCTCGATACCACACAAGCAGCCGCAATTTTTCGCAGCATTCAGCAAAATGACGGCATTTGTATTGGTTGGGTTCATCACAACGCGTTCAATATATCACAATCACGGATTCCGCAGCGCGGTAGCTACGGCAATTGAGCTTGTCAATGTGCAGGTGTCAGCTAATTATTATTTCATTGTGATGGCATTTAACTCCATTCATTCCGTCGTGGAATTACTCGAGACTTGATCACAGCGATACACCCTGCCGGCTTGCATTCGGCCTCGCCGGAGAAATTGGGCTGTCTGGTCAAATGATCTTGAAGACTAGCGGTATTCGTTTTATAATTGGTAGTTTGTTTTTTTTTTCAGTCTCAGTGGAAGCTTCGTTTTCCATTTGAGAGTTTTAGATAACGGCCCTGTTTGAGCGAGTGTTTATTGTTTTCTTTTCACTTTAACACTATGCGCATTAAAGTCTCTGAAATATCGCCCCACGTCAGTGTCTCTCACTCGGCGCTCGGGCCATGTCCGAACCCGGTGACACAAAGAGGGACGCAGCGGAGCGAGAGCAGCTGACCTTGGCCATGAGATTCATCGGTCAGAGTGATTCGGCGAGGCAACAATATTCCGTTGGACTTTCTATGTATGAACTCTTGTTTCTGTCTCCAGCGTGCCAAGTAACGGACCCAGTAAAGTGTGAGATTGACGTATTGACATTGGTGGCTTGAGGAGTGGGTGCCTTCTAACGTAAGCGCATGCTCTAACTATATATTCCAAGGGCCCCGAGTCTACAAACCGAGCCTCTCTAGTCTCTATTGACTTGCCCCGTTATCAGTTCCAAGCTTTTCAAGAGTCAAGTACTCAAATTCCCAGAATTGGGGTGCCGTGGCTCAGAGCTGCATAACGAATGAGCGCTTCAAGCAAGCTTGTCAAATAATTCAACAAATCATCACTCGTCAATGGTGTAAAATGTGCAAAATCCCTACTCCAAAATCTGATCTCTGACTGCAGTGTGGACGTGCACGTACGTATCAAGAGGGCTTTTAGCCTTTTGATGAAAGTCATGGTAGAGACTGGGAAAATTTAACTTTTATGTAACAAATTGAACAGATCTCCAGAGCACCAGCTACCTTAGTGATGAAAGAAACCTGTCTAAGCTGTCTTCATCTGTAAAATTGAGAGTACGCTCAAAGCTGCTGCGCAGGTCGACCTTGTGGTTAAGAAAGCATACAGTGCCTTGGCCTTCATCAATACTGGGTTTTAGGAGCCGAGAGGTAATGTTGCAGCCATACAGGACACCGGTCAGGCCAGGGGAGTACTGTGGAGTACTATGGATACTCGGAGTACTTGGAGTACTGTACTCAGTTCTGGTCGCCTCACTACAGGAAGGATGTGGAAAACATAGAAAGAGTGCAGAAGAGATTTCCAAGGATGTTGCTTGGATTAGAGAGTATGCCTTATGAGAATAGTTTGAGTGAACTCGGTCTTATCTCCTTGGAGCGACGGAGGATGAGAGGTGATCTGATAGAGATGTACAAGATAATGAGAGGCATTGATCGTGTGGATAGTCAGAGGCTTTTTTCCCAGAGCTGAAATGGCTAGCACTAGCGGGCACAGATTTAAAGTTCTTGGAAGTAGGTACAGAGGAGATGTCAGGGGTATTTTTTTTTTTTACTCAGAGAGTGGTGAGTGCCTGGAATGCGCTGCCGGCGATGGTGATGGAGGTGGAAACGGTACCATCTTTTAAGAGGCTGCTGTATGGGTACATGGAGCTTAGAAAACTGGAGGGCTATGCGTATCCTTCCGTAACTTCTAAGGTAAGGACGTGTTCGACACAACTTTGTGGGCCGAAGCGCTTGTATTGTGCTGTAGCGTTTCTATGTTTCCATATCCTAAATACCTCTAGAAAAAAACGGGAAAGATAAAGCACTGAGCAAAATTTGAAAAGGTTCCCAGGTTTCAATATTCCCAAGGACTTTTCTGTGTTCCCAGGGGTTTTCTCTAGATCGTTTCCAAGGCTTATTCGATGTGTTTTGGGCATTTCAATATCCTCCCCATCTCGAGGAATCCCAGGCCGCCCTGTCTGCCCCGCCCGAGTTTTCTTGATCTCACTCGAGGTTACCTGGTCTCTCAGTCTGCTCGGGTTCCCAGGAATTCCCGGATTTCAGTCTATTGAGCTTCCCAGGATTCCCTAGTCTCTCAGTCTATTGGGTTTTCCAGGTTTCTCAAGCTCTTTGGACCCTAATTCCGCCTGCCTCTCTAGGTCCAGATGCCTCCCTCTCAAGATTCCCAGGTTTCTCGTCATTCCTGGATCTCGATCTTTCACGTCTTCCTGGGCCATCAGGTAACAGCTATAGGGAGAGGGATCCTGTAGAAACTTCCTTAGGCCTGTGCAGTTCATCAGAGAGCATTCTTCTCTGAGATTTTAGCGTACCTGAACTGATTACTTATTGCTTAACAAGTTAATGATGGTTTAAGAGATCCTTGTGTTTTTCTCGACCGACTCGCTCTTTGTAATGCGGTTTCCTGCGGCTTTCTGGTTTAACTGGTTAAGTTTAATTTCATAGGCTCAGGGATTCTGTGTTATTTTTATTGTTGAAATAGTTGCCAGATTAGTTGCAATCGGAGGATATCATTTTGAGACTAATTCGTCTCACAGTGTCACTTGGTCGAGGTACCTCTGTATAAACTCTTGTGCCTATCCCTACGTGGAATTCTTCGGCTCAGATATTGTCAGTGCAACGTATTGCACTTACCTACCAGGCGGACACGGGTCTTTGGCGTATCAGAGGCTGAGCGTGGAGAGGGGTGCCCCTGTCACAACCACGGATTCGGCAGCGCAATAAATGCGGCAATTGAGCTTGTTAATAAGCACGTGCCAGCTAATTATTATTTCATTGTGATAGTGTTTAACTCAGTTCATTCCGGCGTAGGAATTGTCAAGACTTGAATACAGCGATGCTTCGCTGCCTGCTTGCATTCTGCCTTGTGTGGGAAATTAGACTGCCGAGTCTACTGACTGTGAAGACTGGCGGTATTCGTTTTATAGTTAGTTGCTCTTTTCAGCAGCAGTGCAGGTTTGGTTCTCCATTTCAGAGTTTTAGTTAACGGCCTCATTTATTGTTCTTTCTTCCCTCTAAGACTGTTCGCATTAAAGTCTGTGAGCTATCGCTCGGCGACCGTGCCTCTCACTCCGCACTTGGGCCATATCCGAACCGGGTGACACAAAACGCTTCGCCAGGACAGTTTTCGGCTCGATTGTACTGATTTCCTCGATGATTCTTAGCCTGCTGATTTCCAGGCAGATTCTGTGTGTTGCTGGGATTTCCAGTATCTGCAGATTTTCTCTTGCTTGTAATCATGTTTCAGTTTTAGTTTTTGCAATCTATCAGACGGTCTTTTTCACCTATTATTCACGAGTTCTTTGTACAAGGTCGGCTAGTGTCAGTACCGTCAAGTTTTACATTGATACTGATCAGGGTAAGATCGTATTAGTTCTCATTTCACTTCATTGTGTCTTTTGTTGTGGGACTCAAAACATCAATATTTGCCTGTTTGCGTACCTTTTATGTCTGTCTGTACGTCTGTCTCTCTCCCTTTCATTCTCCTTCTCTCTCTCTGTCTCTCTCTCTCTGTCTCTCTCTCTCTCTCTGTCTCTCTCTCTCTGTCTCTCTCTCTCTGTCTCTCTCTCTCTCTCTGTCTCTCTCTCTGTCCCTCTGTGTGTGTGTGTGTGTGTGTGTGTGTGTGTGTTACTTACTTAGTCGTCACTTGTAAAACATTTGAAATTCTGTTACCTGTGGATACTACAAGTGACAGAGAGAAGGTGAACCTACTGGGGGAAGACGAGGCGAAACGAAGTTTTGGAATGAATGGTCAGACTATGCGTGTGCAGGTGTTTGTTACAGATGCAAATATAATCCAAGATCAGCCTTTTCATTGGAACGGTGCATCAGCGGTAACAGGTTCGGCTCAAGCTTCAATTTAATCGGGAAGGATGGTGGAGGACAAAGGGGATCTCTGTGGGATGCTATGGCCAGTGCCGCTGTTTGGATCAGCTGTAAACAGTTGTTTGTAACTCAAAGAGAACGCACAGAAAAAAAGGAGAAATTCACCAGACCACACAGCAGTTATTGAAAAAAGAAAATAGTCAACGTTTCAGGCCGTCACCCTTCATCAGAGCTTTGACTTTGTGCTCTGTTTTGAGTTTCCAGCATCTGCATTTTTTTTCGTGTTTGTTTTGTAACTCTGTCCATCACATCGTTTCCATTTACCCACAGTGGGGGTGGGGGGATTACAAAGTGAGGCACATGAAAGCAACCGAAACATCATACCGTACAACGTTTATTTCCAACGTTTAATGAAGCTCAAAATCTCATTTAGTGGGTATTTCAGCGCATTCTTTAGCTCCTCTCGGAATTTGCTCTGTGTCAGGGCGTAAATACACGTGTTGGTGCAGGAACTGAGAACCTGCAGCATTCCCGATGTGTATTCTGTGATGTAACGGGGATCCGTGACAGAATAAACAAAACTCATTGAAATCCGTCGATAGATATAAAATCCCACCTGTGTTACCCACAACAATATGAAACTACCGGTTAATGCGAAGAGTAAAACGATGGATTTGCGTCGGTTCTCCATCTCCCGATCTTTGTGATTCTCTCCACTCTTTTGTCCCCAGAGCCCCCTGCGGGATCTACTAGCCGCTAGAATACAGCTGACAGTCTGAATATTGAACAGTAAAATCAGAAAGAATGGGAGACAAGAGGTTAAAATGCGATGAAACATCTCAAATACCGCCCATGAGGGGGAATTTTCGAAGCTCTGTGTTAGCACACAATACCAGGGAACACCATCAATTATTTCTGTATGCTCGTAGACAAAGCCCCAGGGGACACTCTCCAAACAGGCCAGCAAACTCACTGTCCCGATAACCACAGCCGCCGTTCTTTCGGTGCAATATTTTGTTTTCAGCTTCTCACAGCAAATAGCAACAAATCGATCGACCGTGAAAGCGACAGTCAGCCAAACAGAGGCCGCAGTGCTCGCAAAAACCAACCACATCCTGAGTCTGCACACAGGAGTGATACGCAGGAATGAACGGTAAAAGTAAATCTCAGATGTCCTCGACAGCAGCGGATCCGAGATAACGACCAGGAGATCGGCTGCTGCCATTCCCACCATGTAGCGAGTGACGCATTTGGAGAGACCGCACTTTCCCCGGGACAGAATCACGGTGGCCACCAGGTTCGCTGGAAGGGAGACAAGAAACAGCAAAAACTGGAGCAAAACTTAATGCAGTAGTTTGGGGGTATCCTGTCATATTTCTACTTCAATGTTGCGTTTAGTGGTGGAAGGGTCGAGGGAGAGAGAGCGCAGAGCTGCCGGAGACCAAGAAAGAGTTTACATAGTAAAATAAAATCAATATGATCTGAATACAGATTCCTTCCTGATGATCGAAATGTGAAGTAGCAGCGGAAATTTAAAACTGGGTAACTACCTCCGCAGAATCAGTACTGTATGGGACATTTCTACTGGCGCCTTTTGTGGATTAAATGAATAAATTCAGACTCTGAATACGGAATTCTTCCATTAGACAATTATCAAACTCATGGCTATGCCTGTCAGCTACAGAACAGCCCATGGACTGTACAAAAACAGGAAATGCTGAAATCACTCATCCAGGCAGAAAAAAAAAATATGGAAAAGCAGTTGAAGAGTCTTTTCTCAGATGTGTTCTCAAAGCGGACGCTGACACGAGTTTTAACTAGATTCTCTATCCATATAAGCTGCCTGAAGCCCAGTACTTACAGAAATCCCCGCATTTGTTTCCTATTCCCCCAGTGCCAACTCACTAACAGATCACTGGCTGAATCCCACAGTTACATCCCGGTTTGACACAACCTCCCAGACAGACATGACGCCTCCCACAGAGACCATCACAGGGAAGCCGGGGAGAGGAATTCTACGTCCAGCAATGAGGTCCGTGCAGCAGTCTTATGTTTGTAACATTATCAGATTTATACAAAAATTGAATATATTTCACAGTACTCATACTGTGAAATTGGTCCTCTCCCACATTAAAGTCACTATCCCTGCTAAACCGCGCTCACACCAGTTTGCCTATAAAGCAAACAGGTCCGCGGAGGATGCCATCTCATTATCTCTTCGCACTGTGCTGACACACCTGGGGGGAAAGGGCACATACGTGAGGATGTTGTTTGTTGATTATAGCTCTGCTTTTAATACTGTCATCCCCAGCAAGCTCATCTGCAAACTCCACCAGCCAGGCCTCAGCTCATCACTCTGCAACTGGGTCCTGAATTTCTTGTCAGAGCGTTCACAGGCAGTGAGACTTGGCCCTGACCTGTCCTCCACTACTATCCTGAACACTGGTACACCACAAGGTTGTGTATTGAGTCCCATACTCTACTCCCTCTTCACTTACGACTGTGTACCTGCATTTAACACCAATACCATCGTCAAATTCGCAGACAACACAACAGTGATCGGGTTGATCTCCAAAAGGGATGAATCAGCGTACAGAGCGGAGGTACAGAACTTAGTGAGCTGGTGCTCAGGGAGCAACCTGTCTCTTAATACAGCAAAGACAAAGGAGCTAATTATCAATTTTGGAAAGTCACGGGATGACGAATACGCTCCAGTCTACATTAACGGAGACAAAGTGGAGAGAGTGTCCAGTTTCAGGTTTCTGGGAATATGTATCTAAGAAGACCTTACATGGTCTACTAACACCACTATAATAGTTAAGAAAGCACAGCAACGCTTGTTTTTTTTTCATCAGGACGCTGAAGAAAGCTGGTCTACCTGAACAGATGCCTGTGGTCTTTTACCGCTGCACCATACAGAGCATCTTAACATGCTGCATCTCTGTGTGGTATCTCAGTTGTACAGCAGCTGATAGAAAGCACTTCAGCGGGTCGTCTCTAGCGCACTAGAAGATCATTGGGACACAGCTCCCAGCCCTGGAGGACACCTACAGATCTCGCTGCTTAAGGAAAGCTACAAGAATCTGTAAGGACAATACACACCCATGTAGTCATCTGCTTGAATTTCTTCCAACTGGCAGACGTTATAAGATTTTCTATGCCCCGCACTTCCAGACTGAAAAATAGCTTTTTCCCCAGAGCTATAATTGTTCTGAACCAATCGATCAAGTATCATCCATAAATTTGTTATATTGCTACTTTAATATGGTTTTATGGCTGTCATGCATCTGAGTTGTGTTTTTGCACTGCTGGACATTGCTTGTACTGGCTGGTTACTTGATTTTATTTATTGTTTATTTATCTTATTTGTTGTTTTAGAGCATTGAGTATGAGAGTTGCAAACTCATTTTCGCTGTATTGGTGCATGACAAATTGTACCATGCAATGACAATAAAGATATTTCATTTCAGTTCATAACTATGAAACAACACGCCGATGGTGTTAAGTGCTCAGCAACGACTTCATTGTGCTGTCCATCAACTGTTTCACATTCAGTCATATCACACACCATGTGGAATTCCTCACATTTGCTGAAGTGTTACTAACAGTCGATAGTTTGGTTTTAGTCCTAACTCAGCGAACTGGTCACATACAAATACAGACGATCAATTTGTGTATCACTGCGGGACAATATTCAGAAGTTCAGAATCACAGAGACCCAAGCAACATTATTGAACACAAACAGCTGGAAGAGCGCTGCCCGACCGTTTCAATTACACAATTGTTGGCGGAATCTCTACATTTCGGCAGCGATCTTTAGATCCAGGTCCCACATTCCACAGTCCGTATGGTTACATGCCGTTCCTGAAAATTGGAATATTAGGCCTTGGCATGTGACAGTGGAAACCAGCGACAGAAACAAAAACGAGATTGGAATTAAGCTTCATTTCCCACCAACGACAACTGACACTGCGGCTTACCGGGAATTCCAAAAGCTGAAATAAAAGGATAGTAGACGTCTTCTATTCGCCAGATAACTGGATACACCATTTCAGTGAGAATGTGTGAATCCTGAATTCACAGCTCCGTCTGACACTCTGAGCTTTATGCATTCGAAACGGCGCTGGTATATACAGAGGATCGGCCTCTAGAGATACGATTGTACCCCTGACTAATTTTCTTCACCACAGTCACTTGAACAAACAGTTTAATTTTATACTATTGACTCTGATGTAAATATCGGGCTGTTGGAAGATAAGCACATCAAACTTCTTGGGCAATATCTCAGCCGAGACTCACCTGGTGGAAAAATGCCGCAGCTCTAAGTTCAAAGACTGAGTATTGCCACGGAGCAGCCACATACACAGATTTCACGGATGTGATGTGTAATTATTCATATCAGCATAGAAACAAAGAAACATAGAGAACCTAGAGCAGAATACAGACCCTTCAGCCCACAAAGCTGTGCCAAACATGTTCTTACCTTAGAAATCACCTCGGGTTACACATAGCCCTCTATTTTTTTGAGAGTCATGTAACTGTCCAGGAGTCTCTTAAATGACCATATTGTATCCGCTTCCACCACCGTCGCCGGCAGACCATTCGACGCATTCTCCATTCTCTGCGTCTCAAAAAAAAACTTACCCCTTACATCTACACCGTACCTACTTTAAGCACCGTGAAGCTGTGCCCTGTCGTGTTAGCCATTTCAGCCCCGGGAAAAAGCCTCTGACTATCTACACGATTCATGCCTCTCATAATCTTATACACCTCTGTGAGGTCATCTCTCATCCTGCATCGATCCAAGGTAAAAAGGCCGAGTTCCCTCAACATATTCTCATACGGTATGCTCCCATATCCAGACATCATCCTTGTAAATTTCCTCTGCACTCTTTTCATGTTTTCGACATTCTTCCTGTTGTGAGACGACCAGAACTGAGCACAGTACTCCAAGTGGGGTCTGACCAGTGCCCTAGATAGCTGTAGCATTAACTCTCGGGTCCTAAACACAATCCCACGATTAATGAAGGCCTCACACTTATTTGGGTTGAACTCCATATGCCACTTATCAGCCCAGTTTTGCATCCTATCAATGCCCCACTGTAACCTCTGGCATCTCTCCGCACTATCCACAATGCGGAACAAATCTCAAAGTAAATGCCCTGCTTTTGATTTATTTCCATTTCCTTCCGAGAGATGTTGAGGGAGGAGGAGGGGTAGGAGACGTTTGTGAAGCGGTTTCCTGCGGCCAAATCTGATGTATCGCTGGGAAGTAGGAGGAAGCCGCTCGGCCCATTGGCTGGGTGCCGGCTCCCCGGGAAGGGTTCCCGACAGAAGGGGGGAAGGGGGATATTATTGAAAGAATAAAATTGTGTGACAGGAGGTTTGTCCCCGTGCGGGACGGTGGGGTGGACAGCGAGGACCTCATCTGTAGAAATGACCGATCCCACGGTAATTGCGAGCAGAGGGATTCACCACATTGGTAGGCAAACGCCAGCAGAATTTTGACCTGTAAGTGGGGCTAATGGTCTGTGGAAAGTGTGTAAAGGAGAGGATTTGCGGGTCGATGGAACGGCCCGGGGTCTTATTGAATGAGAGGACGGGCTGAAGTGGCCGAATGGACTGTTCCTGTACCTGTTGTCTGTGTGTATAAAGAGAAGGAACAGTCAAACCCTTTTGGGGCCTGCAGGATTTCCCAGTGGGTGTTGTAGGAACCGGGGCTTGGAGCCCTGTTGTTTCCAAATTCTGTCAACAATTTGGCCGAGGGGCCGAATTCAACATTTCCAAGTCTATTGCTATATATATAATATGTAATTCTATATTGGTAATGACAGAGAATTGCATAATTTATGTTCTTTGTCTTATCTGAATGTACTTGCCCGCGATGCTGATGCTACTTGGTGTTTCTCAGTACCTGTACCTGTGCACCTGGCAATAAATTCAACTTGGTGTTTCTCAGCACCTGTACCTGTGCACCTGGCAATAAATTCAACCTGGTGTTTCTCAGCACCTGTACCTATGCACTTGGCAATAAATTCAACCTGGTGTTTCTCAGCACCTGTACCTGTGCACTTGGCAATAAATTCAACTTGGTGTTTCTCAGCATCTGTACCTGTGCACTTGGCAGTAAATTCAACAGGGCTAGAAAAATACTCAGTGAGATTTGAGTTGTGACGGTCATCTTGGCATCCTGGTAGGTCAAATGTAAAGAGCGGGTACACTGCTAAATACAAGACCCTTAAGAGTGTTGATGGACAGAGACATCTTGGTGTCCAAGTTCATCGCTCCCTGAATGTGGCTGCATCGACTGATAGGGCGGTGAAGAAGTCAAATGGAATGCTTGTATTTATTAGTCGAGGCAGAACATTAACACAGTGCAACAAAGCAGTATGGTCACAGAGAAAGTGGGCTGCAGGTAGTCATATGGTACAACGTCACATCTTGTTATACCGGGGACCATTCAAGTTGCCTGTAAAAGCTCAGTGAAATAGTCCTCCAGACTGGCTGCATGTTTTCTGTTTTTTTTTGTGTTATCTTCGACCCGACAGGTGCGTGAGGAGTGAGAATATCCAGGCCTGCTGTATGTGTTGATGATTATTTCTTTATCAGCGTCTCAGCTATCGAAGCCGGTTACGAGCTCGAGTGCGGGAGGAAGAACTGGCAGCGGCCCAGCTGTGGGATGTTAAGGTCCGGAGATCTCTCAGCACGGAGTAATGGTTTCCATGAGGTTGGGAAATTCTGCACATCAGTACGCTTTTGGTATCAGCTATCAAGGACCAGTTTTGGGGGTATTGAATGGCACAGAATGAAATAGGGTGAACTCAGATTGCGTCCTCTCAGGGGAAATCATTCCTGACAAGTAGATTGGAATTCTTTGCGGAAACATGGGTCAAGATTGGCAAAAGGGAGTCAACGGATGATAAGTCGATTGATCTGAATCTGAATCTGATGCCAGAGGAGGAGGAGTGAATGCAGGGAATCTGGGTGAATGAGTGGTTTAGTGGTTTATGAGCATATATTGTTCAACGCCCGCTTTGGATGGCAGTGTTGTCCATGTCCAGGGATGCTGATGAGGGAGGAGGTGTAGGTACTGCAGGGGAATGTGTCACTGATCTCGAGTGTGGGGTTCGAGTGATCGGAAACGGAAGGGGATCTCACGTGATGGAATGGCAGAGCAGGGTCAGGAGAGGAGGAGTGATGTATCGGAAATGCCCTGTTCCCATTTAGACGGTAGTTGCATCTTTCAAGTATTTATAGCTCGTTTCCCGAGTGTGGATATGTTCGCCGGGAAGCTTCGTAGGGATATCCTAAGCCAGGCAAATGACTTCAAACGCTCATGAAGCAGAATGCTCCCTTTAACAATTACATCTACTTCGTGACTCTCTGCATGCGGTAGGTGACACGCCTAGGGGTAAAGTTGGTTCTCTGGTGCGATCAGTATTAAATGGGACGGATGGCCTTTTCTCCCAGCCGTTTTACAAAATGGAGGTTACTTGGTAGTCTGACCGGCACACTCGGCTTGAATTTTTGTCAATTTGTCCTTCACAGTGAAGATGCATGCACTCATTCGCCAATTCGGTGGTCCTCATTCCAACCTCTCCAGCATAATTTCCAATTGATACATTCCAAGCTCTCGCTTATCCTTTTATGTCTTAATTCCTGTTCGTCCTGGTCTTCTGTTGTCAGCCTGAATCGCACAAGTGCACTGTAGAGATCTCACGTGACCATCCAAAGCCAAATCTTCAGCCCAGTTCATATGCTGATCCTTCCGCCCTGTTTAATAACTCACCGGAGATCTAATCCATGTCTCATCTCCCACTCTCTGTCCCCTATTGGTGACACTTCCCGTGCCGCTAAGCATCGCTCTTTTCACACAGGCCCTCCGATATTTTATTTTCTTCATGTACTTCAGTCGAATCCAATTCCTAACTGTCCTGATTAAACGTTCCTGCAGCCAGTAAGTGACAGTGGGACTGGACGGGTGATAGGATAGAAGGGCAGTCCTGCAGAAGGAAGATCCGCGTGATGGCTTAACGAGAGCAGGTATACGGGGAGACTGTTAAAGAAATACCGGAGTTGCAGGAAAGATGAGAAAGGCAGTTCAGACTGTGGCAAAGACCTGACAGTAGATGAGCGGTGTTGTGAATGTCCAGCTCGTCCAGCAGGGCATGTAGGGAGAAAGAAGTTGTGTTCAAGGGAACTCTACCGGACTCTGTCCGATGCTGGCTGAAATAGAAGAAAGCGGTTTGTTCAAAGTGTTGAAATTGACGCTGAGTCCTACAAGTTGCAACGCGCGCAGACGGACGGCGGGCTGCGTCCCGCTGGTGACTCTGAAATCCTCCAGAAAGGTTCAAGAATTAGGTCTGAGTGAGATGAGGAGCAGCAGTGACAGGTAACTGGAGCATACGGAGTCCCGAGTTCATTATCTTCTCCACTATCCCGAACGGGGTGTCAGGTCACCTTGGTGAGACGGCGGAAGGGTAAACAGTCGTATAACACTGTGACTGTGAGCCGGGCGACAAAAGAACCAGAGGGGCTACAGTGAATGTTGGCGGTTCTTACTGACGACGAGGTGACAGACAGAAGCCAATCTCTTCAGGCTGCTCCTACAATAGGAAGGACCGTTGTGAACGGCTGCCGTAGGTTCTAGTAGACAATGTCCAACCCCTGTAAGGTAACAGTGCATTGGGTTCCGTTCTCTGCTCTTTCCTGACAACAGAATTTTACCCTGAATAATGACTCAAAAATGTTATCAATCACGTCGGTCAGGTTAAATGCTCATTAGTTCCCCAGCTTCTTAGGCATGGATCACATTTACCAATTTCCAATCCCTTAGGAGTCTCCATGACTCCAGTGTTTCTGAAAAGCTCACTACTATTCATGTCCTCCCTCAGAACTCTGGACAGTAGCAAGTTGGTCCAGGTGATTTACTCCCGTTGGGGAGTTTCGGCATCCCCAACAACGTCTTCTTATTTACTGACATCGGCCCTCACCTGTGTCCACTGAATCTCCTGAATGTGGGGCAAAATCCAGGTTTCTTCACTTTTGAAGACTGACATGGCGATCTTACTTACTTCCTCCGCTATGTAGCTTAGAAACATAGATAGAAACAAATATCTATTGCACAGTATAGGTGCTTCGGCCCACAAAGCTGTGCCGAATATGTTCTTATCTTAGAAATTACCTCGGGTTACCCATAGCCCTCTGTTTCTCTGAACTTCATGTACCTGTCCAGTAGTCTCTTAAAAGACCCTATCGTATCTGCATCACCACCGTCGTCGGCAGCCCATTACACAACTCGACACTCCCTGCGTAAAGATCTTACCCCTGACATTTCCTCTGTACCTACTTCCAAGCATCTTAAACCTATGCCCTCTCGTGCTAGCCATTCCAGCCCTGGGAAAAAAAGCCTCTGACTATCCACACAATCAATGCTTCTCATTATGTTCTTACGTCCATCAGGTCACCTCTCCTCCTCCGTCGCTCCAAGGAGAAAAGGCGGAGTTCACTCAACCTATTCTCATACGGCAGGCTCCCCAATCCAGGCAACATCCTTGTAAATCTCCTCTGCACACTTTCTATGGTTTCCAGATTCTTCCTATAGTGAGGCAACCAGGACTAAGCACAGTACTCCAAGTGAGGTGTGACCAGTAGGTGCAACATGACCTCTCAGCTCCTCAGCTCAACCCCACGATTGATGAAGGCTAATGTGCCGTGTGTTTTCTGAATGCCAATCATCCTTCACAGCAGTGTTGAGTGCCCCATTGACTCGGACCCACAAATCCCTCTTGTCCTCCACACTGCCATGAGTCTTACCATTAATACTATACTCTGCCATTATATTTCACCGACCAAAATGAACTACGTCACACCGATCTGGGTTAAATCCCATCTGCTATTTCTCAGCCCAGTTTTGCATCCTACCAATGCTCCGATTTAACATCTGACAGCCCTCCAAACTTTTCTGTTACAAATGTGGAGAAGCGGGGGTGTGAAGGACAGGAAAACCTTCAGAAAACAATTCAGCGGTTAATCAAACAGCGACGAAAAGAGATCAAGCTACGGAGGGACCCAGTAAAGGAACAGGCTGACGTCACGGAGAGGATTAGTGTATCAAAGGAAACAGTACTAAACTACAAAACACTCTTCCTGAAGGGCTAGTGAGACTATACTCTGGTGTATCTCTACGGACTGAAGGTGCTTATGCTAGAGCCACAGTGGACACAGGTTCTGAAATTACTCTGCTTTGTAGATCCTGTTCCGACCGGCATCGGGCGCACTTACCATTGTCGTCACTGAGTGCCCCTGAGATTCCGGGGCTTAGTACCGGTGAGTATCCATACAATGGTTACGTGTTGTTGAAGCTGGTGTTTACGGAGCAGATGTTGGAGTAACTGAGATTATTGACACACTAGTCTTGCTCTACCCGGATCCGATTGAGAAGGATGGAGCTTCTATTCTTGTGGGAACAAATACTGCCAATGTGAGAAGGCTCCTGGGAGCATGCGGGAGAGAAATGGAAAGATCATTTTGAACCCCTTGTCCATTCATCCTGTGTACAGAGCTGCTTTTGAGAAGGTGCCAGTTCCTGCCAAGTAGTATGATGAACGGAAAGGAGGAACTGTGAGCTACACCCAGTCTAAACCTATCAACTTCTGTACTGGGCTTAGCTAGAGTAACGGAAATCCCTGCATTTACCGGCGTGCTCGAGGAATACAAAAGGGGATTAAACTGAGAAAATGTTGGAATGCGAAGAAGTATTTTCTACTGACAGTTCTGATTTTGATTTCTCCGATAGTACCTGCCGCACTATTAGAGCAACGGAGAACACGCCTTTCTGAGAGAAGTCTTGCCGGTTGCTTCCAGCAAAGTTCCAAGATGCTTTTCAGTACCCGCTGAAGCCACCGGAACACACGAGTGATAGATATGGGGAGACAACCTCTAGTAGTCAGGAAGGGTCAAATAGGGACATTAATAGGGTAAACACTCAATTTTCCCGATGACCGTGAGTAGAGAAACACTCAATCTTCTGAATTGTCGTGCGTAGAGGCCGAGAGCCATCAAATGCTCCAGCTATCAGTCTTTCCATCCTGAATTAATTTCTAAACCACCTTTGAAATGTCTCCAATGATAGCACATCCTTTCTAAGACAAGGGCCTCCAAACTGCTCACAATACTCACAGTAAGGCCACACCATGTACATTTTAATGCCTCAAGATTATATTACATTCTTCCATCAATGTTTGCTAACATCTCATTTGTCTTCCTGACCACTTTCGCTAACTAAGAAATTCCCCTCAGGGAATTCAGCATGAACACTCTTAAGTACCTTTGCACTTCAGATTTTCCACTGTTCTGTAGGTTCAGAAAATAGCCTGAACTTTATTTATTTTGCCGAAGTGCGGAAGCACTGTTAATCCCTGACAGTGTGTTCTATGTGCTACTTTTTTGCCCATTCTCCTAATCTGTCCAAATCCTTTTGCAGCTTCTCTACGTCCTGCAGAGTTTCTTCACCTTCACCTATCTTCATCTAGTCCTCAAACCTGCCCGTAAAATCATCAATTCCAACATCCAAATCATAAAGATGTAAAGTAAAGGTGTCCATCCATCAATTGTATTGCATCCTGCTGTTCTATTTTACATTGTGCTACCTCAATTGTAATTTCCTTTTTGTTTAATCTAATACGCTTATCTTGTCCAGATTTTATTTTTTATAACTTTCGAAATCATTTTTACTACCTGTATTAAACGTTTCAGCTTTACGCGAATAATTTCAAATCGTTCATGTTCGATCCTCCATCAAGGTGTAATTCATTTGTTTGTCTCTGAGAGGGTGTTTAAATCTGAAGAAATTCTGGTGGGCTTCGTAGTCGCCCAGGATTATTGCGTAAAATAACAATTAATGTTGTTATTATCATTATTATTTCGTTTGACTTCTCACAGTTTGTTGTGTTATACACATCAGGTGTTTTGACCGTCCTGTTACTGCGGTCCTTCAACGATTTTATTGTGTTCCTTGGATATCCGCGGGAAGGTGAATTTCATTTTTGTACATGGTGATATATGTATATAGATTTGCTGTGATGCAGAATTTACTTTCCGCTTTTAACTTTGAACCACTTGGGCCGAAGGTTCTTTTCCACGCTGTATGTATTAAAACATATGCTTTGTAAAAAAAAAAAAAAAGTGTGTCCTATTAAACCACAGAAAGGGAATATAATACAGTCCGGAATGATCAATCCGATATTCCCAAGTGCAGAGTGGCGTTAAACGCACGACACTGAGCTCCGCGGCAGATGTACAGGTATGCTTAAGAACGACGATGTAAAATGCCTTTTCATTATAGCGACCAACAACATGTCTGAATGGAACCGATGTCATTCTGTCCAACAAATAGCCATGGCTGAGACGGTGACACAGACACTCTTCACCGAATCCTCTTTCTCTTCAAACTCGGCTGCCTAAATCCGATGTAATGTGACCCATTGTACTGCTGTCTGCTGTGACTAAAACAAAACCTTTATCTTTCTTGCGTCTTTCTCATCCTCCCAATCCATGCTTTGATCGCTGCAATAAAATTAGTGATTGCATTATCAAAACACCAATTGTAAAAGACAACAGTTGTCAGGAGTGGGATTCGAACCCACGTCTCCAGGTGGAGACCAGAACACTCGCGTCTATTATTAAACGACTTTCTCGGCTTAAGTCTGGCGCCTTAGACCACTCGGCCACCCTGACAACTCTCTTCAAACCCACATGAGCAGCTGTGTTTCATAATAGAGTGAACGACTACATTGGTGAGAGAGCATACATACAAACACTCACTATATGGTGGGATTTGAAATGAAAATGGAGTGATGCTTTGTCTCAGGTTTTCCAGCATGTGAGAATTTAAAGCTCACAGCAGCACAGCGCGCTGGAACTGGTAATGCACACAGTTTAGGTCATCTGTCATAGAAAGGATGACGAGGCTTTGGAGAGTGTGCAGAAGAGATTTAACAAGATGATTCCTGAATTAGACAGTTTGGTTTTGCAATAACGAGAGCTTCAACCATCTTGTGTTGTTTTTCCCTCTGGAGCAGCAAGGCTGAGTGTGAATCTGATAGACGTCTCTTAGATTTTGGGAGGCATAGATAAAGGTAGAGCACACAGAAGCTGTCTCCATCCCAGAGCTGATATGTCTTATATCATAGGGCATACATTTCAACTAAGAGGGGAAGTTTTAAAGAAGACGTGACAACACCCTATCACTCAATGTTGGCAAGACCAAGGACAGATTGTGGTCTTGAGGAGAGGGAAAACCACAGGTCCATGAGCCATTTCTCATTGGAGGAAGTAATTTTAAATTGGTAGGTATTAGTATATCCTCTACTTTATCAGGAGACTTCAGGGATTCACCATGGCCTCAAAAACCTAGATGAACGTCTACAGATGTGTAGTAGAGAGTGGATTGTCTGCCTGCATCAGGACTTAGCACGGAAATAACATTACCTTTGAAGGAAAATCTTCAAAAGGTTAGTGGATTCGGCCCAGTCCGTCACGGGTAAAGCACTACAAAACATTCAGCACATCTGCATAACGCTGTCATCGGAAAACTGCATCCACCACCAGAGGTCCTCACCAACCAGGACATTTTCTTTTTACGCTGCTGCCATTAGGTAGAAGGTAAAAAGAGCATCAGGACTCGCACCGACAGGTGCAAGAACAGTTTACACTCACGTCCCCATCCATTGACTATTCCGACAGCCAATGATTTCACTTTAAACACTATTCTATATTGATTAGATGAGTATCCTAGGACCTCAGCAGACCAGGCAGCATCTGTCAAAAAGAATACACAGTCGACGTTACGGGCCAAGATACTTCTCCATGGGATTGTTTCTGAATAAATCGCTCACCCAAAAATCGGTGTACGATGATCTGTTGTACTGTGATAAGCAGTGTCAAAAAACACAATCTATTCTACCGTTTTCCTAATCCACACTAAGAACCTACGTTTTGTTGCAGAAATAACATCATTTGGATTAAATGTTTAACAACAAAAGATGTCAGGAGTGGGATTCGAACCCACGACCCCAGCTGGAGACCAGAACACTCGCGTTTGTCGGAAGGATTTTCATACCTTGAGTCTGGCGCCTTAGACCACTCGGCCACCCTGACTACTGTTGTGTTTGGGAACGGAATGAATCCCTGATTTGAAGGCAAAGTTATTTACGCACAAACACACATATCATCCCGCTAATCGGAAATGAACGCGAGCTTGTTACAGTTTCGCAGATTAGGCATCTTCTTTGGGAAGTGAAGCAAAATAATTACAGATCGAAGACTCGTGAGACGCGTCTCAGCAAGAATTTGGGAAGGAGGTTTGCTGAGATGAATGAGAACGCTTGGAAGACTCATTATTTTTACATGTAGTGAAGCGGGGAGGAAACGTTAATAGACCGTATTGAATCTGAAAACATTGAGTGCGAGTTGATCATGACAACGTCAACAGAAACTGAACACAGTTCAATTATATCTCGCAACGCTGCTTTACAGATGGATGTTAGTAACTGAACTATAAAGCTCAATAGTCTGATGACTGTGGAAGAAAGTGAAGCTGCGATTAAGTTCACAAGAACATAAGATATCGTGCAGAAAGGCCATTCGGTCCGCTGTGTCTGTTCATCATTCTATCATGGATGAGTTATTACAGTCAGAATGTTGTTCAGGCTTGTAGGTCAATGTTTACTCTGATGGAGAGGAGACAGAAGCAGGGTGTTTTGCACTGTAGAGCAGCGGCCTTTCTGAAAGATGAGACGCTTAAGAGAACGTATTTCGCTCGGGTTTGCTAATCCTGAGATAAATGCACAGAAGACATTAAAGTAAGGCAGGGACAAGGGGACGGCCATCGCCGGAGTGGAATGCTCCTCGCGGGATGTGGAAAGGCGGGGAGACTTCCATGGTTCCTGATGACAACAGCTGCGAGAAGTACACAGAGCTGCAGCTGGTAACAATCTGCAAGGTGCAGATTCTATGAGGTGTTTGAGTTGAATCTAGATGAACCCCGGTTCACTGGGGGCCGCAGGCGTGATGGACTAGGACATATAAAGTGGTAGATACAGTCAGGGTGCAGGACACAGGAAACTGGGTGACAGTCAGGAAGGGGAAAGGGTTTAGAGAGCCAGTGCAGACTATCCCTATGGCCATCACCCTCACCAACACCTGGTTGCCGTTTGTGGTTGGATGATCTAGCAGGGGAAAGCCACAGAGGTCGGATCTCTGGCACTGTGTCTGGTTCTATGCCTCAGAAGGGAAGGGGAAGAACAGATTCCTGGATGTTATGTTGCCTCCCGGGTACCAAGGTCCGAAACAACTTGGATCAAGTCCTGAATATTCTTCAGTAGGACCGTGAGCAGCCAGCAGCTGTGGTCTATTAAGGACCAATGACATCGGTAAGAAGAGCGACGAATTTCTGCAATGGAAATTCAGAGAGTTAGGTGCTGAGATGGAGGGCAGGATCTTCGGGGTTGTGACAGCGACACGTGACGCGTCCTAATCAGGCGATAAATGGAAACATGATACATATTAACACGTGGCTAAGGGTTTGGTGTAGGAGGGAGGCCATACGAGTTTTCGATCACTGATCTCTCTTCCATGGAAGTTAAGACCTATGGATAAAGACTTTTCGTGCGTGAACTGAAAGTGCATTAATATCCTGCCGGAAGGTTAGCGAGTGCTGCATGATTAGATTTAAACTACATTTGCACGGGGGATGGGAACCAGGGTGCCAGAACAGCTGGTGAGGAGATTGTGCAGACACGTTGATAAGGTCTCAGACAACGTCAGGAATGCAATCGTTGAGCAAGGTAGGACTAATGTTCTGAGCTGCGCATACTTCAGTGGTAGAAGTATCGGAGAAAAGGCCGATGACTCAGGGCTTGGATCAAAACCCGGAATCATGGTACTTTGCCGTTAAAGAGACTTGGTTGCAGTGGAGTTTAGTGTGACAGTTCAGTATTTCGGAGTTCCTTTGTTTCAGAAGCGATAGAGCGGGATGGACTAAAAGAGAAGGAGTAGCGTTAATAGACAGGGGGAATGTCACGGCTGTCTTCCGCCAGGACAGATGCAGAATTCGACTATTGAAGTTTTATTGATGAAACTGAAAAAGAGGAAAGGTATGATCACATTAATAGGGATAGATTACTGACCGCCCAATAGTCAGTGGTTTTAGACGGTCAAATTTGAGGATATATCGCTGTCTGTCGCTAGGACATTACGGTTGTTAGAGTTGGTGCTTCTGACAGTCCGCACGTTGACTGTTAATTCTACACTTTTAAAGGACTAAATAGGTTAGAGTTAGTCCAATGTGTTCAAAAATTCTCTTCCCCTTCATCAGTGTGCAGACGTCCCAAGGAGAACGCGTGCAATATTTGATCTGCAATTATGAAATGACAGAGACTGTGCAAGAGAAATAAATTTGATTTATCGAACACCTTGTAGCTCCTGATCACAATGCCATTGACTTCAAAGTAAATATGGACAAAAAAAGATCGTTCTAGTCCGTGCATGGAGATTTTTCATTGCGGAAAGTTCAATTTTGACGGTATCAAAAACCGTTTAGCAAGTGTCTATTGGAGCCGGGATGTTTTCTGGTCAGTGGGACGCGTTCAGAAATGAAATTCGGAGCGTACAAAGCTCATATGGGCTGTCAGCATAAAAGGTAAAGATAACAAGAGTAAATAACCTTGGTTTTCAAGAGATATTGATTTCTTGCACCTCACTTCCGATGCGGGCAGAGACGGACGAGGAAACCGACTGTGATTTGGCTTATGTTTCCGTTAAAGACACGTAGGCATCTGTGGAAGAGTTTTGGGAGAGTTTGGCTCCATCCTGCTCTGTCATTTCTGAAACAAAGAAACTCGAAAAACTCTCGCTACCAATGGGGTTTCAGAGGTCATCCTTGGAGCAAGATCCCGGGGCAATTGCAGCACCCAATTTGTTAGAAATCAAATCCGTTTACAAGTATTTCAAAGAGGTTTCAGTGAGGGAAATTTCTCGACTCTTCCACCACATAGAGCCTACGCCTGGGCAGCAGATCACTGTCAGGTCCGTGTCCTCCGCGGGGTTGATTATACGCGTGGAAGATGACATCCTATGACATTCAGCGACAGAGCACCTCGAGTTCCTTATCATGCACTTCGGCCTTATAAACGCGCCAACAGTTTACCAGGCATTTATAAACGACGTGCTCCTGATCATGGACTTTTATTCAAGCTGAAGAATTCTGATTTTCCCGTAACCACAATATATGTTTTCGGCTTCATCATCTCTAACGCAATCGCAAGAGGGACTCTCGTAAGTTGCAGGCAATCGGATGCTGACCATCACCATTCACTGGTGAGCACTGCTAAGCAGTGCTAATTCCTGGAATTTGACAACTTTTATCTAACGATTATCAGAAACTTCAGTTCAGTGGCGGATCCGCTGACGGCTCTAAACAGGAGATCCATTGTCCTTTTGTTTGGACTACCGAGACAGAGACTGCGTCGCTCAAGGAGTTGTCAGGTTGTTGCTGATTTCAGCATATTTGTACACGTACTGAGTGAATAAACACTTCTCCTTCGGCTTGCATTGTTTCAAATCGACAGTCCTTTACAAACACTAATACACAAAATGAATGCAGAGAACATACAACAGTTATATTTGAGAAGCAGCCCAATGGTGTCTATTATGGATCTTCGTCCACATATCATAATCAGTAAAAATGGGGTTCTATACAATTGATAAATGATTAAAATATTGAAATAGAACAGGAATATTCAAATTGAAACCAGTCTGGAGCAGTTACTTTTACCTCGGGACTGTGTTAGCTCATTATGTTAACAATTATTCCTTATCGCCTTCCTAAACACGAATCTCAGTGTCGACTTATAATTGCTAATCACATCCCTTGCCAAGCCGCTCGCTGATGGGCTGAAGATCAGAATGAAGTCCCACGGACGGGATCACCAGAAGTAGAGGGCAGTACGAAACTTCCAGAACTCCCAAACAGATCTTAGATACAGTGACTGATGTGACCGGTGGCATTGGTTCTCAGTTTGACTCCCTGTTAACATCAATGGATCTGGGGTTGAAAGAGTGAAGAGCTTTAAGTTCCTCGGCTTAAACATCACCGAGGATCTGACGTGGTCTGTACATACCGGCTGTGTGGCGAAAACGGTACAACAGCGCCTCTATCACCTGAGACCTCTGAAGAAGTTTGGGATGGACTCCCAAATTCTAAGAACTTTCTACAGGGACACAATGGAGAGCATCCTGACTGGCTGCGTCACTACCTGCTATGCAAACTGTACTTCGCCCAATCGCAGGACTCTGACATCCCTGTGCGTCTGTAGATATGAACGTCCGACTCTTCAGGACAATTACAAAGACAGGTGTCTAAAGAAGGTCCGAAATATCATTGGAGACCCGAGTCACCATGACCACAAACTGCTCCAGCTGCTATCATCCGGGGAACAGCATCACAGCATAAATGCCACGACCAACAGGTTCCGGGATATCTTCCACCATGCCATCAGGCGGTTTAATTCGTGCTGAAGCAACTGTATTTCCATGTTATATTGACTATCCTGGTGTACATAATACTTGTTATAAATTACAAAAATTACAAGTGTTACATACCTCGTGGGTATCTTGTGACTGTCTTATGATCATGATGTCATTGAGTTTCTTGTGAGCATAATGTAATGGTCTTGTGATGGTGGGGTGATGTAATTTTCTCGCCAGTGTGAGGTCACGTGATGACATGTTATCAGCAGGTATTTAACTGGAAACCTCTGTTGTTACGCTGTTGATTCGTTGTTTGGTTCGTCAGTTACTCCGTTATGCTGCGTATTCGTCTCATGACGCAGTTTCGTTTAAAGTGGAGTTTTACTTTCTATTCTAAGATCTTACTGAGGTACGGGACCCTGAAGGATTGAGTAAAGTTGGTGTCGTACGAGGATTTAATACAGGATCGACCTTATTGATTCTCGTTCAGAAATAGTGACTTGTATCTGAGATATCTCCTGTAAGATCAGGAAGGTTTGTGCAGTGAACATTCGTCAGAATTAGGTTCCTTTAAGCTGTTTTATTTCCTCCGTCGTGAATTCTTTGGACGGGATCAGCAGTAACGTCACGTCTTCGAAGGAATCCGTTTCCAGAGAAGTCTCTCCTTATTGACCGTGTAAATCACTTGGACTTTCGAACTTGCCATGTTAAGACTGTGTTCGAATTTACCACTTTAAGAACTGTACCAGAGTTGCCGTACAGCAGTTAACTTCCAGTTAAGATAGTCGTTTGAATACTTTTCACTATTGTTGAGCAGAGTTTAATAATTGTTTATGTTTGTTTATAAAACTTGACTCAATGATATATTCATTGTTGCTACTCATGTGACAAAATTTGGGGCTCGTCCGCCATTGTTCCGATTTTGAGCTTAAGTGCTTGTTTAGTTATCAATCTGATTTGGAAAAGGGAAATGCCTGATTCTTTTGTTTGATTGGTCTGTGGGTGATGTACAGGTTTAGGTGCCCACACGGATTTTAGTGAATGAGCACAGATTCGAGTGTCTTGGCGAATTTGGATTTGCACAAGTTTTGGGTATGCATGGGGATTCGGCATGTACGATAATTTATTAATAAATGCACTTTCAATTTTGTACTTGGTTCTTATTGTTTGTTAAAGGTCGATTTTATGAACTGTTTTAAGTTATCGTTGTTCAAGTATAATCTTACGCCTATGTCTGATTAGCAGCGAGTATGCGAGCGCAAACGGATTTGAGGCGGCCGAAGGATGAGGTGGTGTGGGTATATTTAATTCATAGAAACCTGACTAACAAATACACTCTGAAGTTTGAACTTTGTTCTTGCTATTATTTCAATGTGAGCCAGCTGCTTTGTGAACTGTTGGAAATATTCTTGCTCTGGAATAATCCTCTGTTCCTGTGGGTGTGTCAGTCGATTTGGAGGTGCAGGCAGATTTGATGACGTGCAAAGGTTTAGGAGAATTTCGGCAACTAGGTGCGCACAGGGATTTTAGGGTTGCGTGTGGATTTCGGACCTCTCCCCGATCTGGTGGTGCTTTCGGATTTGGAGGCTGTGCGAGATTGGTGATCTATTAGAAAACACGGTTGCACAGGGATTTAGTGTTCCGTACGGATTCTGGGTGCACACGAATATGGGGGTGAGTGAGGATGTGGGGATGTGGACGGGTTTAGGTGTGTATCGGCGCATATGGGTGCACATGGATTTGTTGAATGCCAGTGGATTTGGGTTTCTTGGTTTTTGACGAATCTCAAAGTCTTTTCATTTATAAGGCCTCCAATAATAACAGCACTTTAAATTTGGATTTTGTTCTTGCTATTTCTGTAAGCTGGAGGTTGCTACTTGGTGAACTATTTGAAATATCCTCGTCTGGGATAACGACGGGGTATTGTTGGGTTCGGAATTCGCATCGATACGGTGCGCACACGGAATTGGAGTACACGTGGATTTGTGGGTGTTGGTTGGTTTGGGTTAATGACAAATAACAAGGTTGTTTCGTTTACAGATATTTTAATAAATAACATTGAGCTTTGCTCTCGCTATTTTCAATGTGGATAAAGCTATCTTGTGAAAAGATTGAAACGATCCTTGCTCTGGGAAAAAAATGTACACTCGGATTTGGGGGTGCACAGAAATTTGGGGATGTGTACGGCCAGTTTGAGTGCACATCGATTTGGATGTGTCGGTGGATTAGGGGCTGTGTCGAATCTCAAAGTCGTTTCGTTTATAGGTACGTACTTTAATAATAAATTTACATAGGACTTAGAGCATTGTTCCTGATTATTGAAGGTGGAAGCAGCTATTTTGTGAACCGTTTCACATGACACTTGCTTTTGGAAAATCTAGCGTGTATGTGGAGCTGTCGGCGGGTTTGGGGTGCACTTGTACTTTGGTGTGCGCTCCGATTGGTGATGTGCGCAGATTCAGGCGCCCGTTGTCAAATATAGAGTTACAAACGGGTTTGGACTTACACCCAGATTTAGGGTGTGTCAAACCATCTGGAGTCGAAGCCGACTTTTGGGGTCTTGCGGAATTTTAATTCCAAAACGGTCATTTACTGAACTCATTGAAATGATTCCTGCTCTGAAATAATCTATTATGCAAGTTGGGGATGTCAGCATGTTTGCACTGCGCACTTGTTCGGGGATGGCGCAGATTAAGGGCGGTGTCGGCAAATATGGGATGCACTCCGATTTAGGTGTCTGTTGGTGGATTTCCGGAATCTCACAGAGTTTTGTTGTCTGTCGATTAGTAGTTCTGACTTATCTAAATTTTGTTTCATTTACAGATACTTTCATAATAGACACATTTCGAACACCAACAATATTCTTGTTACTTTATGGTGGCGGCAGCCAATTTGTGAAGTTTGAAATGATCTTTGCTCTGGGATCCGCTGCTGTGCATCTGGGGGCGTCAGGGGGTTCGGAGTGCTCATCAATTTGTGGGTGAACACTTGGGATGGGCACATATTTCTTTGTAAACATGCATTTGTGGGTGCACACGGATTTGGGCCTGCGTGCGGATTTATGGGTGTGCTCTGAAATATGGGGGTGGACACGGATTGGTATCTGAGTACAGATTGGGGTGTCACTGCAGATTTAGGGATGCACACGAATTTGGGTGTGCATGCGGATCTGGGATGTTGGTGTTATTGGCACTATGACGAACATCATTTATACACATATTTGGGGTACCTGCAGATTTGGAGGTATGAAGAATCTCGGGGCTGTTTCGTTGAGGCAGCTATTTTGTGAGCTCCCTGAAATAGTTCTTGCTCAGGTGGAAGTGTCGGAGAATCTGGGCGGACAAGTATGTGGACGCATGTCGGTTTGTGAACGCACGCCGATTTGAGCTGCCTGGGGCTGTGGGTGTGCACGCTGATGTGGGCGTTGCTTGCTTGCGGATTTTGGTGCACTTGAATTGAGGGTGCGCAGTGGTCTGTGTATCATCAACTGTTCTGTCTGGTATGGGTGGGCGTGGGAGTGGCTACTGCACAGGACCGAATGAAGCTGCAGAGGGTTGTAAATGTAATCGGCTCCATCTTGGGTACCAGGCTACAAAGTACCCATGACATCTCCAAGGAGCAATGGCTCAGGAAGGCAGCGTCCATTATTAAGGACCTCCCGCACGCATAGCCATACCCTTTTCTCACTGTTACCTTCAGGCTGGACGTACAGAAGCCTGAAGGCATACACTGCCAACCGATTCCTGAACGGACACGACCTCACTTTTTAAAATATGTTATTTCTGTTTTTGCACCGTTTATAATCTATTCAAAATAAGTATGCTGTAATGCTTATTTATTTTTATTATTGTTATTATTTTTGTTTTATTTTCTTTCTTTTTTTCCTTTTAGATTTTGTACTCCATTGAACTTCTGCTGCTAAGTTTCACGACACATGCCCGTGGTAATAAACATGATTCTGATTCTGATTCAATTGTTTTTTTTTCTTTGCAATTCACAACTCCTCCATTTTTTCTATCATCTACAAACTTACTAACCAGTTTGTCCAGATTTCACTCTAAGTCATTTATAGACACTCAGTGTGGCGACCTTATGAGGTAAATCACGTTGTCAATAGGGTGACGACTGATTATACTAAACGTTCATGGTATTCTTCTGTTGTAGCACAACCTCCTTAATTTTAGATATGTTATGCTTTCAGCGATGTTCTCCTTCCCAACACCATTGTAAAATGTGGTTATTTTAGTTACTGTTTCCTTGCTGTCCGCTTCAAACACCCTGTTCGTTCTCTTTTGATCTGCCTCATTAACAAGAACTGCCACTCACTAGGTTGTTGTTTGCTTTTCGTACCCAGAGACTGTTGTGAGTGAAACTCGCAGGAGGTCAGCTGTTGCTGAGATCTTCAAAAACAGCACTTAAAGTCAACGTTCTCAAGGGATATTGCAACTCTGATAAAGAAGAAGAGAGAGTTGTATGACACGTATAAGAAGCAGGGAGTAAATAAGGTGCTTGAGGAGTATAAGAAGTGCTAGAAAATACTTAAGAAAGAAATCAGGAGGGCTAAAAGTAGACATGAGGTTGCCTTGGCAGTCAAAGTGAAGGATAATCCAAAGAGCTTTTGCAGGTATATTAAGAGTAAAAGGATTGTAAGGGATAAAATTGGTCCTCTTGAAGATCAGAGTGGTCGACTATGTGCGGAACCAAAGGAAATGGGGGAGATCTTAAATAGTTTTTTTACGTCTGTATTTACTAAGGAAACTGGCATGAAGTCTATGGAATTAAGGGAAACAAGTAGTGAGATCATGGAAACTGTACAGATCGAAAAGGAGGAGGTCCTTGCTGTCTTGAGAAAAATTAAAATGGATACATCCCCGGGGCCTGAAGGGTGTTCCCTCGGACCTTGAACGAGACAAGTGTTGAAATTGCAGGGGCCCTGGCAGAAATATTTAAAATGT
The DNA here is from genome assembly GCF_030028105.1 of Mobula birostris. Classification (NCBI taxonomy): domain Eukaryota; kingdom Metazoa; phylum Chordata; class Chondrichthyes; order Myliobatiformes; family Myliobatidae; genus Mobula; species Mobula birostris. The sequence goes on from NC_092382.1 coordinate 74,067,446, forward strand.
CGCTGTCTACAGGTGAGGTGCCGGAGGATTGCAGAATGGCTCATGTTGTTCCGTTGTTTAAAAAAGGATCGAAAAGTAATCCGTGAAATTATCGGCCAGTAAGTTTAACGTCGGTAGTAGGTAAGTTATTGGAGGGAGTACTAAGAGAAAGAATCTACAAGTATTTGGATAGACAGGGTCTTATTAGGGAGAGTCAACATGGCTTTGTGCGTGGTAGGTCATGTTTGACCAATCTATTGGAGTTTTTCGAGGAGGTTACCAGGAAAGTAGATGAAGGAAAGGCAGAGGATATTGTCTACATGGACTTCAGTAAGGCCTTTGACAAGGTCCCGCATGGGAGGTTAGTTAGGAAAATTCAGTCGCTAGGTATACATGGAGAGGTGGTAAACTGGATTAGAGATTAACTCAATGGAAGAAGCCAAAGAGTGGTAGTAGAGAATTGCTTCTCCGAGTGGAGGCCTGTGACTAGTGGTGTGCCACAGGGATCAGTGCTGGGTCCATTGTTATTTGTCATCTATATCAATAATCTGGATGATAATGTGGTGAATTGGATCAGCAAATTTGCTGATGATACAAAGATTGGAGGTGTAGTAGGCAGTGAGGAAGGTTTTCAGAGCCTGCAGAGGGACTTGGACCAGCTGGAAAAATGGGCTGGAAAATGGCAGATGGAGTTTAATACAGACGACTGTGAGGTATTGCATGTTGGAAGGACAAACCAAGGTAGAACGTACAGGGTTAATGGTAAGGCACTGAGGAGTGCAGTGGAACAGAGGGATCTGGGAATACAGATACAAAATTCCCTAAAAGTGGCGTCACAGGTAGATAGGGTCGTAAAGAGAGATTTTGGTACATTGGCCTTTATTAATCAAAGAGTTGAGTGTTAGAGCTGGAATGTTATGATGAGGTTGTGTAAGGCATTGGTGAGGCCGAATCTGGAGTATTGTGTTCAGTTTTGGTCACTAAATTACAGGAAGGATATAAATAAGGTTGAAAGAGTGCAGAGAAGGTTTACAAGGATATTGCTGGGACTTGAGAAACTCAGTTACAGTGAAAGGTTGAATAGGTTAGGACTTTATTCCCTGGAGCGTAGAAGAATGAGGGGAGATTTGATAGAGGTATATAAAATTATGATGGGTATTGATAGAGTGAATGCAAGCAGGCTTTCTTCACTGAGGCAAGTGGAGAAAAAAAAAACAGAAGACATGGGTTAAGGGTGAGGGGGGGAAGTTTAAAGGGAACATTAGTGGGGGCTTCTTCACACAGAGAGTGGTGGGAGTATGGAATGAGCTGCCAGACGAGGTGGTAAATGCGGTTTTTTTTTAACATTTAAGAGTAAATTGGACAGATACATGGATGGGAGGTGTATGGAGGGATATGGTCCGTGTGCAGGTCAGTGGGACGAGGCAGAAAATGGTTCGGCACAGCCAAGAAGGGCCAAAAGGCCTGTTTCTGTGCTGTAGTTTCTATGGTTTCTATGGTTACTTAAATGACATTACTTCCACATTCTGATGTTTATTGTGAAGCACAACAAAACAAATTCACCATGTCTGCATACCTTTATGCATTCGGCTGTGGCTACGGCATTGACTGGATTGTTATTTGCATTAACGAGAAGTGAACAGATATATCTATTTAAAGTGGACACTCTATGCACCTGGTCAGGCTCTGCAGATTAGGGACCTTTATTTTAATAGTTCAAGCACTTCTGCTTTCGACGGAGAAACCCCTGAATACCCCGTTGACTCAACCTGAATCCGTTTTCTATGTACCGTGATTATTTCTCGATGCTTAAAACATAAGAAAAATATTCACACTGAAGACCATGAGCACCCGCGGTGGCGCCACACATACAGCTTGAGTGCCTATTCCCTGTCAAGCAATATTTCCACAACACACAAATGATTTGTTCGAGTATCCTTAATCTTCAAAGGTAAAAATCTCATAATCAATTTGGCAGTTCATATTTCCAACTGGAGAAGGTAACAGCATCCAATATACGCCTTCAGCGTTTCCCTTCATCTCAGCTGCCCGAAACTGACCTTGGGATCCGCATGATTTATTTCCTAGCTTTGAACTCAATTACTCGGGCCAACTAATGTCCAATACTCCTGTCAGCCTTGCCCTTCTCCCCAACAGAAATATAGAGTCCTTCATCTCCCGCTAAAAGCCTTGCCGAAAATAGCCTCCTCAATTATCATCTGGAGGCTCCTATCTCCGCTTCGGAATTTGCTTTTCGCCAAATGTAAAATTGTGCCACCTTAAAATGTAGATTTCTATAGCTATAGATTCTGAGAATCTCGATGGAAACATGCAAACACAATTGAATCTTGCTCATTTATTCCTGTTCCACTGCTAAGAGGAGGCACTTTGCGATTTAAAAATTCTATCTTGGGAATGAAAATAAGGGAGCGTTTTCCAGCAGGGAATGCTGCAGAGAAATATTTTGCAAAGTAACAGTAAATTATGGGCAAGTTAGCAAGAATTTCGTGTGCGGAACATAAATATATCTGCTTGAAAATGATTTTAAGAGGCAAAGGTAGAGCTGACAGCAAGAACCGTTTTTAATACAATAGACAAGACTTTAACTCTGAAGTTATCTGGCCGCATCTGGAAGGATACTATGCCTACAGTTGATGTAGCAGGATGCTTGCATCGGTCTCAGTAAAAATCGGGGAAAACACGCACAAATGCCTCGACTTTCCCCGGTTACTTAACATGTGGCGAAACCACAAAGGTCACTCAGACTATGGGAACATGCTTTCCTCCCTGGCCTGCAAAAAAGAGCAAAAAAAAAAAATCGTGTTCAGCGTGAAAACAAAATACACCATGGAAACGTAATATCAAATTCACGACGTACGTACGTACGTTTTCGGCGACAAAGTGACTAAAGCTGTTCTAACGTAAGCAGACTCAACTACTTAGTACCTATATGTTCAAATAGATTTTATATAAACATTGGGGGGCGGACTTTGTGGTTTTAACTTTTCACTGTCGTTCATTCTGTGGGACCCTCCTCTGTTTATGTGGATGTTTGCGAAGCAAAAAGCATTTCAGGATGCATATTGTATACATTTTTTTCTGACGTTAAATGTACCTTTGAAACCTTTGAAAAGAAACCTAACACTACACATCACATCACATGAAGTGTCTAAAGCAGATAGAAAATCTACAGGGCTAACCTTCTCATTCCGAGTGAAATAATATGCATTATTGGATCTGAAATAGGAGGGTAGGTTAGTGATGGACGTACTGACGCAGCTCCATAATGTTAGGACGACGATAGGCAGCCTCCTTCCAAACATTTCCCTCCAGCATACAAATGAGGGAACCAGTATTTATATTAGGACAAATTGGTGTGTTCTTGAAATGGAACTTAAATTCGCATTTTGGGAGTCTGGTTCATTTCGGGAGCACCAAAAAATGCCGCTCAGACTTTGAAATACTGAGTTTGAACTGCAGCGTCCATTGGGAAGGGTTGTTTTGAATGATTGTGCTATAAACCCTGTAATATATAAACGAGAGTTCAATTTAGATAGACTGTAGTTCCCGTCCGAATTCAACATTTTGCTTCCATCATCAGCTCTAATTGAATAAATTACCGAAGTGCTGCCGGATGGCCAAATTGAAGTCTGTCTCCCTGACGCGGTAACAGCAGAGACAACATACTGTTATAAGCTGCACTGAAATTTATATCTTCCTCGCGGAACATCACTGACCACTGTCCTCCAGGAAGAATAGACTCCATCTACTAGCTCATCTGCCTTCTGTAGGTCAGCAAACTCTGAATCTATTTAGTCAGGTTTCACTTGATCCCATGCCACCTGATATTCTCAATGGGGAACGAGGTCAAACACGTTCCGAAATTAATATACCTCGGGTCGGCTGTTCTGACTGCACCCGGCTATTTCCTTTTTCACTTTTTCGAAGAATTCAATCTGTCCTTCAGAAAACCATGCTGACTATCCCCAACCAGGATACATTTCCCCAGATACTCATAAATTTCATCTCTCAGAATCCTTGCGAATTGCTTGTCCACTACTGACGACAGACTCACTGGGCTGTAATTATCAGGACCGTCCCTATTACATCTCTTGAAGAAAGAAGTAACATTTGCCATTCTCCAATCATCTCGTACTACTCCTATGGTCAGTGAGGACGCAAATGTCCTCTACCAAAGCGGAGTAATATCTTCGCTCGTTTTCTCTAAATACCAGGAAGCATATGCCTCTAAACGCGGGAAATGTGCTTTTTTAATGATTTACAAGTTTCCAGTGCATAATTGTTATCGTCGGCATGTCTTAGCATACCTATCTTTTTTACACTGTATCCACATTCATAAATGTCGCGCTCACTGGTGAATAGAGAAACAAAGTATCAGTAAGGACCTTCACTCCCTCCGTGCACCCTAGATACATGTTTCCTCTTTTATCGCTGATCTGTACCACCCTCTCTCTAGTCATCCTCTCTTCTTCACGTACTTTAAAAGAGCTGAGAAGTTATGTCATATCTAAACCTTTTAACCTGAGGAAGTGACAATGAATATTCCTGAAGTTTAAGTTGCCTGTAACAACAACTGTGTCAATATGGCACCTGTCCAACATCTATCTCCCGATCAGTTCCTCGCTTTCTCCAGGTTTTCTTTTTACTGATGTGGGTGGGAGGGGGTCCAGTGTTCTGTACAGAATATTCCGAAACGAGTGGTATTTCCCTTCCTGCTTCTGAGTGCTTCTCGCAGTCTATCAATAGACAATCTCTCCACGGTTTCTTCTCTTTCTGCTGCTGTGTTACTGTCATACTCTCCCTGTGTTTCCATCGCACTCACTTTACTCTCTTTTACCCGATTCTGTTCATGTTGAAAGAACTGAACCCGGGAACTCCAGAAGCCATTCCTGCCCATGTGTTTGTCAAGTCACTGCGATAGTTTGGAGTAATTCAACCAATGTAGCAATCATGCCAGCCCATTGAATGTTTGCCGGGTTTCCTACTTTAAATGTATCAAGTATGCAACCTTCCGTGAGTTTTGCAATTTCGGGATGACCAGTTAAATGATTGTTGGAATTTATGACAATCCTACTCATTTTCCAAACTGTTTTATTTGAATACACCGCTGAACTGCAATTACACCTGGGCGTTATCGACACAGATGGCCATTTAACATAAACACATACTTCATTCCATTCCTCAGCTCTTTTCTGAATTTCCTCTGTGTCAGTGTATAGATACAAGTATTGGTGCAAATACTCAGAATTTGCAACATGTACCCAAGTTGTTGTAGTATATATACCGGGGAACTCATATATCTGTCCTGATACAAATAGTTTTCCGGTTGCCATTTCAGGGAATGAGCTACATAGGGTATCCAAAATAATATGAAATTAGCTGAAATTGCAAACAACAAAACCATCGATTTTCTGCGGTTTTCCATCTCGGTGTCCTTCTGAGTATCATTGCTGTTCCGAAGCCCTCTGCGGACTCTATCTGCGGCAACGATATGTCTTACTGTTAACCCATTGAACACTAGAATTAAACCCATTGGCAGCAACGGTGTTAAAGTGCTATCAAGTAATTCGAATACTTTCCACACGGGTAAAGTAGCATGTTCATGAGTAAAGGCACAACGCCACGGTTTGTTGTCAATGATGACGTAAAGTTCAACGGCAAAGTAAAACGGGGCCCATCTCCCGCAGCTCAATATAACCACCGTCACCATAACCACAGTTGCTGTTCTCTCAGTGCAGTATCGTTCCCGCAGCTTTCGACAACATATTGCGATACAACGATCGAAGGTAAAACTGACCGTAAACCAAACAGAACAGTCCCGGGTTACACCCCTAAATACAATTGTCAGAGCACATGCAGGTGTGATGAGCAGGGATCGGGAATAAATGTAGATATTGTTGGTCTGTTCCACTAAAGCAATAACGATAATCACCATCAGATCCGCTGTTGCCATTCCAACCAGGTAACAGGTGATGCATTTGGAGAGTCCACATTTTCCCCGAGAGAGGATCACAATCGCCGTTAAATTGACTATAATAAATTTTGAGAGAGAGAAAAAAACAACACAGAATGATCGTAAGCTGAAACTGTCTGAAAGCCTACCATTTTTCCAATGCTATGCAGGGTATATAGTATTTTGGAAGTAGAAAACAGAAATTCAATGTGTGCGGACAACGTTGGTGCACTCTGGCTGGGGGACAATAATGAACTGGAGTGTCAGTGGGCTAGCCACCTTCCAAAAGTTTAGAGCGAGGCATCTGGTTTCCACGACTCACTTACCGGTGAGCAGTCGGTCGCTCCAGTAAACAACATCATTTCCATTATTAGAGGTGAAACAGCTGAAGGGCTTAATTACAGTGAATTAATGAGGTTCAAAGCATAAGTTATATTTTAATGGTTATGGAAGAACTGGCCTGCCTGTCGATATTGGACTGGACAGTCATTTGAAAAAGCTGCTGATCTGCAAAAACGACGACTTTCGCACCAGAAAGCAAAGCAAGATCAAACTATGAAGGTATGGCAATATCGGCAACAACGTATTTGACAAAACAGAAGAGAAAAAAAAAACAGCAGCGAAAAAATATGGAAACAGAATTTAAAAAAAAAACTGTCAGATGTTTGAATCGTTAATTCTGGAAACTCTTTTCAGATGAGGGTAGCATTTGCGCTGAGTAAAATTTCAAACGGTGCAACGGAACAAAAGTAAGACGACGGCAACATACATATAGTGACCAGCTCCAGTATCTTACCAGGGACACCAATCGCTACAATTGCAGGATAGAAAATGCTCGCGATGTAGTAAATCACTGAATATCCCATACTCAGTCAGAGGCAGCGTTCAGTTGTACGGAACATTCCAACTGCTCACATGGACCGGTGACTGGATTTACAGAGTTATATGCAATTCAGAGTAACTCCTCTGAAGCAATTACTGTGGTTACGACATCTGTCACATCAGGGACATCTAACTACAAACCACTGACATTAAAGTGTTTTTCTCACTCCGAAACCGTGCCATAAATTCGTCTCCCCACGGGATGTTACAGGTTATTAACTTTAAAGCAAAAGATAATATGAACGTTAAGAATGTAATTTCCAGCACACCTGGCTTCAGCTGCTGAAATGGGACTTTTTTGGATCAGTGTTCTTTCTAACACAGACAATTATCCTGAACAATCAACACGGACAAATACCTTCCAACAGATTTATTTTGTCACATCGGCGGAACACATTCACTTCTGACATTAAGGGCGGGAGTTCAGCTCAGGAGTTGAAGTAGAGTACAAGTCCTAATTGAAGGGGAAGACAGTTTGATTCTTTTCATTCCTTCGTTCTATTCATTTGGAGTGGTTTGAGTGCTGAAAGTCACAGTAACAGTTGATACCATGTCCCACAATAAAACACGCTGTACGCATGTTCTTCTAAGCATATAAAAGAGCTCGAGAACAATATTCCAAGGACTTTTGATAATAAAATGATTCACACCCTGATGACATTAGCTGCGGTTTGTGGTCTGATTGCTGAACGTTCCTTTTCAACAAACACATTGGCCGTTCGATATGAGCACAGAAAATCTACATCATTATCTACTTGACCACCTTACCCCATAACCGTGACGTGTGGTGCAGTCTATTTAACTTTAAAGAGATTAGCCAGAGCTGCCAAAATTCTACCACCATTTCCCCATCCTTATTCGGTTTGAACAGAAGTAGAAACTAAAGACTGTGATCTATGAGCAATTTCCCAAGTTGGAAATTATTTTCGTGGCTATTATATGCAACGAAAACTGGTCCAAAGACCATAAAATACAATACATTATATTCGTACTGAAATTGTGTGCTGAAACTCCAAATTGCCGATTATGTCCCCAAGAAACACAGCTGAGTCAGCACATTTTTATTTCTTCAGTTAAAAATTGTATGTTTTATTCCAATTTCATTCCAGACACATCAAACTGAAACAACGTGGATCCAATGCAGTGTTCGTGTAAGAGGCCAGACTCTTTGACTGTAACGATTCTGCTGTAGGGATTGATGAGAAGTTCGCTGTTATTTATCATCCATGTGGTAGGGTATTGCCCAAACACTAAGACTGTATACAGGACTGTTTTGTGAGCATGTATGCACAGTCACATACAATGTACAATCATCTATGCAATCAGATCAATGTACATTGATAAATCAAATGGCCTGGTGAAAGAGGCTTTCCAGGAGCCTGTTGGTCCTGGCCTCCATGCTGCGGTATCGCTTGCCAGACGGAAATACATGAAACAGTTTATGGTTGGCGTGGCTGGAGTCCCTGTTGATCTTTCCGGCCCTTTTTAAGCATCTGCTGCTGTACATATCTTGCAGAGAGGAAGGTTCACATCCTCAGATGCGCTGGGCAGTCAGTCCCATTCTCTGCAATACTCTACGACTGTGGGTAATACAGTCTATGTACTAGGCGGTGACACAGCCAGTCAGGGTGCTGTCGATGGTGCCCCTGTAGAAAGTCCTGAGAATTGGGGGACTCATGGCAAATCTCTTCAGGCGTCTGAGGTGAAAGGGGCGCTGATGTATTTTTTCACCATACAGACAGTATATAGAGTCCAGTGAGATCCGTAGTGATATGCAAATCGAGGGACTTGAAATTACTCTTCCCCACAACTATAGTCCTATTGATATCAATAGGGGCAGGTCTGTCTCTGTTCCTCCTGTAATCTACGATCAGCTCGTTCGTTTTTTTTTCAATATTCAGGGAGATGTTGTTTTCTTAATACCGTCAGGGCGTTGACTGCTCCTCTGTGAGTTGTCGCATTATCGTTAGAAATAAGACCTATCAATGCCGTGACATCTGCAAATTTGATCAGCAGGCTGGAGCTGTGCGTGGCAACACGGTCGTTGCTGTATCGGGAGTAGATGTGAGGTCTCAGAACACATCTCTTGGGGCTCCTGTTTTGAGTATCAGATGCCCAGAGACAGAGGGAGCCTTTTCTGACCACATTCCGGCGATCCAAAAGGAAATCGCAGATCCAGCTGCACGAGGCAGGATGCAGGCCGAGGTCTCTGAACTTCTTGTTGAGTCTGGGGGTAATTATGTTGTTGGATGCTGAACTGTAGTCCAATAACAACATTCTAACGTATGCATCACTCTTTTCCAGGTGAGTGCTACTCTTCGGCATAGTCTTATGATCGGTAGGCAAATTGTAGAGTGTCCACTGTAGGTGGTAGCTTGCTGAAGACGTAGTCCTTAAACAGCCTCTAAAAGCATTCATTTATGATTGAGTTGAGTGCGACCGGACGCCAATCGTTCAGGCATGCTACATTGGTTTTCTTGGTACAGGGACAGTGGTGGATGTTTTGAAGCAGGAGGGCACTACACACTGGGAGAGGGAAAGAATGAAAATGTCTGTGCACACACAAGACAGCTGTGCCGCGCACAGTTCGAGAACTCACGCTGGGTGCTACACGATCATTCGCGGATGTAAATCCTTGGGATTTACTGGGTGACTGCGAAGTGATGGCGTTCCACAATGCGGTACTCCAGTCTCCGCTGGATCTCACCAATGTGGAGGCTGCCGCTCCAGGAGAGCCGGATGTAACCGTCTGGCCTGGAAGGACAGATTTTCCTGAATGCTGGTTGGTGAAGGAGGAGATGCAGAGGCAGGTGTGGCACTAATAACGTTTGCAGGGATAAATTCCCAGAAGGAGATCAGTACGGAGGGATAGTGGGAAAGGGAATGACGTGGAAAGAGATACCTGCAAAGAGCGGAGAAGGTGGTGGGGGTGGGGTAGGGTATACGCATCGTCGTAAGATCCCGTTGGACACGGAGAAGTTATGGAGGATGGTATGTTCGTGGGGTGGTACCTCACGACATTGAGAACCTTTTTCCTCAGCTGTGATGCGAGAGGATAACATGAGACCACATTTTCTGGAAAGTGAGACATACATATCGATAAATTCTCAACTCTTCCCGATTACAATTTCGTTCAGTGAAGCCAAGGCCAGGCACAATTTGTGGTAAAAGCAAAACATTGGTACCTACAAAATGCTGGTGATTACTATCTGATGTCAATGAAAATGCAGGAAACCGCGTCACACTTCAAGCGTGTGTGGATATTTGTCAGGTCTATCAAAGGGAGATGTCCACGGGAATCGGTCCGAACGGTATATTTATGTGCTAGAAAGTGTTGTTCTGTCAACTCTCCATAAAATCCAGGTGATTTAGCTTTAAATTACCATCATCTCAAGGAAACGAGGTCTTCCACCTGCAGGAAAACCGATACCTAGAATTCACTTAACCTGCTTCAATCTCCAGATCTTTAACAGAGGATAATTGTGCTCTGCCGAGTATAAGAGCTGACAAATGTTTGAGTTGTATGTCCATATTATAAAAATTAACATTTCTTAAAGTTCTTCAATTTAAGTAGCTGAAGCTAAAAATAATACAACAGAAAATAGCATCTGTTGTAGCGTGTCAAAGGGCAGGTTTTGAAGCATATTAGCACCTGTCTGAGTGGTCGCTTGGATAGACTCCAATTCGCCTACCGAGCACTTCTTCACTATGGATATATATGCTACTGGGCGATAATCAATTAGACAGCTTTCTACGCTCTTCTTGCCCATCAGTACGCCGCACTGCTTGAAGAATTTGAGTACCACACACTGCTGGAGCGTGAGGTTGCAGATACCCGTGAACACACCAGCCAGCTGGTCGGCCCTGGTCTTTAGTACTCGGCGAGATACTCCGCCCGGACAGGTTGCTTTCCTTGGTTTCACTCTCTTGATGGCAGCCAGTATGTAATCGTCAGATACTGAGACAAAGGGATCATCGGGAGACATGTGGAGCGCGATGATTCCTTCCTGTGTAGGTGGTCAAAGCGAGCATAGAGGACATTGAGTTCATCTGGAAGCGAGGCACTGCTGTTCCCCATGACGCAAGGTTTAGTTTTGTAGGAGGTTATGGCATTCAAACCCTGGCAGAGCTGTCGAGGATCCCTCGGTGATTACAGCCCAGTCCGGAATCTCCACCTTGCCCGAGAGATAGCTTTCTGGAGATGATATCTGCACTTCGTGTTGCATTCCTGATCTTCAGACTTGAATGCTTCTGATCTGGCTTTTAGCAGGTTCCAGATTTCACTGTTCAACCCGGGCACACCCATCCAGTGCCGTTTTAATAAAGTATGCAACTCCCCGGTGTAGTCATTCTGGTCCAGTTATAAGTTATTGAACAGAGCCAAATCCTCTGACTCAGGCAATACTGTAACCATTCATTTCCCTTCAGCGACCTTCAGCGATTAGTTGTCCTATGAATCATTGATCTTTGGGCGCTGTCTTTATGTAGGTAGCAGGAATACAGTCCAATGTTTCGATTTGCCAAAATTAGATTAGATTAGATTATGAGGACACGCAGTCCTCTTTTATTGTCATTTAGTAATGCATGCATTAAGAAATGATACGATGTTTTTTTTCCAGAATGATATCACAGAAACACATGACAACCCGACTTAAAAAAAAACAGAAAACACGTAATTATACTATATGGTTACAACAGTGCAAAGCCATACCGTAATTTGATAAGAACAGAACATGGCACGGTAAAAGTCTCAAAGTCTTTCGCAAGTCCCATCATCTCAAACAGACGGTGAACCTCCAGCGCCGCCAACTTGCCGATGCAGTATACTGGAAGCATCCGACCACAGTCTGACTCCAATTCCGTCCGAAAACTCCGAGCCTCCGACTAGCTCTCCGACAACGAGCACCGAGTACAATCTCTGCCGAGTACCTCGTTCCCGGCCCCGGCAACAGGCAACAGGCAAAGCGGAGGATTTGGGGCCTTCCCCTCCGGAGATTCTCGATCGCACAGTAGCAGCGGTAGCGAAGCAGACATTTCAGAAGTTACTCCAGGTGTTCCTGTGTGCTTCTCACGGCTGTCTCCATCAAATCCGGATTGTGCACGGCCCCCTACTTAACACATATCGATATCAGTCGGAACGGCCGCCGCGCTCCGTCGCGCCGCCATCTTCTCCTCCCTCCTTAGGTGTGCGGACTCGGGAAGGAACGATGGGCATTCCATACCGTAGTAGCAGTGGTCTCGTGTGTTGGGATCTCTGGTCCAAAATGTTACGTGCTGGAGATAGTTGGGCGCAGGGTTTTCTTCAGACAAGCCTGGTTAAAGTCGCCAAGTATAATTTGAAAAGTGTCGAGATGGGCCGTTTCTTGTTTATAGGCAGTATCGTGCCGTTTCGCGACTGCTTGCTTATAATCGGCCACTGGTGTTTATCATCTATATCCACGATTGATTGATAATATGATAAACTGAGACTGTAAATTACACCAAACGATACGTAGTAGACAGCCGCTGTGGTTGATGGTATTTTATACAGATGAGTGGGCTATGTAGTACTTTGACACGACAATCCGTGCTAGGGCGTACACAGTGAAGGGTTGGACATGGAGTAGTGCGGTATAACAGAGGAATCAGAGAATACAGATCGACAATGCCTTAAAAGTGGAGTCACAGTTAGATAGGGTGGTAAAGAAAACTTATGACGCTTCGGCCTTCATATATCAACGTAATGAGTAAAGGAGTTATGATGCTATGTTTATGTTGTAGAAAGCGATGGCAATACCTAATATGGAATATTGTTCGGGTCATCTACTTCCATGAACGATATCAATGATTTTGAAAGAGTACAGGGATATATTGCGAGGACGATGGCGGGAGTTGAGGACCGGAGGCAGAGGAAAAGTTTGAGACGGTTCAGAATCGGTGCAATATCCTCAATTGATTTCAACATTTAAAATAAAATAGCATAACAACATGAATGTCGGGTTTACAGATGACACGGTCCAGGATGACATCAGTTCTGCACTGACGGATGAGCAGAAGAGTTTGTTTCAGTGCCGTACTCCCTATGATTCTCTGTTCTATAAGTCTGTTACCGAATGGAACTGCGGGATGGTCTACAAAGGGTTAAATGTACTTCCGACAGGCTGGGTGTCGTGTGGCATCAATATGGGGCCTCTTATCGTTCCTCTCATAGCCTGTTGTAGGTTGAAATATACACCGCATTTTCTGTGCAAATGTTGTCAGCAAGTTAGGATACAAATTGGCAAAACAAAATGTTGTTTTCCAAAAAGAAACTCGGAATTACCTTTTGAATTTGGCCGCTCCTGACTTGACCTTATGTAAACACAGAATCTCCTGTGTTTGAACCCATGAACAACCAGCACGGCATTTAACATGTCAGTCAGTATCTGTGGAGGACTATGAACAGCTGACCGTGCGGGTGCAGACACCTTATGTGGACACTTCATACAATCCCTGATACACAGATCCTCGAGGAGGAGATCGCTGCGTGGAATTGAACATTTTATTCTCATGCACATACAAACGGTTTCAGAATTAGTTTCAGAATGCTCCCTGATATATCATTAATCCCAAATCCACGAACCACAGATATTGCAGCAACTGCATTTACAAACCACTGCACAGCCGAAGCTCAGATATAGATACCGGTTTCTGAATGCTGAATTCTTCCGTCTCCGTCTTTACCTGGACCTTCACTTTGTTCCTAGTGTACAGTAGCTGAACTGATGCAGTATTCCTTCTGTAGCCTCTTGTTTCATGGATTGTCAAAGATCCCCGCCCCCTCTTCTATAAACTTCTCTGTCTGAACACGGTAACAGCGTGCTTCAGGAACAGCTTCCAAGTCAAGTCAAGTCTAGTCATTTCTTATTGTCATTTCGACCATAACTGCTGGTACAGTACATAGTAAAAACGAGACAACGTTTTTCAGGACCATGGTGCTGCATGAACAATACAAAAAACTACATTGAACTACGTAAAACAACACAAAACTACACTAGGCTACAGACCTACACAAGACTGCATAAAGTGCACAAAACAGTGCAGGCATTAGAATAACTAATAAACAAGGCAATAGGCACAGTAAAGTGCAGTAGCTTGGTGTCAGTCCAGGCCCTGGGTATCGAGGAGTCTGATGGCTTGGGGGAAGAAATTGTTGCATAGTCTGGTCGTGAGAGCCCGAATGCTTCGGTGCCTTTTGCTAGATGGCAGGAAGGAGAAGGGTTTGTACGAGGGGTGCGTGGAGAACTTCATAATGCTGTTTACTTTACGGATGCAGCGTGTGGTGTACATGTCTATAATTCTTCCCCAGGGCACCACTGCTCAAAACAAACGAACATGACTTTAAGGTAAGGGATGGAAAGTTCAAGGGGGATATTAGAGGACGTTCTTTTACTCAGAGGGTGGCTGGTGCGTGGAATAAACTGCCTGAGTCAGTGGGGGAGGCAGATACACTCGTGAAATTTAAGAGACTACTAGACAGGTATATGGAGGAATTTAAGGCGGGGGGTTATATAGGAGGCAGGGTTTGAGGGTCGGCACAACAATGTGGGCCGAATGGTCTGTACTGTGCTGTATTATTCTATGTTCTATGTTCTATGGCGGGAAGCGAGACCCCGATGATCTTCTCAGCTGACCTCACTATCGGCTGCAGGGTCTTGCGATCCGAGACGGTGCAGTTCCCGAACGAGGCCGTGATGCAGCTGCTCAGGATGCTCTCAATACAAGCTCAGTAGAATGTAGTGAGGATGGGGGGGTGAAAGATGGACTTTTCTCAGCCTTCGCAGAAAGTAGAGACGCTGCTGGGTTTTCTTTGCTATGGAGCTGGTGTTGAGGGACCAGGTGAGATTCTCCTCCAGTTGAACACCAAGAAATTTGGTGTTCTTAACGATCTCTACGGAGGAGTCGTCGATGTTCAGTGGAGAGTGGTCGTTCCGTGTCCTCCTGAAGTCAACAACCATATCCTCATGACTTCCTGTGCACGTGTATTTATGCCCCACTGCGCAGTACATCTTTATTTAGCAGCTTAATACACATTTTATCATCTTCGCTCAATCAATTATTTTCTGGTCCGACTTTCAGCATAAGCTGGTGACTCTGCAACATGTTTAATATTATTGACAGTGTGGTTTTGCTTTAAAACCAACGTAGGCACAATATATTTTCTGTTACTCTGTTTTTGGGAGTAAGTGCGACAATAGAAGCAGAGAATCCGGTCTGTAACGCAGGGACTATGTTGCATACAACCAAAGAACCCAGTACGTCGTCACAAGTCTGATCCCATTCCCCATTTACGAACAGCGAGAAGGTCGCAATGGAAGGAAAAAGAACAATATTACTTGCACTGCATCCTTCTGCCTCAGCTTCAGAGAGATATTGATAATGATATTGATGAATTACTGGCCGCGGCTAACCATAGTGAGCTGTTACAGGCAACTGATCAGCCGAGAGCAATGTTATGTCTAGATACTGCAGAGGAACGGAAATTAATTGGAATGTGTTCCTATGCGAACGTATCAAAATGCCATAACACATAGCAGGTTTATGAAGCCTCAGAATTACATTATTAACATTCAACTTTTTCCGAAAATACAAGAACCAAGTGAAGAATTAAAGATTCTGGTAAGTTACTTTTGGGTATTCGAAGCGGATACCGCTAGACGTGCTAACAAAATGCAATCATATGAGTGAAAAGCTTACAAACAGAATAACGTAAGGCATAGGAGCAGGGGTGGGCCACTTGACCCAACAAGCCTTCTCCGCCATTTAATAAAATAATGGCCAATCTGACCATGGACTCATCTCCACCTACTTGTCTTTTCCCCATAACCCTCCCCTACTCTGGAAAAAATACTATCCAACATTGACTTAAATATATTACGGGGTAGCCTCTACTGCTTCATTGGACAGAGAAATCCGCAGATTTTAGACTCTCTAAAAACAGGACCTCTTTATCTCTGTTCAAATTCTACATTGCCGAATCCTAAGGCTATGTCCCCAATTTCAAGTCTCATCCACCAGTGGAAACAACTTTGCTGCCTCTATCTTATCTATCCCTTCCATATTATATGTTTCTAAAGCGTGTAGCTCCAGGGCAGGGTCTTCCAAGGAACCCTGAAAACAGAAGAAAAAAATATTAAAGATAGAAATAGAGCTGTTTCCGAAGATGCGAGCAAAGCAGTCTCCATAAGGCGCCATCATCTTAAACTGTTCCCTCTGATTATAAGAAATATACATTCACTCCATCACTAAGGCGTTAAAGACCATACTTCCGGATTGGAGGTCTGTGTGGCAAAGGTCCCAGTAAGGAGTCCAAATTTCTTACTTCAGCGGTGGTAATGGGGATTACTAAACCTGATACTATACAACAAATCGGTCACTTAACCTCAATCCTATCTTCCGTCAGTGATTGGAGGTGAGAGCCCGCTTAATTCGTTGGAGAGTTGATCACGTGGTGACGTCATGATTTCTATATGTTCAATATTAATTTGAGTACGATACATAACTGTCAGCGTCCGTCTGCTTTCGACTGAAAAGTATTTCCTAAATCTTGTATGACACTAATTATAGATCATTTGTTAACTGTTCAACGCTTAAGAGTATGTCATACTCTGCGATAGTTTTAAGCGTGAACGCATTGAGAATGTAAAATATTGCACAAGCACTGGACATTTGTGAGTTCAGTTGAAAGAGAAACAGAGGTAATGTGTCTCTAAATCAAGGGAAAACGAGTCGTGTGATTTTTAGGATTGCATTGAAAAGATGTTTAAATTAATCCTTTCTTTGACAATAAGATCTCACTGCCTACAAATGTTTGCTTCATTGGTTGAAATAATTTTGCACGAAATGTGACTACCAGACTGCTTCTTTTTCCGAAATTGTATAGAGTCTTGGTGTATAGGGGCCGCGATCACACACATCTGGTTTCCCTTTGTTCTTTATCATATTTTATAAGGATTTTCACTCTAAGAATTAACTGTTTATTCTATACACGCAAGCTACTGGCGACAGTTTTGAAGGGAGAAACGTTGGAGCTTAGATTTTTGTTTTGCCTTACCGGCGTATTTAGATTGTGTTCTTACGTTTGTTTGCTTTGGTATTGATTTCAGAGGGAGACCTATTCAACACTGGCTATGTGAAATCGAGGTTAAAGGGATCGAGATATGAGTGTATCTATTCCGGGTACGACAAACCCTCTGTTAAATGGTAAATTCATATTAAGACAAATTCGTGTGTACTTGAATTGGGAATTTGAAATTCGCATTCTGGGAGGCTGGTTCACTTCGGGAGCAGAAAAGGATGCTGCTGAACTATTTGAAATGACGATTATGAGTTGTAGGGTTCCACTGGAAACGACTGTTTTGATGAAATGGTAGCATCGACCCCGCAATAAATAAATGGGATTTCAGTTTAGATAGCGTGCAGTTTCAGTCCGGAGTCAGTATTTTGCTTTCATCATCAGCCCTAACTCAATAAGTTATCCAAGTGCTGCAGGACGGTCAAATTAATGTCGGTCTGTCGGAAAACTATAATAGCAGAGCCTAGATATAGTTGTAGGGTGGACTAAAGATTATACCTTCCTTGCGGAACGTTAACCACTGCCAAATCGGCCTTCCCTTGGTTAGCCAGTTCCGAATCTATGTTTCACTGGAACCCAGGCCAAATGACGTTCTGGATGCCTGCACCATACGGAAACCAGTCAAACACCATAACAATTAATATACCTCAGATCGACTGTTCTGAATTCATCCGCCTACCTTTCACTTTTTCATGGAATTCATTCTGGTTCACAAGGGACGGTCTCCCTCTGAAAGCTACGCTGACTCGCCCCAATCAGGATAGGTATCTCCAGATACTCATAAATTCTGTCTCTAACAAACCTTTTCAATGGCTTGCCCACTACTGACCAAAGACTCACTGGCCTGTAATTCTCAGGACTACTTTACATGTCTTGAATAAATAAATAATATTTGTCATTCTCTGTGCCCAGCGATGACGCAAGTGTCATGTCCAAAAGCCCAGCAATACCTTCGTTCGTTTTCACTAATTACCAGGAGAATATCCCATCTAGCACCGGGGAAAGATTTATTTTAATGTTTTGCCAGTTTCTAGCTCGTAATTCTAAGCGTCGGCATGTCCCAGTACAACTGCCCTTTTTTCGCTGTATCCACGTTGATCAATGTCAAACTCACTGGTGAATATCGAATCAGAGTATCATTAAGGGGCTGCAATGCCTCCTTGCTCTCCAGACACACACTCGCTTTTTTATCACTGATCTCTCCCTCTCTCTCGTTCGTCATCCTTCTGTTTCTCACCTACCTTCATGTGGCTCCACGAGGACTTCTCAGGTCCCCTTTTAATTCTTCTAAATCCATTGTTAATTCCCTTCTGGCTACATTGTGACTTTCCACAGCCCTGCCTGATCCTTTCTTCCAAAGCCTTAAGTATGTTTATTTCTTCTTCTTGAAGAGGTGTTCAATATCTCTTATCAACCAGGGTTACTGTACACGGCGACACACATCAAAGTTGCTGGTGAACGCAGCAGGCCAGGCAGCATCTCTAGAAAGAGGCACAGTCGACGTTTCAGGCCGAGACTCTTCGTCAGTCCTCAACTGAACTCTAGTCTGGTTCTCCATTAACAATCTCCACGATTCTACTGTGCATTTGAGGGAAGAAATCACTTCCCAAATTCGGCTACTAAGTTCCTACCTGATAGCATCAATTACACACATTCCATACTATCTTCTCCTATCCTAGCATAAGGTAATAGTCAATGTCAAACAGCTGTGCTCTATTGTCGTGAAATGCTGACCTGCGGAGAGATCTGTTAGCTGATCCATTTCTTTATCCAGTACTAGTTCTGGGCTGGATTGTTCGCTAGACCGCCTCTCCGTTTATTGTGCCAGCACTCTTTCCTGGATACAACTGAGAAAATCTGTCACGTCTAAACTTTTAACCAGAGAAAGTACACATGAATATTAGTGAAGTTGCCTGTGCCAACTGCGCGTTAATATGGCACCTGTGCAAAATCTACCTCCCGATCTGTCACTGTCTCTGTGTGTTGTTTTCGTTTTGGTGATGGGAGCTCTGTACGGAATAATCTCAAACGAGTGTTTGTTCCCTTCCTACTTCTGAGTTCTACTCACAGTCTATTACCAAACAATCCCATCACAGTGTCTTCCGTTTCCACAGCTGGGACACTATCGCACTCTTCCTGTATTTAAAACACGTTCTCTTTATTCTCTTTTACCTGACTATGAAACATCTCACCCCGAAGAATCCGGAAGTCATCCCTCCCCTAGTGATTGAATTGACTTTATTTCCTACGTCCTTCACATACATGAGGAATAAAATCTTTAGGTTACGTCTCTGTCTAAATGTGTAATGTGCAATCACAGTAATTTATAGTGAATAGAACAGTCAATGTAACATAGAAAAACACTCAAATCAGCGTGAGTTAATCAGTTTGATGGCCTGGTTGATGATGTTATCCAGGAGTCTGCCAGTCCTGGCTTTTATTCTGCGGTACCTTTTCGCGGATGACTGTCAAGTCTCTGCGATAGTTTGGAAATCATTCACTTCAGGATAACCAGGCACATGACTGTTTGAATTTATGACATTATGCCAAACCTAATCATGTAATCTAAGACTGCGCTGAATACCAATTGGAGTGGGTATTATCTACACAGACGGCCATTTAACGTAAACACATACTTCATTCCACCCTTAAGCTCTTGCCTGAATTTCCTCTGTGTCAGTGTATAGATACAAGTATTGGTACACACACTGAGAGTCTGCAACATGAACCCAAATTGCTGTAGTATATATACCGGGGAACTCAAATATCTGTCCTGATAAAAGTAATTTTCCAATTGCCATTTCAGGGAATGAGCTACATAGGGCATCCAAAGTAATACGAAATTAGCAGAAATTGCAAACAGTAATATCATCGATTTTCTGCGGTTTTCTGCTTCGGTATCTTTCAGATTATCGTTGTTCTTCCGAAGCCCTCTGCGGACTCTGTTTGCCACAATGATAAGTCTTACTGTTAACCCATTGACCACTAGAATTAAGCCGATTGGTAGCAACGGTGTTAAAATGCTATCCAGTAATTCGAATCCTTTCCACACGGGTAAAGTAGCGTATTCCTGTGAGAAGGCGCAACGCCACGGTATGTTGTCAATAATGACGTAAGGTTCAAAGGCAAAGTAAAACGGGACACTTCTCCCGCAACTCACTATAACCACCGTCACCATAACCACCGTTGCTGTTCTGTCAGTGCAGTATCGTTCTCCGAGCTTTCGACAACACGGCGACGAAACGATCGAAGGTAAAACTGACCGTAAACCAAACAGAACAGTCCCTCGTCACAACAAATAATACAAGTGTCAGAGCGCACACAGGAGTGATGAGCAGTGATCTGGAATAAATGTGGATATTGTTGGTCTGTTCCACTAAAGCATGAACGATAACCACCATCAGATCCGCTGTTGCCATTCCAACCAGGTAACGGGTGATGCATTTGGAGAGTCCGCACCTTCCCCGTGGTAGGATCACAATCGCTGTTAAGTTAACTACAGGAAATTTGGAGAATGAAAAAAAAACACAGAATTACCGTTAGCTGCAAATGTCCGAAGTCCCACCATTTTTCCAATGGAAGTGAAAAGCAGAAATTCAATTTGTGCGGACTCTGTCCGTGCACTCCGACTGGACAATAACGGACAGAATTTTCAGTGGGGTGGCGACTTTCTGGCAGATTAGAGCCGGGAATCTGATTTCCACGTCACGTCCCGGTGACGGTCGATGGCTCAGTAAACACCATTTCCATTGTTGAGGTGAAATAGCTGAAGGGTTTATTTGTGGTGACATCATGAGATTTAATGCATAAGTTATAATTTAACGTTTTATGGAAGAGCAGACCTGAGCGTCGATATTCGACTGCCAGGGCAGTTGAAACAGTTTCCCATCTGGAAAAGCGACCACTGTCGGCTCAGAAAGCCGAGCAAGGAGAAACTACGGAACTATGGCAATATCGGCACCAACGCAATTGACAAAAGAAATAAAAAAAAATACATAGAAAAGATATGGATTCTGAATAAAGAAACTATCATCTGCTTGAATCTTCGATTCTGGAAGCAGATTTCAGACGAAGGTAGCATCTGTGCTTAGTAAAAGTCTAAACAGTGCAGCGGAACGAAAGCAAGGTGACGACGGCACCGTACATAAAGTGACCAGCTTCAGTATCTTACCAGGGATACCGATCGCTACAATGGCAGGATAGAAAACGCCCGCGATGTAGTAAATCGCTGCATAGCCCATATTCCGTCAGAGGCAGCGTTCAGTTGCACGGAACGATCCAACTGCTCATATGGACTGGTGTCTGGTTTTACAGAGTTATATACAAGGGAGAGCAATTCCACTGAGGCAATTCGTGTGGCTATCACATCTTCGCATTAGGGACGACCAGCGACACAAACACTTACATTAAGGTGTTTTTCTTACTCTATCACCGTGCCATGAATTCGTCTCCTGAAGGGATGTCACAAGTTATTAACTTTTAAACAGAAGATAATATGAACGTTGCCATTGTACTTTCCAAGACATCTGACGTCAGCTGCTGAAGTGGGACATTTTCTGATCAACGTTCTTTCTGACATAGACAATCGTCCTGAGCAATTAATATGGACAATCAACTTCAAACAGATTTATTTTGTCCCATTCAGAAGAGCACGTTCGCTTCTGACATTGAGGGCGGGACATTGGCTCGACAGGTGAAATAGAGTACAGTTTATGGAGGGGGAAGATAGGTTCATTTTTTTCTGTCGCTTGTTCCAGTCAGTTCGAGTCACTTGAATGATGAATGTCACAGTATCACCTGATGACATGTATCACAATAAAACACGTTATACTTATGTTGTGAGCATATAAAAGAGATCGAGAGCAATATTAAGGGAGCTGTGATAATAAAAACGCGAATTTAGAAGCGTCTTGTGGATGGATTGATGTACGTTCTTTTCTGGATTAGCAGAGAGTGGATAGTTAATTCTTTGACTGCGACAAGTGTAGTGCAGGGACTGGTGTTAGGCCCGTTGTTATTTATCATGTAGTTAATGACTCAGATGTCAATGTAGATAACTGAATCAGAAGAATTGCAGACGAATCCTAGGTTAGGGGCGTTGTTCCAGCCAGGAACTCTATCCAAGCTTGTAGTTTGATGTTGACTGGCTGGGAAATGGGTTGAAATATGGCAGATTTAATTTAATACAGACAAATATGCGTTGTGAAGAAAGATACAACAGGTTAAGTCGCATATATTGAATATTTGGTCTTTAGTGTACAGTATGTTTTAAAAAAAAACCTGGAGATACGGGAAAGCGGCGTCAAGGGCAGATCGGCTCGTTTTGAGCTCTGGTCACATTGGCCTTCACAATCAGATCACGGAGGACACGAGTTGGGACGTTATGTTGAAGCTGTACAACACGTTGGTGAGGTCATAGGTAGAATATCGTGGGCTGTTCTGGCTTCCTACTCAGAGTTTTGAAATACCAATAAGCTTCAAAGAGTGCAGCGATAACTAGAAAGGAAGAGTTCAGGAAATGAACAGGATGAATGCATGCAGATTTTCCCCACCCAGCGTCTATATTATAAACACTATAGAGAGGGTGCGTAGATACTAGAGAGAGAGTGCAGAAGAGATTTACAAGGATGTTTCCTGGTTTGGAGAGCGTACCTGAGGAAAACAGGTTGTGTGTACTTGGCCTTCTCTCCCTGTAGTGACGGAGGATGAGAGGTGACCTGATAGAGGTGTACAGTTTAAGATGATGAGAGTCATTGATCGTGTGGATAGTAAATGGTTCTTTTATTCCCCCAGGGGTGAAATGGCGAACACAAGATGGCATAGTTTGAAGGTGCTTGGAACTAGGTACAGAGAGCATATCAGACGTGCGTTTTTCACACAGAGAGTGGTACGTGGAATGCACAGCCAGCGGCGGTGGTGAAAGCGGATACAGTACGGTGTTTTAACAGCCTTTTGGACAGGTACATGGAGTTCAGAAAAATACAGGGCTATGGCGTCGGGAAAGTCTGGGGAATATCGAGAGTAGGTTACATATTTGGCACAACATTGTGGACTGAAGTGTCTGAAATATGCTGTAGATTTCTATCTCTTATGTTCTATCCTTTGAATGAATTTACAACTACAGCTCTTAGGCTCGGGGAGAAAGTTGGAATATGCAAGAAGTGTATGTAGAAGAAGATATTCACCTAGAGGGTTGAGCGAGTGTAAAAGGAACTGAAAGCGTAACTGGCAAATGTAGATTCAATTGTATCATTTCAGTGGGGGTTGTGTAGGTACGTGGATGAGAGAGGGACAAAGGGTGCAGATAAATGGGGCGGGGCGGAAGATCACAGAGGGATGACCTAGATGGAGCCTATTCCTCTGTCGTAATATTCTGTGACTTCATGGTTACCTCTGTCCCATTTCCCAAGTCAGTGTCTTCTCATTTTCCACATCGTCACCAATATCAGCATGTGCAGAACAGAGGGTGTGTTCAAGCGCACCTTTCAAGCTCATTTCCTTCTGCTTTTGTAGTACAAACTACTCCGTGCCTATTGTGGAATTCGTACCGATGAGCGGCTCCTGGGCTTATAGTGAAAACAGAGTCTCACCACTCTGCATCCACTGTGGAACTTGTACCAATGTGTGGCCCTCGGTTGCCTGGAGAAAGTCTCACGTCTGTATCTGTCGTGGAACTGGTATCGATGTGCGGCCCACAGCTCACTGGAGGATGACTTACCTCTCTGTATCCATCGTGGAACTCTTAATGGTCCGTGGCCGCCTTCTTATTTGAAAATATCACAGTGCTGATAAAACGCTTTTCACTTTCACACTTTGTACACGATTTGTGAGGCTGACTGGGCTAGTCTCTCCGTGTGATTCACCTTTAAGAACAGGCATTTCAGAAGTTTCTCCAGATGTTCCTCCGTGCTTCTCACGTCTAATGACATCTTGTCCTATATAACATACCTAACATACTGCAGAATCAATACTTCACATGTGTAATCATTAATAACATTTACAGTACCTTCACAGCAGGAGATGGTTATGTGATTTGGACAGAATCTTCGTGCAACTTATCGTTCAGAGGAGAGGGTTGTACGGTCAATGTACCAACGAGTAACAGAAACATCAGTGAACATAAAGACATGTGTTGTTAGTTTCGTACTCGCATCAGGTGTCACCCAGAGAATAAGGAGAAACATTCACTCATTGTTTTTTATTCATCACATTGGGCCGTGTTTATATTTCCGGCCACCCGCATATTTTTATTTTCGTATATCTAAAGGAAATTCAGTGTTGTTTATTTTCAAGTCCTGTTACAGAATTATATTTAGTGGGTTCGTGGATAAAGAACCGCGATGACAAAAATAGATGCATCTTGTGTTCAGTAGGTTCAGATAATGGAAACCACCGGGGAACATGAGAACGCCGAGCTTTCATCACCTTTACACAACCGATATGATTTTCTCCGATGTCTCTTACCAGCAATAAAATAGAGAATATAATTATTAAAATACCCTATATACGTGTAAACATACGTTAGGTATGCTTAACCTTTGAAAAAAAAATCTGTATTCTGCGAATAAACGTGTAAGCTTTCTGTTGTCAAGCGTGTGAGGATGGTTTTTCAGGATCATCAATGAGAGGTATCTAAGGACACGGACCGACGGTATATTTACCTGCTAGAAAGCGTTGTTCTGCCAACTCTGCAACAAAATTCCAGATGGTGTCTCTCCGGTGAAAACAACTACTTTCATTGTCATCCTGAAAATGTTGATTTTGTACTGGTCAAATAAATATCGTAAACATTTATTATGCTAATTATCATCAACTACCACCAGCAATGAAATACTAACGGCTCAGTGAAACGTGGGTCTTTCCCCTTCAGGAACACTTATACATATCCTTCATTTTACCAGTTTAAAATCTCCCTGTCGTTAACAGGAAAACATTGTTCTCTTCCAAAGCTCAGATTTGATACCTTTTAGTGCATGCTATGAAAGTGACTAATTACTAATATTTATCAAACTAGCAGCTCAAGTTTCGTGCCAAAATAAAATCTCCAAAACCCTTCATTTTAAAATGTTATAAACAGTAACTTATTTGTACCTCTGGTGGCGGGCTTGCCGTACTCTACCCAGAGGCAGCTCGTCCAATTCAACGAAGGGCAAAACAAGGCACAGAAGGCGTCACGGCATCACCGCGGCCGAGGAAGTCTCCAATCTTGACGTTCTTTCCTGCTATTAGACCAGGACTTTAGAGGCCGAGAGAGTGGAACTGCCCCGGTGCAACGGATTTTTCACCGTGAAATTCTTCCTTCACAGGCTACGCCACCACGGGCAATCAACACTAACAAACAATAATTCAAAGGGAACTAGAAGTAAAACAACAAACCAAATCATATAGGACATAATCCAATGATATTCTTCCAGGTTTTTACCTAGCACGCTTTTCACAATTATTTCGGGTATACATTTGTTTGCTAGCTATGATTCTGCATATTGCATAGAAATTGTCACCACGGCTATTTCAAAGAAAGACGTTTTCATTTTATCGTCAATGGACGCATATAAATACAGTAGGTAAATAGGTGTATAGATAGATTGAGAAGGATTACATTTATGAGACAAAAAATCTGATTCCGTTTCTGGGCAGTGGGGTTATTTTCCACCTTCCAAAGGATCCATTACTGCAATGAACAGGACTGTCACAGGTCTACAGAAACATAACTGCCCCTCGCCGTGTTATCAATGGTTATTCTGACATGCCAGTGACCACGTGGACAATGTCTCTGCTTGGCCAGATCCCTCAATTCTGCAATGTTATTATCACATCTCATTTGGTCCCTGGATCTCTCCACACAAAGCGTATCACTGCTTATTCAGAACCATCTCCAAGTATGCTGGTAAATCCATTGTTTGTGCAACCTCAAGATGGACACAGCGAAAACAAGATGTATGACCAATAAACCTTAACACCATCTCTATTTATATAAAAATTGCTGTTCAGAAGAATCACACAATTAGCAATGATGTCCTGCAATCAATGATCAGACTGTCGCTGGATATCAGAACATATTGTTTATGCATTTGATTGTCAATGCCCGATCCCTTGCAGCAAATAAAAACACGAATTACAATCTGCAGAACCAACACCTCAGATGTGTAATCATTAATGGCATTCATAGTACCCTGCACAGCAGGAGATGGCTATGTGATGTGGACAGAATCTCCTTGCAACTTGTCGTTCAGAGGAGAGAGTTGTACCGTTAATGTACCAACCAGTGACCGAAACATCAGTGGACAGAAAGACATTCAACCCGGTCTTTTATTGCTAGTTTCGAACTCATTTCAGTTGTGGCCCAGCGGTTGAGGAAAAATATTCACTCTTTTTTGATCTATCATCACATGGGGCCGTGTTTATATTGCCGGGCACTCGCACATTTTTATTTTCGTATAGCTAAAAGAAATTCAATGTTATTTATTTGCAAGTTCTGTTACATGCTTATATTCAGTGGGTTGGCGGATAAACAACCGGACTGTCTTGTCTCCCTTTCTTCTCTTCACCATTTACACCTCGCACTTCAACTACTGCACAGAGTCTTGTCATCTTCAGCAGTTTTCAGATGACTCTGCCATAGTTGGATGCATCAGCAAGGGAGATGAGGCTGAGTACAGGGCTACGGTCCGAAACTTTGTCACATGGTGTGAGCAGAATTATCTGCAGCTTAATGTGAAAAAGACTAAGGAGCTGGTGGTAGACCTGAGGAGAGCTAAGGTACCGGTGACCCCTGTTTCCATCCAGGGGGTCAGTGTGGACATGGTGGAGGAATGCAAATACCTGGGGATATGAATTGACAATAAACTGCACTGGTGAAAGAACACTGAGGCTGTCTACAAGAAGGGTCAGAGCCGTCTCTATTTCCTGAGGAGACTGAGGTTCTTTAACATCTGCCGGACGATGCTGAGGATGTTCTACGAGTCTGTGGTGGCCAGTGCTATCATGTTTGTTGTTGTGTGCTGGGGCAGCAGGCTGTGGGTAGTAAACACCAACAGAATCAACAAACTCATCCGTAAGGCCAGTGATGTTGTGGGGATGGAACTGGACTCTCTCACAGTGGTGTCTGAAAAGAGGATGCTGTCTAATTTGCATGGCATCTTGGTCAATGTCTCCCATCCACTACATAATGTACTGGGTGGGCACAGGAGTACATTCAGCCAGAGACTCATTCCTCCAAGATGCAGCACAGCGCGTCATAGGAAGTCATTCCTTCCTGTGGCCGTCAAACTTTACAACTCCTCCCTTAGAGGGTCGGACACCCTGTGCCGATAGGCTAGTCCTAGATTTATTTCATAATTTACTGGCATAATTTACATATTATTATTTAACTATTTATGGCTCTATTACTATTTATTGTTTATGGTGCAACTGTAGCGAAAACCAATTTCCCCCTGGGATCAATAAGGTATGACTATGACTATGACTATGACTATGAAAGACGAAAATAGGTGCAGCTTGTGTTCAGTAGGTTCAGATAATGGAAATCACGGGGGAACATGACAATGCCGAGTACTCATCACCTTTATACAACCGATATGATGTTCTCTGATGTCTCATACCAGCAATAAAATAGTGAATATAATTGTTAAAATACCCTGTGTACGTATAAGCATATGTGAGGTATTCTTAACCTTTGAAAAAAATTGTGCTGTTCGCTGCGAATAAATGTGTAAACTTTCTGTAGTTTCAAGCAGATGGTGTAGAATAAACAACACGAGAGAATTATTCTACATCACTAGTCAGATTAATTACAGTCAAGGTGAGAAGTAGTTAACCCATTATAGTTCGTCAATTGCAGAATTACGAGATATGCTTGTGTACAGTAAAATTGAGACAGTTTTTTAAAGATTTTGAAATAATTTGAAAATATTGCTCGAATAAGATAAAACATTGCAAGGAACAGAATGAACTGGTCTCTGCAGGATGAGCAGTAACATGATTCAGACAAGTCTAGTTCAGGGATTAGTGTTAGGCCCGTTGCTATTGATCACGTAGTTAATGAATCAGATGTCGATGTAGATAACAGAATTCGAAGAATTGCGGACGACTCCGAAGTTAGGGGCGTTGTTCCAGCCAGAAACTCTATCCAAGCTTGTAGCTTGCTGTTGACTGGCTAGGAAATGGGCTGAAACATGGTAGATGGCATTTAATACAGGGAAGTGTGAGATGGTCTGCGTTTGGAGAAAAGATACAGCAGGTTTCTGTGCACATATTGAATATGTGGACTTCAGTGCGCAGTACTTAAAAAGAGACCTGGCGATACAGGTCGATAATTCCGGGAAAGTGGCGTCACGGGCAGATCGGCTCGTATTGAGCTCTGATCACATTGACCTTCACAATCAGATCACGGAGTACAGGAGTTGGGACGTTTTGTTGAAGCTGTACAACACGCTTAGATAGAATATCGTTTATCGGTTCTGGCCACATACTTACAGTTTTGAAATATCAATAAGCTTCAAAATATCCAGCGATAATTTGAAAGGAAGAGTTGGGGAAATGAACAGGGCGAATGCACGCAGATTTTCCCCATCCTGCGTGTATACTATAGAGACTATAGAGAGGGTGCGTGGATACTGGAGAGAGAGTGCGGAGGAGATTTACAAGGGTGTTGCCTGGAATGGAGGCCGTACCTTAGGAGAACAGCTTGAGTGGACTTGTTCTTTTTCCTTTGTAGTGACGGAGGATGACATAAAAACATCGAAAACCTACAGCACAATACAGGCCCTTCGGCCCACAAAGCTGTGCCGAACACCTCCTTACTATCGAACTACCTAGGCTTACCCATAGCCCTCTATTTTTCTAAGCTCCATGTACCCACCCAGGAGTCTCTTAAAAGACCCTATTGTATCCGCCTCCGGCACCGCCGCCTGCAGCCCATTCCACGCACTCACCACTCTCTGCGTTAAAAAAGATCTTACTGACATGACTTGTTTATAAGATGAAGAGAGTCATTGATCGTGTTGATAGTCAGAGATTTTGCCTCCCAGGACCGAAATGGCTAACACAAGCGGCATAGTTTTTAAAGTGCTGAGAAATAGGTACAGAGGGTAAACCAGGGGTAAGTTTTTCACATGTAACGGTCTTTGCCCCACCGACCCACCGTTGACTAGGGTGAATAGCCGTCGACCCTGCCAAACAGTGCAATTGCTTTGGTGCGGGTAAGGTGTGAGTCGCCCAATGAAGAGCCAGAACACAAATATGAAACAATATACCAAGTGCGAGTAAAGAATTATACATTCTAGCAAATATTTGGTGATGGGTTAGTAGAGTTAGCAATCCACGTGGACGAAGATGTTAACTGTCCTGTGCTGTCACCAGTGGGTTCATCAGTTGATCCGCCACCCGTCTTCAGAAGTTTCGGCCCGCTTATGATCAAGACTCCCTCGAGGTGGTGGGCCAGCAGTGCTAAAGCACCACCTCCCACTGGTGAGCTTAAAAAACTTGGCATCTGCCTCTATCAGAGTTGTTGGTCACTTCCATCCAACAGATAGTCTGCTCTTCAGGTGTCTAAGCAACTACTGAAGGGTTTGCAAGATATGTATACACTGTCTGACTATCTGCCCCTCTGGACATATTTGGTCCACACCCATGCTGATCCTTTCTCTGCCTCCTCAGCTACAGCCCTGCTGGTTGACTTGATCTCTCTTCTAGTGAAGCCGAGGTCACGCAGCCACTTCTGGAGAGTGAACGCAATCAACACACTGCAACCTACTTCAAATGGATAGCGTGAGACCTTCCACCATCTGCCTCTGCACTCTGATCTTAATTCTGCATGCTTGGTTAACTTGCGCTCATGGGCTTCATCGATATTGTCTTCCCAGGGGGCTGTGAGTTCACCAATAACCACTTCTCTACTGGTGTCAGACCATACTATTATATCTGGGTGCAATGTGGTGAAAGCTATTTGCTCCGGGAAACTGCCTTTCCCATCCAGGTCGGCATTGACACACCAGTCATTGGCTGAAGAAAGTATGCTTGATCGTGAGCCTGCGCTGCACACCCTGGACTTGGAGCCTTCTTTCACAAATGATATGCGATGTTCTGTGCAGCATGGGGCAATGAGATAAGCTGTGCTGCAGTACTCTCTGCTCAACCGCTTCTGTTACGACTTTGAGAATGTTGTCATGTCTCCAAGTGCTGGAGAGATTGACTCTGCATGCACTCAAAATATGTTGAAGTGTTCCCTTCTCGCCACAAGCAGCACACCTGTAATCTATTTTTTTTTTGCGGTGTAATATATAATTGGTGTAAAAAAATATTGTCGAACGTTTATTGTATTTGTCATATTGTCAAGACATAGTCTTGACCAATTTGTTTCATCAATATTGATATTCAGATCCTTTCCCATTTTTGTATCGACTTGTGGATTCCTTGTTTAATTGTCTGTTTTTGAATCAAATTATACATAAAAGAAATACATTTTTTAAATCTTTCCTTTTTGAATTAAAATTTCAATTTAATTGGGTTTTGGCAAAAACATTGTTTGACCCAGTTTGTCTTTTAAATAAGCCCTTAATTGAAGGTAGCAAAATAAAGTGTTATTTGATATTTTATATGTATTCTTTAGTTGTTCAAATGCCATCAATATACCTCGTTCATAGCAGTCTCCTATAGATCTAAGCCCTTTTTGGTACCAATTATGTAACAGTTGATTATCCATTGTAGAAAGAATAAGTCTGTTTTGGATCAAAAGTCTCCTTCCTAATAACGATTTCTTTATTTCATTATCAACGTTTATCTTATTCCATAGATCAATCAAATGTTTTAATATAGGAGATTCTTTCTTTTCCCGTATCCATTTAGATTCCCATTTATATATAAAATCTTCGGGTGTATTTTCGGGTGAATAAGTGATTAAATTCCAACTTATCTGATCAATGCTTTCGGTGTAATCAAGAAATTGGTACCTTCTTACATTCTACTTGGTCTTGTTCCAAAATTCAACCTTTCTGGATAAATTTAAGATTTTTATTGGAACAAATTACTGGAACTCAACTTCCACATAACCCTATATTGTTTCTATTAGGTAATACTGAAGGGATAAAACCGAAACTTAAACTGAATAAATATCAGAAAGAATTTATAAAAATTGCATTGGCAGTAGCCAAGAAGGCTATAGCAGTTACTTGGAAATCGGATTCGTATTTAAGTATGAATCGTTGGAATACTGAAACTTCTAGTTGTATTCTACTCGAAAAAAATTACTTTTAAGAGATAAATATGATACATTTTTGGATATTTGGCGCCCTTATTTACAAACGATAGGATGGCATATTTAGTTGCTCCGATGATAAAGATGTTGGTCCCTTGGGGAAAGTAATAAACAAATATACTAAATTTATTTTGAATCCCATGGAGCATGTGGAAACCTTCCACTATCCAGGCAGTTCTTCTTTCTTTTTTTTTCTTTCTTTTTCAGGTAGGGGTATGTATCGGGGGGAAGGGTTAAGGGGATGGGGGAGGGTATATATTATCATTCTATGCAATCACTTCGAAAATTCAATAAAAATTATATTTTAAAAAAACAGCACACCTGTCTGTCTTATCTTCAAACCAGGTGCTGAGGTTGGCAGGTACTGGGAGCAGATCGTACGCTGCTCTGCATAGAACAGAAATGCGGAGCGGTTCCATCTGCCACAGAACATTCGAAGATAGATGTCGTTGTTCAACACTTTCCCACCAGGTCCAAGCCCCTTGTTTGGCCAGGCCAGCTGTTTTAGCTAACCTCTTCTCCTCTTCTCCCTCTCGTATTTCTCACGTTACAAGCTCACGGCGCTCCTTACCTGCAGAAGATGACCACCACTTGCGGGTTGTCCATCCAAATTCCTGGCGGCCTAGCTGGGTAGCCCCAACCGTCTCCTTGTGCTTCAGTCTAGACTCTACCTCATCAACTGCTACACGGGCTGACCACTTCCTGCCTGATCGCACGTCCAGCTGGGTGTTCCTGATGACAGGGTCTTTTGAGTCTCGAAGCATCAAGAATGATCTTACCTTGACTACCTTGACCTCCTCAACAAGGGATTGCACTGGGATGGTAAGCTTTGTCTGGCTACTGTGGATTGCAACATTGGTGAGGCTGCTCGGTACTCCAAGCCACTTCTTCACATACTTGTTGATCTTCTGTTCCATTGCCTCAACGTGTGACATTGCCACTTCATAGACAGTTAGTGGCCACATTATCCGTGGCATCAGTCCGTACTGCAAGCACCACAACTTCAACTTGCCAGGCAAACCACACTTGTCAACAGACATCAGACCTCTGCTGACCTGTTCTCCTGTCTCTTGAACCCTCTTGGTGTCTTTCAGCTCCTCTGTGTAGAAATAACTACAAAAAAAAAAGAATAGGCGCCACATAAGTAACTTATCAGTCTTGTGCACATAGGATTTTAATATGTTGGAGCTCACGCCGCCGATCCCCTCCACACGTCCTTCCGAGACTTCGGCCACCCTCCAAAGCCCCAAGGTCTGGTGTCCGCCGCCCTGGAACCACTGTCCGTTCCACACACATCCGCTCTCTCCGCTCGCCTCTCGAAAAGCCCGCGCTCCTTAATTCAGCACACATATATAAGATAACAGAACATGACTTCCATTGGCTAACAAATGAATACAATTTCCATTATCTCCCTGTATAACCCAAACATTGCTGTTACAGAGAACCCCTTGCTCAGCAGTTAACATTACGAGAAACCATTTTGATATGACACTTCAGAGAAGCCATTTTGGTAATAAGCGATCAACAGTTAACCGTCCACCTAGCATCTTGAGAGCCCAACCTTCCACCCTGCCCCACCGAAATAAGTCATGCCCTCATCACATTCAGATAATTCACCATCCCTTCCTGCAGAACGCACAGCCCAATCCACGTGCAGAAAGCAGTGATCTGACTCCCCAACACGGTGGAGATCAGACCTTGTTCCCCAGGTGCTACGTAGGCCAACCTCTCTGGGGGTTTCCGACTCCTCTAAGGCCTACGCACCCCCTTGTCTACCCCTTCTGCCTCGGACACTACAGGGGACCCTTTTAAACTACGAGGCAAATCCTCCCCCGAGCGGTCACCAAAGCCCCTCTGCACCTCGGAACCGTCTATCTCTTGTCCAGGCCCTACATTCTCTCCTCCAGGGCCCTGTGGTACCACGGACTGCCCCTCACTAGCCCACTCTAACCCAGTGGGGGAAAGGCCAGGATCTCTTTCTCCGTCCGGGGACCATCAGCGAACGGCAGA
This sequence comes from Mobula birostris, assembly GCF_030028105.1. Classification (NCBI taxonomy): domain Eukaryota; kingdom Metazoa; phylum Chordata; class Chondrichthyes; order Myliobatiformes; family Myliobatidae; genus Mobula; species Mobula birostris. The sequence continues at coordinate 74,100,638 of NC_092382.1, forward strand.
ATGTACCAACCATCCCAGTCATCAACTTCCAAATCAGCATCCCTCACAGGGGCTGGGCCTGGGCCCATCTCTCCAGGGGTGGGCACGTTCTCCACCCTGCGGGGGCACAGAGTCCTGGCACGGTGTGCAGCCACCTCTTCAGGCTCCTGCTCTACCTGCACATCTTGCCCCAGCGGCAACAGGTGATTCCGATGGAGAATCTTGACAGACCCCTTTCCATCCTCAGGCCATACCCGGAAAACCGGCAGGTTTGGGATTTAACTCTCCATCACATAGGGCGTGGCTGCCCAGCGATCAGCCAGTTTGTGTTTTCCCGGTAATCCCAGATTCCTGATGAGGACTCGGTCTCATGGCAGGAGTTGAGTGAACTTTACTTTCTGGTCGTTCCTCCTCTTATTTCCCTGATTCTGTTGGGCGGCTGCCTCCCCGGCCAACTCGTAAGCTCTTTTCGGTTCTTGCCTCATATCAGACACATACTTCAAGTAAGGCTTCGGTGACACCTCACCCGTATCAGCCTCGAAACAAAGGTCAAAGGGCAACCTTGCTTCGCGCTCAAACACGACATAATAGGGCGAGTAACCAGTAGCTTCATTGCGTGTGCAGTTGCAACAGTGAACAAGATGCCCAATATGTCGACTCCAACAATTCTTTTTGCTGATCTCCAGAGTCCCGAGCATGTCTAGTAGTGTCCGATTGAAGCTTTCCAGCCGGGCATCACCCTGCGGATGATAGGGCGTGGTTCTCGATTTCTCAACCCCCAGCATGCCCAGAAACTCATAAATGAGTTTGCTCTCAAAGTCTCGTCCCTGGTCAGTATGGATCCAGCGGGGAAGACCAGAATGCACAAAATACTTCTCCCATGGCACTTTTGCCATGGTAGTCGCCCTCTGATCCTTGGTAGGGAAAGCTTAAGCATACCTGGTGTAGGGGTCAGTGATGACCAGGACATTTGCTGTGTTGGTGGCATCGGGTTCTATGGACAGGAAATCCATACACACCAGGTCCAAAGGCCCCGCACTCTGCTAGTGGGACAAAGGGGCAGCCTGCCCGGGCAGCGTCTTCCGCCGTGTGAAACGAATGTAGAACTTGGTGTACTCTTCAACCTCCGTCCTAATCCAGGGCAGTAAAACCGATCCTTGAGCAATCCATAGGTCTTTTCAACCCCCAAATGTCCAGAGCCATCATGGAGAGACTTCAACACAACCTCCCGATACTTCTCTGGCAGGACCAGCTGCCAACACCGCGGTCGGTCGGGACTGACGTTACCCGGTATAACATTTGGTTCTTCAACCTCAACCAAAGCCATTCTTTCAGTAACAGGGATGCGGGACCGTGCTTGGCCTTCTCCGTCCGTGCAACATCCCCCTCTTCCACGGCATGCCAGACCGGGCCTATGTCTGGGTCATCTTGCTGAACAGTGGCCACTTCCCCAGGGCTTAACCCCGGCAACTGCGTGGTCTTCAGAGCAGTCATGTCACAGTACACTGGAGGCAGAGCATCACTGGATGTCCCCAATGAGTCGACTGCTCGATACGGCCTCTCCTTCTCCTCATCCTGCACGATGATAGCAAACTCGCACATCACCTTCACCCTGGATGCAGGAACCCTCTCCCACTCCTCGTCCTTCCCCAGCTCCTCATGGCCCCGTCGGGACAGCGCATCTGCGTCGACATTCTGGCTCCCCGGCCGGTACTTCAGGCTGAAATCATATTAAGACAAAGCTGCCAGCCACCGATGGCCTGTGGCATCCAGTTTCGCTGAGGTCAGGATGTAAGTGAGCGGGTTGTTGCCTGTCCGCACCTCAAACTTGGCCCCATAGAGATAGTCACTCAGCTTATCCACCACCGCCCATTTCAACGCCTGGAGCTCCAAATTGTGAGTGGGATAGTTCCTTTCCGAAGGTGACAAACTCCGGCTGACAAATGCCACAGGCCTCAGGCCAGCGCTCTGATCCTGATATAGAATAGCCCCAAACCCCTCACGACTAGCGTCAGTGTGTAGCACGTCGGGCAATCGGGGGTCCGCAGAGGCAAGCACCAGCGCCTGAGTCAGCATCTCCTTCAGCGAATGGAAAGCCGCTTCACATTTGTCATCCCATCTCTGTCCGAAGGGATCTGACGGGTTCAAATATTCTCCCACCTCCCGTCCTTTCCTCCCCTTCCCCCCCTGTCCCAGGGGAGGGTAGCCACGCAGGAACTGGTTCAAGGGATGACTCATCCCGGTGTAACCTTTCACGAATCTCCGATAGCACCCACAGAAGCCTAGGCACGAGCGCAGAGCACTCATGGTCTGGGGCCTTGGCCAGGTGGTCACCGCTTCGATCTTAGCCGTGAGTCGCTACACCATTCCGCGAGACAACGTGTCCAACATAGCTAACAGTCGTCTGACAGAACTGACACCTGTCCAGGGAAAGTTTTAACCCTTCCTGCTTCAGACGGCTGAGCACCTTCATTAGTCTCACTTCGTGTTCTTCCAAGGTGAATCCAAATACTATGAGGTCGTCCAAATACACGAGCACTTCGAGCAGGTTCATATCCCCCACTGTCTTCACCATGACCCTACGGAAAGTGGCAGGGGCCACCGATATGCCATGGGGCATCCTTCCGAACTGGTAAAATCCCAGAGGGCACATGAAGGCCATCTTCTCCTTATCGGTCTTACTCATCGGGATCTGGTGATATCCACTCCTCAAATCCAACACGCCAAACCACTCCACCCCACTCAGACAGGCCAGCGCGTCTTCGACCCGGGGAACTGTGTACTGATCAGGGACCGTGCGCCTGTTCAGTGTTCTATAGTCCACACACATACGAACCTTCCCATTCTTCTTCCAGGCCACTACGATAGGAGACGCATAAGGGCTTCAGGACTCTGTGATGATCCCAGCCTCCTTCAACTTACACAAATGCTGCCGCACGTCTTCCACATCTGCAGGGGCCAGTCTCCGTGATCGTTCTCTAAACAGATAACTCTCAGTCACCCGTATGGTGAGGCGAGTGCTCCTGGAACAACCCACATTAAATTCGTCAATGGAAAAAATATCTGTCATCGTCAACATCTTCTCCACCAGCCTCCGCTTCCAACCCTCCGGCACAGGGGATGCCTCAAAGTTAAAAGCTTCAGCTGTCACCTTAGGCCGTTTTCCCGACAGCTCTCCCCAGCTGGCCTCACGGGGGCGCTATGCATCACCATCAGCAGAAACAAATGCGTCAGAGGCATTCCCCGCCTAAAGGTGACCTCTCGCGCAGTCGTGTTCCTGACGGTCACCACCAGCCTGCGTGCCTGCACCACCGAGGGCTTCTGCAACTCGGGTCTCACCAGCACCCCAGCAGGGAATCTCGACGCCCCCTCAAGGTCTTCCGAGGTGTCCACTAAAAGGGCTTCACCCTCAGGCACTCCCGGGGATCTAGGGATCCCCATCACACTTGTTACTTCACCGGGCCGTACCACCCTGGGCTTCGACTGGGCACACAACACAGTGACTCATTCACACGCCGCATCCAGCCCCGGGTGATCCCACGCTTCCTCAAAAGCAGCTCAGAACACTGGGTGCACTGACAGGGTCTCCAAAGTCTTTCTCAACTTCTCCTTACAGGTTCCGAAGAGTCTCTGCACAATAGGGGTGTTGGTCCCCACCAGAATGGACACACCCCCAGTCTCACCGGTGTCGGGGTAAACCAGTACCAGGGTCTCATGAGCCTCAGACACCCTCACCTCAGCTTCCAGGAACTCCAGTTTCACAGACAAATAGCCATCGTACGGGTAATCACCATCACTGATACCCCACATTTCCAGTGCACTGAAAGGTGTCAGGGGTAAATGCGCCAGATACTGATTGTACAATGACCGGTACAGTAATGTGACCTGCGACCCCGTGTCGAGTATGGCTTTTGCATCTGTCCCCTCTCTCGGGGTCCCACCAATACTTCTGGGATAGGGTCTTTTCCTCTCGAGGGCCCCGTGGCACATTGTTGGGAACATATTTTTCCCGAAGACTCCAGTCCGTACTCTCACTGAGTCTCTTCTAAGTTTCCCAACACCCCCCTCCTCTCCGGCTGGGACACCCACGGGCTCTCCCTCCAAGGGGCTCTCTGCCATTCACATTCCCACCTGAAGTTCCCCTCTTCCCCACAGTTATGGAACACGCCTCGTCTCGCGAGACCCCAGCCTCTGCCTGGCCCCAGTGCTGTCTGTCCCTTCAGGGAGGGGCTTTTCCCACTAGTCCCCCCATGCGGAGAGACTCCGCCTGCCACAATCTCTTTTGCTATCTCCCGCATGGATCTGGCCCCGGCCATTTCACCACAAGGAGCTGCTACCGAGGACGGCACCGTACTAACGAGGCCCTCTTCCACTTCCAATGTGTTCTCCTCCTCCCCTACCTCTCTGAGCAACCGAACAAAAGACGCGTTCTACGGGGCTGCTGGAGGCTCATAGCGACTGCATCATGTCTCTGCATGCCCCTGGCTTACTGGTCGATCCTTATCTAATCCACCTCATTCCCTGAAATGATCCCCGGAGTCTCAAGCAATTTAGCCTTCGCTCCAGCCGGAAAAGATACTCAGAAAGCTTTTCCCCTTTATCCTGACACAAATTCTGAATTCCCCGTAAAAGCTCCGCCCTGCCCCCAGTTAGCCCAAAAGCCTCCTCTAATGCTTCTAGACCCTTGTGGAGGCCCCATGTGCCACCTAGGCACTGAGGGTTCAGACAACGAATGCTTCCAGATACTCCTTCCAGGAAGCCAAGGGCTGGTTAACTTCCACGCCTTTTACCACCTCAGCTGCCACCCTTCTCAAACTTTCTCCCAATCTTTGCCGCTTCTCCTCCTCAGAACACTGCTACTCACCGAGCAGCTGAGAAGTATGTTCTGCCCAGGTTTCATCATCATCTTTCCCTTCGGGAATGGGAGTCCTCCCTGAGAAAATCCTTAACTTCTGACGTGGATCCCCCGCCCTGGTCACCAGGGAGATAATGGCTGAAGCCAACTCAGAGCCTTCCCCCTTCCGTGGGGAATGAGAATCAATTACATTCTCAAAATCTGACCACTCCCTTCCTTCATCCTTCAAAAACGACAGACCCACTCTCTAAAATCTGCGCCCCAAGCTGCGGGCAACGCTACTGGTGTCCCTTCAAACCCTTCCTCCATGACAGTGTGCACACCCCATAGACCCGCCTCACCTACGTCACTGATACACGGCTGCAGTCCCAATTCCTTGACGTCAGCGCCCGTCTGTAACAGCACAAAGGCTGAGTCCCACATTTTACCAATATTTCTGCTTACAACCTCAACCTTACCGATAGCTCTGACCATAGTCAAACATCGAATTAACACATCGTCCGGAGTACGTATGTCCACCCCCTTAGTACGCAGGCATGATTAACTGGGACATCATCGATCTCACACCAAAGTTCAATCTTATCCGAGTCCATCTCCCCTAATTTAAACCCGGTGACTTACTCTGTATCTGACAGAATTCAAATCCTGGACGAGCCCCCACAATGTAACATCTTTCATCCCACCGGAACATACTTTATAGCAATTCGTAATGATGGGTTAGTAGAAACAACTAAAAGAAAAGGCGCCACATAAGTAACTTATCAGTCTTGTGCACATAATATTTTCATACGTTGGAGCTCACGCCTCCAATTCCATCCACAATGTCCTTTCAAGACTCCGGCCACCATCCGAACCCCCGAGGTCTGGTATCTGCCGCCCTGGAACCGCTGTCCGTTCCCCACACATCCGTCCTCTCCGCTTGCCTCCTGAAAAAGCCCCCGATCCTCAGCTCAGCACACACATGCAAGATAGCATAACATGACTTCCATTGGCTGGCAAATGAATACAATTTCCATTATCACTAATTATAACCCAAACATGCTGTTACAGAGAACCCCTTACTCAGCAGCAAACAGTACGGGAAGCCGTTTTAGTATAACACTTCAGAGAAGCCATTTTGTAATTAGCAATTAACAGTTAACAGTCCAACTAATATTACTAAGAACACTACACAGAATATTAAACTCCAGTCCCATTAAAGGTGAATATGCAGCAGAAGAAACTCCTCCCATGCCCAGTGACCAGGGTGCAGAACTGGGTGTGGTGAGCAGCAGCAATAATTGCAGAGTTCGGCACTGACAGTCACTCTCGAAATTGCATCAGCAACAGTGATAGACAAATATCCAGCATACAGCTTATTGAAACTTTCTCCCAAGTGTGAACCCGGTAGTATGTCACAAGGTTAGATTACTAAGTGAATCTCTTCCCACATTCACAGCACTTGACCGGCCTCTCCCCAGTGTGAACTGAATGATGCACATACAGTTGAGGTGACTGAGAGAATCTCTTCCCAAAGTCTGAGCAGGTGAACAGCCTCTACCCAGTGTGAACTGAATGATGCACATACAGTTGAGGTGACTGAGAGAATCTCTTCCCAAAGTCTGAGCAGGTGAACAGCCTCTACCCAGTGTGAACTGACTGGTGTGCCAATAGTTCGGATGACTGAATGAATCCTCTCCCACATTCTGAGCGGGTGAATGGCCTCTCCCCAGTGTGAACTGACTGGTGTCTCAGTAGGTGAGATGCCCGAGTGAATCCCTTCCCACAGTCTAAGCAGGTGAATGGCCTCTCTCCAGTGTGAACTCGCTGGTGTCTCTGTAGGTTGGATGAATGTGTGAATGCCTTCCCACAGTCTGAGCAAGTGAATGGCCTCTCTCCAGTGTGAACTCGCTGGTGTGCCAGCAGATTAGATGACCGAGTGAATCCCTTGCCACATTCTGAGCAAGTGAATGGCCACTCCCCACTGTGAGCTGACTTGTGTGCCAATAGTTCGGATGACTGAATGAATCCTCTCCCACATTCTGAGCAGGTGAACGGCCTCTCTCCAGTGTGAATTGACTGGTGTGTCAGTAGGTGAGATGCCCGAGTGAATCTCTTCCCACAGTCTGAGCGGGTGATTGGCCTCTCCCCAGTGTGAACTGACTGGTGTGTCTTGAGGTTGGATGACCGACGGAATCTCTTCCCACAGACCGAGCAGGTGAATGGCCTCTCCCCAGTGTGAACTGACTGGTGTGTCAGTAAGTGAGATGCCCGAGTGAATCCCTTTCCACAGTCTGAGCAGGTGAACGGCCTGTCTCCAGTGTGAACTCGCTGGTGCACCATTAGGTTGGATGATCGAGTGAATCTCTTCCCACAGACTGAGCAGGTAAACAGCCTCTCCCCAGTGTGAACTCGCTGGTGCGCCATTAGGTTGGATGAATGACTGAATCTTTTCCCACAGTCTGAGCAGGTGAATGGCCTCTCCCCAGTATGAACTCGCTGGTGTACCAGCAGATCAGATGACTGAGTGCATCCTTTCCCACATTCTAAGCAGGTGAATGGCCTCTCCCCAGTGTGAACTGACTGGTGTGTCAGTAGGTGAGATGACTGAGTGAATCCCTTCCCACAGTCTGAGCAGGTGAATGGCCTCTCCCCAGTATGAACTCGCTGGTGTACCAGCAGATCAGATGACTGAGTGCATCCTTTCCCACATTCTGAGCAGGTGAATGGCCACTCCCCAGTGTGAACTGACTGGTGTGCCAATAGGGTGGATGACTTAGCGAATCCCTTTCCACAGTCTTTGCAGGTGAATGACTTCTCCCCAGTGTGAACTCGTTGGTGACTCTGTAGGTTGGATGACTGAGTGAATCCCTCCCCACAGACCAAGCAGGTGAACGGCCTCTCTCCAGCGTGAACTCTCTGATGTACCTTCAGTTTAGATGAGCAAGTGAATCTCTTCCCACAATCCGAGCAAGAGAACGTCCACTCCCCGGTGTGAACTGACTGGTGAGCCATCAGGTCAGATGACCGAGTGAATCCTTCCCCACAAATTCAGCAGATGACCAGCCTCTGCCCAGTGTGAACTGACCGGTGTGTCCACAGGTGGGAAGACCAACTGAATCCCTTCTCACACACAGAACAGATGAATGGCCTTGCCCAGTGTAAACTTGCTAATGTACCTTCAGTTCAGATGACTGAATCCATTCCCACTGTCTGAGCAGACGAATGGGTTCCTCCCTGTGTAAAATGACGGGCATGCCAGTCAGTCAGATGATCGAGTGAATCCCTCCCCACAGACTGAGCAGGAAAGATGATCGAGTGAATCCCTTGCTCCACTTCTTAAATATCGAGACAGAGACAGCAAAATTGGCGTGCCATGTTCGAGATTCCCAAAGACAAATTCCCTGTCCTTTTTAAACCTGAAAAAAGATTTACAAAATCCATCAATGGGTGAAGGATAACATTTCAGATAAGATCACTTTAGTTGCCAAGGTGTGACATCGCACTATTAATGTGAAGTTCATCCCAAGTTGGAGAGAGAAATCATCTTCTAGCTGGTCACAGTGCTGGTGACTGGAATGACCATCAAATTCTCTGATGCTCTTCCTGTCTCTATAAGAATGGGGCATTTCTGCCAACTCCAATCTGTGACCTGGCTCGGTTTGACTCTGTCCATTGGTGTTATTCCCTGTTCTGCCTGAGCAGCATTGCCTGTCCTCACAGTAACTGAAGCACTCTCACACATATAGCCTTTGTTAATGTGCAGCTCGGATTTTCTTTATGTACTGTTAACTGAAAGTGCCACAGTTTTAATGCCATGTAAATATCTCCTACTCAGATGTATGGTTGGTCTGCACAGCTGTTAAAAGGAATTCGAGTGAATATTAGTATTACTGAAGGTTCTTGTCACAGTCATAGAAAAGTACAACACAGAAACAGTTGGTGTTGTAGTATTTGGTGTTGAACTATTTAAACTTTCCACTCCCATACCCCTACAATCCCGGTACCTATACAAACTTCATAAATGTTGAAATTGAGCTCACATACACCAGTTGTGCTGGATGCTCATTCCACACCTAGATGACCCTCTGTGTGAGGAAGTTTCCCCTCATGTTCCCCTTAACATTTCACCTTTCACCCTTAACCCATGGCCTCTGGTTGTAGTCCCACCCAATCCCAGCTTGCATTTATCCTATCTATAACCCTCATAATTTTGGTACACCTCCATCAAATCTCCCCTTAATCTTCTACATTCCAAGGAATAAAGCCCTGGCCTGTTCAATCTCTCCTCATAACCTAAGTCCTCCAGACCTGGCAACATCCTTGCAAATTTTCTCTGAACTCTTTCAACCTCTTTAACATCTTTCCTGTAAGTAGGTCACCAAAACTGCACACAATACTCCAAATTAGGCCTCACCAATGTCTTGTACAAAGTCAACATAACATCCACCTCCTGTACTCAGTACTTTGATTTATGAAGACCAATATGCCAAAATCTTTCTCTCCATCCCTATCGAACTGTGACACCACTTCCACTAAAATATACACCTGTATTCCCAGATCCCTTTCTTCAACAACACTCCTCCATGCCCTACCAGCCACTGAGAAAGACCTACATTTGTAGGTCCTACCAAAGTTCAACACCTCACATTTGTCTGCATTAAATTCTATTTTCCAATTCTCAGGCCATTTTTCCAGCTGCTCCAGTTTGCACTGCAAGCCATGATAGTCCTCGCACAGTCTGCTAAACCCCCAGTCTCGGTTTCATCCACAAATTTGCTGCTCCAGCTAACCATGTTATCATAGAACATTAGAGCACAGAAACAGGCCTTTTGGCCCTTCTTGGCTGTGCCGAACCATTTTCTGCCTAGTCCCACTGACCTGCACCTGGACCATATCCCTCCATACACCTCTCATCCATGTATCTGTCCAATTTATTCTTAAATGTTAAAAAAATAACCCGCTTTTACCACCTCGTCTGGCAGCTCATTCCATACTCCCACCACTCTCTGTGTGAAGAAGCCCCCCTAATGTTCCCTTTAAACTTTTTCCCCTTCACTTTTAACCCATGTCCTCTTTTTTTTCTCCCCTACCCTCAGTGGAAAATGCCTGATTGCATTCACTCTATCTATATCAATCATAATTGTACATACCTCTATCATGTCTCCCCTCATCCTTCTACGCTTCAGGGAATAAAGTCCTAACCTATTCAACCTTTCTCTGTAACTCAGTTTCTCAAGTCCTGGCAACATCCTTGTAAACCTTCTCTGCACTCTTTCAACCTTATTAATATCCTTTCTGTAATTAGGTGACCAAAACTGTACATGATACTCCAAATTCAGCCTTGTCAATGCCTTATACAACCTCACCATAACATTCCAACTCTTATACTCAATACTTTGATTTATAAAAGCCAATGTACCAAAAGCTCTCTTTATGACCCTATCTACCTGTGATGACACTTTTAGGGAATTTTGTATCTGCATTCACAGATCACTCTGTTCTACTGCACTCTTTAGTGCCTTATCATTTACCTTGTATGTTCTACCTTGGTTTGTCCTTCCAAAATGCAATACCTCACACTTGTCTGTATTAAACTCCATCTGCCATTTTTCAGCCCATTTTTCCAGCTGGTCCAAATCCCTCTGCAAGCTTTGAAAACCTTCCTCACTGCAGATTACTGATATAGATGACAAACAATAACAGACCCAGCACTGATCTCTATGGCACACCACCAGTCACAGGTTGCAGTCAGAGAGACAAACATCTGCAACACACTCTGGCTTCAGTGCGTCATCCAATTTAATGTCTAATCTTAAGTGCTGAGTGACTGAACCTTCTTGACCAATCACCCATATGAGACCTAGTCAAGTGCTTTGCAAAAGTCCATGTAGACTACATCCACTGCTTTGCCTTCATCCACTTTCCTTATAACTTCCTCGAGAAAATCTGTAAGATTGGCTAGACGTGACCTGCCATGCACAAAGCCATGCTGCCTATCCTTAATCAGTCCACATCTATCCAAATACTTATACATCTGGTTCCTGCACATGTGTTGCAATAACTTTCCCCCTACTGATGTCAAGCTCACCAACATAAGATTTCCTCATTTATTTTTAGAGACTTTCTTGAACAGCAGAACAACATTGGCTGTCCTCCAATCCTCCAGTCTGTCACCTGTCACGAAGGGTGAATTATATATCTGTGCTTGGGCCTCGACAATTTCTGCACCTGTCTTCTGCAGGGTCCCAGGGAACAACTTGTCAAGCCCTGGGGATTTATCAACGCTAATTTGCCATAAGACAGCAAACACCTCCACCTCTGTAATCTGTACAGGTCCATGAAGTTGATGCTGCTTTGCCTCACTTCCATAGACTCTGTGTCCATCTCCTGAGTAAATACGGATGCAAAAAATATCTCCCACATCTATTTTGTCTCCTCATATGGATTATCATTTTGATCTTGCTGAAGATTAATTTTTTCCCTTGCAATCTTTTTGCTCTTAACATATCTGCAGAATCCATGAAGATTCTCCTTCACCTTGTCTGCTGGGGCAACCTCATGCCTTCTTTCATTTCTTTCATAAGTGTTCACTTGAATTTCTTGTACTTCATAAGTACCCCATTTGTTCCTATCTGTCTGTACCTGGTATGCACCTGCTTTTTATTGATCTGGGAGATGAAAGCCAAAGGGGTGATAGAGCTGCATGGTGGGAGGTGGGATGTGGCGGGGGTGTTAAACTAATTTTGAAGGTGGAATGGGAGCCTGAACAACAGAGCAGAGAGTGGAAGGGTTGTGGAGACTGATGTTGTTCAGATCTCAGACAAAGTCAGGAATGAAAAAGTTGAGCATGGTGCAGTGAATATGCTGAACCCTGTATATTTCAATACCAGGAGCATCGTAGGAAAGGCAGATGTGTTCAGGGCATGGATCAACAGCTGGAATTATGACACTCAGATCTGACAACTGTGGACTGGGACAGGCTGCTTTATGGTAAATGGGAGGCCTTCAAAGAAAAATTTTGAAAAATCTTGGATATGTGCTTGTCAGAATAAAAGTTAAAGATAGAAACTGTAGGAAGTATACGCAATTATGAGGGTTTAGATAGGGTAAATGCAAGCAGGATTTTTCCACTGAGGTTGGGTGCGATGACAACCAGAGGTCATGGGCAAATGGGGAAGGTGAAAATTTAAGAGGAACATGTAGAAAAACTCTTCACTGAAATGGTTGTGACAGTGTGGAATGAGATGCCAGCACAAGTGGCTCGTGCCAGTGGAATTTGACTATTTAAGAGAAGTTTGGATGGGTACCTGGATGGTAGGGGTATGGAGGGCTGTGGTCCCAGTGTGGGACGTTGCATCAGAGAGTTTAAATATTTTAGGCATTGTCTCGATGGGCTGAATGGCCTGTCTAACAGAACTTCTCCATCTCCCTATGACAGAGGAGCCGGCTGAACTTGATTGGAAGGGGAGACTGGTAGGATTAATGATGGAGCAGCAATTTCTGGAGATTCTGGGAGAATTTCAGGAGGTGAGTGATAGATACATTCCAAAGAAGTGGAAGCATTGGAAAGGCAGGAGGATACAACCGTGGCTGAAATGAGAAGCCAAAGCCAACATAAAAGCCAAAGAGATGGCAAATAATAGAACAAAAACTATTGGAAAGTTTTTAAAACTAACAGAAGACAACTACAAAAAAAATCAGATATGCTCAGGGCATTGAATTATGATTTGCAGTCATTAATGAGACTTGGTAGCATCCAACAGTCTGAGGCATTCAGAGGAACAAGATATCTGGGGCCTCAATATCTCTGGAAAGCCAAGGTTCCCTGAACCAGTTACCTTTCAACTTTTAATTTGGCAGGCTCATACAAACTCTACACATCAAAATTCCACTTCTGAAGGATGCCCACTTACCAAGTACTCCTTTGCCAGAAAACAGCCTGTCCCAATCCACACTTGTCAGATCCTTTCTGATACCATCAAAATTGACCTTTCTCCAATTTAGAATCTCAACCCGTGGTCCAGATCTCTCTTTTCCATATTTACTTGGAATCTCATGGCATTATGATCAGTAGATACAAGGTGTTCCCATACAGTAATTTCCATCACTTGCCCTGGATCATTTCCCAATATCTTATTGCACACTTCTACATTGGGAATTCTACATGTTGATTAAGGACACATTTGAAAAACTCTACCCCAGCTAGACCTTTTACAGTATGGGAGACACAGTCAATACTTGGAAAGTTATAATCACTTACTACATCAACATTTGTTTCTTAGCATAGTCTGCAATCTCTCTACAAATCTGTTCCTCTAGATCCTTTCCGATACCATCAAAATTAATCTTTCTCCAATTTAGAATCACAACTCATGGTCCAAACCTCTCTTTTTCCATATATACTTTGAATCTCATAGTATTATGATCACTAATTTCTGTCACCAGCCCTGGATCATTCCCTAACAGCCTATTGCATACTTCGATCTCAGGAGTTCTATGTACTGATTAAGGGCACATTTGACAAACTCTACCCCATCTAGTCCTTTTTAAGTATGGGAGTCCCAGTCAATATATGGAAAGTTATAATCACTGACTGAATCAACCTTTGTTTCTTGGCATGGTCTGCGATCTCTCTACAAATTCGTCCCTCAAAATCCCTCAGACTGTTGGGTGCAACCAAGTCCCAGAAATGGCTATAATATCATGTTTCCATGCCCTGAGCTCATCTGGCTTTCCTATGATGCTTCCTGCATTGTGATATACACAGCTCAGCACATTCATCACACCATGCTCAACCTTTTGATTGATGACTTTGTCTGAGCAACATCTGTCTGGGTGTCAAGAAAGCAACCTCTCCCTCAATGTCACAAAAACAAAGGAACTGGTTGTGCACTACAGCAGGGTTCCCCAACCTTTTTTGCACCGCGGACCGGTGAAAAATTGACAATATTCTTGCGGACCGGCCGACCTGAGGGCGGTGGGCAGTGTTCAAGTAGGGTTAAACTCACCTCAACATGTCTTTTACAGTTAGGGTTGCTGACTCTCTCACTCCCAAATAAGGGACAAAAGTAGCAGTCAAATATGGGTCACTTGTGTTTACCCCGAGAAAGACTACAATGACCATGAAGCCTTGCACGGACACTGTGTGTGCATGTGCGTACGTGCCGATTTTTTTTTTACCACAAAACGGCTTTGGCTTAATCTTCCTGACTGCACTGTACATACATTATTTCTACCTTATATAGGCTGTGTATTTATCATATCATTCCTGCTTTTACTACGTTTGTATATGTTAGTGTTATTTTAGGTTTTATATGTTACTTGGTATGATTTGGTAGGTTATTTTTTGGGTCTGGGAATGCTCAAAAATTTTTCCCATTAATGGTAATTGCTTCTTCGCTTCACGCCATTCCGGCATGAATGGTTTCATAGGAACACTCTACCTTAGCGGGGGAAATACGGGACAATCCATATGGGACAAACCAATTCAGCCCAATATACGGGATGTCCCAGAAAATAAGGGACAGTTAACAACCCTATGTTCAAGTTCAACAGTGCGTGACAGGGAATGAGGAAAGGTGCAGCTGACTCATATCGTTTCCTCGCGGCCCGGTAGCACATGCTTTGTGGCCCGGTGGTTGGGGACGGCTGTACAGCAGAAGGAATGTAGACAGGCTGATCACTATTGACATCAATGGATCTGGGGTTGAGAGGGTGAACAGCTTTAAATTCCTCGGCATAAACACCACCGATGATCTCATGTGGCCTGTACATACCGGCTGTGTCGTATGTGGCTGTGCACCCCATTCACCTCAGATGTTTGGGCAAGTCTAGTATCGGTCCCAAATCCTAAGAACTAAGAGCATCCTGACCGATTGCATCACTGCCTGGTATGGGAACTGAACTTCCCTCAATCGCCGGAGCCTGCAGAGAGTGGTGCGGACAGCCCAGCGCATCTGTAGATGTGAACTTCCCACTATTCAGGACAATTACAAAGACAGGTGCGTAAAAAGGCCCGAAGGATCATTGGGGACCCGAGGCACCCCAACCACAAACTGTTCCGGCTGCTATCATCCAGGAAACGGTACCACAGCATAAAAGCCAGGCCCAACAGGCTCTGGGACAGTTTCTTCCACCAGGCCATCAGACTGATTAATTCATACTGATGCAATTGTATTTCTGTGTTATAATGACTGTCCCATGTACAAACGATTTATTATAAATTACACATTGCACATTTAGATGGAGAAGTAATGTAAAGATTTCTACTCCTCATGTATATTAAGGATACAAGTCATTTCAATTCACCCTCTCCACTATCTGTTCTGGCATTCTGACTCCAATCCCTTCTGAAACCTTAATTTATCCTCCCCCCACCACCACACACTAGCCTTACCACTAGGATATTTGATCTCTGCTAGTTTTAATTCCCGAACTAACACATCCCCTATCAGCCCTTTGACATTCCTCTGCTTGGTAATCCCCCCTAACAGTTTCTAAAGTGGTCTACCTGCTGTTGTGTGTAATGGCCACACGAGTACTCTGCGATGGCTATTTAACCTCATTCCCCTTCCGGACTCTCACCCAGTTTCCTGTGTCCTGCACCTTGGCTGCAACTCACCTCTCTTCATGTCATATCTATCACCCCCTCCGATTCCCAAATGATCTGGAATTCATCCATTTCCAGTTCCAACTCCCTAACGTGCAGGGTTACAAGCTGCAGCTGGATGCACATCTTGTAGGTGAGGGCATCAGGGACACTGGAAGTCTCCCCACCTTCCCACCAATGTCCCGTCTAATTTGTAATGATCGGAGTGCCGAAAAATCTTGTGATGTGCAATTTTTACCCAATAATAACAACATGTGCACACTGAATTTTAAATAGAGAGGTATTTATTTTAACAGCTAGTAAATTACTTTAGTAAGGTATCCTCTGGGTTTGATCAAGTTCATCTGCACTCTCACACAACCTATGTAGCAGGCCTGTAGAGGGTGATGAAGGATTTTCTCACTCCAGTTTTTGCACACCGTCCATATCTGATTTACTTGCCAAATGAGACTTTAAAAAGTCAGGTTTCCAAATATCACTCCACTTCCTCCCACTTGCAAATTCTCCAGCAACTCTTGCATTGCCACAACACACACAGATAACACCAGTTTCTGTATTGTACATAAATATTTCCCCTGAACCATTCCCCACGTGACTGACGGCCAATGAATATGAAGGGAAGGGCAGTAGTCTGTCTCATTGGAGTCTGGCACATTTGTGATGTGAAAGCTACTTGTTGCTCAGGACAAAAGTGTTTGATATCATTATGTACCCAGAGAGAATGGGTCAAAACACGTTCCCACGGGCAGAAAAGTCCAGAACAAGAGGAGGTAGAACGAGCAACACACACAAAATGCTGGAGGAACTCAGCAGGCCAGGTAGCATTTATGGAAAAGAGTACTAATGCTGAATTCCTCCGGCATTTTGTGTGTGTTGCTTGGATTTTCAATATCTGCAGGTTTTCTCTTGTTTGTGATTGGAGGAGGAGCAAAGGTGATATTCTTAACAGCTGATGTAAAAGATTTTGTTCCCTTTCTCCGAGTTCCCAATCCTTGCATTTAGACAGCTGGAGCTCAGCTCTGTCTGAGAGATCCATCGGTTCCCATTTCCTCATCAGCCGGAAGCTCCCCGGGACCCGTGTACGGATCGCGGGGCTGAGAGAGAGGGAAGAGAACAGGACTGTCCCGGGATTGCGGGATTACGGGCCACAGTGTCTGGAGCTCACAGCAATTGTCCCGAATTCGGTGTTTTTAAAAATCCCCACCCGCAACCGGGGAATATCTCTTACCTGGTGCCGAATTCCCAAGGCCTTTGTGCACTGCGCGCATGCGTGATATTCGTGATCTACGCATTCGATCGGCCCTTCAGCGACGGCGAAAATTGCTGCGCAGAGCTTTCTGGGTAATCACGGTGCCATTAAACATTTATGCAAACACCGTTTTCATGTCCATACCTCATTTTTTTTTGGTGTAGATAACTCAGCAGTTCTTTTAATTGAGAAAGCAGCTCTAATAAAACAATACACTTAATAGCATCAAAATTTCCGTGTGCCTAATGCCAAAGTAGAACCTTCTTACAAATGCAGATATGAAACACAAGGGATTCTGCTGTTGGTGGAAATGTAGACACATGCACACAAAATGCTGGAGGAACTCTGCAGTTCAGGCAGCAACTAAGCAGAGGAGTACACAGTCTAGGCATGCTGAAGGGGCTCGGCCTGAACGTTGTCTATTTATTCCTCTCCACGTTTGTGGCCTGATCTGTTGATTTCCTCCAGTATTTTGCACAAATTAACCACCTTTTTTTTTCAATCAAACAGTTTCAAAATGTTTCTGATCTTTCATTTGTAGCCACATCCTGTGGTCTGATTCTTCTCCCTCCTTCTCCTTGTAAACTCTAGGCCCATTCTCTTTCTGGAGCCCCAAAGCCCTGACTCAGGCTGGCAACTCGTTGGTTTCTGACTCTGCACTGTCGAAGATTCACTCGCTCGTCTGCTGTCAGACTTCAGAGGTGCATTGCAACAACCCAACTGTCTGAGGCACAGTCCTTTGAAGTGAGTGAAAATGACACAAAACTTTGAAAAGAGCAGGGAAGAGGGTGCTTAACCACCTTAGTTCAGAGCTTTGAAGAATGTTAAAACCACAGTGAGCTCAACGTGGAGCGAAGCATGCAGGAAATTCATGCAGGTATGTATAGGATGATGGGAGGCATTGGTCGTGTGGATAGCCAGAGGCTTTTCCCAGGGCTGAAGCGACTAACACGAGGGGACACAGGTTTAAGCTGCTTGGAAGTAGGTACAGATGAGATGTCAGAGCTAAGTTTTTTAAACAAAGAGTAGTGTGTGTGTGGAATGCACTGCCAGCGATGGTGGTAGAGGCGGATACAATATGGTCTTTTAAGAGACTCTTAGATAGGTACATGGAGATTAGGAAAATAGAGGCCTATGCGGTAGGGTAATTCTAGGCAGTTTCTAGAGTAAGTTACATGGTTGGAACAACATTGTGGGCCAAAGGGTCTGTAATGTGCTGTAGATTTCTATGATTCTATGAAATTCAAGGGAAATCTCCTATCCCACGGAGTGGTGACTAGTTGCAACCTGTCATCACAGGGAGAGTGAGGGGGAACGGCAGGGATAGATTTTGATATACTGATATGGAACAGAAACATGGGCAGGGACCAGATGGGCCGAGTGGCCTCTTTAGTGTACATTGTGAGTGTGGTAGAGACAGGAAGTACCTGAGACACGGGATTTGATAGAGAATTGATTTATCTTTCACAGATCCAGAATATTAAACACTAGTCTAGTTTAAGGCTAACATCAGCAGAACAGACTCCTCCAATGCTCAGTGACCAGGGTTTAGTTCTGGGTGCGATGAGCAGCCGCAAGAACTGCGGAATCTGACAGTAACAGTCCCTCATGAACCTGCAGCTGCCTTCAGTCACCATGATGGTTAAACATTTAATACAGAGCCATTCATATGAGAATTTACATAGAATAGTACAGCACAGTACAGGCCCTTCGGCCTACATATACCTCCATATACCTGTCTAGTAGTCTCTTAAACTTCACTAGTGTATCTGCCTCCACCACTGACTCAGGCAGTGCATTCCACGCACCAATCACTTTCTGAGCAAAAAACCTTCCTCTAATATCCTCCTTGAACTTCCCACCCCTTACCTTAAAGCCATGTCCTCTTGTATTGAGCAGTGGTGCCCTGGGGAAGAGGCGCTGGCTATCCACTCTATCTATTCCTCTTATTATCTTGTATAGAATTTAGAGAATTTAGCCTTCTCTATTTTTCTGAACTTCTCATAAATGTGTACAGTTTGGTTAAGCTTTTCTCCAGAATTTCCACTCAATTAAAAAACTTCATTACATTTTTATTTTTAGTTTTGCACTACTTATATAATATAACTATTTAATATGTATATTATTGTAATTCACAATTGTTAAAATCTATTGTTATGAATTAGGTTCTACTGCTGCCGCAGAAACAACGAATTTCATGACATTTGCCGGTGCTATTAAACCTGATTCTGATCATTGATATGGGAGACCCACCACCGGTCACCTGATCCCAGTTACCGCAGATCGTAATGCGACATTGAAGCCTTTTCTATTTATTTGCATTCCTCAGAAATGACAATAGTTCAATAAAGTTTTCCTCTGACATTCCAAAGCAGAAGCTCAGTCTGTCAATATTTCCATACAATTAAAATGGGGAATTTGTTTATTCTTATCACGTACTGAGCTACAGTGAAAATCTTGCCTGACGTACCATCCACACAGATCAATACATTACAACAGTACATTGAGCTGATATATGACAAAACAATAACTGTAACAAAGCATTATGGCTGCAGAGAAAGTGCAGTGCAGATAGACATATGGTGCAGGGTCACGTCGAGTTACATTGTGAGGTCGAGTCCATTTTATCGGACTGGAGACCATTCATTTGGCTTATAACCGCAGACAGGAAGCCGTCCTTGAGCCTGGTGGTACGCGCTTTAAGGCTTTTGTATCTCTTCCCTGATGGGGGAGCAGGTTTGCAGCAAGAATGTCCGGGTTGTGAGGATCTTTGAGTACCCGGCCTGCTTTTCCGACGCAGGGGAAGTGTAGGAAGAGTCCATGGAGGGGCGGTTTGTTTCTCTAATGTTCCCATGTGAGACCAAAGTTCCCTGCAGTTCCTTGCAGTCATGGGCAGAGCAGTAGCCATACGAAGGCGTGAAGTATCGACAAGAAGCTTAGAAACCTCGGCCCTCACCCTGCCTTGTGTAGCTGGATCCTGGACTTTCTGTCAGATCGCCGGCAGGTGGTAAGAGTGGGCCCCCTCACCTCTGTCTCTCTGACCCTCAGCACACATACCCTACAGGGTTGTCTCCTTGGCCCCCTCCTTTACTCTCTGTGCACCCATGATTTGTGTCATCACCCACAGCTCCAATCTGCTAATTAAATTCCCTGACGACACTACACTGATTGGTCTCATCTCAAATAATAACGAGGCAGCCTACAGAGAAGAAATCATCACCCCGACACAGTGGTGTCAAGAAAACAACCTCTCCCTCAATGTCACAAAAACAAAGGAGCTGGTTGTGGACTCCAGGAGGAATGGAGACAGGGATCAAATTCACCATTTCCAAGTCTGTTATTGCACATTTTAATTTTGATCATGACAGAATGTACTGTATTTTATATATTGTTAATGACATAAATCATATTTATAGATTGTTACTGTCAGAGAATCGTATAATTTGTGTTCCGTGTGTTATCTGAATGTACTTGCCTGTGATGCTGCCACAAGTCAGTGTTTCTCTGTACCTGTACCTTCCCGTACTTGTGCACTTGGTAATAAATTCAACAGGACCTGAGAAATCTCAGTGAGATTTGATTAGTGATGATCATCTTGGCAGCTCGGTTGGTCGAATGTGTGAGACAGTACACTGTTAAACGCAAAACCCTGAACAGTGTTGATGATCAGAGGGATCTTAGACTCCAAGTTCATCGGTCCTGAAAGAGACTGCACAGATTGATCGGGTGGTTAAGAAGGCAAATGACGTGGTTGTCTTTATTAGTTGAAGCACTGAGTTGAAAAGTCGGGAAGTTGTGTTGCGGCTGTTGCGAGCCTGCGGTCGGACTGTGACTGTGTCTTTAAGAGCGCCGGAGTGAGGAGGCGGGACTATGACGTCAGTCACAGGCTGACGGCGCTAACTGTGGATTTAACCATAAGAGAGAGAGAGCGATCTGCAGACAGGCAGTCGGCCGGTCTGAAGAGAGAGAGAGACTGGAAAAGCTGATAGATTCAGTTTGTCGCAGCTGAGGCTTGGAACTCTTCTGTGCCAACAAGAGTGGGTTGATCATCGGTACACGGAACCACAACGAATGTGTGGCTATCACTTCATAATATCCATAAGAGTGGATTTTGGAATATCTTGGGGCACCACTTGTGTTAACCCTTGCCTGGGTATGTTGTGTGGTAACCCCTGGAAGACGGTATTCCTGTGACAAGTCACTCTCGCTGATAACTCGTATGTGGACGGATTCAACGGATAAGAACTTCGACGATGGTTATTTTGATGTAACGGCCTTTTCTGTACGTTTCACCCTGGATTACAAATATCTCTCTCCCATCATTTATTCCGTGGATTACTGAACTTTCCTACTTTACCATCTCAAGACTCTAAGCTTTGTTCCCTCAGGCTCGATAGTTTGGGAGTTATATTTACACATATATACACATAACACTGTTAACTTTATTTCATTAAGTTACTACATTATAAGTAGATACTAGTAAGGATAGTAGTTTTAACATCAAAACCAGACTCCATTGTGAACTCTATTGCTGCTGGTTCATTGCTAAAACGTTACAGTTCGTAACACAGCTTTATAAAACTAGTTAGACCACATCTGTAGTGTTTCACACAGCTCTGGTCATCCCCATTCTCGGAAGGATGTCGGGACTTTGGAGAGGGCGCAGAAGAGGTTTACCAGGACACTGCCTGGATTAGAGGGCATAAACTATAACAGGAGGTTGGACAAACTTGGGTTGTTTTTTTCCAGAGCGGCGCAGGCTGGGGTGAGACTTGATAGACGTTTATAAGATTACGAGAGGACTGGTAGAGTTGACAGATGATATATCTTCGCTGGGGTTATTAAAGTATAGAATACATCTTAGGTGAGTTGTTGGTAGCTGGAGTCCCGGTCTGGGGTGGCAGACCCCACCGGTCACGTGATCCCGTTTACCACCACCCCCCCGCCCCGTTAACCGCAGATGGGCAGCATCTGCGCGTCTGTTTCCGAGGACCCGCCCTCCGGATGATGTAACACTCACTACGCGCATGCCCACAGTGTCTTGGTGGGCTTCCTTTCCGCTCAGTGCAGAAACTGATCGTCCGCGGATTCGGGAATTGTATCCTCGCCTCCCGGGTCGGAATCACTATCTGCGGGCCAAAGATACCACTTTCCTATCGGTGAGTATAGAGACCGATCCCGAGCAGGGAGATCTGATGTTGGCCGTGAGCCCCGAACTGAGGGCCAATTACTCATTTAGTACCCGGTCATCTGGGCTCGTCAATAATGTAACGCACATAAAAGTTGCTGGTGAACGCAGCAGGCCAGGCAGCATCTCTAGGAAGAGGTGCAGTCTTGAGATGCTGCCTGGCCTGCTGCGTTCACCAGCAACTTTTATGTGTGTTGTTTGAATTTCCAGCATCTGCAGAATTCCTGTTGTTTGCGTCGTCAATAATGTGTCGACTTCACTTAATCTGCATTGAATGATCCAAACCAGGAGCCCAGGCTGTCTATTTCCGCAGAATTGAAATGGAACTTCCGCCAACAGATCATGTGAGGTTGTTTACCGCAGCTCTGCCCCGCCCTCCGCGTTGTGACGCAAGATCACGTGGTGTGTGCTTGGTGGTGATGCTTCCTCCATTACCGAGGATCTGGGAAGGCTGCGGGGGGGCGGGGAATGGTTTCTGTGATGTGCGGATCTGTATCCAATAGCCAATTGACAACAGGTGCAGGACTAGGCCATTCGGCCCTTCGAGCCAGCACCGCCATTCACTGTGATCATGGCTGATCATCCACAATCAGTATCCAGTTCCTGCCTTATCCCCACAACCTTTGATTCCACTATCTTTAAGAGCTCAATCCATCTCTTTCTTGAAAGCATCCAGAGACTTAGCCTCCACAGCCTTCTGGGGCACAGGATTCCATACATCCACCACTCTCTGGGTGAAAATGTTTTTCCTCAACTCTGTTCTAAATGGCCTACCCCTTATCCAAATTTCTCTGCCATTCCTCGCAGTCACGGGCAGAGTAGTTACCATGCAAAGTGTGAAGTGTCCAGATGGGAAACTTTCTATCTTGTGTTGATAAAAATTTGGTGAGGGTCAAAGGGCATATGCCAAAGTTCTTGTTGTTTGTTCTAATTTTGTCATTTTAGGATATTTTATGCAGTGGTATGTGCTATTCATTCAGTATCTCTGTATTGCTGGAGGACCATCAGTGATTGTCCTTGATCCCTTCTCTCACCTGGTTCCATCTGCTCATCTCTGCCCATCTTGTTCAAACTCTGTCCCGTCTCCTTACCCCCCACCCCCCACTCCTGCTTCAATGGTGTATATCAGCAACCTGGGTCAACCTCAGTCCACCCTGTATCCCACCACTTCAATGTTATATATCACCAACCTTTCTTCTAACCTTTCTGTTCATTGTGAAGTGTTCTTATGCACCTTCGGCCTCACTGAGTTATTTCCAGAATTGTTTTTTGTTAGCTGGAATGCCAGAGGGTCATCAGGTACCGGTTCTGTTGTGCATCGGTGTGGGAGTGCTAGTTATTGAACTGTGACTGGCTGACACACTGCAGCATTTTACTGGCAGCAAAGAGTACTGGGAGAATTGGTGCTTGGACTATAATCCTGTGATCAGCTTTCCAGGGATATGGAACTGTTGGTGTTTTGGTTTTGACTTTGGTTAGTACTTCTACAGATGGGGCTGGATGGTCGTCCTTCTGCAATGAAGCAGAAATTTCGAGCTGCTGGACGTTGGTTGTGGGGAAATCCCGGATTGCACTACCCAGTGTGAGATGTGGGAACGATGTGTGAGTCTGTCAGGATCGGTGAGTGGCAGATTCAGCTGTATGACTCTGTGAGGTTGAGTCCTGGGATATCACAGTTTTTGATCCAGGTAAATTGGACCCAGGGTCTGAGCTGCCCAGGCTTCTGAGGTGTTGAGCGAGTATTTCTGGTCTGGGATCAGATGTTTGTTTCTGGAGTTCCTTTGGAAGCAATGACTGCTAATCTGAGGAAAGGATGAGTGGCTTCAGTGTTACAGGAGGGAGGTAGGAATATGGTGTTGGAATAAAACTCAGCCATGGTTGAGTGTTGGGGCAGACCAGATGGATCGAATCACCTAATTCTGTACCTGTATCTTATGTCTCACCATGACAGAATGATGGCTCCTTCTTATCCCATATCGTTTTGTGACACGTGAGAGACAATAAAAGATTGCTCACTGAGATCATTATATTTACTTTCAATGTTTAAATTTCAGCGAGTTTTGTTCTTAGAAACATGAAGCAGAAATGTTTGGTTCTCAATTTTATTGTTAATGTGCTTCATTATCTTTCATGTTAAAGTCAGATCTGCAGTGAGAGATTTATTGGAAGAAAAACCCCAACTGGAAGCAAACCACGACTGAAGATGAGGGAACAGCAACAAGTGAACCAGTCCGAGGATTGAGAGCATCAACTGGAGAGGACCCACCTGACTCGGAGGTTCCAGTGATTCAGTCAGGAGAAAGTTTGGTGAGTCTCATTTACTCAAACACTGGTCCTTTAGACATTACATAGCTGTACAAAGGAAGGTAGGAAATAGTTGGAGTGAGACTGAATGTGCCCAGAAGAAGTTATGCCTCAGTCAGACCCAGTTGCAATCATTTCAGGTCTGATAATGTGCTTCCGGCAGCCCAGCCCAGCCCTTTAAAACCACTCCCATTCTGTGGAAGTGTAATCCGGATAAAGTCACTTAGAGACTGTATAAGTACAAACTCTTTATTCCAAGCACCCGGGGCTTACTCAGTTAGTCACTCAAACAGGAACAGTCTATGACTGTTCCCGCCCAATCCATTAACTGACTAACAATTCCCCTTACACCACAGGTATATCCGTCCAGATACCCCCCACATGAGATAGGCTGGAGCCAAAGTTATTTACTACATGACAGCCCCTAAAGACAAATTACAAAATAGTCATAATGGCTTATACACACAGAACAGACTGAAGCTCTCCTATCTCTATGCATGAATGCACAAGGAGATAAGCATCCTGAAATCCTAGCTAGCTACCCTGAAGAAGAAATATGGCTCAGCACATCTGTTGATCATCAGCAGTTTCTTTCAGAAAAACAGGCTGTTATTGTTTAATGAAATGTTAAGCCTCTTACATACTTTATCACTCCCTCCATTTGATCATTACATGATCAACAAAGTAGTAATTCTTTACAGAGAACACAACTGAGTACAGCACAGACTTATCAGTGGGTAAAAGCAGTGTACATCAGTAACTATAACAATCATATGTACAACTATTAGGCCATAATGCAATATCTCGCCCCACATATTACCAAACAGGCCTTCGAAGACCACCATTTCGACCCTTCGGTGAACCCGTGTAAATCCTGCCCTACTCTCTTGATGCTGTCAGTTTCCTTGGCAGTGTGCTTGGAGAGGGATGTAATTTTAGACTTATCAGGGATATAGGTGCAGCATTCTGTTTCAATAATAGCACAGGTTCTGTGAATATAATGTAATGTAATATACTGTGAATGTAATGCTTGGAGAATTTTGGTCAGTTGGCTCATAGTTATGTACAATTCCAAATGCATAACGGGAGTCTGTGTAAACGTTTGCACATTAGTCTGTTGCTGGGATACAGGCACGAGTCAGAGCAATGAGCTCAGCCTTCTGGGTGGAGGCAGCTGCTTCAAAAGAGTCCTGCACAACCATCTCACCGTCCGTCACTATCACATTGTGCTCTTTCTGAGTGGTGGTACTCATGGTTGGAAGCATCCTTGCTTGTCAATTTCTAAACGGGTTGTTGTCCCCATCTGTCCCTTGGTAGGTTTTTGTTCCCATTTCTGATCCCCAGATATAGACCACTTGCGTCCTGCTTCCCACTGAATGTAATCACCCTTAATATTAGTTCCCTTCGGGGTTGATCGGGTTCGGAAGCCGGGTCCCAATAATATGTCAAAGCTCGTCGCATTCGATTTCGGTCATTGTCAGGCCAATCCATATTATTGGTTTTAATCATGTTGGCTGACTTAGTTGGTAAGCATTGGAGCAGTAAGGCGTTAAACTGGGCGGACGGATTCCCACATTAAAGGCTTGGTCTCCTGTGAAAGTGCCTTAGCAGGCCACAAATCGCTCCCAATAGTCTGGTCCCGATTCCCCAGGCTGAGGTTTCCATTCTTGTACTTTAGTGATGTTTACGAGTTGCTGGAGAGCCCTTTCCAAAGCTTGAGTAATCTGGTCTGTCTGTTCATTCTCATTATGGTTTCCTGCCTGAAACTCCTGATAGGTTTGGTATCCCAATTCTGCCTTCCATTTCCACCCCTCATCAGCTGACAGAATCATGCAGCAGAGACCGAATAAATCTTGCGGGGTCACTTTAAGCATTTGTAGAGTACTGCGGACATACTGAGCAAACTGTGCTGGTCTTTCTTTCCTATGTGGGGCCTGATTCATGATCATTATCATTTCTTAAAGCTTCCAGGGTGCATACACAGGAATCACTGAATCACTCCTGCTCGTGGATTGGGCAGCATTTGGGTGGGAAATTGTCTTTGTGGAGCCATTAACTCTGGGGTTTTATTGGATTCTTCCCTCACTATCTCGGAATAATCCTCGTTATTCCCTTTCTGGATCTCAGGGTATAGAGTGCCTCCCCTTCCCTGATGCCGCTGTTTTACCTGAGCGGCCACCGTATCTGAGCACTGGGAGGATTGGGGTTCAGGGGCACTGGGAACACTTGGCCCCTGGTAAGGTGGGGGTAGTGGTAAGGTGGGTGCCCACTCCTCATCACGGTCACTGTCCTCAAACCGGGTCGGTATGCCAGACATGGGTTCGGGATCCCTTGTTTCCCTGTCAGTTCGAACTTTAGACTGACGTTCCTGCCCTTCTCTCCTATCATGGCCAGCCTTGGTTTGCTTACGTTGTTTTTCCTGCTCTCGTTTTCAGCGCCCATCCACAATTTACACTCCGCTTTTAGCGTCTCCCAACCTTTGGCGTTCCTTCTGTAGTGCATACCTCTATCCCTTTTTCACATGCATTATTCCTCCAACTCGCTAATAATATACTGTTCCACTTTACATCTGCCTTTTCCTTCCATTCCCATTTCAACAATTTCCACTTCTTTCCACAGTTCTTTTTCCATATCAAATTTACTGCTTGTTCTCGTGAGGTAATATCCCACCACAGTCTGCTTGGCAGTACCTATACTGGGATCCTGTTTGTGACGCCAAATGTTGAAGTTAAATCTGAGTAAAACTTGGGAGACCAGCTTCTTATCATCACCACAGTTTATTGTGCATTCTCCTGCAGGAGTTTGAGACCCAGTTGTCAAAGGGAAGGCACGTAAGCACTGCCACCATCTGACAAGTGGAATGAGTTAGTCAGGTTACAGCCATGTATTTATACATAGTAAGCCCCATACCTTACTGTTGGTAGATGTTATTTGAACTGGTACAGCCACCATGTCTGTTGGTGCAAAACTTAACTAATTAGATAAGAGAGTTCATTAAATCAAGGTTTTAGTTACAGATGGATGTACCATCCAGTCCTTATCCGTTGTTCCCTTTGCAAGGCTCTGACTTAGTTACAGACAGATGTTCATTCCTGTCCTTATCAGTGAGTCCTCCTCCCTTTACTCAAACGACGGTACAATGTATAATGTTATCAACTAATGAGGGTACAATGTATAATGTTATCATCTCTCAGTGTGTCTCTCTGCAAGCTGCAGAGAACTGGTAATGAGCCTGTCTTAGCTAACTGCTGATGACAGTTTACTTCAGTTCAACATTCCTGTTCAGTCCCAATTATTCTTTTAGCCAGAGGTTGCACAGGTTCGAAATGATTTTTTTAACATATCCTCAATTCCTCAGGAGGATTCAGGGGAAATATTTATGTCCAATACAGAAACTAGTGTTACCTGTGTGTATTGTGGTGATACAAAAGTTGCTGGAGAATTCACAAGTGGGAAGAAGTGGAGTGATATTTGGACATCTGACTTTTTAAAGTGTAATTTAGCAAGCAAACTACAGATGGACAATGTGCAAAAGCTCTGGTGAGAAAATACCTCATCACCGGTTACAGGCCTGCTGCATAGTTTGTGTGAGAGAGCAGGTGAAGTCGATCAAACACAGAGGATATCAAAGTTCCTATCGACAGTGATTTGCTAGCTGTTAAAATGAATACCTCTCTATATAAAATTCACTGTGCACATGTTGTCACTGGGTAAAAAAATGCACAGTACAAGATTTATGTATACGCTTGTCATTTAAAAATTAGAGGGGACATTGGTGGGAAGGTGGGGAAACCTCCAGTGTCCCTGATGCCCTCACCTACAAGATGTGCATCCAGCTGCAGCTTGTAACCCTGTACTTTAAGGAGTTGGAACTTGAAATGAATGAATTCCAGATCATCCAGGAGTTGGAGGGGGTGATAAATATGACATGAAGAGAGGTGAGTTGCACCCAAGGTGCAGGACACAGGAAACTGGGTGAGAGTCAGGAAGGGGAATGAGGTTAAATAGCCATTGCAGAGTACTCTTGTTGCTATCCCACACAACAACAGGTAGACCACTTTTGAAGCTTTTGGGGAGATTACCTGGCAGAAAAATTTCAAAGGGAGGGCAGCGGATTCGTTAGTTAGGGGAACAGAACGAAAGGGGACTAATACCCTAGTGGTAAGGCTTGCTAGTGCTAGTGGTGGAGGGGAGGGGTGATGTGGTTAAAATAGTTGTAGGGGGAATGGGAGCCAGAATGACAGAACAGATAGTGAGAGGGTGAATTCAATTGACTTTATTACATACATCCTTCATATACATGATGAGTAGAAATCTTTACGTTACGTCTCCGTCTAAATGTGTAATTTAGAGTCATTTATAATAAATAGTTTGTTCATAGGACATTCAATATGACATAGAAATGCAATTGTATCAGCATGAATTAATCACTCTGATGGCCTGGTGGAAGATGATGTCCCGGAGCTTGTTGGTCCTTTTGCTGTGGTACCGTTTCCTGGATGGTAGCAGCAAGAACACTTTGTGGTTGTGGTGAATTGGGTCCCCAATATCCTTCGGGCCCTTTTTACACCCCTGTCTCTGTAAATGTCCTGAATAGTGGGAAGTTCACATCTACAGATGCACTGGGTTGTCCACACCACTCTCTGCAGGGTCCTGCGATTAAGGGAAATCCAGTTCCCATACCAGGCAGTGATGCAGCCAGTCAGGATGCTCTCAACTGTATCCCTTTAGAAGGTTCTTAGGATTTGGGGCCCAATCCCAGACTTCTTCAACCATCTGATGTGAAAGAGGTGTTGCTGTGCTCTTTTCAAAACACAGCCATGTGAGATCCTCGGTGATGTTGATGCCGAGGAATTTAAAGCTGTTCACCTCTCAACCCCAGATCCATTGATGTCAATTGGGGTTAGCCTGTCTCCAGTCCTCCTGTCGTCCACAATCAGCTCCTTTGTTTTTGTGACAATGAGGGAGAGGTTGTTTTCTTGACACCAGTCAGATGTTGTTCAGACCTCAGACAGAGTCAGCAATCAAATGGCTGAGCATGGTGCGATGAATGTGCTGAGCTGAAT
Source organism: Mobula birostris (assembly GCF_030028105.1). Taxonomy (NCBI): domain Eukaryota; kingdom Metazoa; phylum Chordata; class Chondrichthyes; order Myliobatiformes; family Myliobatidae; genus Mobula; species Mobula birostris. The sequence goes on from NC_092382.1 coordinate 74,129,870, forward strand.
ATATCATAATGCAAGAAGCATCATAGGAAAGCCAGATGAGCTCAGGACAGGGAATTATGATATTGTAGCCATCATTGGGATTTGGTTGCACCCAACAGTCTGAGGGATTGAAAGGAACAAATTTGTAGAGAGTTCGCAGACCATGCCAAGAAACAAAAGTTGATTCAGTAAGTTATTTTAACTTTCTATATTTTGACTGGGACTCCCATATTGTAAAAGGACTAGATGGGGGTAGAGTTTGTCAAATGTGCCCTTAATCAGTTTGTAGAATTCCCGATGTTGAAGTGTGCAGTAAGCTGTTAGGAAATGATCCAGGGCTGGTGGCAGAAATTAGTGATCATAATGCCATGAAATTCAAAGCAAATATGGAAAAAGAGAGGTCTGGATCACAGGTTGAGATTCTAAATTGGATGGTATCAAAGGATCTGACAAGTGTGGTTTGGGATAGGCTGTTTTTTGGCCAAGGAATACTTTGTATTTGGGAGGACTACAGAAGTGAAATTTTGAGGATGTAGCGTTTGTATGGGCCTGCCAAATTAAAAGTTGAAAGGTAACTGGCGCAGGGAACCTTGGTTTTCAAGAGATATTGATGCCCTGGATATTTTGTTCCTCTAAATGCCTCAGACTGTTAGTCAATGCCGAAAAAACATTTAAGCTGTCTAATGCAACTACCTGCACCGGGACCATCGCCCTCCATACCCCCACCATCCAGGTACCTATCAAACTTCTTTTAAATGGTGAAACCGAGCTCATATTCACCACTTGTGCTGACATCTCATTCCACACTCTCACGACCATTTCAATAAAGAGCTTTTCCACATGTTCCCGTTAAATTTTCACCTTTCCCACTTACCCATGACCTCTGGTTGTCATTTCACCCAACTTCAGTGGAAAAAGCCTGCTTGCATTTGCCCTGTCTATACCCTCATAATTTTGTATACTTCTAACAAATCCTCAAAGCAATGTATAATTTCCTTGTTTATGTTTAGAGCCCTTTTTAGGTGTATAAGATGATGAGGGGCATTGATGGTGTGGATAGCTAGAGGTTTTTTCCCAGGGCTGAAATGGCTAACACGAGGGGGCATAGTTTAAAGGTGTTTGGAAGTAGATACCGAGGGGATGTCAGGGGTAAGTTTTTTACCCAGAGAGTGGTGGGTGCATGGGATGCACTGCCAGCTATTTGTGTGAGAGTGTTTCAATTACTGTGGGGCCAGACACCCATGCAGCTCACTGAGAACAGGGAATAATACCAATGGAGAGAGTCAAACTGAGCCAGGTCACAGACTGGAGATGACAGAAATGCCCCATTCTTATAGAGATAGGAACAGCATCAGAGAATTTGATGGTCATTCCAGATACCAGCACTGTGCTCAGTTAGAAGATGATTTCTGTCTCCAACTTGGGTTGACCTTCACCGTAACAGTGTGATGTCAGATCACACCTTGACAACTCAAGTGATCTCATCTAAAATGTTGTCCTTCACCCACTGATGGATTTTGTAAATCTTTTTACAGGTTAAACACGACAAGGAATTTGTCTATGGGAATCTTGAACACAACACGCCAGTTTTGCTGTCTCTGTCCAGATATTTACGAAGTGGAGCAAGGGATTCACTCAATCATCCTTCCTGCTCAGATGTGGGGAGGGATTCACTCAATCATCTGACCGACTGACATGCTCGTCATTTTACACGGGGGGAGCCCGTTCATCTTGCTCAGACAGTGGGAATCAATTCAGTCAGTCATTTCAACTGAAGGTACATAAGCAAGTTTGCACTGGGACAAGGCCATTCACCTCTTCTGTGTGTGAGAAGGGATTCAGTCGGTCTTCCCACCTGTGGACACACCAGTCAGATCACACTGGGCAGACTGGGCAGAGGCTGTTCATCTGCTGAATTTATGGGGAAGAATTCGCTCAGTCATCTGACCTAATGGCTCACCCGCGAGTTCACACCAGGGAGCGACCATTCACATGCTCAGACCGTGGGAAGGGATTCACTTGGTCATCTCAACTGAAGGTACATCAGCAAGTTCACACTGGAGAGAGGCTGTTCACTTGCTCAGACTGCGGGAGGGGATTCACTCGGTCATCCGACCTACTGGTACACAAGTCAGTTCACACTGGGGAGTGGCCATTCACCTGCGCAGACTGTGGGAAGGGATTCAGATCGTCATCTGAACTGAAGGTACATCGGCGAGTTCACACTGGAGAGAGGCCATTCACCTGCTCAGACTGCGGGAAAGGATTCACTCAGTCATCTCGACTTAAGGTACATCAGCGAGTTCACACTGGGGAGAGGCCATTCACCTGCTCAGACTGTGGGAAAGGATTCACTGGGTCATCTCAACTGAAGGTACATCAGCGAGTTCACACTGGAGAGAGGCCGTTCACCTGCTCAGACTGCGGGAAGGGATTCACTCAGTCATCTCATCTGAAGGTACATCAGCGAATTCACACTGGGGAGTGGCTGTTCACCTGCTCAGACTGTGGGAAGGGATTCACTTGCTCATCCCAACTGAAGGTACATCAGCGAGTTCACACTGGGGAAAGGCCATTCACCTGCTTAGTGTGTGGGAAGGGATTCATTCTGTCATCTTACCTACTGACACACCAGTCAGTTCACACTGGAGAGAGGCCATTCACCTGCTCAGACTGTGGGAAGGGATTCACTAAGTCATCTAATCTGAAGGATCATCAGAGAGTTCACACTGGAGAGAGGCCATTCACCTGCTCAGACTGTGGGAAGAGATTCATTCAGTCATCTAAACTGAAGGTACATCAGAGAGTTCACACTGGAGAGAGGCCGTTCACCTGCTCAGTTTGTGGGAAAGGATTCACTCAGTCATCTGGGCTACAAACACACCAGTCAGTTCACACTAGGGTGTGGCCATTAACCTGCTCAGACTGTGGGAAAGGATTCACTTTGTCATCTCAATTTAAGGTACATCAGCAAGTCCACAATGGGGACAGTCCGTTTACCTCCTCAGACTGTGGGAATGGATTCACTCAGTCATGTAATCTGAAGGAACCTCAGTGAGTTCACTCTGGGGAAAGGCTGTTCTCCTGCTCAGACTGTGGGAAGGGATTGACTCAGTCATCGAACTTTGTAATACAATACCAGGGTCACACTGGGAGAAATTTTCAATAAGCTGCATGCTGCATATTTATCCATCACCATTGCTGAATACAATTTCGAGAGTGATTGTCGGCGCTGAACTCTGCAATTATTGCTGCTGCTCACCACACCCAGTTCTGCACCCTGGTCACTGGGCACGGGAGGAGTTTCTCCTGCAGCCTATTCACCTTTAAATGGACTGGAGTTTAATATTCTGGATAAGAGACCAATAAATCAGTCCTATTTTAAACACTATCTATGGTACTTAGTGAATTTATAACACATTTAGTGTACAGTAGAGCGTCAACTCAGGCCGGCTGGACCCTGCCATGTATTCAGTTCCAAAACAGTCCTCTGTTTAAACCCTCCCCTGTTGTTCATCTCTCGCTCTCCCTGTGGGATAGGTTCCAGTCACCACGCTGTGGGTGAAGAGGTTTCCCTTGAACTTCCTGCAGACTGAAGAAGTCGAGGAGAAGGGAATCATCAGCGGGGCGTGGTAACGAATGACAGAGTAGCAACATTTGGAAGCTGATTGATGGAGAAAATCTTTCGGATGTCTGACTGATGACACAAACACCACAAACTGTGGTGAGGTGCTCCACTGGTCGAGGAACATGTGTGTGTTGGGGAAGGTTTTATCTATTGACTGTTGTGATTTTATTTTTCATGTGTGTTATTTCTCTTCCTCCTTCTATCCAAGGTAGTGTTAATCTAAGTGGGTTTGAGTGTAAATAGACTTTTCTAAACTTTTCTAAAGTTCTTATTTATCTTTGTAAATTTTACTGATTGAAATGGGACAAAGATATTTTTATATAAAAAAAATCAATGTTGGTATTGATGAAAGTGTTTATTGCCTTCGTTGTATTTGTTAACTATTGAGCTCTGTTTGGCAGGGTTTTTTTTTAAGCCTTGAACTAAATTTTGTCAAAGGTTTTCACAATTTCGACCTACTTTCTATTTTCTTTGTTTGTTGATATTCCAGATACGTGGGTATCAAGAGTCCCGATGAAGGGTCTTGGCCTGAAATGTTAATTCCCATCCATAGATGCTGCCTGACATGCTGAGCTCCTCCAGCACTTTGTGTGTAGTTCTCTAGATTTCTAGCATCTGCAGGTCCTCTCGTTTCCCAGATACTTACATGCTTCTTGAAAGAACAAGCCAAGAACAAGCTGGTAGTGGTGTTGTGTGGATCTGTTGGTAAAATATTAAATGAAATTGTGGAAAGACGTGGCATAGGGTTGGAATGTGCAGCATCTGTGGGTAGAATTAAGGAACAGCAAATGTAAAAAAAAATCCCTCATGGGAATTGTATAGAGACCTCCAAACAGTAGTAAGTATGTGGGCCACAAATTACAATGGGAGATAGAAAGTGCGTGACAAAAGGGCAATGTTACAATAGTCATGGGGGATTGTCATGCAGGTGACTAGGAGAATTAGGACGGTGTTGGTCTCAAGAGCAGGAGTTCCTAGAATGCCTACAAGATGCTTTTTTAGAGCTGTTGGTGGTTGAGTCCACTTGGGGATCAGCTATTCTGGATTGGGTGTTTTAATGAAGCGGAATTAATTAGGTCACTTAAGTTCAAAGAACCCTTAGGGGCAAGTGATCTTAATATGATCAAATTCACCCTGACATTAGAGAAGGAGAAGCTAAAGTCCGATGTGGAATAAAGAGAATTACAGAGGCATGAGAGAAAAAATGGTCAAAATTGATTTGAAAAGGGATGAAAACAGAGCAGCAATGGCAGGAATTTCTGGAAGCAATTCGGAAGGCACAGGATCTATACAGTGGCATGCAAAAGACACATCACAAAGAGGAAGTAGTATTCCAAAGGTAAGGTGACAAAACCGTGGCTGATAAGGGAAATCAAAGACAACATAAAAACCAGAGAGGGCATAGAGCAAAAATTACTCAGAAGTTAGAGGATTGGGAAGCTTTTAAAAACAAACAGAATGCAACTAAAATAATTAAGAAGGAAAAGATGGAATACATAGGTGAGTTAGCCAGTAATATTAAAGAGGATACCAAATTTTTCTTCAGGTAGATATAGTGTAAAAGAGAGGTGGAAGTGGATATCGGACCACTGAAAAATGATGCTGGAGAGGTAGTAATGGGGTGGGGGTGCAAGGTGATGGCAGATAAACTGAATAAGTATTGTACATCACTCTTGTCTGTCGAAGACACTGGCAGGAATATGGAAGTCCCAGATGTCAGTGGTCAGAATGTGTAAAGTTACGTTACTCAGGAGAAGGTTCTGGGAAACAGAAGGTCTGAAGGTAAATAGATCACCTGGACCAGATGGTGAACACGGCAGAGATCTGAAAGAGGTGGCTGAAGAGATGTGGAGGCAATAGCAATCATGTTTCGAGAATCGTTAAGGAAATTATATCCTGATAAGTTTTTTTCCTTCACTACTCCCCCTCTCCCAGTTTCACTGATCACCTTCCACTTCTTCCACCCCTCTCACCCCCACACTCTCTTCATCTGAGGTCTCGGCTTTTATCCCCCAGTCCTGGTGAAGGGTCTCGGCCCGAAACATCGACTGTTTACTCTGTCCCATATGTGCTGCCTGGCCTTCTAGGTTCCTCCAGCATTTTGTGTATGTGTTGCTTGGATTCCCAGCATCCACAGATTTTCTTCTGTTTCTGATAAAAACAAAAGCGGGGTCATATAATACAGCAAGAAAATGGTGGGAAGTTAGAGGATTGGAAAGCTTTTACATAACCAACAGGAGACAACTGAAAAAAAAACACAGGAGAGACAAGATGAAAAATGAAGGTAAGTGAGCCAATGATATCAAGTTGTTCAGATATATAAAGAGTAAAAGAGAGGCAAGAGTTGATATTGTACCGCTGGAAGATGATGCTGCTGAGTCAGTAATAGTTAAGAAATAGCGGCTGAGTGTAATAAGTATTCTGTGTCAATCTTCACTGTGTAAGACACTAGCATTATAAGACCATAAGACATAGGAGCAGAATTAGGCCATTCAGCCCCATCGAGTCTGCTCCGCTGTTCTATCATGGCTGATCCTGGTTCTCACTCAGCCCCATGCACCTGTCTCCTCGACATCTCCTGTAATGCCCTGACTGATCAGCAAACTACTAGCTTCTGCCTTAAATGTACCCACAGACTTGGCCCCCACTGCCGTCTGTGTCAGAGAATTCCACAGATTCACTGCTCTCTGACTAAATAAAATTCTCCTTAACTACTCTAAAAGGTGGCTCCTCAGTTTCGAGGCTGTGCCCTCTATTATGGCTACACCCACCATACAAAAAGTCCTTTCCTCATCCACCCTATCCAGACCTTCCCACATTCTGTGGGTTTCAGTGAGATTTACCCCCCATCATCTGCATTTATTAAACATGTGTCAGTGCAGGAGTACAGGCCCAAGGCTGGGAAATGCTCCTCATATCTTAACCCCTTCATTCCCAGAATCATCTTCTTCAGTATCCACTGGACTCTCTCCAATGACAACACACCTTTTCTGAGATATGGGTGCCAGATACTCTTAAGTGCAGCCTAAGTAGTGTCTGGTAAAGTACCAGCATTATCTCCTTGCTTATATGTTCTACTTCACTTTCAATAAATGCCAGCATTGCATTTACCTTCTTTACCACAGACTCCACCTGTAAATTAACCTTCTGGGAGTCTTGCCCGACGTCTCCTATTTCCTTCTGTACTTCTGTTGTTTGAACCTTCTCCCCAATCAGATAATAGTTCACTATTGTTCTTTTTGCCAAAATGCATTATCCAATATTGTATTTCATCTGCCACCTTTTTGCCTGTTCTTCAAATTTGTCTGTGTCCTCCTGCAATCACATTGCTTCCTCAGCACTACCGACGCCTCCACCTATCTCTGTATCATCTGCAAACCTTGCCACAAAGCCATCAATTCCATTATCCAAATGATTGACAAACAATGTGAAAAGTAGCGGACTGAATACTGACCCCTGAAGACCACTAGTCACTGTTAGCCAAACAGAAAAGGCTCCTTTTATTCCCACTCTTGGCTGTCAGCCATTCCTCTATCCATGCCAGTATTTCTTCTGATTTTTATCCTGTCAAGCAGTCTCATGTGTGACACCTTATCAGATGCCTTCTGAACATCCAAGTAAATGATATACACTGTCTCTCATTTGTCCACCCTGCTTATCACTTCCTCAAAGAACTTTAACAGATTTGTCTGGCAAGATTTCCCTGTATAAAAGCTATGCTGGCTTTGACTTATTTTATCATTAGTCTCCTAGTAGCCCAAAACCTCATCTGTTATAATAGACTCCAACACTTTCCCAGCCAGAGGTTAGTCTAACTGGACTATAATTTGCTTTCTTTTGCCTTCCTCCCTTCTCAAAGAGTGGATTGACATTTGCAATCTTCCTGTCCTCTGGGACCATGCCAGGATCAAGTGATTCTTAGCAGGTCATGACCAATGCATCTGTTATCTCTTCAGCAACCTCTCTCAGGACTCTGGGATGTAGTCCATCTGGTCCAGGTGACTTATCCACTTTAAGAACCTGAGTTTGCCTAGCACGTTTTCCTTTGTAATAGCAATGGCACTCACTCCTGCTCCCTGACACTCACGGATCTCTGGCACACTGCTGGAGTCTTCCACAGAGAAGATGGATGTAAGGTACCTATCAAGTTCATCTACCATCTCTTCCCCATTTCTATCTCATGAGCATCATTTTCCAGTGGCCCAATATAAACTCTCACCTCCCTTTCACAATTTTATAATGGTTTATATTATTGTCTAGTTTGCTCTCATATTTCATCTTTCCCCTTCAAATAGCTTTTTGTTTAGTTGCTTGTTGTTGGATTTTAAAAGCTACCCAATTATCTAACTTCCGAATCACTTTTTCTACCTTATATGCACTTTCCTTGGCTTTTTTTTACAGTCCTTATCTTCCTTTTTCAGCCACGGTAGCCTAGCCCCGCTGTTTGAGAACTACTTCTGCGGGACATATCTGTTCGGTACATTATGAACTATTCCCAGAAACGTCAGCCATTTCTGCTCTGGCGTCATCCCCACCAGTATCCTTCTCCAATCCACCTGGAGAATCACCTCTCTCATGCCTGTGTAATTCCCTTTGTTCCATTGCGATACTACGCATGTGACCTATGCTTCTCCCTCACAAATTGCAGTAGGAATTCAATCATATTATAATCACTGCCTTCTAATGGTTCCTTCACATTAACTTCCCTAATAAGATCTGGGTCATTACACGACACCCAATCTAAGATAACAGTTCCCCGAGTAGGCTCAACCATCAGCTGCTCTAAAAACCCATTTCATAAGCACTCAATACATTCCCTCTCTTGCAATCTCACACAAATCTGACTTTCCCAATCCTCCTGCAGATTGAAGTCAATTGTATCATTAAATTTAATACATAAATGCCTAACATTCAGGAGTATCTGGGGCAGAAGTGAGGATACTTGCTTTTACCAAGGACAGAAGGTGTTTTGGAATCTGAAAGGCCTGAAGGTAGATAAGACTCCTGGACCAGAACGTGAACACCCCAGGGTTCAGAAAGAGGTAGCTGAAGAGATTATGAAGGCATTAGAGTCATAGAACACCACAACACAGGAAAATGCCATTCAGCCAATCTAGTCTGTGCCAAAGCTGCCGAGTTTCAACAACTTCCATCTGGACCATGGCCCTCCATATCCTTCTCATCCATGGCCCAAAGCAAACTTCTCTTAAAGGTTGAAATCGACCCTACCATTTGCTCTGGCAGCTCGTTGCACACACTCCCCGCCTCTGAACAAATAATTTCCCCCTTAGTTTTCTCTTAAAGTAATGAGTAATTATCTATACGAATTACTAGATTTTGGAACAGTTCTGGCAGACCAGAAAGTTGCAAATGTCACTCCACTCATTAAGAAGAGCGGGAGGAAGAAGAAAGAAAATTATAGGTCTGTTAGTCTGATCTCAGTGGTCAGGAATATGTTTGAGTGTATTAAGTGTGAAATTTTTGGGCACTGTAATTGGGGACGAATGATGATGACAGTTATATACAGGACAAGGTCAGCAAGATTCCTTTAGAGGAAATCATGTCTGACAAATCTCTTGGAATACTTTGAGGAAATAACAGGCAAGATAGATAAAGCAGAGACGGCGCATGTTGGTTGCTCAGACTTTCAGATGATCTTTAACAAGGTACCCCATGCAAGGCTTATTGAGAAAGTAAGGAGGCAGGGGATCCAACAGGACATTGCTTTGTGGATTCAGAACTAGCTTGCCCACAGAAGACAAAGAGTGGTTGTAGATGGGTCATATTCTGCATGGAGGTTGATGACCAGTGGTGTGACTCAGGGATCTGTTCTGGGACCCCAAATCTTCGGGATTTTTATAAATGACCTGGATGAGCAAGTGGAGGGATGAGTTAGTAAATTTACTGATAACACAAAGGTTGGGGGTGTTGTGGATAGTGTGGAGGACTGTCAGAGGTTAAAGCTGGATATTGATAGGATGCAAAACTGGGCTGAGAAGTGGTAAATGGAGTTCAACACAAATAAATGTGAGATAGTTCATTTTGTTAGGCCAAATATGATGGCAGAATATAGTATTAATGGTAAGACTCTTGGCAATGTGGAGGATCACAGGGATCTTGACGCCGAGTCCATAGGACACTCAAAGCTGCTATGCACATTGACTCTGTGGTAAAGAAGACGTACAGTGCATTGGCCTTCTGTGGGATTGAATTTAGGAGCCGAAAGGTAATGTTGGAGGTTTATAGGATCCTGAATAGACCCCACTTGGAGTTCTGTGCTCAGTTCTGGTCACCTCACTACAGGAATGATGTGGAAACCATAGAAAGGGTGCAAGGATGTTGCCTGGATTGGGGAGCATGCCTAATGGGAATAGGTTGAGTGACCTCTGCCTTTTCACCTTGGAGCGACAGAGGATGAGAAGTGACCTGATAGAGGTGTATAAAATGAGAAGCATTGATCGTGTGGAGAGACAGAGGCTTTTCCGAGGGCTGAAATGGCTGTCTCAAGAGGACACAGGTTTAAGCTGGAGGATGAGAGGTGACCTGATAGGGGTGTACAAGATGATGAGAGGCATTGATCTTGTAGATTGTCAGAGGCTTTTCCGAGTGCTGAAATGGCTGCCACAAGAGGACACAGGTTTAAGGTGCTAGGGAGTAGGTACAGAGGAGATTGTCAGGGGTAAGTTTTTTACACAGAGACTGGTGAGTGCATGGAATGGGCTGCCAGCAACGGTGGTGGAGACGGATACAATGGGGTCTTTTAAGAGACTCCTAGGCATGGAGTTTAGAAAAATAGAGGGTAGCCCCAGGTGATTTCTAAAATAAGGACATGTTCGGCACAGCGTTGCGGGCAAACGGGCTTCTATTCTGCTATAGTTTTTCTATGTTTCTAATTTCTATACATATTTCTCTGTCCTCACTGACAGGAACACTGAAACAGCAGGATGTGCCCATTCAGCCCCTCTAACCATCAACAAGATGACGACGTCTCTCCCATCTCAGCCATGTGTTTCTGTCCGATCCTCATTTCCTCGATCCCTTCAGTCTCCTCACATCTGCCGGTCTCTGTTTTATGTGAGGACGATCATTGAGTCTTCACCGCCCTCTGTGGTGGGGATTTACAGACACTCACCACCCTCGGAGTGGAGAAATTTCCCCTCATCTCAGTCCCAGACAGTCCACCCCCTTTTTCAGAGACTGGGATCCCTGGTTCAGCCGGTAATGATGTTGTGCATTTTAATGTGTTCACCTCTCAGTCCTCGATTCTCGAAATGAAAGGGTTATCACATTTGATCTTTCTTCATATGATGACCCACCACTCCAGGGATCAGTCTGGTGAATCTTCATTGCACTCTCTATAACAAATACTCTCTAACCTCTTTGTTAATCCTCTATGGAATTAATTTCCATCTTCTGCAGCCCCGTGTTGCCCCAACCACTCACCTCCCACCCCTGTCACTATTTCCACCTTCCCACCTCCCCCTCACCTGGACCCACCTCTCACTCCCCAGCTCTTGCCCCATCCCCACCCCTCACCTCTTTTCTCGGACTATTTCCCGTCCACTCTCAGTCCAGAGGGAGGGTCTCGGCCCGAAATGTTGACGGTCCATTTCCCTCCACAGATGCTGCCCGACCCACTGAGTTCCTCCGGCAGTTTGTTCTTTGGTCTGTATAACCCGTGTTAGTGTGGGGAGCGGGATTTTACACCATATTCCCGGTACAGTCTCAACAAAACACAAATAATTGTCACTTTGCCCGGACCATTGGCCCCGCTTGCAGGGCAACAGTCTGCCGGTGTTTGCCCCCAATGTGGTGAATCGCCACCACCGTGGGCTCAGACATTTCCACAGATGAGCCCCTCCTGTCCCCACCGGGACAAACATCCTGTCCGCCCCCTCTCTCACCGTCTTCATCCTCTCCCTCCCCGGGGAACCGGCATCAAACCGACGGGCCGAGCGGTCTCCTCCTACCTCTCAGCGATACATCAGACTCCGGCCGCAGGAGACGCTTCACAAACGCCCCAACTTCCCTCGGAGGGAAATGGAAATAAATCAGAAAGCGGACATTTACTTTGGGATTTGTTCCGCTTTAACGGAGTAACGCCCTCTCGGCTGGTCGGCCACCACTATTGGGTGTAACCAGTGATTGACATCGCTTCACACCAATGGGAATAGCGCAGCTCTGCAATCAATTCAATTCCTCTGTTGACTGTTCGGGTGGTGGGCGTGCCTCGCGCTCAGTAGCACAGCCGTTAAACCGAAAAAGCTCGAGCACAGCAGCGCGTGTGTGACGTAAGGCACCGTGCTCGTGACAGCAGATGCAGATACGGGGAGACCATGGGTGACGTCAGACGCGTGGGGGGGCGCTGTGTGACGTCACGTGAGGGGGAGGGCTTCAATTTTAAAACACCTTTTGTTGGGTCTGATCTGGAACAACAAAATTAAATTCGGGTTTCATCGGGAGCGGATCCGGTGTTGTGAGATGTGTCCGGCTGTGTCGTGTTGTTGGTGGAGTGGGCAGCGGGGTGTTTGTCTCCGGGCTCTCCTCAGCCCCGGTTTTCACTTTGCGACCGAGCCCGGGCCGTGGATCAATTCCTTGTGGTTCTGCAGGGGGTTTGGGGCGAAGGGACAGTCTGTCTGTCTGTCTGTCTGTCTGTGTGGGTCGGGGTTATGAGTGGGTGTGGGTGTGGGTCCCGGGACAAATTAACTTGTAAACACCGGACCATCTGGTGAATTGGATCAGACAGCTTCGCTCGCCTGTCCTTTCAGGAAACAACAATTCTCTCTTCATATTAATGACTGTCTAAACTTGCTGTGAACAAGATTATGTGTTACAAGATTGTGAGTTACAGAGTCTAGGACAGCTGTCACCGTCATGGGCTGCGAGTGCAGACAGGGATTGGGGTGACTGAGCTGTGCATCAGAGAAGGACACGGGTTTGTACAGCCTCCTGTGGGGTAGAAATGTCCACACGGTGAATTCGGATCTGCTGGCACATCGGGAGTCTGAAAGGGAAAGGGAATAGGGAAGGGACTGAGCAGAGAGTTTTAACAGGGGAACCTGTTCAGGGGTGGAGGGGTACAGGAGCTGTCTGATAGATCGTTTTAATTGTTTTTTTATAATCTGACAGATGGTGACTGAGGAAGAAGCTTGTTGACGGAGGATACCCGGAGGCGAGCAGCTCAGACACGGAATCAGGAATTGAATTGAATTGACTTTATTTCTCACATCCATCAGGAGTAAAAATCTTTACGTTACGTCTCCATCTAAATGTGCAACGTGCAATCATAGTAATTTATATTAGTTTATAATAAATAAAACAGACAATGTAATATAGAGCACACTCAAGTCAGCGTGAGTTCATCAGTCTGACGGCCTGGTGGAAGAAGCTGTCCCGGAGCCTGTTGGTCCTGGCTTTTATGTTGCGGTACCGCTTCCCGGATGGTATCAGGAGAGAGACAGTGATGTGATTTCCTGTGTCACGGGTACAGACATTCATCTCAAGTGAGGAGTTTGTGTGGAGATGCAGCTTTCCTGGAGGTGGAGGAAAGAGGACACACCAACAGGTGGAACCAGTTGTGGGAAGACATGGTTTGTCAGGTCTGACGAACAGCTGAATGTACCATAACCTTCAGACTGAATCAGAAAACCATACTGAGGGTATTTGAAATGTCAGAAGCAGGGGAGATGTGACCACATGTGCAGAGGGCAGGGGTTGTGTCTCCATCAGACCCTCAGTGAGATGGTTCAAGTTACAATGTGCAGGGATGAAAGCACAGTGTTTGGGGCCGGATTTAATCACTGATTCTGACACAGTGAGAGGGTTAGTTTTGCTGTAAGGAAGCAACATTAATGGAAGACGACACAGGGACTTCATCAATTGCCAGTTGTTTAGCAGAAGTGACCAATTTGTACGTTACCTTGACAGAAACAGATATTCACAGTGGTGACAAAGGGGTTCAGTCTGGTTTATTTCAGGTTGGAGAGGGGTGTGGAGTTTTGAAATCAATGCTTTGCGGTGCCACCATCGTTAATTTGTCATGTCCGGAGTGGTGGATCACACAGCACGGAAACAGACCTTTGGCCGGCCATACCTGTTCTGACCATCCACTCACTGTCCACACTGGTCCCATTTATCAGCACTCGGTTCATAGCTGACTGTATCTCGGCAGTTTCAATGCTCATCCACTTCGTAATGTTGTGAAGGGACCTGCCTTCACCACTACCTCGGACAGTGTGTTCCAGATTTCAGCTACCCTCGGAGTGAAAAATCTCTTCCTCAGATCCCTGTAAACCTCTTCGTCCTCTGTTTAAATCTGTGCCCTCTGATCAGTGACACCTCTGTCCCAGGATCGTGGCCGACATGGGCATCAGTGAGGCCTTTGACAAGGTTCAGCATGGTAAGTTGCTGTGGAAAGTTAGATCACATGGGATCCAGGGAGAGCTGGCTAACTGGATGCACAGTTGTCTTGATGGTAGGAAGCAGCGAGTGATGGTGGGAGGATGCTTATTTGACTCAAGGCCCGGCCCGGTAGGGTTCCCCAAGGTTACAACCATTGCTCTCGTTATTTATTGACATTTAATTATATTTGCAGTTACACAGTTTGTTGAATTATATGCAAACAACAGGAATTCTGCAGATGCTGGAAATTCAAGCAACACACATCAAAGTTGCTGGTGAACGCAGCAGGCCAGGCAGCATCTCTAGGAAGAGGTGCAGTCAACGTTTCAGGCCGAGACCCTTCGTCAGGACTAACTGAAGGAAGAGTGAGTAAGGGATTTGAAAGTTGGAGGGGGAGGGGGAGATCCAAAATTATAGAAGACAGGAGGGGGAGGGATGGAGCCAAGAGCTGGACAGGTGATAGGCAAAAGGGGATACGAGAGGATCATGGGACTGGAGGTCCAGGAAGAAAGACGGGGGGGGGGGTGTCCCCGAGGATGGGCAAGAGGTATATTCAGAGGGACAGAGGGAGAAAAAGGAGAGTGAGAGAAAGAATGTGTGTATATAAATAAGTAACAGATGGGGTACAAGGGGGAGGTGGGGCATTTGTGGAAGTTAGAGAAGTCGATGTTCATGCCATCAGGTTAGAGGCTACCCAGACAGAATATAAGTTGTTGTTCCTCCAACCTGAGTGTGGCTTCATCTTTACAGTAGAGGAGGCCGTGGATAGACATGTCAGAATGGGAATGAGATGTGGAATTAAAAGGTGTGGCCACTGGGAGATCCTGCTTTCTCTGGCGGACAGAGCGTAGATGTTCAGCAAAGCGGTCTCCCAGTCTGCGTTGGGTCTCGCCAATATATAAAAGGCCACATCGGGAGCACCGGACGCAGTATATCACCCCAGTCGACTCACAGGTGAAGTGTTGCCTCACCTGGAAGGACTGTTTGGGGCCCTGAACTCCCTTCCGCCACTATCAACTCTGCTCTTAAACGCATCTCCCCCATTTCACGTACATCTGCTCTCACTCCATCCTCCTGCCACCCCACTAGGAATAGGGTTCCCCTGGTCCTCATCTACCACCCCACCAGCCTCCGGGTCCAACATATTATTCTCCGTAACTTCCGCCACCTCCAACGGGATCCCACCACTAAGCACATCTTTCCCTCCCCCCCTCTCTCTGCATTCCGCAGGGATCGCTCCCTACACGACTCCCTTGTCCATTCATCCCCCCCATCCCTCCCCACTGATCTCCCTCCTGGCACTTATCCGTGTAAGCGGAACAAGTGCTACACATGCCCTTACACTTCCTCCCTTACCACCATTCAGGACTCACAAGTGAAGTGTTGAATTATATGCTCCACTTGATCTTTCATTGATCCTGTTGCTATTCTATAGATTTGCTAAGTGTTCCTGTAGAAAAAAAGAATCTCACGGTTATATGTGGTGACATATATGTACTTTAATGAAGGCAATGTGCAGGTATTCGCAAATAGGCAGTAAAAACAAAAGCAGGTCAGCATTGACTAGAAGGGCCGAAGGGCCTGCTTCAGTGCTGCTGGACTATGTGACTCCAATAATATTCTGATTTGTAATTTCCACAGTCAGTGCTTTGCTACTAAACACTGAACCCAGAAATTTACCCAAACGAGAATTGAAAGTCTCTTAGCTGGCGACAAAAAGCGTTTACAAGCTGTGATACTTGCCAAAGGGGGTGTTACTAAGTACTGACCATGCAGGGTGCCCAAACTTTTACTTCGGGCCCTTTTCCTTTTTTGCTATTTTGAAACTGTAAAAGATGGAAATAAAAATGTAATCCTGCTTAAAATATTAAAGAAATGTGCCATGTTTGACTTTGTGCCTTTTGGAAATCAGGTCATCTTTTACTCGCTTAACTATTCACAGTAACGGAAATTTAACCAGGGGCGCCCAAACATTTGCATGCCACTGCATATATCCTGTGACTTCCAAACTGCTTCCAGAAATTCCTGCCATTGCTGCTATGTTTTCATCCTGCCCATGTTCTTTTCAAATCAATTTTGACCAATTTTTCTCTCATCCCTCTCTAATTCTCTTTATTCCACATCTGACTTTAGATTCTCCTTCTCTAATGTCAGGGTGAATTTGATCATATTAAGATCACTTGCCCTTAAGGGTTCTTTGAACTTAAGTGACCTAATTAATTCTGGATCATTACAACACCCAGTCCAGAATAGCTGATCCCCAAGTGGGTTCAACCACGAGCTGCTCTAAAAACGCATCTTGTAGGAATTCTAGGAATTCCTCCTCTGAGACCAACACCATCCTAATTTTCCTAATCACCTGCATGACAATCCCCCATGAGTATTGTAACATTGCCCTTTTGGCACACATTTTCTATCTCCCATTGTAATGTGTGGACTACATACTCACTACTGTTTGGAGGTCTCTATACAATTCCCATCAGGGATTTTTTTTACATTTGCTGTTCCTTAATTCTACCCATGGATTGTACACCTTCCAACCCTATGCCACCTCTTTCTAATGATTTTATTTAATATTTTACCAACAGAGCCACACAACTCCACTACCAGCTTGTTCTTTCAAGAAGCATGTAAGTATCTGATAAGCAGTCGTGATAAGAAAGACAGGCCAGAAAACTTAAATGAGATACTCAGAAAAATGAATCATCACTATGAAAGAAAACATTAACCAGTGGAATGAGTATGACCCTCCGTGATCTGGGCCGTCAATTATGTGTCGGGCAGCACCTAATTAATTAGCATGTTTATTTCCGCTTTTTTCTTAAAGATGTGCTGTGTGCGCCCCCAGCTACCGCTGCATTCTCCGCGAATCACTATCTGTCTGTGATCTGGGGGTTGGGGTGGTGGGACACTGGGGTGTCGTCTGTTTCCATCAGGCAGGCAGCTCATCTTCTCCTATGTCTGCCCACCTCGATGTCGAAGGCCGAGGTTCGTTGTCTGCTGTGGCTGATGTGGAAGGCTTGCTTGACTGCTGAGCCTCGCACCTTTTTAGATCATACAGTTCTTTGTAAGCACTCAAATCATCCTGCAAATATCCCCTAAACCGACGTACCCTTTCAAAATTAAAGTCGTACTTTATCATTGCAGCGAAAATCTCACGCAGTTGCTTCACGTTTATTTCACTGATGAATTCGGTTTTGATTGTGATCCTTTCCTCTTCCAATTGCATCAGCTCTTCATCTATCAGTTCTTGGTCATGGGATGCCAAAACCTCTTCAACATCATCTTCGTCAGCTTCCACAAACCAAACTCATGTTGTCCTTACTTCGTTCACGATGATCAAAACGCTTAATTATGTCTAATTTTACGCTGTGTAACACCCTTACGAGCTCTTTCAGGCTTTTCCAATACCTTAGAACTCATCTCGCTAACGGCTGCTTAATGCAATGTGTTTAAGCAATGCCAGCGAGAATGCCATTCCGAATCCGGAGGGAGAGCGGCTGCTCGGGGCACGCGCTGCCTTTTATGGCTCGCTGATTTTTTCGTGCACTGATTTTTCTGTAACAGTGAAAACACCTTCTGTTAGAGAAAACAGGGAACTAATGTAGGTCTTTTGTAACAGTGAGGTTTCATAAAGCGAACGTTTGAAAAGTGGGGTACACCTGTACAGGACAGGATGGTTAACAAAAGGAAAAAAAAAATCAAAAGTAAATGAAGTACAAACAAACAAGGCAGTAAGTGCAGAAAATGCCAAGAAAAACCAGAAACAATCCAACACATTTCAGAATCCTGCAGCAGTTTAACTCAATGTGATAACTTACAGAGGTACAATCAAGTGGCAAATATCACTCACCAAAATCTTGCTTTAAAATTCAAACTCATGAATGCCCTCCATCACTTCATAAAGGCACCATAAATTCAAGCCTGATCCAGTTTTATAGTCAAAATCTTACAAATTATTTGATAATCAATACATTATTACAGATAGGATAATCCATAATAACCATCTGGATATAATATTACAGGATAAACAAGCAGGAACAAATCCCTCAATAAATAAAACCATTCCCAACACACATGTTCCTCGACCAGTGGAGCACCTCACCACAGGTATTGTTTGTGTCATCAGTCAGACAACCAAAAGATTTTCTCCATCAATCAGCTTCCAAATGTTGCTAGTCTGACATTCGTTGCCATGCCCCGCTGCTGATTCCCTTCTCCTCGACTTATTCAGTCTACAGAAAGTTCAAGGGAAACCTCTTCACCCACAGAGTGGTGACTGGAACCTATCCCATAGGGAGAGCCAGAGGTGAATAACAGGGGAGGATTTAAAAGGACTGTTGTGGAACTGAATCACTGGCAGAGTCCTGCCGGTCTGAGTTGACTCTCTACTGTACACTAGTCATGTTATGAATTCACTAAGTACCATAGACAGAGTTTAAAATAGAACTGATTTACTTGTCTCAGATCCAGAATATTAAACTCCAGTCCCATTAAAGGTGAATATGCAGCAGAAGAAACTCCTTCCATGCCCGGTGACCAGGGTGCAGAACCGGGTGTGGTGAGCAGCAGCAATAATTGCAGAGTTCAGCACTGACAGTCACTCTCGAAATTGCATTCAGCAACCGTGATGGCCAAACATCCAGCATGCAGCTTATTGAAACTTTCTCCCCAGTGTGAACCCGGTAGCGTGTCACAAGTGTAACATACTGTAAGGTTTCACTGCTCATGTAATGGCCTCTCTGCAATGTTTCACTGCTGAGGTAATGGTTTCTCTGTCGCGGCAATGTTTAGGTTACGACTAGAGATAACAGGGTTTTGGAGTGCAGGGCTATCCACTGACAGAAATGTTCTTCCTTGTGAGTCTGGAAGAGAGATTTTCATGGTCTTTTGTCGGAGAGAGATGAGAAGACACGAATGGAGAGAGTGGGCCCTTTTATCTTTTTTTGTTTACTTCACTAACCACATAGTCAAAGTAAGAATTATAAAGCTCAATCACTTAATCACATATTGTGTACTGTTTGTTATTTTGGGGTACTGATTTGTAACAGGGGACACATCACGAAGCATCCACCCAAATGAGATTTCTTAAGTTTGACCAGGCTGAGGGGCTATCACCCCCTATATTAAGCAGCTAGCCGAAGCGGGGGTTATATAAGGTTAGATGACTAAGCGAATTGCTTCCCACGGTCAGAGCAGGTGAACGGCCTCTCTCCACTGTGAACTCGCTGGTGTCTCTGTAGTTGACATGACCGAGTGAATCCCTTCCCACAGACTGAGCAGGTGAAAGGCCTCTCCCCTGTGTGAACTCTCTGATGAGCCACCAGTTGAAATGATGAAGCAAATCCCTTCCCACAGTCTGAGCAGGTGAATGGCCGCTCCCCGGTGTGAACTCTCTGATGGACCTTCAGATGAGATGACATAGTAAGTCCCTTCCCACAGTCTGAGCAGGTGAATGGCCTCTCCCCAGTGTGAAATCGCTGATGTATCTTCAGTTGAGATGACGAAATGAATCCCTTCCCACAGTCTGAGCAGGTGAATGGCCATTCCCCTGTGTGGGCTGACTGGTGTGTCACGAGGTGAGATGACCGATTGAATCCCTTGCCACAGACTGAGCAGGAGAACTGCCACTTCCCAGTGTGAACTGACTGGTGTCTCTGTAGGAAGGCTGAATCAGTGAATCCCTTCCCACAGACTGAGCAGGTGAATGGCCACGCCCCGGTATGAACTAACTGGTGTCTTAGTAGGTGAGGTGACAAAGTGAATCCCTTCCCACAGTCTGAGCAGGTGAACGGCCGCTCCCCAGTGTGAACATGCTGATGTACCTTCAGTTGAGATGACGAAGTGAATCCTTTCCCACAGTCTGAGCAGGTGAATGGCCTCTCCCCAGTGTGGAGTCTCTGATGTACCTTCAGTTTAGATGACCGCGTGAATCCCTTCCCACAGTCTGAGCAGTTGAAAGGCTTCTCCCCAGTGTGAACTCGCTGATGTATCTTCAGCTTAGATGATGAAATGAATCCCTTCCCACAGTCTGAGCAGGTGAATGGCCTTCCTCCAGTGTGAACTCGCTGATGTACCTTCAGCTGACATGACCGGATGAATCCCTTCCCACAGTCTGAGCAGGTGAATGGCCTCTCTCCAGTGTGAACTCTCTGATGTACCTTCAGTTTAGATGCTGAAATGAATCCCTTCCCACAGTCCGAGCAGGTGAATGGCCAATCTCCAGTGTGGATTCGCTGATGTACCTTCAGATTAGATAACCGAATGAATCCCATCCCACAGTCTGAGCAGGTGACTGGCCACTCCCCGGTGTGAACTCGCTGATGTACCTTCAGTTTAGATGAGCAAGTGAATCCTTTCCCACAGTCTTTGCAGGTGAACGGCCTCTCTCCAGTGTGAACTCGCTGATGTACCTTCAGTTTAGATGAGTAAGTGAATCCCTTCCCGCAGTCTGGGCAGGTGAACGGCTGCTCCCCGGTGTGAACTCGCTGGTGAGCCATTAGGTCAGATGACTGAGTGAATCCTTCCCCAGAAATTCAGCAGATGACCAGCCTCCGCCTAGTGTGAATTGACTGGTGCGTCCACAGGTGGGAAGACTGACTGAATCCTTTCTCACACACAGAACAGGTGAATGGCCTTGTCCCAGTGTGAACCTGCTGATGTTCCTTCAGTTGAGATGACCGAGTGAATCCATTCCTGCCGTCTAAGGAGATGAATGGGTTTTCCCCTGTGTAAAATGACGGACGTGCCAGTTGGTCAGATGATCGAGTGAATCCCTCCCCACAGTCTGAGCAGGAAGGATGTTCGACTGAATCCTTTGCTCCACTTCTTAAATATCTGGACAGAGACAGCAAAACTGGCGTGTTGTGTTCAAGATTCCCGTAGACAAATTCCTTGTCATTTTTAACCTGTAAAAAGATTTACAAAATCCATCAATGTGTGAAGGACAACATTTCTGGTGAGATCACTTGAGTTGTCAAGGTGTAATTCGACATCAAACTGTTACAGAGAATTTCAACCCAAGTTGGAGAGAGAAATTATTTTCTAACTGGGCACAGTGCTGGTATCTGGAATGACCATCAAACTCTCTGATGCTCTTCCTGTCTCTATAAGAATGGGGCATTTCTGCCATCTCCAATCTGTCACCTGGCTCAGTTTGACTCTCTCCATTGGTATTATTCCCTGTTCCTGCTGAGCTGCATGGGTGCCTGGCCCCACAGTAAATGAAACACTCTCACACAAATAGCCTTTGTTGACGTGCAGCTGGAATTTTCTTTTATGTACTGCTAATTTAAAGTGCCACAGTTTTAACACCATGTAAATATCTCCTGCTCAGATGTATGGTTGGTCTGCACAGCTGTTAAAAGGAATTAGAGTGAATATTAGTGTTATTTCAGGTTCTTGTCATGGTCATAGAGGAGTACAACACAGAAAGAGACCCCTCGGCCTATCTAGTTTGTGCTGAACTATTTAAACTTTCTACTCCCATATCCCTACCATCCAGGTACCTACACAAACCTCTTAAATGTTGAAATTAAGCTCGCATGCACCACTTCCCCTGTTCATTCCACACGTGGATGTTCGTCTGTGTGAAGAAGTTTCCCATCATGTTCCCCTTAAAGTTTCACCTTTCACACTTAATCCATGGCCTCTGATTGTATTCTCATCCAATCTCAGTGGAAAAAGCCTGCTTGCATTTACTCCATCTATAACCCTCATAATGTTGGAACACCTCCATCAAATTTCCTGTCAATCTTTTATATTCCAGGGAATATAGTCCTGATCTGTTCATTCTTTCCTTATAACCCAATTCCTCCAGATGTGACAACATCCTCGTGAATTTTCTCTGAACTCTTTCAACTTATTTTACATTTTCCTGTAGGTTGGTGACCAAAACTGCACACAATACTCCAAAGCAGGCCTCACCAATGTCTTGTACAATGTCAATATGACATCCATCTCCTGTACTCAGTACTTTGATTTGTGAAGGCCGATGTGCCAAAATCTTTCTTTCCATCCTGATCAAACTGTGACACCACTTTCAGTGAATTATGGACCTGTATTCCCAGATTCCTTTCTTCTACAACATTTCTCAGAGCCCTACTCAGAGCAGTGTGTAAGACCTTGTTCCTATCAACATGCAACACTTCACACTTGTCCGCATTAAATTCCTTTTTCCGTTTTGCAACCCATTTTTTCAGCAGGTCCAGATCACACTGCAAACCATGATAGTATTTCTCACTGTCCACTACACCACAAATATTGGTGTCATTCACAAATTTGCTGATCCAGTTAACCATGTTACCATCCAGATTACTGATATAGATGACAAGCAACAACAGATCCAGCACTGATCCCTGTGGCATAACGCTAGTCACAGACCTCCAGTCAGAGAGGCAACCATCTGCTACCACACTCTGGCTTCTCCCAAAGACAGTGTCTCATCCAGTTTACTATCTCATCTTGAATGCTGAGTGACTGAATCTTCTTGACCAACCTCCCATATGAGACTTTGTCAAGTGCCTTGCTAAAGTCCATGTAGACAACATCCACTGCCTTGCTTTCCTGATAACATCTTCGAGAGACTCTATAAGTTTGGTTGGACATGACCTACCGTGTACAAACCCATGCTGCCTATCCTTAATCAGTCCACATCTATCTAAATAATTGTATATCTGCTTCCTGCATGTATGTTCCAATAACTTTCCCTCTACCGATGTCAAGCTCACCAACATACAATATCTTACTTTATTTTTTAGAGCCTTTCTTGAACAACAGAACAACATTGGCTGTCCTCCAATCCTCCAGTACCTCACTTGTCACCGCGGATGATTTAAATATCTGTGTTTAGGTCCTGACAATTTCTGCACGTGTCTACCTCAAGGTCCCAGGGAACAACTTGTCAGGCCCTGGGGATTTATCCATGGTAATTTTTTCTTACGACAGCAAACACCCCCACCTCTGTAATCTGTACAGGGTCCATGAAGTTGATGTTGCTTTCCCTCATTTCTATAGACTCTGTGTCCATCTCCTGTGTAAATACGGATGCAAAACAAATATTTAAAATCTCCCCCATCTATTTTGTCTCCTCGTATGGATTATCATTCTGATCTTCCAGTGTGGGCATTTTTCTGCACTGACCTTCTCCATGTCTCTATGACAGAGAAGCTGGGCAAATTTGATTGTCAGGGGAAACTGGTAGGAATGACAACAGAGCAGAAAAGGCTGGAGTTTCTGGGAGCAATTCGGGAGCTGAGTGATAGATACATCCTGAAGAACTGGAAGCATTGTAAAGACAGGAGGGCATAACCGTGGCTGAAATGAGAAGCCAAAGCCAATGTAGAAGCAAAAGAGAGGGCAAACAATATAATAAAAAACATTGGGAAGCTTTCAGAAACCAACAGAAGATAACTAAAAAGAAATGTCAGATGAGCTCAGGGCGTGGAATTATGTTATTGTAGTCGCTATGATTCTTGGTTGCACCCAACAGGCTGAGGCATTCAGAGAAACAAAATATCAGGGGCCTCAATATAAGACCAAAGACCATAAGACAAAGAAGCAGAAGTCGGCCATTTGGCCCATCGAGTCTGCTCCGCCATTTTATCGTGAGCTGATCCATTCTCCCATTTAGTCCCACTCCCCCGCCTTCTCACCATAACCTTTGATGCCCTGGCTACACAGATACCTATCAATCTCTGCCTTAAATACACCCAATGACTTGGACTGCACTGCTGCCCGTGGCAACAAATTCCATAGATTCACCACGCTCTGACCAAAAAAATGTCTTTGCATTTCTGTTCTGAAAGGGTGCCCTTCAATCCTTAAGTCATGCCCTCACGTACTAGACTCCCCGATCATAGAAACATAGAAAATAGGTGCAGGAGTAGGCCATTTGGCCCTTTGAGCCTGCACCGCCATTCAGTATGATCATGGCTGATCATCCAACTCAGAACCCTGTACCTGCCTTCCCTCCATACCCATTGATCCCTTTAGCCACAAGGGCCATATCTAACTCCCTCTTAAATATAGCCAATGAACTGGCCTCAACTGTTTCCTGTGGCAGAGAATTCCACAGATTCACCACTCTGTGTGTGAAGAAGTTTTTCCTAATCTCGGTCCGAAAAGGCTTCCCCTCTATCCTCAAACTGTGACCCCTCATTCTGGACTTCCCCAACATCAGGAACAATCTTCCTGCATCTAGCCTGTCCAATCCCTTTAGGATTTTATACGTTTCAATCAGATCCCCCCTCAATCTTCTAAATTCCAACAAGTATAAGCCTAGTTCATCCAGTCTTTCTTCATATGAAAGTCCTGCCATCCCAGGAATCAATCTGGTGAACCTTCTTTGTACTCCCTCTATGGCAAGGATGTCTTTCCTCAGATTAGGGGACCAAAACTGCACACAATACTCCAGGTGTGGTCTCACCAAGGCCTTGTACAACTGCAGTAGTACCTCCCTGCTCCTGTACTCGAATTCTCTTGCTATAAATGCCAGCATACCATTTGCCTTTTTCACCACCTGCTGTACCTGCATGCCCACTTTCAATGACTGGTGTATAATGACACCCAGGTCTCGTTGCACCTCCCCTTTTCCTAATCGGCCACCATTCAGATAATAATCTGTTTTCCTGTTTTTGCCACCAAAGTGGATAACTTCACATTTATCCACATTAAATTGCATCTGCCATGAATTTGCCCACTCACCTAACCTATCAAAGTCACCCTGCATCCTCTTAGCATCCTCCTCACAGCTAACACTGCCACCCAGCTTCATGTCATCCGCAAACTTGGAGATGCTGCATTTAATTCCCTTATCCAAGTCATTGATATACATTGTAAACAACTGGGGTCCCAGCACTGAGCCTTGCGGTACCCCACTAGTCACTGCCTGCCATTCTGAAAAAGTCCCGTTTATTCCCACTCTTTGCTTCCTGTCTGCCAACCAATTCTCTATCCACATCAATACCTTACCTCCAATACCGTGTGCTTTAAGTTTGCACACTAATCTCCTGTGTGGGACCTTGTCAAAAGTCTTTTGAAAATCCAAATATACCACATCCACTGATTCTCCCCTATCCACTCTACTAGTTACATCCTCAAAAAATTCTATGAGATTCGTCAGACATGATTTTCCTTTCACAAATCCATGCTGACTTTGTCCGATGATTTCACTGCTTTCCAAATGTGCTGTTATCACATCTTTGATAACTGACTCTAGCAGTTTCCCCACCACCGATGTTAGGCTAAATGGTCTATAATTCCCTGGTTTCTCTCTCCCTCCTTTTTTCAAAAAGTGGGGTTACATTAGCCACCCTCCAATCCTCAGGAACTAGTCCAGAATCTAAAGAGTTTTGAAAAATTATCACTAATGTATCCACTATTTCTTAGGCTACTTCCTTAAGCACTCTGGGATGCAGACCATCTGGCCCTGGGGATTTATCCGCCTTTAATCCCTTCAATTTACCTAACATCACTTCCCTACTAACATGTATTTCCCTCAGTTCCTCCATCTCACTGGACCCTCTGTCCCCTACTATTTCCGGAAGATTATTTATGTCCTCCTTAGTGAAGACAGAACCAAAGTAATTACTCAATTGGTCTGCCATGTCCTTGCTCCCCATAATCAATTCACCTGTTTCTGTCTGTAGGGGACCTACATTTGTCTTAGCCAATCTTTTTTCTTTTCACATATCTATAAAAGCTTTTACAGTCAGTTTTTATGTTCCCTGCCAGTTTTCTCTCATAATCTTTTTCCCCTTCCTAATTAAGCCCTTTGTCCTCCTCTGCTGAACTCTGAATTTCTCCCAGTCCTCAGGTGAGCCACTTTTTCTGGCTAATTTGTATGCTTCTTCTTTGGAATTGATACTATCCCTAATTTCCCTTGTCAGCCACGGGTGCACTACCTTCCTTGATTTATTCTTTTGCCAAACTGGGATGAACAATTGTTGTAGTTCATCCATGCGATCTTTAAATGCTTGCCATTGCATATCCACCGTCAACCCTTTAAGTGTCATTTGCCAGTCTATCTTAGCTACTTCACGTCTCATACCTTCAAAGTTACCCTTCTTTAAGTTCAGAACCTTTGTTTATGAATTAACTATGTCACTCTCCATCCTAATGAAGAATTCCACCATATTATGGTCACTCTTACTCAAGGGGCCTCTCACAACAAGATTGCTAATTAACTGTTCCTCATTGCTCAATACCCAGTCTGGAATAGCCTGCTCTCTAGTTGGTTCCTCGACATGTTGGTTCAAAAAACCATCCCGCATACATTCCAAGAAATCCTCTTCCTCAGCACCCTTACCAATTTGGTTCACCCAATCTACATGTAGATTGAAGTCACCCATTATAACTGCTGTTCCTTTATTGCACACATTTCTAATTTCCAGTTTAATACCATCCCCAACCTCACTACTACTGTTAGGTGGCCTGTACACAACTCCCACCAGCATTTTCTGCCCCTTAGTGTTATGCAGCTCTACCCATATCGATTCCACATCCTCCCAGCTTATGTCCTTCCTTTCTATTGCGTTAATCTTCTCTCTAACCAGCAACGCCACCCCACCTCCTTTTCTTTCATGTCTATCCCTCCTGAATATTGAATATCCCTGAATGTTGAGCTCCCATCCTTGGTCACCCTGGAGCCATGTCTCTGTGATCCCAACTATATCATATTCATTAATAACAATCTGCACTTTTAATTCATCCACCTTGTTACGAATGCTCCTTGCATTAAAACACAAAACCTTCAGGCACACTTTTACAACTCTCTTAGCCCTTATACAATTATGTTGAAAAGTGGCCCTTTTTGATGCTTGCGCTGGATTTGTCGGCCTGCCACATTTACTTTTCACCTTACTACTTTTTGCTTCTACCCTCATTTTACGCCCCTCTGTCTCTCTGCACTGGTTCCCATACCCCTGTTGTGAACTAACCTCCTCTTGCCTAGCCTCTTTAATTTGATTCCCACCCCCCAACCATTCTAGTTTAAAGTCACCTCAGTAGCCCTCACTAATCTCCCTGCCAGGATATTGGGAAACAACTTTGCCACATCCACTCTGTCCATGCCTTTCAACATTCGAACTGTTTCTATGAGGTCTCCCCTCATTCTTCTAAACTCCAAGGAATACAGTCCAAGAGCGGACAAATGCTCCTCATATGTTAACCCTCTCATTCCCGGAATCATTCTAGTGAATCTTCTCTGTACCCTCTCCAACATCAGCACATCTTTTCTTAAATAAGGAGACCAAAACTGCCCACAGAACTCCAAGTGAGGTCTCACCAGCGCCTTATAGAGCCTCAACATCACATCTCTGCTCCTATACTCTATTCCTCTAGAAATGAATGCCAACATTGCATTCGCCTTCTTCACAACTGACTCAACCTGGAGGTTAACCTTAAGGGTAGCCTGTACGAGGACTCCCAAGTCCCGTTGTATCTCAGAACTTTGAATTCTATCCCCGTTTAAATAATCATCTGCCCGTTTATTTTTTCTACCAAAGTGCATAACCATACACTTTCCAACATTGTACTTCATTTGCCACTTCTCTGCCCATTCTTCCAATCTATCCAAGTCTCTCTGCAGACTCTCCGTTTCCTCAGCACTACCGGCCCCTCCACCTATCTTCGTATCATCAGCAAACTTAGCCACAAAGCCATCAATTCCATAATCCAAATCGTTGTTGTACAATGTAAAAAGAAGCGGCCCCAACACGGACCCCTGTGGAACACCACTGGTAACCGGCAACCAACCAGAATAGGATCCCTTTATTCCCACTCTCTGTTTCCTGCCAATCAGCCAACGCTCTATCCACGATTGTAACTTTCCGGTAATTCCATGGGCTCTTACCTTGTTAAGTAGCCTCATGTGTGGCACCTTGTCAAAGGCCTTCTGAAAATCCAAATATACAACATCCACTGCATCTCCCTTGTCTGGCCTACTGGTAATTTCCTCAAAAAATTGTAATAGGTTTGTCAGGCAGGATTTTCCTTTAAGGAACCCATACTGAGTTCTGCCTATCTTGTCATATGCCTCCAGGTACTCTGTAACCTCATCCTTGACAGTCGACTCCAACCACTTCCCAACCACCGACGTCAAACTAACAGGTCTATAATTTCCTTTTCGCTTTCTTGCCCCCTTCTTAAATAGCAGAGTGACATTTGCAATCTTCCAGTCTTCCAGAACTATGCCAGAAGCTATCGACTTTTGAAAGGTCATTGCTAATGCCTCCGGAATCTCCACAGCTACTTCCTTCAGAACATACGGGTGCATTCCGTCTGGTCCGGGAGATTTATCTACCTTTAGACTATTCAACTTTCCGAGTACTTTCTCTGTCGTAATTGTGACTGCGCACACTTCTCTTCCCTGCCACCCTTGAGTGTCCGGTATACTGCTGATGTCTTCCTCAGTAAAGACTGATGCAAAATACTTGTTCAGTTCCTCTGCCATCTCCTTATCTCCCATTACAATTTCTCCAGCATCATTTTCCATCGGTCCTATATCTACTCTCACCTGTCTTTTACTCTTTATGTACTTGAAAAAGCTTTTAGTATCCTCTTTGATATTCTTTGCTAGCTTCCTTTCATAGTTAATCTTTCCCCTCTGAATGACTTCCTTGATTTCCTTTTGTAAGGTTTTAAAAACTTACCAATCCTCTGTCTTCCCACTAATTTTTGCTTCCTTGCATGCCCTCTCCTTTGCTTTAACTTTGGCTTTGACTTCTCTTGTCAACCACGGTGGCATCCTTTTTCCACTCGAAAATTTCTTCCTTTTTGGAACATACCTGTCTTGTACCTTCCTCACTTCTTGCATAAATTCCAGCCACTGCTGCTCTGCTGTCTTTCCTGCCAGTGTCCCTTTCCAGTCAACTTTGGCCAGTTCCTCTCTCATGCTACTGTAATTTCCTTTACTCCACTGAAATAACGACACATCAAATTTCGGCTTTTCTTTTTCAAATTTCGCAGTGAACTCAATCATGTTATGATCACTGCCTCTGAAGGGTTCCTTTCTTAGCTCAACCCATAAAGATTCTGCACCTTCCGATGGGAATTCATTCTCTCTTCAGATTAGCAGTCAGTGCTTCCAAAGGAACTCCAAAAACAAACATCTGATCCCAGACAGAAATACTTGCTCAACACCTCATAAGCCCAAGCAGCTCGATCCCCGGGTCCATTTGACCTGGATCAAAAACTGTGATATCCCAGGACCCAACCTCACAGAGTCACACAGCTGAATCTGCCACTCACCAACCCTGAGAGTCTCACACATTGTCCCCACATCTCACACTGGGTAGTGCAATCCGGGATTTCTCCAAAACAAATGTCCAGCTGCTCGAAATTTCTGCTTCACTGCAGAAGGACGACCATCCAGCCCCATCTGTAGAAGCACTAACCAAAGTCAAAGCCTAAACACCAACAGTTCCATATGCCTGGACTGCAGATCACAGGATTATAACCTAAGCACCAGCTCTCCCAGTACTCTTTGCTGCCAGTAAAATGCTGCAGTGTGTCAGCCAGTCACAGTTCAAAAACCAGCTCTCCCACATCAATGCACAACAGAACTGGTACCTGATGACCCTCTGGCATTCCAGCTAACAAAAACTGATCCTGGAAATAACTCAGCAAGGTCAAAGGTGCAAAAGAACACTTCACAATGAAAACAAGGGTCAGAAGAAAGATTGCTGATATATAACATTGAGGAGGTGGAATACAGGGTGGACTGAGCTTGACCCAGATGGTTGATGTACATCACTGAAGTGGGGGGGGGGGAGTGTGGTTAGGAGACTGGACAGAGGTTGAACAAGATGGGCAGGGATGAGCAGGTGGAACCAGGTGAGAGAAGGGAGCAAGGACAATCACTGATGGTCCTCCAGCAATACACAGATACTGAATTAATAGTACATACTACTGTATAAAATGACAAAGTTAGAACAAACAACAGGAACTTTGCCATATATACTTTGACCCTCACCAAATTTTTATCAACACACCATAGAAAGTTTCCCATCCAGACAGTTCACGCTTTTGTATGGTAACTACTCTGCCTGTAACTGCAAGGAATTGCAGAGACCTTTGGATACAGAACCTGTCCTGTCTATGCTGAACTAACAGCTGTTGCTGGGTTATAAACGTGCAGGAGCAATGTGTGGTTAAGTGCCTTGCTCAAGGACACGATACGCTGCCTGGTCTGAGGCTTGAACTCAGGAATTTCAGATTGCCAGTTCAACAGCTCAACCACTTGGCCACATGCATATCACAGAAACTATTCTCCCACCCCCCCACCCCCGGAGACTTCCCAGTCCCTCAGTAAAGAAGGCAGTGAGATCAAAGATCCCCACAACCTCGGACATTCTCCTTTCTCACCTACCCCAGTCGGGGAGAAGACACAACAGCCATAAAGCTCAAGGACAAATGTGAGGAGCCTCAGGAAGCGAGACGAGTAGGGGAAGTTAACGGGACTCAGTGGGCAACATCAAATTCCTCAACACAACAGGGAGGAAGCATCCCCATGTATCCAGGTTCGTAAGCACACACCATGTGATCTAGCATCACAAAGCGGAGGGCGGGGCAAATCTGCGGTAAACAGCCTCACGTGACCTGTTGGCGGGACTTCCGTTTCAATTCTGCGGAAATAGATAGCCTGGGCTCCTGGTTTGGATCGTTCAATGCAGATAAAGTGAAGTCTACACGTTTCTGACGAGCCCAGATAACTGGAAAATAAATGAGTAATTGGTCCTCAGTTCGGAGCTCACGGCCAACATCGGATGTCCCCGCTCGGGATCGGTCTCAATACTCACCGATGGGAAAAGTGATATCTTCGGTCCGCAGACAGTGATCCCGACCCAAGAGGTGAGGCACTTTGCCGATCCCTCAGACGATCCGCTTCATCACTGAGCGGAAAGGAAAACACCGCCCACCCGGAGATAGTGAGCATGCCCGGTGGTAATTGCGTCATCCAGAGGGCGGGGCCTCAGAAACACCCGCAGATATTCCAGTTAAAGGAACATGTGTGGCCATGATGAGGCTAAACTCAGGTTGGAGGAGCAACACCTCGTATACCGTCTAGGTAGTCTCCAGCCCCTTGGTATGAACATAGAATTCTCCAAATTCCGGTAATTCCCTCCCTCTCCCTTACTCTATCCCTATTTCACATCACCTCCCTCATAGTACCGCCTCCTTCTACTACTACGCATTGTTCTCCTGCCAATCACCTCCCTGCCTCCCCTCCCCCACCCCTTTGTCTTTCAAATTACTGTTTTTTTCAACTACCAGCATTCTTCAAACCCTCCCCAAAGTTCTTCCTTCAGTCCTGACCAAGGGTTTCGGCCCAAAACGTCAACTAATCTTTTCAACTGATGTTGACTGACCTACTGAGTTCCTCCAGCGCATTGTGAGTGTTCCTTTGATGTGTGGCAAAAGTATCGCTCAAAATTATTGTGCACACGCTTTCATTTGTGGTGGTGTCAAAGGATGTACAGTCAATACTGGGTCTATCTGGCTGTGAGAGACGTAATTTGGTGAAAAGAGCCTGGACAGTGACACAGAGTCAGAATACAGTGACCTGATGAAAGAGTATCAGGACTTGTTCAAGAGCTTTGTTGTCTTCCAGCAGAGCACACGATTAAAACTGACAACACAGAGCCACCCGCAGTACATCCATGTAGAAAAGTGCCTTTTGCATTACGTGATCAACTGAAAACAGAGCTGAAGCGACAAAATGTTGAATTACAGTCGGCGGAAGGTGATGTAACTCGACTGCAGGTCCAGCTCATGGAGGCAAATGCTGACATGGAGAATATAAAGCAGCAGCTGCAGTTTCTGAGATGACCAAACAGGAGGCAATTGATGATGTGAATAAGCAATGGCAGGAGGAAGTTGCTTCAATGCAAGAAATCTTGCGATTTGTACAGTATTGCAATAGGCTTTGACAGTTTTTGACATAATTTATATGTGGTTTTCAGCATGATTTATGATCTATTACCACTCCTAAAAATTTTGTGTCAGATACCTTATCAATTTCAACAGCATTTATTCTAAGTTTACTGTATGAATTTGGTGCACGGTTTCCAAATATTGTGAATGCAGTTTTACCTTGATTCAGTGATAACTTGATAGTGTCAAACCATTTCTTTATCATTTTTAATTATTTTTTCCACTTTATCCAAAAGTTGTTTCAGATGTTCCCCACTACAAAACATAATTGTATCATCAGCAAACAATATACATTTTAATGTCTGAGAAACCAAACATATATTGTTTATATACAAAATGAACAGCAATTGATCAAGCACTGAACGTTGTGGAACCTGACAAGTTACCCTCAAAAGTTTTGAATTCCAGTTGTTTGTATGTATATTCTGATACCTATCTTCCAAATAACTACTTAACCAGTGATGTGCCGCCCCTCTAATACCATACATTTCTAATGTTGTTAATAATAATTTATGGTCAATGAAAGGGACACTGAGAGAATATGAGATGCAGTTTCATCACCGTCTAGAGCAAGAACGCTCACAGTGGGCACAGTATAAGGAAGCAGTGGAATGTGATTTGACTGATCTAAGGAAATGCTTGTCTGAAGGACAAGGCGATGAAGTAAGGATGCAAGACAAAATGAACACATGGACACTGAAAGTTACTGTACTTGAAGAAGTACAACCCAGATCATACATGGTCCAAACAGAAGAAGGATCAGTGTTAAGAAGAAATCGCAAAGGCCTTAAGAAAGAGCCAACCTCAGAGTTTCAGTAAACTGATGCAGACCAGACAAAACATGGAAATAACAGTGAAACACAAGAACTGTTTGAACCACTTTAGAAGGTCTATTCGTGTTCATGAATCCCCAGAGAGACTGACAGAGACATGTTAAATTACACATTTGTTCATAAACTCCCAGAGAGACTGATAGAGACATGTTAAATTACGCATTTGTTCTGGTTAATGTTGCTAATTGTTCTTATTTTGAAGGAAAGGAAGAGGCGGTGATAACACGTGTAATGACGTGTCAGATCTCTCAATGTACTGTTGTAATGTATCGATCTGTGTGGATGGTACATCAGGCAAGATCTTCACTGTAGCTCAGTATGTGATAAGAATAAACAAATTCCCCATTTTAATTGTGTGGAAATATTAGACAGGCTGAGCTTCTGATATGGAACCGCAGAAGGAAACTTAATTGAAATGTTGTCATTTCTGAGGAATGCATATCAATAGAAAATGCTTCAATCTTGCATTACGATCTGCGGTAACTGGGATCAGGTGACCGGTGGTGGGTCTCCCACATCAATATCAGACTCAGGATTAATAGCACAGGCATATCTCATGGAATTCGTTGTCTCTGCGGCAGCAGTAGGACCTACTTCATAACAATACATTTAAACAACTATGAATTAAAATAATATACGTATTAAATAGATAAATTATATAAGTAGTGCAAAAATAAAAATAAAAACGTAAAAAAAAATCTTTTAATAGTGTGGAAATTCTGGAGCAAAGCTCAACTAACTGTACACATCTATGAGAAGCTCAGAAAAATAGAGAAGGCTAAATTCTCATATGAATAGGTCATATACCCAGAAACATTGGTTGTACTTTGGCAGGTCGAAACAGTGGAATAGACTATAAGACCATAAGATATAGGAGCAGAAGTAGGCCATTCGGCCCATCGAGTCTGCTCCACCATTCAATCATGGGCTGATCCACTTCATTTAGTCATCCCCACTCCCCTGCTTTCACCCATACCCTTTGATGCCCTGGCTAATCAAGAACCTATCTATCTCTGTCTTAAATACACCCAATGACTTGGCCTCCACAGCCGCTCATGGCAACAAATTCCACAGATTTACCACCCTCTGACTAAAGTGATTTCTCCACGTCTCAGTTCTAAAAGGACGTCCTTCAATTCAGAAGTCGTGCCCCCTTGTTCTAGAATCCCCTACCATGGGAAATAACTTTGCCATATCTAATCTGTTCAGGCCTTTTAAAATTTGGAATGTTTCTATGAGATCCCCCCTCATTCTCCTGAACTCCAGGGAATACAGCCCAAGAGCTGCCAGTCGTTCCTCATACTGGAACATTGAACCCTCTCCGATGTCAGTATATCCTTCCTAAAATAACCCCAAAACTGCACACAATACTCCAAGTGTAGTCTCACGATTGCCTCAACATCACATCCCTGCTCTTATATTCTAAACCTCCAGAAATGAAAGCCAACATTATATTCGCCTTCTTCACCACTGACTCAAACCTGGAGGTTAATGAAACAGACTGCCATACTTTTACCAGATATTTAGTTTCTCCCTCCATACCTTCCCTGTCCCTTTCCCTCCACCCCCAGGTCACAGATTTCTCATAGTTTCAGCAACATTTTTAATTTTTCCCTCTGTATCTTCCCCGTCCCATCCCTTCACACCCCTGGGTCACAAGGGTACGGGTTTCATTCCCATCCCGGTTGAGAACATCTTGTCAAAAGGGTGTCGCTGGGAGCGGACCCAAATGCAAGACACAGACACTGACGTACTAGGAACAGGACTAGGTTAGGCAAGAAAGCAAGGGAAGTGGGGAAGAAAGGATGCTGGACATGACACAGGCCCTGAATGAGACAAGGATACAGGACCTGGGCTAGGACTTGACTAGGATAGCGGAACCAAGACATGGAGCTTGGAATTAGGAGCCTGGGCTCAGACCCCGGATCGAGGCGAAGACTGACGAGGCTTGGGTTCTTCGAGGCTAGGGTACTTCAAGGCTTGGGTATGGACACAGAGCCAATGACTGGGCAAGGACCCAGAACCTGGGACTTGACTCGGGCTCAGACTCCAGAACTAGGCGAGGACAAGACGTGGCTACAGGACGAGGAGTGGTAATAGGACTGGCCGTCAGACTCCTGGACAGGGCAAGGGAACACCAGCATCGGTCTGGGCAAGGTACTCCTGGGCTCGGCAAGACACATGTACAAGGCAAGAACACAAAGCCATGGCTTGGACAGGACAAGGTACTTGGACGTGGCTAGGACTGGACGAGACCCCGAAGCTTTGACTTGATCGAGGGAGAGACAGGAAATTGACAGCGGTGCAGGCGAGGCAAGGCTTCAGACGAGGCAAGGCGAGGCAAAGCTTCAGGAGGAAGGTGAAGGGAAGGGATACAGACAGGGGGTTTGAACAGGAACAATCCAGAGGCCAGCGGCTGAATCCTGAAGCTATTTATGAATCCAGCCCAAACGAGAATCAGCTGCCTCAACAGAAACTGGGGGAAACCAGAAAACATGGAATAAGGAACTTGAACTGGAATACGGTAACATAAAAGCTGCTGGGGAGGGGTGAAAAGCATTATCAAGGATGCATCTCACCCTAACTATGGACTT
Organism: Mobula birostris; assembly: GCF_030028105.1. NCBI lineage: Eukaryota > Metazoa > Chordata > Chondrichthyes > Myliobatiformes > Myliobatidae > Mobula > Mobula birostris. The sequence goes on from NC_092382.1 coordinate 74,165,239, forward strand.
TTTACTCTCCTCCCCTGTGACCCTGCTGAACCTCACATCACAGCGCTAAGCAGTATTGCACCCATATTGTTCTGTCTCAGAACTTTTATATTTGTGTGCTGTGGCATTTACTTTTTAATTCGCAATTATTTTGTAAATAACACCATTCTTTGCATTTCTGGTTAGATGCTAACTGCGTTTCATTGGCTTTGTATCTGTAGTCGGCACAATGACAATAAAGTTGCATCTAGTCTGATCTAATCACTCAATTCAGACCAAAGCAGAATTGTTCAGGTTTTATTTAAATCAGTCCATGTATATAAGCACTAATTTCTATTCACATTGCTCCGGCCTCACTGGACAGGAACACTGAAACATCAAGTCAGAAACAGCAAGAAGTGGCCATTCAGCCCCTCTAACTATCAACAAGATGACGGCTGCTCTCCCATCTCAGCCACATGTTTCTGCTCGACCCTCATTTCCTCGATCACTTTGGTCTCCACACATCTGCCGGCCTCTGTTTTATGTGAGGACGTTCACTGAGTCTTCACCGCCCTCTGGGGTGGGGATTTACAGACATTCACCACCTTCGGAGTGGAGACATTTCCCCTCATCTCAGTCCCGGACAGTCCACCCCCTTTTTCAGAGACTGGGATCCCTGGTTCAACCGGTAATGATGTTGTGCATTTTAATGTGTTCACCTCTCAGTCCTCGATTCTCTAAATGAAAGGGTTATCACATTTTATATTTCTTCATATGATGACCCCACCACTCCAGGTGAATCTTCATTGCACTCTCTATAACAAATACTCTCTAACCTCTTTGTTAATCCACTATGGAATTAATTTCCATCTTCTGCAGCCCCGTGTTGCCCCAACCACTCACCTCCCACCCCTGTCACTATTTCCACCTTCCCACCTCCCCCTCACCTGGACCCACCTCTCACTCCCCAGCTCTTGCCCCATCCCCACCCCTCACCTCTTTTCTCGGACTATTTCCCGTCCACTCTCAGTCCAGAGGGAGGGTCTCGGCCCGAAATGTTGACGGTCCATTTCCCTCCACAGATGCTGCCCGACCCACTGAGTTCCTCCGGCAGTTTGTTCTTTGGTCTGTATAACCCGTGTTAGTGTGGGGAGCGGGATTTTACACCATATTCCCGGTACAATCTCAACAAAACACAAATAATTGTCACTTTGCCCGGACCATTGGCCCCGCTTGCAGGGCAACAGTCTGCCGGTGTTTGCCCCCCAATGTGGTGAATCGCCACCACCGTGGGCTCAGACATTTCCACAGATGAGCCCCTCCTGTCCCCACCGGGACAAACATCCTGTCCGCCCCCTCTCTCACCGTCTTCATCCTCTCCCTCCCCGGGGAACCGGCATCAAACCGACGGGCCGAGCGGTCTCCTCCTACCTCTCAGCGATACATCAGACTCTGTCCGCAGGAGACGCTTCACAAACGCCCCAACTTCCCTCGGAGGGAAATGGAAATAAATCAGAAAGCGGACATTTACTTTGGGATTTGTTCCGCTCTGATGAGGAGTTTGCCGCTTTGAGGATCTCGGAGCTCGAGCGGGAAACGGAGTCAGCGGGGGTAACGCCCTCTTGTCCGGCCTGCCTCCGCGACTGGTTGTAACCAATGATTGACATCGCTTCGCACCAATGGGAATAGCGCAGCTCCTGAATCCTCTGTGGACAGCGGTGGGGGAGGGGCTGGTCACGTGATTTGTAGCCCAGCCATTAAACCGATAAAGCTCGAGCTCACCAGCGCGTGGGTGACGTAAGACACCGCGCACGTGAGGGCAGATCCCGGTGTGGGGGACCCATGTGGGACGTCAGGCGCGTGGGGGGGGGAGCCTGTGTGACGTCACCTGTGGGGGAACGGTGGTATTTAAAAGCACCTTAATGGACGTTTCTGATGATTTCAGTGGGACAACAACATTAATCACGGGTTTCATCACTGAATTCAGTGTTGTGAGATGTAAAGTCCCTGTTATGTGTCCGGCTGTGCCGTGTTGTTGGTGGAGTGGGCAGCCTGGTGTTTGTCTCGATTCGGATCACAACAGCAGAATTGCCAGCGGGGTCCACACACAGTGTATTAGTGACCAGAAAACCTCTCGTCCCTGCAGTCTCTGTCTCCTGGTAAACTCAACACCCCGACAATGTGGACCATAGACATCCCTTCCTCTCAGGGTCAGGGAATCACTCAGACAGTGATCAAAGAGAGGAATTATATTCATTGGTCATTAAAGTTCACCCAGATTCGTGTGTATGAATTTGATGTGGAGTTCGGGGGTCACAGTGAAAGGGCGGCAAGGCTGAACTCTCTCCCTTGTCCAAACAGTCTTTCCAGCTGAGGCAGCAATTCACAATTTACTTCCTCTGACCTTTCATTCCTCTGACCTGCTTTTCACTTCTCCCTGGGACCACCCTCCATCCCTTTCTCCTCCTGTCTAATCTCCTCTGCTATTAGATATTTTTCCCCTCCTGCTTTTGAGGTTTCCCACCGACCTGGCTTCAACTATCACCTTCGAGCGAGCCTTTTCCTCACCGCTCCGTTTTTATTCAGATATTTCCCCCGTTCCTTCTCAGTCCTGAAGAAGGATCTGAATCGTAATCGTATTTTTCTGTGAGGGAGGAGACCCGGAGGTGAGCTGGTCACACACGGTATCAGGAGAGTGACAGTAATGTGATTTCCTGTGTCACGGGTAGAGACAGAAGTCTCATGTGAGCAGTTGGTGAAGGTACAATTATCAGTTGTTTAGCAGAACTCGTTTGGTGTTTGTATTGTCCAGGTGATCTAAGGCCGTGTGGAGAGCCATTGTGATCACATCTGCCATAGACCTATCGTGGTGAGGGAGGAGTTCATTCTCACCATGACCAACCCTTCAACATCTCATCACCAGAGGTGTGAGAGCCACTGGATGATAGTCATTAAAGCAGCTCACTCTGCTCTTCGTGTTACTTGTCATCTGTAATCAGTAATTTGATTGAGAATGTACAATGGATAGTAAGTTTGCAGCAAGTAAGTTCAAACTACTATGTTTTCGAAAAACAGCACGTATAAACACTGCCCTCCCTTTCCTTGTCCCCAATCAGCCTCTCCCCTTCCTTACTGCCTTCCATCTCCACCCCATCTTCCCTCTTACCCCCACTTTGGACATAAGTTCAGGGTGAAAGCTGAAATATTTGAGGGGAATCTGAAGGGGAATTCTTCACTCAGAGTTTGGTGAGAGTGTGGAATGAGAGTTAGGTGAGAATGCCAGCAGAAGTTGTGGATGTGGGTTCTATTTAGACACTAAAGAGAAATTAGGATGACGACATGGATGGGAGGTGTATGGAGGCTATGGTGCAGGTAGTTGGAACTGGGCAGTGAAAACAGAAACAGGTCAGCATTGACTAGATGGGCCGAAGGGCCTGTTTCAGTGCTGCTGGGCTCTGTGACTTCAATAATATTGTAATTTGCAATTTCCAGTCAGTGCTTTGCTGCTAATGACTGAGCCTGGAAATTTACAGTGTGGGTGAAGAGGCTGCCCAGTGACTGTTCCTGTGCTCAAAGTCACTGGGACATCCCATCACTGAGCAGATATTGTCATCTCCATTCTCTTTCACTCAGTCTGTCATTCAACACGTTCACTGTTCACAGGAAATCACAGAACTCACAGAGAAGGGAACCCCGACAGAGGGTTCCCCGCTCTTCTTCTGTCTGGTGATGGGGAAAGGCTCCCAGTCCCAGGGAGTGATGTGGGAATCCTTTGTGGAAATGAGGAATGGGTTGGCAAAGTTGGACACAATGCTGAAAGACGTTCTGGAGGTTGGTATGTTAAAACAAGACACTGAACTGAAAATCACATTGACACATTGCAGACTGCACAATATTACAGAACATAGACAGTACAGCACAGGGGCAGGCCAAAATATTGTGCTGGATTGAATAAATTAGTAACCAAATGGCCAACTAAACTACACCCTCAATGTGCTCATATAACATGTGAATGGTTTTATGGTACATTTCAGGAGCTGATGCTATTCCAAATGGAAGCCGAAGAAAATGGTATCTGGCAAAAGGAGTGTTAAAGGTACACAACTTTGAACTCGGTTCATCTCATTTAAGTTGCCAGAATCCAGAGGATGCATCTAATTTACTAAAGTACTTTGCATTAGCAAGCTGTGACATAATTTCTTCACGAGTAGGCAATTTGAAATGCTCTCTTTCAAAGGTCCAATTCAAGTCTCTCTGGTCTAAGCAAATCCTCAGTTTTCTATTTTTCTTATCAACCATGACAAGCAAATTGACCCTTTTAGTCAGTTCATCAATATTTGTTATGACTCCGAGCCGTTCCATTCTGTCAACCTCTGTTTCAGTTGATGATGTAATGCAAAAGGTACCCTTCTACATGGATGTACTACGGGTGGCTCTGTGTTGTCAATTTTAATTGTGTGCTCTCCTGGAAGACAAATAAGCCCTTTGAACAAGTCCTCATACTCTTTCATCAAGTCACTGTATTCTGACTCTGTGCCACTGTCCACGACTAATTCTCTTTTCACCAAATTCAGTCTCTCACTGGCAAATAAACCCCAGTATTGACTGTACATTCTTTGGCACCACCATAAATGAAGCGTGTGCACAATATTTTTGTGTGATACTTTTGTGGCACTTGAATACCCAGTCACTTTTATATTTGTCTTATGTAACTTTGGTCTTGGCTTTCATGCATTAAACTCAGATTCTGCAAGAACATTTACTTATGCTCCAGTATCAAGTTTAAACAGAATATTGTTTTGGTTCACTTGCAATGGAATAGTCCAGTCATTTTTACTTTGATTGTTTTCACAAAGCACATCTATATAAAACTGAAGTTCATTTTCAAGCACTGCATTTACTTGTTTTAATTTCTTTCTACTTCTGCAACAGTGTGAAAAATGATTACTCTTACTGCAGCTGTTGCACATTTTCCCGGATGCTGGACACTGTTTTGGCCTATGCCGCTGCCCACAGCGAGCACATAGCTTTTTTCTCTCATATGACATCTTGCTCTCTGTCGGTTTTGTTGTCCTTTTATTATTTTTTCTAATTTGTTCACTGTTCCTCACTGCGTCTATGCTGGAGCTCTCAATGAAAAGTTCTTTAGCATGTGACATCACGGTTTTGGAAGCTTTGCAGAGCACCAAGGCTTTTTCCTAGTCTATGTCTTGTTCTCTTAACAGTCTTTCTCTCAGACCATTATCCAGAATGCCACAAACAATTCTGTCTTTAATGAGAGAGTCTGTCAGTTCTCCAAACTCACATGTTTTACCCCGGTGCCTCAACTCAGGAACATATTGATCAATATGTTTACATGTAAAAAGTTTATACCGCTCATACGTCACATTACGCTTCAGTATACTAAATGCTTCAAATTTGTCCATTATCAATTTAACTTTAAATTGTCTCCATTTTCAAAAATAAAATGATTATATACATCAGTTGCATCATCGCCTATTACATGGAGTAGAAGGGCAGCTTTTGTTTTTTCCTGTTTTTTATCCGCTTCGATCGCCGATAAAAACAGTTCAAAACATTGTTTAAATCTTCTCCAGTTGTTAGCTACGTTCCCAGACAATTGAAGTGTTGGTGGGGGCTGCAACCTTCCATTTGTAAAACTGTTAGCAAACACCAAAACAGTCCAAACTCTTTTTTTATCTTCGATTCTCCCATGTTAGGAAATGTATTATTCTTCAAGAGCGACTTCTGACACCATAATATAAAAATTGCTGGTGAACGCAGCAGGCCAGGCAGCATCTCTAGGAAGAGGTGCAGTCGACGTTTCAGGCCGAGACCCTTCGTCAGGACTAACTGAAGGAAGAGTAAGGGATGCCCCACCTCCCCCTCATACCCAATCTGTTACTTATTTTTATGCACACATTCTTTCTCTCACTCTCCTTTTTCTCCCTCTGTCCCTCTGAATATACCTCTTGCCCATCCTCTGGGTCCTTCCCCCCCACCGTCTTTCTTCCCGGACCTCCTGTCCCATGATCCTCTCATATCCCTTTTGCCTATCACCTGTCCAGCTCTTGGCTCTATCCCTCCCCCTCCTGTCTTCTCCTATCATTTTGGATCTCCCCCTCCAACTTTCAAATTCCTTACTCACTCTTCCTTCAGTTAGTCCTGACGAAGGGTCTCGGCCTGAAATGTCGACTGCACCTCTTCCTAGAGATGCTGCCTGGCCTGCTGCGTTCACCAGCAACTTTTATGTGTGTTGCTTGAATTTCCAGCATCTGCAGAATTCCTGTTGTTTCTGAGACCATGTTGTGTTCTTTATATTAATACAGTACGTATCCTGGGTTATTAATAAAGAACCATATTCTGAAAGAAATAGAACTTTTATTTCACAAGCACCACGCTTTTACAAAGCCACGTTCACGATCATTCTACCATTCCTGCACAAGCTCAGAACTCTCCCCAATCATGTTCTTACACATCATATCACCACAATTGCAAACAAGAGAAAATCTGCAGATGCTGGAAATCCAAGCAACACACACAAAATGCTGGAGGAACTCAGCATTAGTACTTTTTTCCATAGATGCTGCCTGGCCTGCTGAGTTCCTCCAGCATTTTGTGTGTGTTGCTTGTTCTACCTCCTCTTGTTTTGGACCTTTCTACCCGTGGGAACATGTTTTGACCCATTCTCTCTGGGTACATAATGATATCAAACACCTTTGTCCTGGGCAACAAGTAGCTTTCACATCACAAATGTGCCGGATTCCAATGAGACAGACTACTGCCCTTCCCTTCATATTCATTGGCATTGCCATCACTGACTTCACCACCGTCAATCACCTGGGGGAGGGTTCAGGGGAAATATTTATGTACAATATAGAAACTGGTCTTACCTGTGTGTAATGTGGTGATGCAAAAGTTGCTGGAGAATTTGCAAGTGAGCAGAAGTGGAGTGATATTTGGAAATCTGACTTTTTTAAGTGTCACTTGGAAATCTGACTTTTTTAAGTGTCATTTGGCAAGTAAATCACATATGGATGGTGTGAAAAAGCTCTGGCGAGAAAATCCTCCATTATCCATTACAGGCCTGCTACAGAGGTTGTGTGAGAGTGCAGATGAACTTGATCAAACCCAGAGGATATCAAAGTTCTTATTGACAGTGTTTGCTAGCAATTAAAATGAATACCTCTCTACATAAAATTCACAGTGCACATTTTGTCACTCTGTAAAAGGATGTACAGTACAAGATTTATGTGCACACTAGTCATTACAAATTAGAGGGGACATTGGTGGGAAGGTGGGGAGACCTCCAGTGTCCCTGATGCCCTCACCTACAAGATGTGCATCCAGCTGCAGCTTGTAACCCTGCACTCAAGGAGTTGGAACTTGAAATGGATGAATTCCAGATTATCCAGGAGTTGGAGGGGGTGATGGATATGACATGAAGAGAGGTGAGTTACACCCAAGGTGCAGGACACAGGAAACTGGGTGAGAGGAAGAGGAATGAGGCTAAATAGCCATCGCAGAGTACTCTTGTTGCTATCCCACACAACAACAGGTAGACAACAGGAATTCTGCAGATACTGGAAATTCAAGCAACACACATCAAAGTTGCTGGTGAACGCAAAAGGCCAGGCAGCATCTCTAGGAAGAGGTGCAGTCGACGTTTCAGGCCGAGACCCTTCGTCAGGACTCAACAACAGGTAGACCACTTTAGAAACTGTTGAGGGGGATTTCCTGGCAGAGGAAAGTCAAAGGGGCGATAGGGGATTCGTTAGTTATTCATTATTGTCCCACTGGGAAAATACACTCTAGTTTCAGCCTTCAAAAGGGGTAGAAACTTGAAAGACATACTAGTCAGAACCAAATTACGAGCAGCACCAAACTGTGAGGTGGGAAACTGCAGAGTATGCACATACCTGCGAATTTCAAAAAGCATACACAACAGAGCTACAGGAAAGTGGGCTGCAATAGAGCAGAGGATAACTTGTGAACAAAAGAATGTAGTATATGCAATCCAGTGTCAACAATGCCATATTATACACATAGGGGAGACAGGCAACAGCTTGAGAACCAGACTCACAGGGCACCTCCGTAATATCACAACAGGAAACCAAAACAGACCAGTTAGTAGGCACTTCCTGAAGCACGGAATGTACTCCTTGGCAATCCTGGGCCTGGAAACTCACATAAACTGGTCAAAGCTCCGAAGAAAAAGAGCAGAGAGGATATGGATTGAAAGACTACAGACGTATTTCCCAAATGGCCCAAACGAGGCCTAAAAAGCTCGGCCAGTAAAATAAAATATACCCACTGGAGGGCCAAAACTACACCCAATAATTAAGGAAGTTATTGAGAAAACCAGAGTAGGGAGGAAGAGGATGATTCCCTTCAGTCACCCACCCAGAAACAAAATTAAGACAGGTGACCATTAAATAGGAAAAGTATGTCTTATTTTGGAAATAGAGCCTAACAACTAGGCCTCAGAACAGAACCTAACTCCCCAAATAGTAACATCTAAACAGAATAGAGAGAGATAAAGATAGAAATTATAACTCTACAAGGGACAACCACTGGGAAGGATAGACTCGTAACGACCAGTTTGATCCAGACTCAGCACTCACTCTAACCTCCCAGCTTCCCCCCATGGGGAAGAATGCGTACCCATCACATGGCCCTGCCCTGAAACCTAACATCTTCAAACCCCCATAAACACAAGTCCTCTTCTCACCAGGGTGCCTAACTCACCCCACACCACTAATTCTACCTCCCGCCACCCAGCGGACATCCCTCGACCCTACCCCCCCCCCCAACCTAATCCTAACATCCAAAGGACCACACACCCTAACTAAACCGGACAACATCCCAGTTAACCCTGGCCACACCCCCACAAAGGGGCTTACTTAACGCTGGGACCCATGCCCCTTTCTTCCCCCCACCCCATGGGGAGGCCTGCATCCACATTCCTCAGCCATAGCCCTAAACATAACAACTTCACCCATCCTACACACCCCCATCGACCTGAGCCCTCTCTCCACCGGGAGGCCAGGTTTACCCCACTTCACCATTGGTTTGGGTGCTCTTTCAACTCCTCCCACCACCGCAAGGTCCCGTGGCCCCACCACCCAGCCATACACCTGAGTCTAACACTTCCAACCCCCCTGCACACCCCCATAAACCTGTGCCTTCTCCCCACCAGGGAGCCAAGTTCACCTCACAAACATTCCCAACCCTACCCTTCACCCTAATCCTAACTTCCAACTGACCGTGCACCCGAACTAAACTGGACAGTGCTCCAAATAATCCAAGCCACATCCCATAAAAGGGCTTACATAACAGCCCTTTGCCCTGCCCCTAAACCTAACATCTCCAACCCTCCTACACACCCCCATAAACCCAAGACCTCAACCCACCAAGGGGCCAAATTCACCCAATATCACCAGCAGTTCAGTTCCTGTTTCAGCCCTCCCCCCTACTGCAAGGTCCTCCAGAAACCCCACCCCCAGCAATGCCAATTGCCACCCCACCCCACCCCCTTTCGCTGTGAATCCTCCACCCCCATTACCTAACTCTACCTCCGGGCCTGTCCCTCCCCACAGCACCCCTCAATAAGCTACTGCACAACCCCCAGATTACAGCACTCAGTTCCTATAAAGCCCACCACCCCCAAAACATTATCCATAAGCAATAACTCCACCATTTTAGCAAACTTCAAAATGGAGGTTAACGAGGAGCGAGATCCCAAGAAAGGCAAGTCCGGGACCAAGATGATGACAATCTGGGCCAAAAACAAAGTGGCAGGGTGAAGTGACACTCATCTCCAGTACGAGATGTACAAACACTAGAGGGATATTTTGCCCACTACCCGCACACTCGCATCCTAACTCTGTGGACAGTGTTTGATGGTTGTAATGGTTATAAATGGTTATATAATAAACCCCACGGTTCCAGAATGTTCTTGCCATTTTCAGTTTCAATAAAATATATTTAAATCATTATGGCTGTTATGTCTGCATGTCAAGGGTAAAATAGGACATGATATTGTGTGATAGTAGATGTTTTTTCTCCATGAACGAGTGGTGTAAAACCTAAAAAAATACTCTCCCTCCTCTCTGAAACATTAATTAAGGATTAATCACCCATTTATTAATGTCAGATAGGCTGTTTTAGCATTCTGAATAGATCTGTCGTTCAAACTTTGGTAAAGACACTTGTTATGAGGGGATTCTTGGGCCGGGTCAAAATTGACCCAGACCATACTGTGAAGGTATAGAATAGGAACAGTATTGAAGGGTTAAAGATATATGTGTTCATGCCATCGGGTTGTAAACTACCCGGATGTAATATGTGTTGTTCCTCCAACCTGAGAGTGAACTCATCGTGTTAGTTAAACAATGAACTGGAAGGGAGAGTGGATTCATAGTTTTCCCCTGGGATCCCTATTAAATCAATCCTCTCTCACCTTAAACCAGTGCCGTCAGGTTGTTGATTCCACAAAGGAGGGGAAAGGACTGCGCACATTCCCCATTTCTGTTGTTACATACCCTGTAACGGACTAAAGAACCAGCCGAAATGGAACACACCTGGAGTCTGGTTTTGCTGTTAACTATTTCTATTTTTATGAGTAACTGCACAAAACAGTAATATATAACCAGAGAAATCAAACAGGTTAGCAGAACCTATGCATATACAGGTGTGTAAATACAGAACCCAAACTTCTTCAAGTTTAGGTGGTGAGGGATACAGTCTGATTGTTCAGTTCAATGCTCATGTTAATTAATGCAAGGTGTTTGTAGTCTAAAAGGTGAATGCTGTGAGAAGGCAATTATGTCGAAATTCCACAGATTCCATGACAGCAATACAAGATAACAATAGTAGTAGGTTTCATCTCCGAAGTTGTTCCACTCCACACATGAAGTATCACCGACAGTGATCTTCAACAAATATCCTTTCAACACAAGCGGTACCACACTCAAATTCAGCTACGGGTCATCCCAAAGTGGTGGCCACAGGATACTCAAACCAAATCGGCGTATGGATTATCTTCACAGTAGCTTATCACAAAGGGAACCCTCTTCAAGGGAACCACCACCCAGGCAAGGGTAGACACACCAGTAGATTCCACAAGGTTACCCCAAACACACAATGCGATAGCCACTTATCCAGCTCCACGACATACGAAATAACTCCAACGGTGATTTGCCACAGGGGTGTCTTTCTTCAGTGAACTACCACACCCAGACAAGGGTAACACACAAGTGGTATTCACAAAGGTTTCCCCCTCACCAGAGAATCCTCTCTTGTGGATTAACTACGTGACAATCACACCTTCGTATTCAAATGGAACTCAAACTCACCCTTTACGGGCTACAGAGGAGAGAGTCCAAACAGTGACCTCTTTGTCACTCGGTTTCTTCTGTTTCAAACCTTTCTCTCCCCTCTTCTCTTCCTGCAAACTTGTTCTAGTTGCAGAAAACTTGTGAGTCATTCATCAATACCAGGATCCATCTCAACTCAGCCCTTTTGGGCTACTGACCGACTCACTGGTGTCTTCCATTGACCAAATCCATCTTGACTCTGAGCACGCGCTTTTCTGTGTCCGTAATTGTTCTTGTAGAAAGTAAACACGCTGCAGAGAAACCATAACATCAAATGTCCATCAAATAACTCCACCTCTCTCTCTCTTTCTCTTTCCATGGCAACCCACAAGCTGACAGCAATAGTCCGTGTCCTTGTAAAAGTGTAAACACGAGCTAAAGGCAGTTCCGCCCCTCTCACTCTCAACAGAAATCCAAAAGTTAGTCTCAGTTCTCTGTTGTTCCTTAAAGTGACAGTCCACAGCAAAAAATAACCTTAGGGGTTCATAACACTGTACATTCATGGTTTGGAACACCTGCATCATGTCAGCCTCAATCTCCTGCACTTCAAGGTGTGAAGTCCCAACCTGCCCAGCCTCTCTCCAGACCTCAGTCCCTCGAGTACCGGCACCATTCTCGTAAATCTCCTCTGCACTCATTCCAGCTTGATGTCCTCTCTCCTACAGAACGACCAAAACTGAATACAATAATCCAGGTGCTGATACCCTAACAAACACTAATGCAACCTCACTGGCCTCTTCTTCAGGCCTTGAGCCATGAGATATGAAACACAGGCTGCTCAGCCAATCGAGTCTGCTCCATCATTCCTTCGTGTCCAGTTGATTCTCTCTCTCAACCCCATTCTCCTGCCTTCTCCCCATAATCTTTCAACATCATTTAAAATACATTCAATGACTTGGCATCTACTCAGTCCATGGCAATGAATTCCAAAGATTTACCGCTCCCTGACTACAGGAATTGCTCCTCATCTCTGCTCTCAGTGGATGCCCTGTATGTTGAGGCCGTGGCCTCTGCTCCCAGACTGACACAGTGTAGGGTGCATCTTCTTCACAGCCACTCAGTCCAGGCCTTTCAGTATTTAATAGGTTTCAATGAGATCCCCTCTCTTTCTTCTGGACCAGCGAGTACAGGGTCAAAGCTGTTCAACGCTCCTCATACATTAACCCTTTCATTCCTGGAATCATTCTGGTGAACCTTCTCCCGACCCGCTCCAATACGAGCACATTTTTTTCCTCAGTTAAACTGCTCACAATACAGCAAGAGCGATCTGACCAATGAGTTATAAAGCTACAGTGTCACGTCCTTGCTCTTATATGCTAACGTTACAGTTGTTATCCTTAATCAACTCAATCTGCAAGCAAATGTTTAGGGCCTCCTGCTCAAGCACTCACAAGTACCCATACACCTCTGATTTTTGAATTTTCTCCCATTTAATTTTTTTTCTACACCCTTATTCTTTCTACCAATTGTACGTGACCGTACACTTGCAGACACTGTATTTCATCTGATACTTCGTTGTCTGTTCTCCAAATCTATCAAAGTCCTTCTGCAGACTCCCGCTTTGCTCCAAACTACCTATCCCGTACCTATCTTTGTATCAACTGCAAAGTTTGTCACCAAGGTATCGATTTAACATTAAAAGATGCAGTCTCAATACTGACCCCCACGGAACACCATTAGTTACTGACAGCATAACGGAATTCTCCACATTATTCTGACTCTTTCTCCCTTGTCAGTCAGCCAATCTTCCATCCATACAAGCATCTTTCCTGTAAATCCATGAGCTGTGATCTTGTTAAGCAACCTCACGTGCAGCACCTTAGAGACATAGAAAACCTACAACACAGTACAGGCCCTTCGGCCCACAAGGCTGTGCTGAACATGTCCTTACCATAGAATTACCTAGGCTTATCCATACTCCCCTATTTTTCCAAGCTCCATGTACCTATCCAGGAGACTCCTAAAAGACCTCATCGTTTCCACCTCAACACTGCCACTGGCAGCCCATTCCACGCACTTACTGCTCTCTGCGTAAAAAATTCACCCGATATCTCCTCTGTACCTACATCCACGCACCTTAAAACAGTGCCGGCTCGTGTTAGCCATTTCACCCTGGGAAAAAAAAACCTGTCTGTCAACATGATCAGTGCCTCTCCTCATCTTATACACGTCTATCAGATCACCTTTCATCCTCCGTCACTCCAAGGAGAAAAGGCTGGGTTCACTCAACCTATTCTCATAAGCAGTGCTCCCCAATCCAGGCAACATCCTTGTATATCCCCTGTGCATTGCCCTTTCGGCGTGCATTTCCTATCCCCCATTGTAATTTGTGGACCACATACTCACCACTGTTTGGAGATCTCTCTACAATTCCCATAAGGGATTTATTTTTTTTAACATTTGCTATTCCTTAATTCTACCCACAGATTCGACACCTTCCAACCCTATGCCACCTCTTTCTAATGATTTTATTTAATATTTTACCAACAGGGCCACACAACCCCACTACCAGCTTGTTCTTAGCTTGTTCTTTCAAGAAACATACAAGTATCTGGGAAACAAGAGGACCTGCAGATGCTGGAAATTTAGAGAACTACACACAGTGCAGGAGGAGCTCAGCATGTCAGGCAGCATCTATGGATGGGAATCAACATTTTGGGCCAAGACCCTTCATCGGGACTCTTGATAGCCACGTATCTGGAATATCAACAAGCAAAGAAAATAGAAAGTAGTGTGAAATAGGGAAAACCTTTGACAAAATTTAGTTGAAGGCTTAAAAAACCTGCCAAACAGTTCAATAGTTAACAAATACAACAAAGACAGTAAATACCTTCATCAATACCAACATTGACTTTTTTAATGAAAATATCTTGCTCCCACTTCAATCAGTAAAATTTACAAAGATCAATAAGAACTGAAATGACAACTTTAGAAAAGACTATTTACACTCAAACCCACTTAGATTAACACTACCTTGGACAGAAGGAGGAAGAGAAATAACACACATGAAAAAAAAATCACACAACAGTCAGATAAAACATCTAAGTATATATTTTCATCAAAAATGAAGAGGATTCAGCACTCCATGTGTGTTTCTGCAATCATGATAAGAAGTACAGGCCAGAAAACTTCAATGAGAGGCCAACTCAGAAAAATGAATCATCACTATGGAAGAAAACATTAACCAGTGGAATGAGTATGACCCTCCATGGGAGACATCCCAATGATCTGAGCAGACGAGATGGTGACAAGGAAGCATCGAGCACCTGACTGAGAGTTGGAGACCTCTTCCCAGAAACAGAGGGGTTCCTTGCAGAAATACAGGACAAGGTGTTTAAACAAAGGAAAAAAAAATCAAAAATACATACAATACAAACAAACAAGGCAATAAATCCAGCAAATGCCGAGAAACCAGACACAATCCAACACATTCCAGGATCCAGCAGTTTGAATCAATCTGATTACTTATGAAGGCACAATGAAATGTCAAATATCAGTCACCAAAATCTTGCTTTAAAATACAAACTCATGAATGACCACCATAACTTCATTAAGGCACCATAAATTCAAACCTGATCCAGTTCGGGACAGAATCTCACATTTCATATGATAATCAATAAATTATTACAGACAGGACAATCTCAAATAACCATCTGGATATAATATCACAGGATAAACAAGCAGGAACAACTCCCTCAATAGATAAAACTATTCCCAACACACACATGTTCCTCGAAGTGGAGCACCTCACCACGGGCATTGCTTGTGTCATCAGTCAGACAACCGAATTATATTCCCTGTCAATCAGCTTCCAAATGTTGCTACTCTGTCATTCGTTGCCACGCCCCGCTGCTGATTCCCTTCCCCTCATCATACATTCTTACCCTGACCATCGTCCAGAGCCCCAAACTCTGCCCTGTGCAGACCCGCCTCTGGTTTCTGACTCTGCTCCGTTGAACATCCAACTGACAGTTTCCCATTCTGCTTTCAGTCTTTAGAGGACAGTGGTGTTTTCTAACAAACCTATACAAGCAGGGAAAGTGACCCATAATGTGGAAATGAGCCCTGAATAAGGAGGTTAACTACCAATGTCATTCTTCCTCAGCCCAGAGATTAGAGGGGCGAAGAACATCTCAGACAGAGCTGCAGTCAGCTCGACGACTTCAGTCTGCAGAGAATTCAAGCAAAACCTCTTCACCCACAGAGTGGTGACTGTTTGGAACCCATCACCACAGGGAGAGTGAGAGATGAACAACAGTGCAGGATTTCAAAGGACTGTTGTGGCACTGAATCACTGGCAGGGTCCAGCCGGCCTGAGTTGACTCTCTACTGTACACTAGGTGTGTTATAAATTCACTAAGTACCGGAGACAGAGTTTAAAATAGAACTGATTTATTTGTCTCAGATCCAGAATATTAAACTCCAGCCCCATTAAAGGTGAATATGCAGCAGAAGAAACTCCTCCCATGCCCAGTGACCAGGGTGCAGAACTGGGTGTGGTGAGCAGCAGCAATAATTGCAGAGTTCAGCACTGACAGTCACTCTCGAAATTGCATTCAGCACGGTGATGGACAAATATCCAGCATGCAGCTTATTGAAACTTTCTCCCCAGTGTGAACCCAGCAGTATGTCACAAGTGTAACACGCTGTAAGGTTTCACTGCTAATGTAACGGCCTCTGTGCGGTGTTTCACTGCTGAGGTAATGGTTTCTCTGTAGCAGCAATGTTTAGGTTATGACTGGAGATAACAGGGTTTTGGAGTGCGAGGTCATCCAGTGAGAGAAATGTTCTTTCTTGTGAGTCTGGAAGAGGGATTTTCGTGTTCTTTTGTTGGGGAGAAATGAGAAGATGCGAATGGAGAGAGTGGGCCCTTTTTTTTTTGTTTACTTCACTAACCATATAGAACCACAGAACACTACCACACAGAATGCCCTTCTTGGCTCTGCTGAACCATTTTTCTGCCTAGTCCCACTGACCTGCACCCGGACCAATTTACCACATTATCATCCAGATCATTGATATAGATGACAAATAACAATGGACCCAGCACTGATCCCTGTGGCACACCACTAGTCACAGGCCTCCACTCAGAGAGCATTCCTCTACTACCACACTCTGGCTTCTTCCATTGAGCCAATGTTTAATCTAATTTACCACCTCTCCATGTATACCTAGCGACTGAATTTTCCTAACTAACCTCCCATGTGGGACCTCGTCAAAGGCCTTACTGAAGTCCATGTAGACAAAATCCACTGCCTTCCCTCCATCCACTTTCCTGGTAACCTCCTCGAAAAACAGATTGGTTAAACATGACCTACCACGCACAAAGCCATGTTGACTCTGCATATTATGTCCCTGTGTATCCAAATACTTGTAAATCCTATCTTTTAGTACTCCTTCCAATAACTTACCTACTACCGACGTCAAACTTACCGGCCTATAATTTTCCAGATTACTTTTAGATCCTTTTTTAAACAACGGAACAACATGAGCCATCCTCCAATCCTCCAGCACCTCACCCGTAGATACCGACATTTTAAATATATCTGCCAGGGCCCCTGCAATTTCAACACTAGTCTCCTTCAAGATCCGAGGGAATACCCTGTCAGGTTCTGGGGATTTATCCACTCTAATTTGCCTCAAGATAGCAAGCACCTCCTCCTTTTCAATCTGTACAGTTTCCATGATCTCACTACCTGTTTCCCTTAATTCCATAGACTTCATGCCAGTTTCCTTAGTAAATACAGACGTAAAAAACCCATTTAAGATCTCCCCCATTTCTTTTGGCTTCACACATAGCCGACCACTCTGATCTTCAAGAGGACCAATTTTATCCCTTACAATCCTTTCACTCTTAATATACCTGTAAAAGCTCTTTGGATTATCCTTCACCTTGACTGCCAAGGCAACCTCATGTCTTCTTTTAGCCCTCCTGATTTCTTTCTTAAGTTTTTTTCGCACTTTTTATACTCCTCTAGCACCTTATTTGCTCCCTGTTTCCTATACATGTCATACAACTCTCTCTTCTTCTTTATCAGAGCTCCAATATCCCTTGAGAACCAAGGTTCCTTATTCCTATTCACTTTGCCTTTAATCCTGACAGGATCATACAAACTCTGCACTCTCAAAACTTTCTCCTTTGAAGGCTTCCCACTTACCAATCACACCCTTGCCAGAGAACAAACTGTCCCAATCCATGCTTTTTGGATCCTTTCTCATTTCTTCAAATTTCGCCTTTTTCCAGTTTAGAACCTCAAACCGAGTACCAGATCTATCGTTATCCATGATCAAGTTGAAACTAATGGTGTTATGATCACTGGAACCAAAGTGCTCCCCTACACACACTCCCGTCGCCAGTCCTAACTCATTTCCGAATGGGAGATCTAATATTGCATCCTCTCTAGTTGGTACCTCCATATATTGATTTAGAAAACTTTCCAGAACACATATTACAAGCTCTAACCTGTCTAGACCTTTAACAGTATGGGAGACCCAATCAGTATGTGGAAAATTAAAATCCCCTACTATCACTAATTTTTCCTTCCTGCAGTTGTCTATCTCTCTGCAGATATGCTCCTCCAATTCTCGTTGACTACTGGGTGGTCTATAATACAACCCCATTTATGTGGCCATACCTTTCTTGTTTCCCAGCTCCACCCATATGGCCTCAATAGACAAGCCCTCTAATCTGTCCTGCCTGAGCACTGCTGTAACATTTTCCTGACTAGCAATGCTACCACCTGCAGCCCCCACCCCCTTTCATTCCTCTGCCTCTATCACGTCTGAAACATCAGAACCCTGGAACATTAAGCTGCCAGTCCTATCCCTCCTGCAGCCAAGTTTCACTAATTGCTATAATGTCGTCATTCCATGTGTCAATCCATGCCCTCAGCTCATCTGCCTTCCACACAATACTCCTTGCATTGAAATAGACACACCTCAGAAGATTGTTTCCACCATGCACAACCCTTCTAATTGTGGCTTTGCATGAGCTTTTAACATCATTTATTTTCACCCCCGCTCCACTATCTGCTCTGGCACTCTGGTTCCCATCCCCCTGCAAATCGAGCTTAAACCCTCCCCAATAGCACGAACAAACCTCCCCGCAAGGATACCGGTCCCCTTGTAGTTCAGGTGTAACCCGTCTCTCTTGTACAGGTCCCACCTGCCCCAGAAGAGATCCCAATGATCCTGAAATCTGAAACCCTGCCCCCTACACCAGTTCCTCAGCCTTAGTCAAAGTAAGAATTATAAAGTTCAATCGTTTAATCAGATATTGTTTACCATTTGTTATTTTGTGGTACCGATTTGTAACAGAGGAGACATCACGCAGCATCCACCCAAACGAGATTTCTTAAGTTTGGCCGGGCTGGGGGGCTATCACCCCCTATATTAAGCTGCTAGCTGAAGCGAGAGTTACATAAGGTTAGATGACTGAGTGAATCCTTTCCCACATACACAGCAGGGGAACGGCCTCTCCCCAGTGTGAACTCAGTCATGCACATTTGGTTGATTTGGCTGAGAGAATCTCTTCCCAAAGTCTGAGCAGGTGAACGGCCTCTCCCCAGTGTGAAGTCGCTGGTGTCTCTGTAGGTGGAATGACCGAGTGAATCCTTTCCCACAGTCTGAGCAGGTAAACGGCCTCTCCCCAGTGTGAACTGACTGGTGTCCCTTCAGTTGAGATGACTGAGTGAATCCCTTCCCACACACTGAGCAGGTGAACTGCCTCTCCCCAGTGTGAACTGACTTGTGTACAAGTAGGTGGGATGACCGACTGAATCCCTTCCCACAGTCTGAGCAGGTGAACGGCCTCTCCCCAGTGTGAACTCGCTGATGTCCCTTCAGATGAGATGAGTAAGTGAATCCCTTCCCACAGTCTGAGCAGGTGAACGGCAGCTCCCCTGTGTGAACTCGCTGGTGTGCCTTCAGGTTGGATGACCAAGTGAATCCCTTCCCACACACTGAGCAGGTGAATGGCCTCTCCCCAGTGTGAACTCTCTGATGTACCTTCAGTTTAGATGACTGAGTGAATCCCTTCCCACAGTCTGAGCATTTGAACGGCCTCTCCCCAGTATGAACTGACGTGTGTACCAGTAGGTCGGATGACCGAGTGAATCCCTTCCCACAGTCTGAGCAGGTGAACGGCTTCTCACCGGTGTGAAATCGCTGATGTCCCTTCAGTTCAGATGACGAAGTGAATCCCTTCCCACAGTCCGAGCAGGTGAACGGCCGCTCCCCAGTGTGAAATCGCTGATGTATCTTCAGTTGAGATGACGAACTGAATCCCTTCCCACAGTCTGAGCAGGTGAATGGCCTCTCTCCAGTGTGAACTCTCTGATGTACCTTCAGTTTAGATGAGCAAGTAAATCCCTTCCCACAGTCCAGGCAGGTGAACGGCCGCTCCCCGGTGTGAACTGACTGGTGTCTCAGTAGGGCGGATGACCGAGTGAATCCCTTCCCACAGTCTGAGCAGGTGAACAGCTGCTCTCCAGTGTGAACTCGCTGGTGAGCCATTAGGTCAGATGACCGAGTGAATCCTACCCCACAAATTCAGCAGATTACCAACATCTGCCCAGTGTGAACTGACTGGTGTGTCCATAGGTGGGAAGACCGATTGAATCCCTTCTCATATACAGAACAGGTGAATGGCCTTGTCCCAGTGTGAACTTGCTGATGTACCTTCAGTTGAAATGACCGACTGAATTCATTCCCACTGTCTGAGCAGATGAATAGGTTCCCCCCTGTGAAGTGATGGGCATGCCAGTCGGTCAGATGATCGAGTGAATCCCTCCCCACAGTCTGAGCAGGAAGGATGATCGAGTGAATTCCTTGCTCCACTTCTTAAATATCTGGACAGAGACAGCAAAACTGGCGTCTTCTGCTCGAGATTTCTGTAGACAAATTCCTTGTCCTGTTTAACCTGTAAAATTATTTACAAAATTCATCAATGGATGTAGGTCAACATTTCAGATGAGATCACTTGATTTGTCAAGGTGTGATCTGACATCACACTGTTACAGTGAGTTCAACCCAAGTTGAAGAGAGAAATCATCTTCTAACTGGGCACAGTGCTGGTATCTGGAATGACCATCAAACTCTCTGATGCTCTTCCTGTCTCTATAAGAATGGGGAATTTCTGCCGTCTCCAATCTGTGACCTGGCTCAGTTTGATTCTCTCCATTGGTATTATTCCCTGTTCCCACTGAGCTGCACGGGTTCCTGGCCCCACAGTAAGTGAAACACTCTTACACAAATAGCTGGCAGTGCATTCCACGCACCCAGAACTCTCTGTGTAAAAAACTTACCCCTGACATCCCCTTGGTATTTATTTCCAAGCACTTTAAAACTATGGCCCCTCTTGTTATCCATTTCAGCCCTGGGAAAAAGCCTCTGGCTATCCACAAGATCAATGCCCCTCATCATCTTATACGTCTAAAAAAGGCTCTAAACATAAACAAGGAAATCATACATTGAAGATTTGTTAGAAGTATACAAAATTATGAGGGTATAGATAGGGTTAATGCAAGCAGCTCTTTCGACTGAGGTTGGGTGGGATGACAACCAGAGGTCATGGGTGAAAATTTAACGGGAACATTTGGAAAATCTCTTTACTGAAATGGTCATGAGAGTGTGGAATGAAATGCCAGCACAAGTGGTGAATATGAGCTCGACTTCACCATTTCGAAGAGGTTCGGATGGGAGCCTGGATGGTAGGGGTACGGAGGGCAATGGTCCAGGTGCAGGTGGTTGCATTAGACAGCCTAAATGTTTTTCGGCATTGACTAGATGGGCCAAATAGGCTGTTTCCGTACTGAACTACCCCATGTTTCTATGACAGAGAAGCTGGCCAAACTTGTTTGGAAGGGATACGGTAAGAGTGATAACGGAGCAGCAATGGCTGGAGTTTCTGGGAGCAATTCCGGAGCTGAGTGATAGATACATCCCAAAGAAGTGTAGGCTGTGGAAAGGCAGGAGGACAAAATCCTGGCTGAAATGAGAAGCCAAAGCCAAAATAAAAGCCAAAGAGAGGGCAAACAAAAGAGCAAACACGAACAGGGAATGGACTTGCACAGTGTGAACTTGCTGATGTACCTTCAGTTGAGATTACTGACTGAATCCATTCCCACTGTCTGAGCAGGTGAATGGGTTCACCCCTGTGTAAAATGTTGGGCGCGTCAGTCAGTCAGATGATCGAGTGAATCCATCCCCACAGTCTGAGCAGGAAGGATGATCGAGTGAATCCCTTGCTTCCACTTCTTAAATATCTGGACAGAGACAGCAAAACTGGTGTGTTGTGTTCGAGATTCCCATAGACAAATTCCTTGTCATTTTTAACCTGTAAAAAGATTTACAAAATTCATCAATGGGTGCAGGACAACATTTCAGATGAGATCACTTGAGTTGTCAAGGTGTGATCTGGCATCACGCTGTTACAGTGAGTTCAACCCAATTTGGAGAGAGAAATCATCTTCTAACTGGGCACAGTGCTGGTATCTGGAATGATCATCAAATTCTCTGATAGTCTTCCTGTCTCTATGAGAATGGGTTCAGAGGAGATGTGAGGGGTATGTTTTTTTACGCAGAGAGTGCTGAGTGTGTGGAATGGGCTGCCGGCAACGGTGGCAGAGGTGGATACAATAGGGTCTTTTAAGAGACCCCTGGACAGGTATATGGAGCTCAGAAAATTAGAGGTAATTTCTCAGGTATGGACATATTCGGCACAGCTTTGTGGGACAAAGAGCCTGTGTTGTGGGGTAGTTTTTTTTCTATGTTTCTACCCTCCCCAATCTGTGACCTGGCTCAGCTTGACTCTCTCCATTGGTATTATTCCCTGTTCCCACTGAGCTACATGGGTGCCTGGCCCCACAGTAACTGAAACACTCTCACACGAATAGCCTTTGTTAACATGCAGCTGGGATTTTCTTTTATGTATTACTAACTTAAAGTGCCACAGTTTTAACACCATATAAACAATTCCTGCTGAGATGAATGGTTGGTCCACACAGCTGGTAAAAGGACTTAGAGTGAGTTTTTGTATTATTTCAGGTTCTTGTCACAGTCATAGAATAATACAATACAGAAACAGGCCCTTTGGCCCATCTGGTTGGTGCCGAGCTACTTAAACTTTCTACTGCCATACCCCTACCATCCAGGTACCTGTACAAACCTCTGAAATGTTCAACTTGAGCTTGCAGGCACCGGG
This sequence comes from Mobula birostris, assembly GCF_030028105.1. Classification (NCBI taxonomy): domain Eukaryota; kingdom Metazoa; phylum Chordata; class Chondrichthyes; order Myliobatiformes; family Myliobatidae; genus Mobula; species Mobula birostris. The sequence continues at coordinate 74,187,781 of NC_092382.1, forward strand.
TGTGCTGGCTGCTCATTCCACACCTGGATGACGGTCTGTGTGAAGAAGTTTCCCCTCATGTTCCCCTACCGTTTCACCTTTCACACTTAACCCATGGCTTCTGGTTGTAACCCACCCAATCCCAGTGGAGAAAGCCAGCTTGCATTTACCCTATCTATGCCCCTCTATCACAATCAAATCTCCCCTCAATCTTCCACATTCCAAGCAATAAAGTCCTGATCTGTTCAATCTTTCCTAATAACCCAAGTCCTCCAGACCTGGAAACATCCTTGTGAATTTTCTCAGAACTCTTTCAACCTCTTTTACATCTTTCCTGTAGGTAGGTGACCTCAAGTGCAAACAAGACTCCACATTAGGCCTCACCAATATCTTCTACAAGTCAACATAACATCCATAAAACCGAAAGAAGCTGCAGAAGATCGTGAACACAGCGCAGCGCATCACACAAACCAATCTTCCGTCCTTGGACTCACTTTACACCGCACACTGCCGGAGCAGTGCTGCCGGGATAATCAAGGACACGACCTACCCAGCCAACACACTTTTCGTCCCTCTTCCCTCCGGGAGAAGGTTCAGGAGCTTGAAGACTCGTACGGCCAGATTTGGGAACAGCTCTTTTCCAACTGTGATACGACTGCTGAACGGATCCTGACCCGAATCTGGGCCGTACCCTCCAAATATCCGGACCTGTCTCTCGTTTTTTTTGCACTACCTTACTTCCCATTTTTCTATTTTCTATTTATGATTTATAATTTAAATTTTTAATATTTACTAATTTTAACTATTTTTAATATTTAATATGTGTAATCCAGGGAGTGTGAAGCGCAGAATCAAATATCGCTGTGATGATTGTTCGTTCTAGTTCCAATTGTTTGGCAACAATGAAGGATAAAGTATAAAGTATAAAGATCTATCATTGTCACTACTTTGGTTCATGAAGGCCAATGGGCTGAAATCTTTCTGTCCGTATCTAACTGTGACACCACTTTCAGTGAATTAAGGACGTGTATTCCAGATCCCTTTCTTCTACAACACTCCTCCATGCCTGAACAGTCACTGTGAAAGTCCTCCCTTGGTAGGTCCTACCAAAGTGCAACACCTCACACTTGTCTCCATTAAATTCCATTTTCCATTTCTCAAACCATTTTCCCAGCTGGTCCAGATCGCACTGCAAGCCATGATAGTCTTCTTCACTGTCCACTGCTGGTCCAGATCGCACTGCAAGCCATGATAGTCTTCCTCACTGTCCACTGCACCACCAATCTCGGTGTCAGCCACAACTTTGCTGATCCAGCTAACCATGTTATCATCCAGATTACTGATATAGATGACAAACAACAACAGATCCAGCACTGATCCCTGTGGCACACCACTAGTCACAGGCCTCCGGTCAGAGAGGCAACCATCTGCTACCACAGTCTGGCTTCTCCCAAAGACAGTGTCTCATTCAATTTACTATCTCATCTTGAATGCTGAATGACTGAACCTTCTTGACCAACCTCCCATATGAGACTTTGTCAAGTGCTTTGCTAAAGTCCATGTAGACAACATCCACTGCCTTGCCTTCGTCCACTTTCCTGATAACTTCCTCGAGAGACTCTATAAGATTGGTTAGACATGACCTACCGTGCACAACGCCATGCTGTCTATCCTTAATCAGTCTACATCTATCCAAATACTTATATATCTGGTTCCTGCACATACATTTCAATAACCTTCCCCTACTGATGTCAAGCTCACCAAAGTACAATTTCTTAGTTTATTTTTAGAGCCTTTCTTGAACAGCAGAACAACATTGGCTGTCCTCCAATCCTCCAGTACCTCACCTGTCACTAAGGTTGATTTATATATCTGTGCTTGGGCCCCGACAATTTCTGCACTTGTCTTCCGCAGAGTCCTGGGGAACAACCTGTCAGGCCCTGGGGATTTATCCACGGTAATGTGTCTTAAGACAGCAAACACCTCCACCTCTGTAATCTGTACAGGGTCCATGAAGTTGATGCTGCTTTGCCTCACTTCTATAGACTGTGTCCAACTCCTGTGCAAATACGGATGCAAAAAAAACTATCTCCCCCATCTACTTGGTCTCCTCATATGGATTATCATTCTGATCTTCCAGCGGATTAACTTTCCCCTTGCAATCATTTTGCTCTTAACATGTCTGCAGAATCCCTGAGGAGTCTCCTAAATCTTGTCTGCTGGGGCAACCTCATGCCTTCTTTTATTTTAACTTGAATTTCCTGTATTTCATAAGTACCCCATTTGTTCCTATCTGCCTGTACCTGGTATGCACCTCCTTTTTATTGACCTGGGAGAAGAAGCACAAAGGGGTGATGGAGTTGCATGGTGGGAGCTGGGGAAAGGGGTTATTTAAATTAAAGTTGCAGGGGGAATGGGAGCCTGAATAACAGAACAGATAGTAGAGGGGTTGTGGAGACAGATGTTGTTCAGTCCTCAGACAAAGTCAGGAATGAAAAACGTTGAGCATGGCGCAGTGAATATGCTGAGCCCTGTATATTTCAATACAGGGAGCAGCGTAGGAAAGGCGGATGTGTTCACAGCGTGGAACAACACTGGAATTATGACACTAGGATCTGGCAACTGTGGATTGTGACAGGCTGCTTTATGGCAAAGGTGTGCTTGGTAAATGGGAGGCCTTCAAAGCAAAATTTTGAAAGTACAAGGCGGGTATGTGCTTGTCAGAATAAAAGGTAAAGTTGGAAACTGTATCTCTTGGTTTTCAAGAGATATTGAGAACCTGGTGAAGCACAAAAAGGAGTTGCATAACAGGGATAGGCAGGTAGATTCTTATGGAGTATAAGAAATGCAAGAGAACAAGGAAGAAATAAATCAGGATGGTTAAAAGAAAGCATGAGATTGCCCTCACAGAAAAGACGAAGGGTAAGCCTCAGGGATTCTAGAGATAGATTGAGAGCAAAAGGATTGCAAGGCACAAAGTTGGTCCTCTGGAAGACTGGAATGGCAATCCACGTGTGGAACCAAAGCAGATGGGGGAGATCTTAAATATTTTTTTCATCTTATTTACTCAGGAGATGGACACAGTGTCAATGAGAGTGTGGAAAAGCAGCATTAAAATCATGGACACTGTACAGATTAATGAAGAGGAGATGTTTGCTATCCTGAGGCAGATTAGGGTGGATAAATCTCCAGGGCATGACAAGGTGCTCCCTCGGACTCTACAGGAGGCAAGTGCAGAAATCGTCAGGGCCCTAGCAGAGATAATTAAATCATCCTTTGTGCCGGGAGAGTTATCAGAGGATTGTAGGATAGCCAGTTATTTCGCTGTTCAACATAGAACATAGAAATCTACAGCATATTCCAGGCCATTCAGCCCAATGTTTTGCCAACCATGAAACTTACTCTAGAAACTGCCTAGAATTTCCCTAGCACACAGACCTCTATTTTTCTAAGCTCCATGTACCTATCTAACAGGCTTTTAAACGACCCTATTGTATCTGCCTCGACCACCACTGCTGGCAGTGCATTCCACACACCCATCACTCTCTGTGTAAAAAACTTACCCCTGCCATCCCTTCGGTACCTATTTCCAAGCAGCTCAAAACTATGCCCCTCATGTTAGCCATTTCAGCCCTGGAAAAAGCCTCTGGCTATCCACACGATCAATGTCCCTCATCATCTTATACACCTGAAAAAGGCTCTAAGCATAAACAAGGAAATTATACAATGCTTTGAGGATTTGTTGGAAGTATACAGAAGTAGGAGGGTATAGATAGGGTAAATGCAAGCAGTTTTTTCCACTGATGTTGGGTGGGACGACAACCAGAGGTCATGGGTAAGTGACTTCCCCATTTATACAGCACAATACAGGCCCTTCAACCCACAATGTTGTGCCGAACATTACTTACTTTAGAAATTACCAAGAGTTCCCCATAGCCCTCTATTTTTCTATGTGCCATGTACCTATCCAGGAGCCTCTTAAAAGACCCTATTGTATCCAGCTTCATCACAGTGGCCGGCAGCCCACTCCACGCACTCACCACTCCGTAAAAAACTTACCTCTTGAGGTGATATCACGTGTCAGGACGTGACTGGACAGAGTTCCTAACGTGAGCAGAAATGAGAGAATGATCGAGAAGCATGGCAGTGTAAAACGTGGTTTTGTTGTTGTCAAATAAAAGTTCAATTCTGCCAGAATATGTTTGTTATTAGTAACCCACGGTACGTATAAAGAACACAACACCCCTGACATCTCCTTCGTACCTGCTTCCAAGCACCTTAAAACTGTGCCCTCTCTGCAGATTTCCTCTCGTTTGTGACTGGAGGCAGAACAAAGGTGATTTTCTCAACAGCTGATGTAAAAGATTTTGTTCCCTTTCTCCGAGTTCCCAGTCCTTGCATTCAGACAGCTGGAGCTCAGCTCAGTCTGAGAGATCCATCGGTTCCCATTCCCTCATCAGCCGGAAGCTCCCCGGGGTCCGTGCACGGATCGTGGGGATGAGAGAGAGGGAAGAGAGCAGGACTGTCCCGAGTTTGCAGGCCACAGTTTCCGGGAGTCACAGCAATTGCCCCTCAGTCGGTAGTGAAAACGGTCGCCCAGAGAAACACTTACCGGCAGCGATATCCGAGGCCTTTTGTGTACTACGCATGCGTGATATTCGGGACCAGCCGCAACCCTGACGCCTGCGCATTCGATCGGTGCTTCAGCGACGGCGAAAGGTGTTACGCAGAGCTTTCAAGTTAATCACAGAGCCATTGAAAGTTTCTGCAAGCACCGGTTCAAGTACATACCTCAGTTTTTGTGTGTAGAAAACTCAGCAGCTCGTTTAACACAGAATGCAGCTCCCATAAAACATTACACTTAACATCAGCAAACGTTCCGCATGTTTAATGCCAAAGTAGAACGTTCTTACAACTGCAGATATGAAACACAAGAGATTCTGCTGTTACAGGAGATGTGGACACATTCACACAAAATGCTGGAGGAACTCTGCAGTTCAGGCAGCAACTAAGCAGAGGTGTACACAGCCAATGCATGCTGAAGGGGTTCGGCCTAACCGTTGTTTATTTGTTCCTCTCCACATCGACTGCCTGATCTGCTGATTTCCACCAGTATTTTGCAGAAATTAACCACTTTTTTTTTGATCAACCAGCTTCCAAATGTTTTTGATCTTTCATTTGTAGCCACATCCAGCTGATCTGATTCCTCTTCTTCCCCCTCCTTGTAAACTCTCGGTCCCATCTCTTTCTGGAACCCCAAACCCCTGACTCAGGCTGGCAACCCTTGGGGTCTGACTCTGGTCCATCGAAGATTCACTCTCTAGTCTGCTGTCAGACTTCAGCAGTGCATTGCAACAACCCAGCTGTCGATGGCACAGTCGTTTGAAATTAGTGAAAATGGCCCAAAAAGTTAAAAAGAGCAGGAAAGAAGGAGTTTAACCACCTTAGTCCAGAGCCCTGGGGAACGGCAAAACCACAGTGAGCTCATTGTCTTATTCAGTCTGGAGAAAATCATGCAGGAAATTCATGCAGGTGTATAAGATGATGAGAAGCATTGGTCGGGTAGATAGCCAGAGGCTTGTCCCAGGGCTGAAATGACTAACACGAGGGACATGGTTTTAAGCTGCTTGGAAGTAGGTACAGATGAGATGTCAGAGCTAAGTTTTTTAAACAAAGAGTAGTGTGTGTGTGGAATGCACTGCCAGCGACGGTGGTCGAGGCGGATACAACAGGGTCTTTTAAGAGACTCTTAGATAGGTACATGGAGATTAGGAAAATAGAGGCCTATGCGATAGGGTAATTCTCGCTGTTTCTAGAGTAAGTTACATAGTCGGAATAATGGACCCAAAGGGTCTGTAATGTGCTGTAAATTTCCATGATTCCATAATATTCAAGGGAAATTTCCTATCCCACGGGGTGGTGACTAGTTGTAAACTGTCATCACAGGGAGAGTGAGAGGGGAACGACAGGGATAGATATTGATATACTGATATGGAACATGAAACATTGGCAGGGACCAGATGGGCCGAGTGGCCTCTCTAGTGTACATTGTGAATGTGGTAGAGACAGCAAGTACCTGAGACACGGGAGTGAATACAGAACTGATTTATCTTTCACAGATCCACAATATTAAACACCAGTCTAGTTTAAGGCTAACATCAGCAGAATGGACTCCTCCAATGCTCAGTGACCAGGGTTCAGTCCTGGGTGTGATGAGCAGCCGCAAGAACTGCAGAATCTGACAGTAACAGTTCCTCATGAACCTGCAGCTGCCTTCAGTCACCGTGATGGTTAAACATTTGACATAGAGCTGATTTGAACTTCCTCCCTGATGTGAAGTTGCTGCTGTTGCAGCAGCTGGGATGATTGAGTAAAACTCTTTGTTCACTCCGGACAGAAATGTGGCCTCTATTTATTGTGAATTCACCGGAGCATCACAAGGTGGGTTAACTGAATGAGCCTCTTCACACACATGGAGCAGGTGAACGGCTGCTTCCCGCTGTTAATGTATCTGTGATGGCATGGTTTTCCCTTCACTTTGAGCAGATTAGGTTCCTCTGATTTGCAGAGTAAGAGGTTATCTGTGTACTAGTTGAAGTGTTTCCTTCAATTTTGGAGGGACAATTATCTCCCAATTTGTGTAAAGGAAATTACAGTTCTACTGGATTTGCAAATGCAATATGCAGTTATGGGTGGGCTATTGATGGGAATCCAACTCTTTTGAATTTTGGATTTCCTGTGGTGTAGAAAGATGGGTGAGAATGCACACAATCTAAAACTGGAAACACCCTTCAGAACAGGCAGCTCTGGGAAGGACAACCAGACTTAATGCTTCATCTCAAAGAACCTTTGTTGGAAGTATAAAGGAAACAGGAAGGTATGGGGAAGACAAGTGTGGCTCTATTTGAGAGACGAGAATACATTGCAATGAGAAAGGCAGTCTGATGTAGGAAAATTAATTTACCTGTCTGGAGGGGCTTATGGAATATCCTATATTAAGGGAGTAGGAAATACTCCCTTGTTTTTTTTTTTTCTGGGGACGGGGTTTATGGAATATGCTATATTGAGGGAGTAGGAAATACTCCCTTGTTTTTTTTTCTGAATAATTGGTTTGAGATGGAGATCTGTTTTCTCCCGAGTCAAGGGAAATTGGAATACATATTCCGTAAGAAGGAGTTAAATTACATCTAGTTTTTAAAATTATTATAAACAGGTTTGCTCCATCTAACACACGGACACCCCAAACATGACTTGCTCTGCTCACTCACCAGGAACTCCAGTGACGGCAATGACCGTGTACAATATTTTCTGCACAGTTCCGTACCTAACCCACATTTCAGACATTTTGTCCATCCAGTGATTTGACCCCAGACACCACAGACGATCTCTATGAACAAAATATTAAGTCTGTGATTTGAAATACCACTTAGCCACTCCAAAGTGACAGATTTCAACAGATTTAAAAATAAAGATTTTGAACAAGCCATTACGTCACACGAGTGTAATCCCTGCACTGACAGATTGTGATTAATTTAGTGAATTATTTTAGGTACTACTTGTGTGAGTTGGTTTGTTCCAACAAAGATTTGTGTCTGATTACAGAGGAAAGGATAGTCTTGTATGCAGAGTGAGGGATCTTCACAGGTTTGGAAAACAGGATTCCTTGGTGTGATGTGGAAGTTGATTCCCCTGGTGTACACACAGGGAGATTTCCATGAACCGTGAGGGAGGGGTGTTCTCTAGTGTTTTGGAAGGTGATTTGCTCTGGTGAGGGAAAAGTTGGTTGGTGATTAATGAGGAACATGAATAATCTGATTTGGAAGCAATTAAGTCTCGCAGTGTTTTGGGGATGTGGGTCTTGGTGTGAAGGAAGGGGATTCTCTTGGTGTTAAGTGATGGATTTCTGTGGATGATGGTGAGTGGAGGAAAGCTCTCTGCTGTCTGGCTGGGGGTCATGAGCCTACGAGTGCAAATTAACCATGTTTCTTCACCCATTTCTCATCATCAATTGCCCTGATCCACAGACAGATACGTGAGATGCTGATAGAGCAGACACCCTGTAAGTACGTCCTGTCTAAGTACAGAAGATAAACGGAACAGAGAAAGCAGGAAGATGGAAAAGAGTTGATACAGAAGATACTGGATTATGGTCATGCATGTATTATTCCATTCAATGTATTGATGGGGTGGGGATGGTGGTGAGGAATCTGGGACAGTGGGGTAATCTAAGTAAAAAATGCATAATTATCCATGCAGTCTTTCTTCTGCATTTCCTACATCTTTTTGATAAACAAGTTATTTTTTTTCCAATTTTAAAGTAAAATCTATTATTAAACCACATATATGTTACCATAAACAATCCTGAGATTTACTTTCTTGCATATCAATAGAATAACAATCATAACCAAATCAATGAAAGACCGCCCAACTAAGGTGTTCACCAGAGTGCAGAAGACAACAAACTGTGTAAATACAAAATGAAGAGATGATCATAATAAATAAAAACGTACTGAATATTGAAAACATGAGATGAAGAGCTCTTGAAAATGTATCAATTGGTTCAGGAAACATTTCACTGATGGAGGAGGTGAAGTTGAGTAAAGTTATCCCCTTTGGTGCAAGAGCCTGATGGTTGAAGGGTGGTAACTGTTTCTGAACCTGTCCTTGATGTTAGGTGTTCCTGTTGACAGCGGCAGCTTTCCTGCCATAGCACTTCATGTAGATGTGCAGAATAGCTGGGAGGCCTCTATCGCTGACTGATTAGACTGTATCCTTTACTTTTTGTAGCATTTTTTGTTCAAGTGTTTCCATTCTGCAAAGGCCAGTAAGTTGTCAATGATGGAATGCAAGGACAGATGCATTCATGACATTCTTATCTGTTTCAGTAATTGTTTCTGCATCTGTTGATACAAGGCATATGTTCCCATTTTACTTCAGTGTGACATTATGCTTATTTATCTACTTTGTGAAAGTCAATGTAGTAAAGACACAGAATAATGCACAAATGTTTCCAGATAACTTTATGACAATGGGAACCAATCTAAACAGATTGCAGATAACATAATATATGGTGGCCATGTCCATCGGTAGGATAGTCTTGGGTTACAGGATGATATTGATTACTGGGGAAAATCGACAGAAAAACTTGCCCAACTCTTCTTGAACTCTCCCTCCCATCCCCTGCATGATCACGAACTCCTTGGTTAATGGTTTTGGCTGTTAAGAAAAAAAAAGTTGGCAACCCCGGTCTACATGATAATTTCTCCATAATTTTATCAAGTTCTATCAAGATTCCTCTCAGCCCCGAGCATTCCAATAAAAGCCCATGATTGTTGAAACTCTAAACTCTGTTTATAAACCTTGGGACAGGCAACATCCTGGTAAATCTTACCTGTACATTTTGAAAGTCACCTTAGGAAGATCGGAATTGCACAACTGTATTCCAAGTGGAAACCGGAATGTTTCATGGAGCTGCTGTTGACCTTCTCCAACCAATAATGACAGGCGTGTCAATAAAAACAGGCCTTCACCATTTTGTTGACTTGCATACCTTTGTTCACTTTTAACCTATTCTAAAATCAAACTGAACTCTTCCTGCATGGTCATTAAATGTTTAATGGGGTAGTAAGTCTGGAATTTGATTGTAAATAAGATGGGGCACCAGAAAACTGATTGAATGAGGATGAACCAATCAGGATGGATGGACGACGGAGACCATGCTGTCTCCCTTTTTTGGGGATATGCTCCCATGGTGGAAGGGGTCGGGTAGGTTAAGCATCTGCTACTCGTTGTCCAAGGGTGACCTGCAGACTAGAGAAGGGAAGGAGCACATCAGGAAGAAGCGTGTGTACTACCCTTGTGGGGTTCAAGTTTAGGGGTTCAGGCTCAGGTGTTGTAGGAAGGATCTTTGTTTCGTCAGCCACTCCTGTCACCACTCACAGTCCTGGCAGTGAGGCAGTGGGATACATGTGCTTAAGCACCTGGGAGGGTAGCGGATAACAGTCTATTAATCCCGAGCTTCTAAATAATCTGGAATAAACCAGCAATGGCAGACAAGAAGATCAATGCGCCTTGATGTACCTTGCAAGATTGGTTTATTGTTGACACCTGTACCGAGGGACAGTGACAGTCTTGTCTTGAGTACCGTACACAACAATCAGAACACTACACTGTGCACTGCGGTAGAACAAGGTAAATCAATAACAGAACGCAGAATCGAGTATAACTGCCTCAGATAAAGAGATAAAGTGCAGTGCAGTTAAACAATAACGATATTGTGGCGCATCGGACGGCAACTCGTTAAACGGCAATACGGAGTCGAACAGCGATTCCCGCCACGACTCAAAGTTTCTTCTCATCGAGGTTGTCCGAGTGCGCGCTCTTGTCACAGAATCTTCTCGGAGCCAGCAAAGCGCTGGATCACTCAAACCATCTCCAGGCTGTAAATCGCAGCATTTACCTGTCCCAGAAACACATTAAAGATAAAAAAAAACAGACATAAAAGAAGTAAAATATATATATATATATTTGTGTCCTATGAGAGATGTCGACCGAGAGAGCGTTTCTCCAGCATTTGTGTCTGTTTTGGAAGAAGATGGTTGGATCCTAATCCAGGATCATTCCTCCCCCGAAGTCCAGTGCGGATGCCACTACATCACTGGCCAGATGGACAATAAGGTGCAAGATGCTAATCCAGTACATTGAGGTCGAGTCCATCTAGTTATAGTAGGGATATTCTTATCGCATAAGGATATTATAAAACATAATCATTGTCCTTATAACAGACTGTCCATGAGCCTGGCAGTGTGAGCTTTCAGGCTTTGGTATCTTCTGTCCGGTTAGAGGGGAGACAGGATGTCCGGGGTGAGTGATTATACTGGCTGCTCTACAAGGCAGTGGGAAGTGAAGACAGAGTCCACGGAGGGGAGGTTGGTTTCCGTGACGTACTGAGATGTGGTCGTAACCCTCTGCAGTTTCTCACAGTCACAGGAGGAGTATTTTGCTGTACCAAGCCATGATATCAGGATGCTTTCCACCAAGGTCAAGGTGGACGTGGCTACAGGGGCGTGGGCTGCCACATTTACCTGTCTGGATAGGGGGAGGAAATCGCGATGTGGTCCCACAGATGTCTCCACGGCCTGTGGTGGGGAGGTGGGTGATCTTACGTCTGGCTCTGTGTATGAACCTCTCAGTCCACGACGGGAGTCCAGCTCCTTGTGTTCGAGGGAGGAAGTGCAGTGGCCGTTCACTTCGGCTGATCACTGTATCCACCTGTCCGGGTGCAGAACAAACATCCTCCAGCAGTTCTCCCACCTATTGCTTGTCGGGACATCGCAGACTCAGCCCACCCGTAGGTTCCTCTTGACCGGAAAACTCTGGTTTTCTATAGAACTCTGGTCAGATTACACGTGGGGTATTGCATTTAGTTTCGGTCGCTCCATATCAGATGAATGCCGAGGATTTGGAAAAGGCATAGAAGAGGTTGTAAGGAGGACCTTTAGGAGGAGATCTAGAAGGTGGAGTTGCACAAAGTTGGATTGTTCTTTCCGGAGTGGTGGGAGCCAAGGGGAGAACTGAGAGGATCATTATTGTCAGAAAAGGAAGTGATGTTACAGCTTTATCAATCTCTGGTTAGGTTGCATCTGGAGTTTGCAGTCACCCCATTACAAGAAGGAGGCCAAGGCTTTGGAGAGGGGAAAGAAGAGGTTTATAGGGAGGAGATCTATAAGGAGGATTTGCAAGAACTTGTGTTATTCTTTCCAGAATGGCAGCTACCAAGGGGAGATAGAGAGGCCTATAAGAGTCATAAATGCGGTAGGCAACTGTGATCTTTCTCACAATATCAAAATACCGTATAACAGAGGACACACAGTTAAGGTGAGAGAGGAAAATGTTCAAAGGAGGTCTGCGGAGAAATGTTTAATATAAAACAAAGCTGAGAGTTGCGGTTTCTGGAATGTATTTCTAGCTTGGTAGTGAAGGCAGTGGTGTGTTTCAGATTCTGTGATAGACAAACAAACACACAGAGAAAGGATGGATATAGACAACACGCAGGCAGGGTGATTAGTATAATTAGGCATCATCGGCTAAATCATATCAACCCAACATCACAGACTGAATTGTCTCTTCCTGTCCTACAATGTCTAACTGGAGAAATAATCACTGATGAGGGAAATTTATTTTCCACTTCATCGTGAATATCAGTTCCTTCATTCTGAGTCTGTGACCGATGGTAATAGAATTCTCATTCAGGGGAAACGTCCTCCCAGCCATCGGTCCGAATTATCTGGAAGAATCCATCAATTCTCCTCACAATTCCAGAAAATACAGGCCTAGCTCATTCACTCTCCCCTCAGACAGACAGCTTGCTATCTCTTGAAGCAGTCAAGTCAGTGTGAGGAACTGTGATTAGACCTGGAAATAATATTCAATGTGCATTCAGGCAGAGGGATTAGTTTAATGAGGCTTAATTACATCAGCCCAACATCACAGACCAAATAGCCTTCTCCTTTCCTGCACTGTTGTATGTTTTAACTGGAGAAAGAATCACTGATTAAGGACATTTGTTTTCCACTCCTTCCTGAATATCCATTCCTTCATTCTGGGACTGTGACACATGGTATTAAAATTATCATTCAGGGGAAACATTCTCCCTGCAATTGGTCTGAATGACCTGAAATAAGCCAGCAATTCTGCTCACAATTCCGGAGAATACAGACTCAGTCTCCCCGCACGCAGCAAGTGTGTCCTCCCAGGAACGAGACCTGTCAGTGTGAGGAATAGTCTCCGCACCCTCTCTTCAATAGGGATAACTTTCCCAAGGAAATGCGGCAAAACCTGGAACTAATATTCAACGTACATTCTGACCACACCCTGTAGGACCCCTCCCAGTCAGACATCTCTATACCTCTTCTCCAATCCTCCTGTATCACGGCACAGAATATCATTTGGCTCCCTAATTATTTGCGATACCTGAATGTTAACTATTAGTGATTTGTTGACAAAGACTGTCGGGTCCCTATGAACCGGTCACTCTGTCCCCATGTAAATGTGGATTTTCTAGTTTGTTCCTCTGGGAATGAATGGCCTCGCATTCCCCCATATTCTGTCTGTCTGCCACATCTTCACTCCGTCACTTCTGTCTGCATCCCCAAACTCTCGCTGCGTCCTTCTCAAACCTTGCCTTTCAGCTCTGTACAACAGCCAACAGGGATATAATAAAGTTGGTCCTCACATCCAAATCGCCAATGTAGACTATGAACAGCTGGGGTCTCAGCCACAAACCCTGAGTCACCTAAATGTTGAACGTGTTCCATTTACTTCCTCTATCTGACCTTCACCTGCTGACTAATTCTCACACAGGCATAGTGTCCCGAACCCCATGTGCTTATCCGATCCTTTCTTCGGTTCTTCCAATAGCACATTCATCAGTTCTCAATTCTGTTTGTCCAACCCTGAATCCACACTGACTCTGCCAGCCCCAGTGAGTATTTGGGGACTTGGTCTGTGTCTCTACCTGTAAGATACTGGTACAGAATACAATGGGAATATTACCCATCTGTGGTTCAGTGTTACCGTTGTATTGGTGACCTGTGTCGGGGTCTTGGGTTCAGTGTGGGACTGAATCTGAATATCTCTGCTGTCTGAAACTGTGGAACTGATGAGCTGTCGGTGTCTCTGTGCTCTGTAACATATCTTGTGTGTCAGACAGGAGCGGCTGATCTGGTGCCTCGACAGGAGGGAATATCGTAGTTGATTGCAGTTTGTTTTTTCCTGTGGGTACGAGAAAGAAACTCGGTCAGTGAGGGAGAGGTAAATGTCATGTGGTTCTGTGAAGTGGCCGTTGCAGCCTGTGCCATTGTCAATATGTCGGTCTGACTCTCTCTCCCTCTCTCTCTCTCTTTTTCACACATATATAACATTGCATCTGATGCTTGTCTTTCTTTCATTCACTTTCAGCCATCCTGCGTCGATTCACCTCCCAATTTATTAGATTATGAAGACATGCAGCCCCACTTGCCTGTGCAATCCCATCTTGTTAAAATGATTCTTCTTTGAAAATAAAATGTGCGTACGTGGGTGTCAGCTGGGTTGGTGGTGCATACGGTCTGAGGGTGCTTACAGATTTGGGGATGTCGGTCGATTTTGAGTTGTAACGAATCTCAAGGTTGTTTCATTGATAGGTACTTCATTAATAAATACACATTTAATGTTCTTCTCTGCTGTTACTATGATTTTTTAAGATGGAGGTTGCTACTGAGTGGACTATTTGAAATTATTCCTCCTCCGGGATAAGCTGATGTGTATCTGGAGGGTGTTGGCGGGTTCGCAGTGAGCAGCGATATGGGTGTCCATCCGTATTTGTGAGTGCATCTCGATTTGTGGGTCTTGGTGGATTTGGGTTAATGACAAATATCAAGGTTGTTTCGTTTAGAGATACTTTAATAAATAATGCACTTCAACAGCGAACTTTGTTCTTGCTATTTTCAATGTGGATTCAGCCATCTTGTGAAAAAGATCGAAATGATTCTCGCTCCAGGATAAACAATCGTCCTTACGGGAACGCACTCGTATTTGAAGGTGCACAGACATTTGGAGATGTTCACGGCGAGTTTGAGTACAGATGGATCTGGGGATGTCTCAAGGTCTTTTCGATATTTCAGTCGACTTAGCTGAATATTAAGTTGAAAAAATGGTCCTTAAATCATAAACAAATGTATGTATTTTGTTTTAAAATCCCGTGTAAGGAATGAGGTAAATAAGTCAAAAATCACATGTGATTCTTCCTTGGTGTGTGTAAAATAAGAAATGCAAAACAGCGGTTCTGAAACAGCGCATTAGCTTAGGACGTGTTAATTTTTATAAGAGAGAAAGACTATCAGCCTTTCTCGAAAAGGGGTTCCCTTTGTAGCCGGGAGTGGCGAGTAGACAAGAGCGGCAGACATGTGGAGAGGAGGAAGACAGAAGGTGAGGGAGAGAAAGTCAGAAACAGAGTCAGAGAATGATGGAATTAACTGTCGGCAACTGGGTTCCCTCCAGCACAGTGTGGATCAGATCACCGAGTGGCCGCTAAGTATTCATTGCACACAGTCTTACTGTGCCTCTACAAGTGGCTGATTAGTATTTCTCATGTCATCCTGATATAGTAGTAGATTAATAATCTTCAACATGTGTACTCTGTCTCACTTTACTGCGAATTCTTAATGCTGTTAAATCAGAAAGAAGCAAGGAAAAAAAAAAGTCCTTACTGTCCATTCCCGTATCCCACACAAGAGGCCAGGACGCATTCATACATGCATTATCACTCTCCGGCAGCTGATGCAATTCCGCTGGGTGAAAAGAGTCGATGTGACAGAGAACACTTAAATCCAGGAGCATCAGCACCTTTCTATGAAATGACTTTGTATTTATTGGCAAGCAAAGGTGACGCTGTACGTTTGTACAATTTACCCTCCATTGAAAATCACACAAAAAAACAAAAGACACCAGTGCTCTAAATCGGTTATTCGGTTTACTTTATTATGTTTCTCCCTTTTATGTGCCTTCATGCAATGTTTCCTGTTCTTTAACAGTATCTGCCTTCATATATTATTTGAAAATCTTTGGAAACTGGTGTTATTTTCATTTCCCTGAAGAATGTCATGGCATATTTGTGAGACTGCAAAGATCGAACGAGAACTAGTGAAACACGTCTCTTCTTGACTGTTATTAATCTCTGTTGTGGTTTGCAATGAGCTCCTCTTAAAGCTTAGAAATGTAGAAACAGCAGAACGGGCACGTTTATTCACAATGGTCACCGCAATAAATTTGACAGAATGGTGTTCAAAGCGGTAAGCTTTTGATTAAAAGCGTACACGTTGCAATAAAACTTATTTCTTCGTCACACAAAACATCAGGCAAGCACAATTGTGCACAGCAGGTGTCGAAGTAAAGGTATTCTTAGATTTCTTTTGTCGGCACCATTACGTCCAGCCACTAAATACAAGCGGCACATAGTTCTTTATCTGCTAATCAACTGAGCAGTGATCAGATTTAGATTTGTGCATATAAATCACACATTTCAACAAATTCTTTTTACAGATGTGTAACCCTGTGCGATAAACACTCGTTTTCCCTGCTGTGCTCGGAGTGTAACCACGTCTGATGTGATGATAACGATAAAACACAGCGAGCGTTATTCCCCAACAGCATGTGTTTACTGATATTCTAGTGTAAAAAATATATATCTAGGTCTCCCATCAATGATACCAATCCTGAGCCACTGACTCTGCAGTTTTGTATCTTGCTCAAACAGCTGTTATATTTGCCTGCATGTGAGCGGCCATTGACAATCGAATATATTATGAATATTTTCATATTTGCCTTTCGTAACCCGTGACAATGGGATCACTGATAATTGGACATCATCTTTAGTCGAATAGTTCTGCTGAGTGACGTGTTTAAAGACAGAGCTTCGCACTGCCAGTGACGGTGTTGGAGTAGCAGCGACATTACTAGTGTGGAACATAATGAGATTGAGCAAGCCGCTTAGTTATCCTTGCGGAGAGTGATGGGACTGGATATGCAGTGAGATTATCACTGTGGTCAGGGATGTGGATTTGATCAGTCGTGACTCTGTCAGTCTGGTCAGAGATGTGTCTGGATCTGCAACGATAACAAGGAATAGCATATTTCCCTCAGCAATCAGGATTCTGAAAGGGCATTGAACCCAACAATACTCCCACACAACATGTTGTCCTCTTATTTCACTAATTAAATTTAGATTTTTTTTTACATATTATCTTCCAACTGTGATTTACAGATTTTATTATTATGTATTGCAACGCATATCGACACGTTTCACGACATATGCCAGTGATATTCAACCTCATTCCGGTTCTGATTTTGTACACTCTGTGATTCGCTTCTAAGATTCGCGGCTGCTCCATTTATTACTACTCGGGTCCATTTCAGGAATAAACTATGCCTCTGATAGCCGTCACGTTCCAGAAGTGCAAACGATTTTTCTCCTTCAGATCTGACAACTTTCTCTATCTACTGTGCAATATTACACTTGTAAATGTTTTGAGTTTACACTCTAACACGAATCACCTTATTCAGAACATTTGAGATTCCTCTGACATATGTTTGGAAGAGTTTTTCCTCAGATCCTGCTGTATTACCAATCCCTTTACACAGTTCTATTGTCGAAATACTCTCCCGTCTCATCGGGTGAGAAAGCTGTCCGGTTTTGAGTATTTCACCACCAGATGCAATGAAGAAGATATTGATTATGACTTATCTTGTGCGTAAGTCTATACTACACACGCGGAGTTTGAAACATTGACTGCACAGAAGCTAAAGCTGAAATTAGCAACATGTTTTCCACCAAGTTGCATTACTGCTTTGCTCAATCGCTTCGCTCCGTCGTCCGAGCTATAACACAAGTTATTTCTGTTGGTGTCTGTTTCATAGAATTGGCAATCAGGTGTGCGGTGGCTTACCTATATAGATTCCAGGCCAGATGCAGTTTAATAATTTGCAATCTATTGGCACTATAATAACGACATATGGGCTGCACGTTTAAGATAAAAGCCGATGTTCGGGCTGGGG
Organism: Mobula birostris; assembly: GCF_030028105.1. NCBI lineage: Eukaryota > Metazoa > Chordata > Chondrichthyes > Myliobatiformes > Myliobatidae > Mobula > Mobula birostris. The sequence continues at coordinate 74,205,352 of NC_092382.1, forward strand.
GCTGATCCTGCACCTGAGATTAGCGCTGAATCTACAGGACAGTAGATGGAGCAGTAATGTAGAGCATCTATTGACGCCTTTGATCAATATAATCGCGATCATCTGACTGCAGGGAGCTCTCACTTGATAATTCTCAACTTGGATTCCACGCAAAGTGGAGGAATTTAAAATATGGGTGCCCTGACAATGACCAGGACACGCTGTTACATAACCAGTACTGTCAGTGTTAAGGCCACAGAGACAACAACATTATCATCATGGTCAACGGTAGTAATGACGCGGCAGCTTGGCCTGCAGTGAGATCATCCAGTCAGCTGAGCTGAGTTCCAGAGAAGCAATGACAACACCAGGGTGTTCAGTGACGTGCTTTGAAAGTGCAATCCATTCTGCGTATTGAATACAACAGCCCGTAGCGGTTCTGACGCTCCAGCATTACACTCAATGTGTCGGCATCGTGCCTGCTGTTCTGCATTTCCAATGCAGGGAGTGGATCTCCTGGAGGTCGGAGAGATGAATCTGACCGCGTTTAGTGGAGACTTCGGCCAAATTTATCAAGGCTGTGTTTTACATCCGTCCCCATCTGCAGAGTCCTTCTCCATAGAATATTGACTCCCATTGCAGTAAACATTTCAAATTATTGCACAATACTTAGTAATAACATGTCGTACTCTCATTTTATACCAGCATATGGCTCATTCCATATTTCTACATGTACTGAACTACATCTATTTCTGACTGCAGTTAATCTGATTTGTGATGTGCAATAATTCTCTTTGTTGTTGTACACTGCCTGGCTGGCACAGTACAAACCCCAACATTTATTTGCAGCACTCTTTGCAATATGTTGACGCGTTTAAACATGTGAAACGTATGTTTACGTGCATACAGGATATTTTAATAATTATATTCACAATGTTATTGCCAGTATGGGAGACCAGAAATAAAGAAGCAGCTGTATAAAGCTGAAAGCGATGTAGACTTGGTATTTTTCGGTTCCCCGGTGAGTTCTGTTACCTGCACCTCTGAACACAAGCTGCATCTCTTTTCATACGTGATGCTCTTTATCCACTAATCCACTGAAAATTGTTCGGAATTATTTTTGTGCAGATAGACCAAATAAAAGAGATGTACGCGGCTCCTTCCCTCTGCCAGTTTGCAGGTTACTCTTGAGCATGGTTCGCCCACCTACTTAAACAATTACTCTGCTTCTCCCTCCGCCCGACAGATCAGGGGGACATGCAGTCTTGGGACTTGGTAGAGTATGGCCGTATTTGCAGCTAACGTACATCACAGGACCTCCGGTCATGCGACCACTAGCACCAGGCTCTGAAGAGTGTAAGTCATGCCTCGGGTCCTCAGTTACAGGGACGATTTGTTGGCTTTTTGGTCATTGGCATTAATGTTATGAATGAGTTAGTTGTTGAGACTGTGGTTGAGATTCTGGGGAGGGTACGACCGGTACCGGAGGGATGGGTTACAACTGAACCCGAAGGATCCAATATCCTAGCGGGCAGGTTGGCCTAAGTTGCTCGGGTGGGTTTAAATTAATTTGTTACAGAAATGGGAACCTGCAAGATGGTGTTGAAGATGCAGTCGTTGGTTTACAAGCAGAGGCAATGTATAGAGAGACTCCTTGAAAGGAAAGGCCGCTGAAAGGACAAAATTGCAGTTAGGAGGACGAGTTGCAACATCAAAGCGGGAAAAATCGAAGTGTCTGAATACAGGAATGTTGGTGTGATATTGAATGCACGCAGTACACTGGATATGGTAGAGGAACTTGTAGCACAGTTACTCATTGTCATACATGCATATGCAAAACGGAATCATAGTTGAAAGAAGTTTATAGCTTGGAGATTAATATCAAGGATACACCTTGTAGCAAGGGACAGGCAGGAAGCTAGAGGGGGCGGCTTTGCTCTGTTCTGCAAGATTAAAGCAAATCATTTAAAAGAGGTCCCACAGGATCAGAAGGTGTTAATTCATTGTAGATAGATCTATGATCGAATTCATCCTGAAATTTGAGAAGGAAAAGCGAATGTCAGATGTATCAGAACTTCAATGGAGTAAATGAAATTACAGAAGCATGAGAGAGGAATTGGCCAGAATTGATTGGGGGAAAAAGACACGAGCAGACATGGCGACAGAGCAGCAGTGCCTGCAATTACGGAAAGGATTTAGAAGGCACAGGATTCGTGCGTCACAAGAGAAGCGGTATTGTAAAGAAAAAAATGACAAACTGTGTCGAACAAGAGAAGAGAAAAACAACTTAATATCCAAAAATTAGGCACATAAAAGAGCAAGAATTAGTGGGGTTAGATGATTGGGACGTTTTTAAACATTCAACAGAAGGCAACTAAAATGTCAATAAGAAGGCATCGAAGGAATGCAAAATAACGTTAGCCAACAATATTAAAGACGGTACCCACATTTTTTTAGATATATAAGGTGAAAGAGAGTGACCAGACTGGACATCGGACAGCTGGAAAACGATGCTGGACAGATAGTAATGGGGAACAATGAAATGGCGGACGCGCTGTAACATTTTGCATCAGTTTTCACCGTGGAAGACAGCAGCAGTGTGGCGGAAGCTCCAGATGTCAGGATTCATAAGTGAAACCAACACTCTCCCCAATAATCCCAAAATCAGAGTTGCTAAGTATATAATGTTCTGCATACGTGCGAGTAAATTTCCTGTCACATTACAAGTACTTCAATGCTACGTGATCTATCATGACAACAAACGTTCAGTAGTCTCTTCATTATAGTAGCACATTAGGTGGTGCATGGCGTTTCTGAAATTGTGAATGTTGGGGAAAATTTGATAGACCGGGGAATACTATATACAGCACTGAACAGACCATTTGGCGCACAATGTTTGCCGACTTTGACACTAAGTTCCGCTTTTATTTTCAAACGGATTGCACACAAAAATGAACCTGAGATTCACGTGAGAAAAATGTCACCAATGATGGACATAACTACGTGTCGGGAAACCACTCCATCACATTCGATCCCTCCAAGTGTAAATATTTTGAAGACTAATAATAATACAGCGAGTTTTTCAGTCAACGGACTGTGCCATTCCCGATATTATAGCGAATAGAATATAAAAGTTAATGCTGAATGCTTCTGTATTCCTCTGTCATATCCGTAAATATCTCTCCTCAGATCTCTAGATTATCAAGCTCATAACAACTTCCCGGACAATTCTGTCCGCGGCATCGGTAGTATTTTGGTCTGACAGGGATTGGAAACGTCATCATTACTGTCAATGGGTTTTGTCGATTGTAGCTTGGATTAGATTAGATTATGAGGACACGAAGTCCTCTTTTATTGTGATTTAGTAATGCATGCATTAAGAAATGATACAATTTGTTCCTCCAGTGTGATATCACAGAAACACAAGACAGACCAAGACTAAAAACTGACGAAAACCACATAATTACAACATACAGTTACAACAGTGCAAACAATACCGTAATTTGATAGAAGAACTGACCACGGACCCGGTAAAAATAAAGTCTCTCGAAAGTCCCATCATCTCAGGCAGACGGTTGAAGGAAGAAAACCCTTCATGCCAAGAGCTTCCAGCGCTGCAAACTTGCCGATGCAGCATCCTGGAAGCACCCGACCACAGTCCGACTCCGAGTCCGTCCGAAAACTTCGAGCCGCCGACCAGCACTCCGACACCAAGCACCGAGCACCATCTCTACCGAGCGCTTCGATCCCGGCCTCAGCAACAGACAACAGGCAATAGGCAAAGCCGAGGATTTGGGGCCTTCCCCTCGGAGACTCTCGATCGCACAGTAGCATCGGCAGCGAAGCAGGCATTTCAGAAGTTTCTCCAGATGTTCCTCCGTGCTTTTCACAACTGTCTCCATCAAATCAGGATTGTGCACGGCATCCTACTTCACAAATAGGATATCAATTCGGAGCGGTCGCGCGCACTGCGTCACGCCGTCATCTGGAAATGAAGTATGTTACCATTGTGGTCTCCGTTGTGCTTGAATAACCAGTGTCCGTGTGGAAATAATGTCTGGAGTATGGTGACAGTAATAGGGGGGACTTGTGGGCAACGACGAGTAAACAATAGAGTCGCGCAGAAAGCGATCTTTGGAAACCGGAGATGGGGGAGGGAAAGTCTTGCCGGGTGATAGAGTCGCTATGGAGATGGTGGAAGTTATAGAAGCTATCTTGCATGCGAAGGCTCATTGCGTGTTACCTGAGGACCAGGAGACCCCATCACTTCTGTTATTTTGGGAAGGATGGAGTGTTTTACCTGCGTGAAATGCGACAGGGAGTGGTGATGGCACCTTCGATCGTGGTGAAAGAGAATCTCCATTTACTGTAAAATGACTTGAGAGGAAAGTCTCATCTATGCAAATGATAGAATGGAATAACACTTTTGCCAGTATCCGTGCGGCAGGAGGTATCGTCAAGATAACTGTGACAGACAGTAGCTTGGCTTTGTAAAATATTTCGTTAGATAATCTGTCTCTGGAATTTGGGACAGAAAGATCGATAGATGAGAAAGATGTCAGAATGGAAACAATCTAATCTGAGGTCCATGTGGGAAATTGTAGGCAACGTAGATGAAAATGACGAGATCAGCGAGGCTGCAGGAAGCATCTCCAATTGAGTCGTCAATGGACTCGCGGCACCAATTCAGTCGTCTCTGTAGGGGGTGAACGGGTTGTTTCGGGAACACAGACGCCCTCGGAGGAGTATGGCCTTGCAGGTGAATCAAAGTATCCGGGCGGCCAGAAAGAATGCACGTGGAACCATGGAGCAAAATTCACTAACATCTGTAGGGCAGTGATGGGAAGATAGGCCGGCGAATGAGGATAGAGCACTGCGGCTATGTAAGGGAACCTTCTATGTAATTGCCGCGGAGGTGTGAGTGGAAGAAGGATAGCGCCGGACCCAGAGGAACAGAAAGTAACCGCAATGTATGGGACGTAAATTGGGTCAGACCGGAGAAACCGCTAATTCACGACTTCCTCACAACAATGACAGCAAGCGCAGAATTTACCATATTCTGTAGCTGCTCCCTGAACTTGGTCTGTGTAACGGCGTAAAGGGTCGTGTTTGTACAACAGCTCAGAAGCTGCAGAATGATGCCCAGCTCTCGCAGCGATTCAGGCGGACGCACAGGGTTGATAAAATCATTCAGCCGATACCACGCAGAATAAACGGTGAAAGGTGCCCATAGCACAATAAAATTCCCCGAAGTGATCAGCAATAAAACGAGGCATTTCCTGCGTTTCTCCATCTCCGGGTCTCTGGTATTCTGTCCATTGCCGGGAACCCTGAGTCTCCTGCGAGCTCTGCTGGTGACTAAGACGTGCCTGGCGGTGAAACCGTTCGTTACTAGAACCAGCACAAATGTCAATACAGGGTCGAGGAAGTAATAAAATAGGTCAATTTGAGTTATGAAACTGAAAACAAGAACTCTCTGTGAACAAATGAATGGGTTGATTGTCCACGTGCAGTTCTCTGAGAGCCGAAAACACCAATAAATATTCTTTAAACAGCTGCTCACAGTCACTGTCCCCAAAACCACGGCCACAGTTTTCCCGGTGCAATATTTTGTTTTCAGTTTCTGGCAATAAATGGCGACAAATCGATCAAAGGTGAACGTGACGGTGAACCAGACCGAACAGTCGGTGACGGTGTAAATCAGAGCAGCGTGGATATTACACCGTGGTCATTGAGCGGAAGAAAGCGCCGATTGACATGTACGTAAGTGAAACCTTGCTCAGTATCAGATCCAGGATAAGAACCAGCAGATCCGCCACGGCCATGGCAACCAGGTAGCATTTGACAACTCTGGAGAGGCCACACTTTCCCCGAGACAGGATGAATATGGTCACTATCTCTACTAGAAGCAGCAGCAGAGAGTTTTTTTTTTCTGACGGGAGGCGGAAATGCGTGCCCTGTAGTGGCCAAATGTGGTGGAGGACCCGTTTGTTCTTTATGGCGTTCTCGGAGACGATTGTCCAACCAGGTGGAAAGGGAGATCAGGGAATCCGGGCTGTCGGTGTCATCTCTTGCCGCCAACTTGTTTTTCACCATGTCAATGAGACCGTTCCGAAATACGTTTTGGAGTGCCTTATTGTGGGCCGCTAACGTCCGGAACGCCACGGAATATTCGGCAACGCTGCGTAAGCCCTGGCGTAGTGTGAGTAGGCGCTTAGCCGTATCTGTACCACGGACGGAGTCGTCAAAGATCTTTCTCATTTCCGCGATAAAGGTGGAAAAAAGAGCAGATATCCGGTTGATTATATCAGACAGCTGTAGCCCACGCTAAGTCACTTCCCCGCAACAACCCCATGATATAAGCAATCTTTGATGTATCCGTGGGGTACGTGGATGACGGCTGCTATAACACCAAGGAGCACTTCAGCAGGAAGTCCCGACACTTTCCCAAATCCGCACGTGCTCTGGTTCAGGTACGTGCGGCTATCTTGGTGGTGGTGTTGCTGATACGTAGGGTGTTGGCACTACAGGCTGTCTGGGCTGGTTAGACAGAGTTCCAGGAGTGGACGGGGTAAAATACACGGTCCACCTGGTCACCGATCTTCGTTACGTCAGCAGGGAGAACGGATGTTCTCCATGACCTTCCGGAGGAGTTGGTCATGCAAACCCAGTTGGGAGCTCTGGATGGTGAGGTCTTGTTGCAGGTTATTCGTGTCCGCTACGTCAATAGTGGCCAGATCTTTCTGTTGCAACGAATGAGGCGAACCCAAGCGCAGGACACAGGCACGGAGATTTAGTTAGGATGCAGACGTGAACGGCAAACAGGAAGGAGAGCAGGAAGGCAGAAGACGGACAGAATTTATCTTGACTCGGAGCGTAGAGAGAGAAACGTCTGACAAAACTCTTCTTAGCACGGAGAGATGGAGTTACGCAGGCAAGCCTTGGTGCTGAATTAAAACTTTAAAAGACTTATTTTGACGCGGGGAGGCTGGGTTTCACAGGTAAACCTCTGAACTGGAGTTGAACTTAGAAAACTGATCCTGGCACGAAGAGATTCAGTTTCACAGGTAATTTTCGATACTGGGCAAAACCTAGAACATACAGCCTTAAGCGTCCGGGAAACGTTAATTACCACACACGCAAAACCAACAATCTGGCAACTACTGGTTGTAACGCCGGGGTTCTTATGCTGCAGGTCCTGATGGAAACCAGGTGTGCCGTCATCAAAGAGAATTAGGAGCAAGTGGGAAACTAACGATCGGAACCCTGGCACTATCAAAGGAGATTAGGAGAAAATAGGGAATTTACGATCCGGACAGCGACAGGCACATTGTATCGAAAGGAAAGGCATGGAAGCAAAGCGCACAGCGCACTTCTGTTGCTACAAAACTGAAATCTAATCATTAGAAAGGGAGTACATAGGGTCAGATGATGTTGTATCTTTATTCGTAGGGCTAAGGGACAGCAGGGTAAAATGATCCAGATGGGAGTTATGTAAAGATCCCCAAACAGTGGCTAAGATGTGTGAGATAGAAAATGCATGGCAAAAGTGTAGTGTTGCGATAGACATGAGGTATTTCAATATATAGAAAGATTGGGAAATCAGATTTTCCAAAAACGCTTCCAAGAGGAGACATTTGTAGTATGCTATGATATGGCTTTTTCGAGCGGCTGGTGGTTGAGCTCACTTGGGGATCAGTTATGCTGGACTGGCTGTTGTGCAGGGAAGAGAAATTGATTAGATAGCTTAACGTAAAGCAACCTTTAAGGTGGTAAATATGGAGGATAGGTAGAGAGATTTACCGATGCATTATTGATTCCAAAGGAATTTACAGATGTCACATTAATATTACAAGTGCTCAGATACACAAATATTGGAGGAGAGGTACGAAGGAATAGAAGTAAGTACCTCAAAATATAAACTTTCCAGGAATTATAAGTCAAAGATGACAATATTCGCAAGATTTACAAGTTTACACTGATAAGATGGTAGTGCAAGATTTGCTGTGAATTTATATAATAGTGGTGCACATTCACACAGTCCAAATAATAAGCGACGGTAAAATTGCATAGTATTGCAGTCAGTGTCCGCAATACCTGGGAATGGTAAACAGTGCTCAAACTGAGCTCTGTCGAACAGAGTTTAACAAGAGTCTAACAGTAAGGGACATTCACTTGGAGAATTGTGAGCAATTTTGTGTCCCTTTCTTATAAAGGTATGCTGACATTGTGGAGGTCAATCAAAATGGTTCCGCCTTTGAAAGGCTTGTCATATGAGCGGCATTATATGGCTCTAACACTGTACTGTGTAATTCAGAGGAATAAGGCTGAACCCCTGCCTCAGCAAGGACCCATTGCAATTTGCCTATCGCCACAATACGTCTTCGGTAGATGCAATTTCACTGGCTCTTCACGCGGCCTCTGACTACCTGGACAGCACAAACAACAAAGATGCTGTTAATCGACAATATCTCAGCATGTAATACCATCACTCTCACAATCCAGATTGAAAAGTTGCAGAACCTGGTCCTCGGTACCTCCCTCTACAATTGGATCTTCGAATTCCTGACTGGAAGACCACAATATTTGCTGATTGATGAAGAAATCTCCTACTCGCTGACGATCAACACTGGTGCGCCTCAGAGTTGCGTGATTAGCCCACTGCTCTAAAATCTTTAATGCTCAAATACCGTCTATAAATTTGCTGATGACACAACCATTTTCTGGTAGAACCTGACATGGAAACGAGAGGGCGTTCAGGAGCGAGATGTCCCAACTGGAAGAGTGGCGTCGTAGCAACAACCTTGCACTCAACGTCAGTAAAACCAAAGAGCTGATTGTGGACTCTGGAAAGGTAAGAGAAAGGAGCACTTTCCAATCCTCAGAGGGATCAGAAGTGGAGAGAGTGAGCATTGTCATGTTTCTAGGTGTTAAGATCTCTGAGGACCTAAACTGGTCCCAACATATCCATGCAGTTATAAACAAAACAAGAAAAAGACCATACTTCATTCGGAGTTTGAAGAGGTTTGATGTGTGAACAAGTACAAATGCAGTTTAAAAAAATCCTCTTTAGATGTACCGTGACGCGCATTCTGACAGGCCACATCGCTGTCTGGTATGATGGTCGGGGGTTGTGGGGTGGTGGTGCTGTGCTACTGCACAGGACCGGAAGTCTCTGCAGGCGGTTGTAAATCTCGTCGACATCATCTTGGGTACCAGCCTAACAAAGTACCCAGGACATCTTCAGGGAGCGGTGTCCCAGAAAGGCAGCGTCCGGTATTAAGGACATCCAGCACCCAGGACAAGCCATTTTTCCACTGTCACCATCCAGGAGCTACAGAAGCCTAAAAACACACGCTCGGTGATTCAGGTAATTTTCCTCCCTTCTGTCATCCGATTCGTAAATGGGCATTCAACCCGTAAGCACAACCCACTTTTTAATATCTTATTTCTCTTTTTTGCACGATTTTTAACTGTAATTGATGTACTTATGCCTTTGTTGCTATTATTATAATTTATTATATTCGTTATGTATTGCATTGAAGTGCGGCTGCTACTTTAACAAATTTCACGACACATGCTGGTATAACGGCCTTTGCCGCAACTGGCTCCCGTTGCCTAGGGCGAATAGCCGTCGACCCCGCCAACAGTGCAATTGCTTTGGTGCGGATACGGTGTGAGGCACCCAGTGATCAGCCACGACACAAATATCAAACAATATGCCAAGTGCGAGTAAAGATTTATACGTTATAGCAAGTTTTGGTGATGGGTTAGTGGCAACAGCTAGAAGAAAATGTGCCCCGTTAGTAACATATCAGTCCTGTGCGCATAATATTTTAATACTTTGGAGCTCACGCCTCCGATTCCATCCACAACGTCTTTCCGAGACTCCGGCCACCATCCGAACCCCCGAGGTCCGGTATCTGCCGCCCTGGAACCGCTATCCGTTCCCCGCACGTCTGTCCTGTCGGCTCGCCTCCCGAAAAAGCCCGCGCTCCTCAACTCAGCACACATATACAAGATAACATAACATGACTTGCATTGGCTAGCAAATGAAGACAATTTCCATTATCACTACGTATATTCCAAACACGCTGTACAGAGAACACCTTGCTCAGCATTTAACAGTACGAGAAGTCATTTTGGTAATAAGCAATTAACAGTTAACTGTCCATCTAGTATTACTGAGAACCCTACATTCTCCCCCCACCGAAGTAAGTCATGCCGTCATGACAGTCAGATAATTCGCCACGCCTTCCTGCAAAACAAACAGCCCAATCCACGTGCAGAAAGCAGGGAAATAACTTCCCAAAACAGTAGAGATCACACCCTGCTCCCCGGGTGCAACATAGGCCAACTTCTCCGGGGGGTTCCGACTTCTATGAGACCTACGTATCCCCGCTTCTGACTCTTCCGCCTCGGAGACTATAGGGGACCTTTTGAAACTACGAGGCGAACCCACCCCCGAGCGGTCACCCAAACCCCTCGGCGCCTCGGAACCCTCTATCTCTGGTTCAAACCCTACATACTCTCCTTCAGCGCCCTGCGGTACCACGGACTGCCTATCACTAGCCCCCCTTACCCCGTCTAACACAGTGGGGAAATGCCAGGACTCTCTTCCTCGATCACGGGAGTATAAGCGAACGGCAGAAGGTACCAACCATCCCAGTCATCATCCTCCGAGTCAGTATCCCGCACAGGGGCTGGACCTGGGCCCGTCTCTCCCGGGGTAGGCACGTCCTCCACCCTGCGGGGACGCAGAGTCCTGATACTGGGTGCAGCCGCCGCTTCAAGCTCCCGTTTTATCTGTACGTCTTACCCCAGGGGCAAAAGGTGATTCTGATGGAGAATCTTGACAGGCCCCTTTCTATCCTCGGGCCGGACCCGGAAAACCGGTAAATTTGGCATCTGACTCTCCACCACATAGGGCGTGGCTGCCCAGTGATCAGCCAATTTGTGCTTTCCAGTTAATCCCAGATTCCTTATGAGGCTTCGTTCTCCCGGTAGGAGTTGGGAGAACTTTACTTTCGTGTCATATCTCCTCTTATTTCCCCGATTCTGCCGGACGGCCGCCTCCCTGGCTAACTCGAAAGCCCATTTCAGCTCTTTCCTCATATCAGACACATACTTTAAGTAAGGCGTCGGCGATGCCTCACCCGCATCAGTCCCGAAACAGAGGTCAATGGGCAACCTGGCTTCGCCCCCAAACATAAGATAATAGGGGCAGTAACCAGTAGCTTCATTCCGTGTACAGTTGTAACGGTGAACCATTTGCCTAATATGTCGACTCCAGCGGTTCTTTTTGCTGATCTCCAGAGTCCCGATTAAACATCTCCGGCTGGGGACCGCCCTGCGGATGATAGGGCGTGGTCCTCGATTTCTCAACCCCGAGCATGCCCAGTCACTCATAGATGAGTTTACTCTCAAAGTCCCGTCCCTGGCCACTATGTATCCGCCGGCGAAAAATATTCTCTCATTGCATTTTCGCCACTGTAGTCGCTCCCTGATCCTTGGTAGGAAAAGCTTGAGCATACCTGGTGTTTTGGACCGTGGTGACCAAGATATTCGTCGTGTTGCTGGCATCGGGTTCTATGGCCACGAAATCCATGCACACCAGGTCAAACGGCCCCGCAATCTGCAAGTGGGACAAAGGGACAGCCTGCCCAGGCAGCGAATTCCGCCGTATGCAGGATTAGCAGTACTCTTCGACCTCCGTCCTCATTCGGGGCCAGTAAAACCGGTCCTTGGGCAATCCTTAGGTCTTTTCCACCCCCACATGTCCAGAGCCATCATGGAGGGACTTCAAGACAACCTCCCGATACTTCTCAGGCAGGACCAGCTGCCAACACCGAGGTCGGTCCGAGAGTGACCTTACCCGCTATAAATTTTTGTTTTTCAAACTCAACCGTAGTTATTCGCTCAATAACAGAAACACTGAAACCTGTTCAGTCTTCTCCATCTGTGTCACATCCCCCTCTTCCACGGCGTGCCAGACAGGGCCAATGCCCGGGTCATCTCGCTGAGCAGCGGCCACTTCCCCAGGGTTTAACTCCGGCAGCTGCGTGGTCTTCAGAGCAGTGAGATCACTGTAAACTAGGGGCACGGCATCATTGGACGCCCCGAATGAGTCCACTGCTCGATCTGGCCTCTCCTTCTCCTCAGCCTGCACCGTGATAGCAAGATGGCCCATCGCCTTCACCCCGGATGCAGAAACACTCTCATACTCCGCGTACTTCTTCAGTTCCTCATGCCTCCGTCGGGACAGAGCATCCGTATCGACATTCCGGCTCCCGGGGCGGTACTTCAGGCTGAAATCATATACAGACAAGGCTGCCAGCCACCGACGGTCTGTGGCATCCAGTTTATCCACCACCGCCCATTTCAACGCCAGCAACTCCAACTTTTGAGTGGGATAGTTCCTCTCCAAAGGTGACAAACACTGGCTGACAAATGCCACAGGCCTCAGGCCAGCGCCCTGATCCTGATATAGAACGGCCCCTAACCCTCATGACTGGCGTCAGTGTGTAGCACGTAGAACAATCGGGGGTTTGCAAAAGCCAGCACCGACGCCTGAGTCAGCATCTCCTTCAGTAACAGAAAAGACGCTTCACATTTGTCATCCCATCTCTGTCCGAAGGGCTCTGACGGGTTCAAATATTCTCCCATCTCCCGTCCTTCCCCCACCCCCCTCTGTCCCAGGGGAGGGTAGCCACGCAGAGGCTGGTTCAAGGGATGACTCACCTGGGCGTAGCCCTTCACGAATCTCTGGTAGTACCCATAGAACCCTAGGCACGAACGCAGAGCACTCACGGTCTGGGGCCTTGGCCAGGTGGTCACTGCTTCGATCTTAGCCGTGTCCTTCGCTACACCATTCCGCGAGATAATGTGTCCAACATAGCTAACAGAACTGGCACTTGTCCAGGGAAAGCTTCAACCCTTCCTGCTTCAGCCGGTTGAGCACCTTCAGTATTCTCGCTTCTTGTTCTTCCAAGATGGATCCAAATACTGAGTCAACCAAATATACTAACATTTCGAGCAGGTTCCTATCTCCCACTGTCTTCTCCATGACCCTCTAGAAGGTGCCAGGGGCCCTCGATATGCCCTGGGGCATCCTTTCGAACTGGTAAAATCCCAGAGGGCAAATGAAGGCTGTATTCTCCTTATCGGCCTCACTCATCGGGATCTGGTAATATCCAGTCCTCAAACCCACTTCGCCCCACTCAGACAGGCCAGCGCGTCTTCGACCCGGGGTCTGTGTTCTGATCAAGGACCCTGCGCCTGTTCAGTGTTCTATAGTCCACACACATATCAACCTTCCCATTCTTCTTCTGGGCCACTACGATAGGAGAGGCATAAGGTCTTCGGGACTCTGTAATGATCCCAGCCTCCTTCAACTTGCCCAAATGCTGCCGCACGTCTTCCACATCTGCAGCAGCCAGTCGCCACGATCTTTCACTAAACGGAGTATCCTCAGTTACCCGTATGGTGTGGTGAATGCTCTTGGAACAACCCACATCAAACTCGTCAGTGGAAAAAACACCTGTCAGCGTCATCATCTTCTGCACCAGCCTCCGCTTCCAACCTTCCTGGACAAGTGATGCCCCAAAGTTAAAAGCTTTCAGCGGTCAACTTAGGCCCTTGTCCCAACAGCAATCTCCCAACTGGCCTCACGGGGGTGCTATGCATCACCATCATGGGGAACAAATGTTCCAGAGGCATCTCTCGCTTAAAGGTGACATCCCGTTTCGTAGTGTTCCTGACGAACACCACCAGCCTGCGTGCCTGCACCACCGAAGCAGACTGGAAGACGGTTTCAATGAACAACTACCCACTGGCCCCCAGAGAAAGCAGATCTCCCAGTGGCCACACATTTTAATTCCACATCCCATTCCCATTCTGATATGTCTATCCACGGTCTCCTCTACTATCAAGAAGAAGCCACACACAGGTTGGAGGAACAACACCTTATATTCCGTCTGGGTAGCCTCCAACCTGATGGCATGAACATCGACTTGTCTAACTTCCGCTAAGGCCCCACCTCCCCCTCGTACCCCATCTGTTACTTATTTTTATGCACACATTCTTTCTCTCACTCTCCTTTTTCTCCCTCTGTCCCTCTGAATCCAGATCCATGATCCTCTCATATCCCTTTTGCCAATCACCTCTCCAGCTCTTGGCTCCATCCCTCCCCCTCCTGTCTTTTCCTATCATTTCTGATCTCCCCTCCACCCTGCCCCCCCCCCACTTCCAAATCTCTTATTAGCCCTTCTTTCAGTTAGTCATGATGAAGGGTCTCGGCCCGAAACGTCGACTGTACCTCTTCCCAGAGACGTTACCTGGCCGGCTGCGTTCACCAGCAACTTTTACGTGTGTTGCTTGAAATTCCAGCATCTGCAGATTTCTTCGTGTTTGCAGATACACCAATAGCTTCACACTGGGAAGCGGCCGTTCACCTGCTCGGTGTGAGCGAAGAGACTCATTCAGTTAACCCACCTTGTGATGCTCCACTGAGTTCACTATAAATAGAGGCCACATTTCTGTCCGGAATGAGCAAAGAGTTTTACTCAATCATCCCAGCTGCTGTAACACCAGCAACTTCACATCAGGGAGGAAGTTCAGATCAGCTCTGTGTTAAATGTTTAACCATCACGGTGACTGAAGGCAGCTGCAGGTTCATGAGGGACTGTTACTGTCAGATTCTGCAGTTCTTGCGGCTGCTCATCGCACCCAGGACTGAACCCTAGTCACTGAGCATTGGAGGAGTCCGTTCTGCCGATGTTAGCCTTAAACTAGACGAGTGTTTAATATTCTGGATCTGTGAAAGATAAATCAGTTCTGTATCAAATCCCGTGTCTCAGGTACTTACTGTCTCTGCCACACTCACAATGTAAACTAGGGAGGCCACTCAGACTATTTGATCCCTGCCCATATTTCCGTTCCATATCAGTATATCAAAATCTATCCCTGCCTTTCCCCTCTCACTCTCCCTGTGATGACAGGTTGCAACCAGTCACCACTCCGTGGGAGAAGAGATCTCCCTTGAATTTCAGAGAATCATAGAAATCTACAGCACATTACAGACCCTTTGGCCCACAGTTTGTGTCGACCATGTAACTTACTCTGGAAACTGCCTAGAATTACCCTACCGCATAGCCCTCTATTTTCCCGAGCCCCATGTATCTAGTCTCTTAAAAAACCCTATTGTATCCGCCTCTACCACCGTCGCTGGCAGTGCATTCCACGCACACACCACTCCTTGTTTAGAAAAAAACTTAGCTCTGACATCTCCTCTGTGCCTATTTTCAAGCAGCTTAAACATATGCCCCCTCGTGTTAGCCGTTTCAGCCCTGGGAAAAAGCCTGTGGCAATCCACACAACCAATGCCTCTCATCATCCTATACACCTGCATGAATCTCCTGCATGATTGTCTCCAGGCTGAATAAGACGACGTGCTCACTGTGGTTTTGACGTTCTTCAAGGCTCCGGACGAAGTTGGTTAAACTCCTTCCCCGCTCTTTCCAACGTTTTGTGTCATTTTCACTAATTTCAAAGGACTGTGCTTCAGACAGCTGGGTTGTTGCAACGCGCCTCTCAAGCCTGACAGCAGACCAGCGAATGAATTTTCGACAGAGCGGATTCAGAAAGAGTTGGCAGTGTGAGTCAGGGCTTTAGGGCTCCAGAGAATTATGGGGTCTAGAGTTTACGAGGAGGAGGAGAAATCAGACCAGCAGGATATGGCTACAAATTAAAGATCAGAAACATTTGGAAACTGGTTGAATGAAAAAAAAGGTGGTTAATTTCTGCAAATTACTGGTGGAAATCAACAGATCAGGCAGCAAATGTGGAGAGGAATAAATACACAACGTTTAGGCCGAGCTCCTTCAGTATGCTTAGCCTATGAACTCCGCTGCTCATTTGCTGCCTGAACTGCAGAGTTCCTCCAGCATTGTGTGTGTGTGCGTCTCTGTATTTCCAGCAACTGCAGAATCTCTTACATTTGTAAGAGGATTGTACTTTGGCATTAGATACACGGAATACCTGTTGATATTGAGCAAATCGTTTATGGGATCCGCTTTCTGTGTTAAAACAGCTACTGAGTATTCTACACAAAAAAAAAACTGAGGTCTGGACATGGAACCGAAGCTTGCCGGAACTTTTAATGGCACCGTGATTATCCAGAAAGCTCTGCATAACAATTATCGCCTTCGCTGAAGCACCGATCAAATGCGCAGGCGTCAGGGTTGATGTTTGTTCCCGAATATCGCGCATGCGCGCAGTACACTAAAGGCCTCGGAAAATCGGCTCCTGGTAAGAGACAGTTTGCTGGTGGGGTTTTCAACACCGAATTCGGGATAATTACTGTGAGCTCCGGATACCGTGACCCGCAATCCCGGGACAGTCCTGTTCTCTTCCCTCTCTCTCTCAGCCCCACGACCCGTACACGGACCCCGGGGAGCTTCCGGCTGGTGAGGGAATGGGAACCGATGGATCTCTCAGACAGAGCTGAGCTCCAGCTGTCTAAATGCAAGGATTGGGAACTCGGAGAAAGGGAACAAATCTTTTAAATCACCTTTGTTCTACCTCCTATCACAAACGAGAGAAAATCTGCAGATGCTGGAAATCCAAGCAACACACACGAATTGCCGGAGGAATTCAGCATTAGTACTCTTCCTTAGATGCTGCCTGGCTTGCTGAGTTCCTCCAGCATTTTGTGTGTGTTGTTTCTTCTACCTGCTCTTGTTCTGGACTTTTCTACTCGTGAGAACACGTTTTGACCCACTCTCTCTGGGTACATAATTATATCAAACACTTTTGTCCTGGGCAACAAGTAGCTTTCACATCACAAATGTGCCGGACAGAGTACTGCCTTTCCCTTCATACTCATTGGCATTGCCATCAATAAGCTCAGCACCGACAGTCACCTGGGGGGAGGGTTCAGGGGAAATATTTATGTACGATACAGAATCTGTGTTTATTGTGGTGATGCAAAAGTTGCTGGAGAATTTGCAAGTGGGAGGAAGTGGAGTGATATTTGGAAATCTGACTTTTAAAAGTGTCATTTAGCAAGCAAATCAGATATGGATGGTGTGCAAAAGCTGGAGTGAGAAAATTCTTCCTAACCCTCTACAGGCCTGCTACATAGGTTGTGTGAGAGTGCAGATGAACTTGATCAAATCCAGAGGATATCAAAGTTCTTATTGACAGTGATTTACTAGCTGTTAAAATGAATACCTCTATTTAAAGTTCAGTGTGCACATATTGTTGTCACTGGGTAAAAATTGCACAGCCCAAGATTTTTTGGCACACGGCTCATTACAAATTAGATGGGACATTGGTGGGAAGGTGGGGAGACTTCAAATGTCCTTGACATCCTCACCTGCTAGGTGTGCGTCCAGCTGCAGCTTGTAACCCTGCATGTTAGGGAGTTTGAGCTAGAAATGGATGAATTCCAGATCATTTGGGAGTTGGAGGGGGTGATGGATATGACCTGAAGAGAGGGGCCAGGCACCCATGCAGCTTAGCAGGAACAGGGAATAATACCAATGGAGAGAGTCAAACTGACCCAAGGCACAAATTGGAGACAGCAAAATGCCCCATTCTTACAGAGACAGGAAGATCATCAGGGAATTGATGGTCATTCCAGATGCCAGCACTGTGCCCAGTTTGAAGATAATTTCTCTCTTCAACTTGGGTTGAACTTCACTAACAGTAATACCAGATCAAACCTTGGCAACTCAAGTAATCTCATCTGAAATGTTGTCCTACACCCATTGATGGATTTTGTAAATTTTTTTACAGGTTAAACACAAGAAGGAATTTGTCTACAGGAATCTCAAACACGACGCGCCAGTTTTGCTGTCTCTGTCTAGATATTTAAGAAGTGGAGCAAGGGATTCAATCGACCATCCTTCCTGCTCAGACTGTGGGGAGGGATTGACTCGGTCATTTGACCAACTGGCATGCCAGTCGTTTTACACGGGGAGAGGCCATTCACCTGCTCAGACAGTGGAAATGGATTCACTTGGCCATCTCAGTTGAGGGTCATCAGCAAGATCACACTGTGCAAGGCCATTCATCTGTTTTGTGTGTGAGAAAAGATTCAGTCAGTCATCCCACCTGTAGACACACCAATCGGAGGCTGGTCATCTGCTCAATTTCTGGTAAAGGATTCACTTGATCATCTGACCTAATGTTACACCAGCAAGTTCACGCAGGAGAGAAACCATTTTCCTGCTCAGTCTGTGGGAAGGGATTCACACTGTAATCCACCCTACAGAGTCACCAGCACATTCACACTGGGGAGAAGCTGTTCACCTGCTCAGTCTGTGGGAAGGGATTCACTTTTTCATCTAGCCTAATGGCTCACCAGCGAGTTCACACCAGGGAGAGGCCATTCACCTGCTCGGACTGCGGGAAGAGATTCACATTGTCATCTCAACTACTGTCACATCAGCGAGTTCACACTGGGGAGAAGCCGTTCACCTGCTCAGTCTGTGAGAAGAGATTCACTGATTCATCCACCCTACAGAAACACCATCGAGTTCACACTGGCGAGAAGCCGTTCACCTGCTCAGTCTGTGAGAAGAAATTCACTCACTCTTCCACCCTACAGAGACACCATCGAGTTCACACTGGGGAGAAGCCGTTCACCTGCTCAGTCTGTGGGATGTGTTTCACTGATTCATCTGCCCTACAGAGTCACCAGCGAGTTCACACTGGGGAGAAGCCATTCACCTGCTCATTCTGTGGGAAGGGATTCACTCAGTCATCCAACCTGCAGAGTCATCAGCGAGTTCACACTGGGGAGAAGCCATTCACCTGCTCAGTCTGTGGGAAGGGATTCACCCACTCATCCAACCTGCAGAGTCACCAGCGAGTTCACACTGGGGAGAAGCCATTTACCTGCTCAGTCTGTGGGAAGAGATTCACTCAGACATCTGACCTAATGGCTCACCAGCGAATTCACACTGGGGAGCAGCCATTCACCTGCTCGGACTGTGGAAAGGGATTCACTTTGTCATCCACCTTACTGAGACACCAGCGAGTCCACACTGGGGAGAAGCCGTTCACCTGCTCAGTCTGTGGGAAGGGATTCACTCAGTCATCCACCCTACAGAGTCACCAGCGAGTTCACACTGGGGAGAAGCCATTCACCTGCTCAGAATGTGGGAAGGGATTCACTCAGTCATCCAACCTGCAGAATCATCAGCGAGTTCACACAGGGGAGAAGCCGTTCACCTGCTCAGTCTGTGGGAAGAGATTCACTGATTCATCCACCCGACAGAGTCACCAGCGAGTTCACACTGGGGAGAAGCCGTTCACCTGCTCAGTCTGTGGGAAGCGATTCACTCACTCATCCACCCTTCAGAGACACCAACGAGTTCACACTGGGGAGAAGCCGTTCACCTGCTCAGAATGTGGGAAAGGATTCACTTGGTCATCTGAACTACTGGCACATCAGTCAGTTCACAGTGGGGAGTGGCCATTCACCTGCTCAGAATGTGGGAAGGGATTCACTCATGCATCCCACCTAAAGAGACACCAGGGAGTTCACACTGGGGAGAAGCCGTTCACCTGCTCAGAATGCGGTAAAGGATTCACTCAATCTTCCAAACTACTGGCACACCAGTCAGTTCACACTGGGGAGTGGCCGTTGTTATGAATCCCTTGGTTTTGTTTGCTATGGACATTCACTTTAAAAGAGAGAGAGAGATTAAGAAGGTGAATCAGTCTGACTTACGGCTTGTTTACATTGCTTGCAGCTTGTTTAGATTTAACCGAGGACACGGACACTCAGAGTCAGACAGAGACGAAGGAGGTAAAATGAAAGGATCGAAACAAAGGAACTAGTGGCCAAGGGTCACTGTTTAGAACTTTCCTATGCCCACAAGGGTGGGTTAATTATCGATTCAGCGTACATCGAATGTGTGGTTATCACCTCTTTTGAACTATAGGAGTGGATTGGATTTGGGGTATCCTGTGAAGACAAGTTGTGTGTTAACCCTTGACTGCGTGTGATGTGGGAATTCACTTGAAGACGATACCCCTTGTGACAAGTCACTTTCGGTGATAATTCGTACGTGGATTTGGAACGATGACGGATAAAATCTACAGCGACTGTTCTCTTGTTTTACCACCGTGGAACCTGTGGAATTCGACATGATTCCCTCCTCTGGACATTTACCCTGGATTACAAATATCTCTGTCTCATCACCTATTCCATGGATGAATTGAACTTTCATACTTTATCATCTCAAGACCCTAAGCCTTGTTTCCCCTGTGTTCAATAGCTTGGGAGTAATACTTACACACATATATACACGTAACACTGTTAACTTATGTTTATCTTGCTTAAGTTATTATTTATAAGTAGACACTAATAAAGATAGTGGTTTTCATATCAAAACCAGACTCCAGTCTATTGCTGCTGGTTCGTTTCTAAAGCATTACGGTTCGTAACAAAATTAGGGCCTGCGTCTGGGATATGAACAAATTTGGGGGCATATTGATTGATTAATTATCAATTTCATTGGGGAAATCCCTTTTGATTTATTTGTGTGTGGAAAATCACCAGCAATGGATGTTGATAGATTTCTGGAAGCACCAACCTCTGAGGCATTAGAAGACGCCAGAAGGATTGAGTTGTTGAGTATTGCTAAAAGGTTAGAACTTGCTAAGGTGAAATCAACAATGAGGAAGGCACAGATGCAGAGGACAATAGCTGAACATTATGTATATGAGGGTGTGTTTAAAGTGGAAGAGTTGGAGGTGTTTCTGGAAAGTAAACTTAGTGAGCTTGAGCTCCCGTACAAGTTAGAAAAATTAAAGATGGAGGCTGTGGAAAGGCAGAGGCAGTTTGAGGCTAGAGAGGCAGAAAAACAGGGAGGAAGCAGAAAGACAGAGGCTGTTTGAGCTGGAAAAGATAAGAGAGATTGCAGCAAAGGGGTCTAGTGTTAGACTCTGGTGATAAGTTTGAGGCCAGTCGGGAAGTTAAATTGGTACCTCCATTTGATGAGGCAGAGATAAATACTTTCAGCATTTTGAGAAGTTTGCTCAGAGTATAAGGTGGCCAAAAGAGGGTTGGCCTATTCTCTTACAAAGTGTAATTAAGGGGAAGGCTCAGCAAGCCTATTCTGCTTTGACAGTTGATGAAGCAGCTGATTAAGACACAGTGAAACAGGCTGTGCTGAAAGCTTACGAGTTGGAAAGTTTAGAAATTTGAGGAAATCTCTGAACCAGACTTGTATGAAATTTGCTTATGAGAAGTTTGTGTGTTTTGACCACTGGCACATATATAAAAATGTAAATGATGATTTTAACAGCTTGAAAGAGTTGGTTTTAATTGAAGAATTCAAAAGGTGCGTCCCTGATGACATAAAGACATATTTAGATGAAAAGGATGCTGCCACTTTGCAGGAGTCTGCTAGATTCACAGATGAGTTTGCTTTAACCATAACTCATGAGTTCACCCTGAATAAAAGTTTCCAAAAGAGTAGCAGGGATAACCAGGGTAAACCAGAAATTAATGCTGGAACTAATAACAAGAGTAAGGATGAAGGGAAGCAGTTGAAGGAGAAATATTCTGGTCTTACTTGTTACTATTGTAAGAAAGCTGGTCATATGATGTCTTAATTTTTCCATCCTGAAGAAGAAAAAGGAAAAGGAGTCAGTTCCAAATGCCTGTGATCAGTATGTTGAAGCACCTATAAACCCACATTCTGTTGAGGCTCAGTTAAGGACTGAGAGGTCTGACTGAGTTCAGAAGGTATTCGCCTCACCTCCCCCTCGTACCCCATCCGTTATTTATTATTATTTTTATACACACATTTGTTCTCTCACTCTCCTTTTTCTCCGTCTGTCCCTCTGACTATACCCCTTGCCCATCCTCTGGGTTCTCCCCCCCCCTTGTCTTTCTCCACGGACATCCTGTCCCATGATCCTCTCATATCCCCTTTGCCAATCACCTGTCCAACTCTTGGCTCCATCCCTCCCCCTCCTGTCTTCTCCTATCATTTTGGATCTCCCCCTCCCCCTCCCACTTTCAAATCTCTTACTAGCTCTTCTTTCAGTTAGTCCTGACGAAGGGTCTCGGCCCGAAACGTCAACTGTACCTCTTCCTAGAGATGCTGCCTGGCCTGCTGCATTCACCAGCAACTTTGATGTGTGTTGCTTGAATTTCCAGCATCTGCAGAATTCCTCTTGTTCAGAAGGTATTCGATCACTTTATGTCAGATGGGTTTGTATTAGTAAAGGAAAGGTCAACCCTGGTACCTATGAAAATTCTTTGAGATACTGGGGCTTCTCAGTCACTTACATTAGACAGTGTTCTAAAGTTTGGTGATGAGACTAACACAGGTGAGGTAAATCTTATTAAAGGCATTGGGGGTGGCATGTTTTCTGTGCCACTGCACAGGATAATTTTAGTCAGGGTTGGTTTCGAGACCTGTTAAGATTGGATTATGCTCCAGTTTACCGGTGGAAGATGTTACTTTGCTGTTAGGGAATGACCGGGCAGATGGTAAAGTCGTTCCTGCAGTGCAGTTGACAACTAAGCCAACCACTGACGACCCACAGATGGATTTTAACATTTATCCTTCCTGCGCAGTAACTCAAAGTATGGCTAAAAAGTCTGCCAATGCAGACAGTTCTGTGCAGCATGATTCTGATACCCATGACAGCCAAAATCAGGATTCAGGTTATGATGACTTGTCAGGGACTTTTCTGCCTTCTTTGCTTCAACAGGACTCAGGTAGTAAGTCTGATAAGAAAGATTTATTCCTGTCTAGGAAGGAGTTTATAGCAGAACAGAACCAAGACCCTGAGATTGAAGCTTTAAAAGAAACAGCTTTCTCAGATAATGAGATTAAGAAAGTACTGGTTGGCTATTATCTCAAGGATGGAGTGTTAATGAGGAAGTGGAGGCCACCTGCTATACCTGTGAGTGAGGAATGGGCAATTGTTCACCAAGTTGTTGTCCCTAAAGTTTATAGGACTAAAATTTTAGCTTTGGCCCACAGTATGCCCTGAGGTGGCCATTTCAGAGTGAATAAAATGGTAAACAGGATTATGAAACAATTTTACTGGCCTAATTTAAGGAAAGATGTTGTGACCTTTTGCAGAACCTGTCACCCTTATCAATTTGTGGGTAAACCTAATCAGGTCACCCCAGTGGCCCACTCTGGCTATACCTGTATTCGGTGAACCCTTTTCCAAAGTTATAGTGGATTGTGTTGGCCCATTGCCAAAGACTGAATCTGGCCATCAGTATTTGCTAAATATTATGTGTACTGCATCCAGATTCCCAGAAGCAATAACTCTCAGAAATATTAAAGCTAAAACTGTGGCGAAAGCTCTTAACAGGTTTTTTACTTTATTTGGTTTACCTAAAGAAATCCAGTCTGATCAAGGAAGTAATATTACACCTGGATTGTTCCAGCAGGTATTTTATGAACTGGGAGCTAAACAAATTACATTGTCTGAGTACCATCCGGAATCACAAGGGGCTTTAGAAACATTTCCTTCTACCCTCTAAACAATGATTAAGACATACCGTGTTGAAAATGGAAAAGACTGGGATGAAGGAATACATTTGCTTTTGTTCGCAGTAAGAGAGTCGGTACAGGAATTACTGGGCTTTAGTCCTTTTGAACTTGTATTTGGTCATAGAGTGAGGGGAACTTTGGCCTTGTTAAAGGAACA
Organism: Mobula birostris; assembly: GCF_030028105.1. Taxonomy (NCBI): domain Eukaryota; kingdom Metazoa; phylum Chordata; class Chondrichthyes; order Myliobatiformes; family Myliobatidae; genus Mobula; species Mobula birostris. Next base: position 74,229,031 of record NC_092382.1, read on the forward strand.
GTGGTTTGATGGGGATGTACATGTTAACCTGTTAGACTGTTTTGAAGTTCAAAAATAAACTGCACCAAGCTTGTAGTCTAGTGAGACAAAACTTAAAGATTTCTCAAAACAAAATGAAGTGTTGGTTTGATAACTGGGCTTGCGGAAGAAAATACGAGGTGGGGAATAAGGTGCTTGCCCTATTTCCAATGTTGACATATCCACTTCAGGCGAAATTCAATGGACCGTATGAAATAGTCTCTCAAAGTAATGATGTGAATTATGTTACTAAAACACCCGACCGACATAAGCTAACATAGGTGGTACACATAAATATGATAAAGCCTTATTTTGTCAAGCAGGCAGCATCTGTGAGTGTTGTTGTCAAAATATATGCATCTGGCAATGCTGAGAATGAAACAATTGACTCATCTAAGGCTACGTCCACACTAGACTGGATAAATTCGTAACCAAAGCTTTCTGTCTTCGTTTTGACCCTCTGTCCACACTGAAATGGTGTTTTCCTCCCCCAAAAACAGAGATTTTCTTCAACGCCCTCCGGAGTGTGTAAATTTGTAAACGTCGATTGCGCAGAGCAGTGTGGACGGGGTAAACGGATATTTTTAAAAACACTGTCATGACGTGCCAGAACAGATGGCGGCAGCGCGACATTTCATTGTTTTCTTGAACGCAACCCCCCCACACAAGCTAACAATTTCAGAACAGACAGAAACAATACTGAAGCCAGAGGAGTTAGAAATGTACTTACCAAATACTTTGACCCATAGCTTACTGAATAAGTAAGTATACTAACTTTGCCCTGTTTTCTGTCCTTGCTTGTATGAAGGTAGTTTACCTATTTATGCAAGTACTTCTGATGGGCAGCTGAATTTCCCCAACCATATCGCAGCCACCACCCTGCGACCAGACGTTGTCGTAGTGTCTGAGTCTACTAAGCAAGTGGTGCTGCTGGAGCTGACAGTCCCATGGGAAGATAGCTTGGAGGAGGCCTTTGAAAGGAAGCTCTCCAAGTACGCAGGACTGGTCAGCAACTGTCAGCAGGCTGGATGGAAAGCAAGGTGTCTCCCAGTGGAGGTTGGTTGCAGGGGATTCGTAGCCCGTTCTTTAGTTAGAGCCTTCAGCATTTTGGGCATCGAGGGAGAGGGGAAGAGGAGAGCCATCCGCAGTACCACTGATGCGGCAGAGAGGGCCTCAAGATGGCTGTGGCTCAAAAGAGGGGAGCCATGGATTCGTAAGTAGCTAGCCATCTGGACACAAGCTGGGACCTGATCAGCCCTGGCTGGGTCACCTGGAGGAGGTTGTATGATGTTGAAAGACCCGAAACACCCGATGATTCCAGGAACATCACTGAAGATGTGTCCAGAAGCTTCAATAGATGTACGTACACAGAGTTTTTACTATTTCTCCTTTAATATCTTCCAGCTGTTTGTTGTTATCTTGTCGGAACTCATGAATCTCTCTGAGAATCAAAGACAAATTCACCGATTCCTCCTCATTATCTCCGTCCTGGCTTGCCGTGGGGGAGCTACTTTGATCCGTACCTTATTGAATAAATAAGTATACTTACTTTGTCCTGTTTTCTGTCCTTGCTTGTATGAAGGTAGTTTACCTATTTATGCAAGTACTTCTTTGACAATGGATGTGTAACAGCCTAATGTAACATTGTATGGAAATACAAGATAACACTGATGCAGACATGTTTTATACATTTAACAAGGCACTTTATTTGTCACGGACCCTTCTGGCAATCCCCCACCTTACTATTCACCTCAGGAATTGGGCTTCAATCCCCTCGTTTAATTTCCAATCATTCCCAGGTTCCACTTACACACACACACCTGCTTTCCATCAGAAAATGCAGGATAAAGACCCTGTGATCACAACAACGAGCTGACAGTTCGTTGGTCGACGCCAGTGTGAGTAACCTTCGTTCATGGTTCTTAGGACTGTTAGTTCTAAGTCTAGCATCGCTCCTGGATTCTCTCCAAACCCAAGACTTCAGGTAAAGACTCCCCTGGAAACCGATTCCACGCTCGCTACGGTGATAACGACTCCCGACTCTGTCCCCACGCCCCTGTTCTGCACTTGGGTTCATCCATGCTTGTGTAATATGATTAATGTATTGCTTGTGCAAACATTCAATAGATGCAATTGTCACCTTTGCCCAGTAACTCATTCTATTGCACATGTTAAATACACCAAAATAATACACAAAGACATGGCAAAGGTAAAGGCAAACAAATGAGGTAACAGCAAATTTCACTTTTGCCTAGTAACAAGCCTTGTTCCATTTAGTTGTACCTGTCGTCCCTTTCATCGGTGAAGAGACTATGGCTGTAGAAAACGTTTCTGGACTAACGCGCACCAGGTCTTTTGTTTGGCAATTTCCATTTAAGTTTCTCTAGTCCAACTGGACAAACGCGCACCAAGTACACCGTTTCCTCTTCGATTTTTTTCCGTGTGTCTTGCGCATGCCCAGTTGGAGGAGATTCACCCAAATATCCATTCTAATGAGGACAGAGGTATTTTGAAAATTGCCTGGTGTGGACACCTGGCGTTTTTACGCCAAACCTGCGTTTTCAAAATTATCCGATGTAGTGTGGACGTAGCCTGAGATTTTTCACAAGCCAGACATGGTCCCAGTTAGGCTAATGAACTTGGTTGTTCTAGAAAACTTTGATAACAAGTTGGCTCATCTGCAGCCAAAGCAAGAACAACAGCTGAGAAATTAATTCTGAAGTTTAAAAATTTATTTCCCGACGTTCCCAAGCAAACCACGGTCGCAGTACATGACGTAGATATTGGTCAATCCAAACCAATTAAACAGCACCCATATTGCATGAACGTAGAAAAGCGTAAATTGGCTGAGTAAGAAATTGAATATATGCTGAAAAATGGTATTATTAGGCCTTCAAAATCAGATAGGAGCTCACCCTGTGTTATTGTGCCCAAACCTGATGGTAGTGATAGATTTTCCACTGATTATAGGAAGGTAAATGCAGTAACAAAAACACATGCCTATTCTATCTCTATGGTGGATGATTGCCTCGATAAGGTTGGAAAAGCTAAATTTCTTAAAGATTGATCTGTTGAAAGGGTATTGGTGCGTTCCATTGACAGACGGAGGTAGAGAAATTTCCGCGTTAGTGACAGCTACTGGGTTGTATGAATACAATGTTTTGCCATTTGGAATGAAAAATGCTCCAGGAACATTCCAGAGAATGATTGATTCTGTAATTCGAGGGTTAGAACACACAGGTGCCTATATTGGTGACTTAGTCACAGGGAGTGACACTTGTAAAGAGCATATCTCTGCAGTAGAAAAGCTGTTTGACAGGCTTTCCCAAGCCAACCTTACAGTTAATAGTGAATTTGGCCATGCCACTGTGACCTATCTTGGCTATGTAGTAGGTCAAGACAAGTTGGCTCCTGTTCAGGCAAAAGTCCAGGGAATTTCTGAAGTTCCTAATCCGACTGGTATGAAGGCTCTCAGAAGGTTTCTGGGAATGGTTGGATATTATCATAAGTTCTGCAAGAACTTTGCAGATATCGCTCTTCCTCTGACTAATCTCCTGAAGAAGGGTGAAAAGTTTGTCTGGACTGAGCCTTGTCAGGAGGCATTTGATCGATTGAAAGTTATTATTTGAGATTAGGCCAATCAATGTAGGGTCGTCAGCAAATTTAATTAGCAGATTGGAGCTGTGGGTGGTGACACAAGTCATGGGTATAAAAAGAGTAAAGGAGGGGGCCAAGGAGACAACCCTGTGGGGTATGTGTGCTGAGGGTCAGAGAGACAGAGGTGAGGGAGCCCACTCTTACCACCTGCCGGCGATCTGACAGGAAGTCCAGGATCCAGCTACACAAGGCAGGGTGAGGGCCGAGGTCTCTGAGCTTCTTGTCGATACTTCACGCCTTCGTATGGCTACTGCTCTGCCCATGACTGCAAGGAACTGCAGAGAACTTTGGGAAACAGAGACCATTAGAGAAACAAGCCTCCCCTCCATAGACTCTTCCTGCACTTCCCCTGCTTCGGAAAAGCAGACCATGTACTCAAAGACCCTCACAACCTGGACGTTCTTGCTGCAACCCCGCTCCCCCATCAGGGAAGAGATACAAAAGCCTTAAAGCGCGTACCACCAGCCTCAAGGACGGCCTCCTGTCTGCGGTTATAAGCCAAAAAAATGGACTCGACCTCACAACGTAACTCGACGTGACCCTGCACCATACGTCTATCTGCACTGCACTTTCTCTGCAGCCATAATGCTTTGTTACAGTTATTGTTTTGATGTATATCAGCTCAATGTACTGTTGTAATGTATTGATCTGTGTGGATGGTATGTCGGGCAAGAATTTCACTGTAGCTCAGTACGTGATAAAAATAAACAAATTCCCCATTTTAATTGTGTGGAAATGTTAGACAGACTGAGCTGCTTTGGAACCACAGAAGGAAACTTAACCTTTGTTATTTCTGTAGAATACAGATAAATAGAAAAGGCTTCAATCTCGCATTACAATCTGCGGTAACTGGGATCAGGTGACTGGTGGTGGGTCTCCCATACCGATAATCAGAATCAGGTTTAATAGCTCCGGCATATGTCATGAAATTTGTTGTCTCTGCGGCAGCAATAGAACCCAATTCATAACAATAGATTTTATCAAATGTGATTTAAGATAAGAATATACATATTAAACAGTTAAATTATATAAGTAGTACAAAATAAAAAAATATATAATAAACTATTTTAATTGTGTGGAACTAAATACTGACTGGGTTGTTGCTTTGGAAATTCTAGAGTGAAGCTTAAGTAAACTACACATTTATGAGAAGCTCAGATAAATAGAAAAGGCTAAACTCTCACACAAATTGGTCATACACACAGAAACATTGGCTGCACTTCAGCAGGTAAAAACAGTGGAATGAAACATGCTGAAAATATTGCAGAAAAAAAACATATTGTCCACCCACGACAAGAGGACGTGACAGATCCGGATCTCACTGCCTTGTCTGAATGGGCGAAAGATGAAGCTACACGGACATGTAGAGTAGTGACCGACAGATGCTGCAGATCTGCAGGGAAATGTGAACAGGAAACGGGATCAGGTGACGGGTGGAGGGTCTCCCACCTGAACCGGTGACTCTGCTCCTCACCCCTCACCCGCTGCCCGACCCATCCGCTGTATTTTCCACATTATTCCACTTACACCAGATACGTAGTTACCTTTTCCCTCCATATTTTCCCTCTCCCTTTCCCTCCACCTCCAAGTCACAGAGTCAAGGGTTCAATTCCCATTCCGATCCAACACACAATTCAGACCCAAACAGGAAATGTGCAGGTTTCATTTAAATCAGTCTGTGTTTAAAAACACTCATTTCTATTCACAGTCCCCCGGCCTCACTGGACAGCAACACTGAAACATCAAGTGAGAAACAGCAGGATGTGGCCATTCAGCCCCTCTAACCATCAACAAGATGACGGCTGCTCTCCCATCTCAGCCACATGTTTCTGCCCGATCCTCATTTCCTCGATCCCTCCAGTCTCCACACATCTGCCGGCCTCTGTTTTATGTGAGGATGATCACCGAATCTTCACCGCCCTCTGGGGTGGGGATTTACAGATATTTACCACTCTCGGAGTGGAGACATTTCCCCTCATCTCAGTCCCGGACAGTCCAACCCCCTTTTCAGAGACTGGGATCCCTGGTTCAACCGGTAATGATGTTGTGCATTTCAATGTGTTCACCCCTCGGTCCTCGATTCTCTAAACGAAATGGTTATCACACTTGATGTTTCTTCATATGATGACCCACCACTCCAGGGATCAGTCTGGTGAATCTTCATTGCACTCTCTATAACAAATACTCTCTAACCTCTCTGTTAATCCTCTATGGAATTAATTTCCATCTTCTGCAGCCCCGTGTTGCCCCAACCACTCACCTCCCACCCCTGTCACTATTTCCACCTTCCCACCTCCCCCTCACCTGGATCCACCTCTCACTCCCCAGCTCTTGCTCCATCCCCACCCCTCACCTCTTTTCTCGGACTATTTCCCGTCCACTCTCAGTCCAGAGGGAGGGTCTCGGCCCGAAATGTTGACGGTCCATTTCCCTCCACAGATGCTGCCCGACCCACTGAGTTCCTCCGGCAGTTTGTTCTTTGGTCTGTATAACCCGTGTTAGTGTGGGGAGCGGGATTTTACACCATATTCCCGGTACAATCTCAACAAAACACAAATAATTGTCACTTTGCTCGGACCATTGGCCCCGCTTGCAGGGCAACAGTCTGCCGGTGTTTGCCCCCCAATGGGGTGAATCGCCACCACTGTGGGCTCAGACATTTCCACAGATGAGCCCCTCCTGTCCCCACCGGGACAAACATCCTGTCCGCCCCCTCTCTCACCGTCTTCATCCTCTCCCTCCCCGGGGAACCGGCATCAAACCGACGGGCCGAGCGGTCTCCTCCTACCTCTCAGCGATACATCAGACTCCGGCCGCAGGAGACGCTTCACAAACGCCCCAACTTCCCTCGGAGGGAAATGGAAATAAATCAGAAAGCGGACATTTACTTTGAGGTTTGCTCCTCTTTGAGCGGGGTAACGCCCTCTCGGCTGGTCCGCCTCCGCTATTGGGCGGAAACAGTGATTGACATCGCCTCGGAGGTGAGGGTTGGAGGGGTCTCGTGGTCGGTAGCTCAGCCGTTAAACCGCCTCAGCACGAGCAGAGCAGCGCGTGTGTGACGTCAGTTACGCACGGGGGGAACCATGTGTGACGTCACCTGTGGGGGAGCGCTTGTAATTAAAAACACCTGAATGGACATTTCTTATGATTTCAGTGGGACAACAACATTAATCACGGGTTTCATCACTGAATCCAGTGTTGTGAGATGTAAAGTCCCCTGTTATGTGTCCGGCTGTGCCGTGTTGTTGGTGGAGTGTGCAGCGTGGTGTTTGTCTCGATTCGGGTCACAACACCAGAATTGCCAGCGGGGTCCACACACAGTGTATTAGTGACCAGAAAACCTCCCGTCCCTGCAGTCTTTGTCTCCTGGTAAACTCAACACCCTGACAATGTGGACCATAGATACCCCTTCCTCTCAGAGTCAGGGAATCATTCAGACAGCTGATCAAAGAGAGGAATTATATTTATTGGTCATTAAAGTTCACCCAGATTCGTTTGGACGGATTTGATGTGGAGTTCGGGGGTCAGAGTGAAAGGGCCGGACGGACGAACTCTCCCCGTTATCCAAACATCCTTCCAGGTGAGGCGACCCTTCACCTGTGAATCTTCCGGGGTCGCCCGTTGTGTCCGCTGCTCCCGATGCGGCTCCTCTACACCGGTGACACCGGCTCCTCCGCAGTTGTGCGGGGTCGGGTTGTTTTTACTGGGGGATCGATGTTATTTTTCCCTTTTGTGGGAGGGGTGGGTTTTGGGGGTTGACGATCGGGATGCCGTTCTTTTTCATGCGGGGCTGGGGTGGGAGTTTGATTTTTTTCGCTCTGAAAGCCTTTTTCTTTCTTTGTTTCGTGACTCTCTGGAGGAGAAAAAAACTCAGAGTTATTTATGGATACCTACTTCGATAATAAATTAACCTTTGAACTATCCGTGCCGAGCGGGACTTCCCGGTGTCCAAACATTTCATTCCGACTAACTGAAGCTATCAGCTTTTCCAGTCTCTCTCTCTCTTTAGACTGGCCGACTGCCTGTCTGCAGACCGCTCTCTCTCTCTTATGGTTAAATCCACAGTCAGCGCCGTCAGCCTGTGACTGACGTCATAGTCCCGCCTCCTCACTCCGGCGCTCTTAAAGACACAGTCACAGTCCGACCGCAGGCTCGGAACAGCCGCAACACAACCTCCCGACTTTTCAACTCAGTGCTTCAACTAATAAAGACAACCACGCCATTTGCCTTCTTAACCACCCGATCAATCTGTGCAGTCTCTGTCAGGGACCGATGAACTTGGAGTCTAAGATCCCTCTGATCATCAACACTGTTCAGGGTTTTGCATTTAACAGTGTACTGTCTCAAACATTCGACCAACCGAGCTGCCAAGTTCACAAGTACGGGAAGGTACAGGTACAGAGAAACACTGACTTGTGGCAGCATCACAGGCAAGTACATTCAGATAACACACGGAACACAAATTATACGATTCTCTGTCAGTAACAATCTATAAATACGTTTTATGTTATTAACAATATGTAAAATACATTGTGTCGTGATCAATATTAAAATGTGCATTTTGTGTCAATAACAGACTTGTAAATGTTGAATTTGGTCCCTGTCTCCATTCCTCCTGGAGTCCACAACCAGCTCCTTTGTTTCTGTGACATTGAGGGAGAGGTTGTTTTCTTGACACCACTGTGTCGGGGTGATGACTTCTTCTCTGTAGGCTGCCTCGTTATTATTTGAGATTAGGCCAATCAGTGTAGTGTCGTCAGCGAATTTAATTAGCAGATTGGATCTGTGGGTGACGACACAAGTCATGGGAATACAGAGAGTAAAGGAGGGGGCCAAGGAGACAACCCTGTGGGGTATGCGTGCTAAGGGTCAGAGAGACAGAGATGAGGGAGCTCACTCTTACCACCTGCCGGCGATCTGACAGGAAGTCCAGGATCCAGCTACACAAGACAGGGTGAAGGCCGAGGTCTCTGAGCTTCTTGTCGATACTTCACGCCTTCTTATGGCTACTGCTCTGCCCATGACTGCAAGGAAAAGCAGGCCATGTACTCAAAGATCCTCATAACCGGCACATTCTTGCTGCATTCCTCTCCATTTTAATTGTGTGGAAATATTAGACAGACTGAGCTTCTGTTTTGAAACCTCAGAAGGAAACTTATCTGAACTATTGTCATTTCTGAGGAATGCAGGTAAGTAGAAAAGGCTTCAATCTCGCATTACAATCTGCGGTAAATGGGATCAGGTGACCGGTGGGGGGTCTCCCATATCAATATCAGAATCAGGTTTAATAGCACCGGCATATGTCATGACATTCGTTGTCTCTGCGGCAGCAGTAGAACCTAATTCATAACAATAGATTTTAACAATTGTGAATTACTATAATATACATATTAAATAGCTAAATTACGTAAGTGGTGCAAAACTAAAAATTTAAAAAATATAATAAACTTTTAATTGTGTGGTAATTCTGGAGCAAAGCTTAACTAAACTGTACACATTTATGAGAAGCTCAGAAAAATAGAAATGTCTAAATTCTCAAATGCATGGCTTTGTGTTAAATGTTTCACCAATATGGTGACTGAAGGCAGCTGCAGGTTCATGAGGGACTGTTACTGTCAGAATCTGCAGTTCTTGTGGCTGCTCATCGCACCCAGGACTGAACCCTGGTCACTGAGCATTGGAAGAGTCTGTTCTGCTGATGTTAGCCTTAAACTAGACTGATGTTTAATATTGTGGATCTGTGAAAGATAAATCAGTTCTATATCAAATCCCGTGTCTCAGGTACTTACTGTCTCTACCACACTCACAATGTACACTAGAGAGTCCTCTCGGCCCACCTGGTCCCTGCCCATGTTTCTGTTCCATATCAGTATATCAAAATCTATCCCTGCTGTTCCCCTCTCACTCTCCCTGTGATGACAGGTTGCAACTAGTCACCACTCCGTGGGATAGGAGATTGTCCATGAATTTCAGAGAATCATAGAAAGCTACAGCACATTACAGACACTTTGGCTCTAAATGATGTCACGACCATGTAACTTACTCTAGAACCTGCCTAGAATTACCCTACCGCATAGCCCGCTATTTTCCTAATCTCCATGTACCTATCTAAGAGTCTCTTAAAAGACCCTATTGTATCCGTCTCTACCACCATCGCTGGCTGTGCTTTCCACACACACACCACACTTTGTTTAAAAAACGTAGCTCTGACATCTCCTCTGTACCTACTTCCAAGCAGTTTAAACCTATGCCCCCTCGTGTTAGCCATTTCAGTCCTGGGAAAAAGCATCTGGCTATCCACACGACCAATGCCTCTCATCATCCTACACATCTGCATGAATTTCCTGCATGCTTCTCTCCAGACTGAATAAGACGATGAGCACACTGTGGTTTTAATGTTCTTCAGGGCTCTGGTCTAAGGTGTTTAAGCTCCTTCTTCCCTGATCTTTTCAACGTTTTGTGTCATTTTCACTCATTTCAAAGGTCTGTGCCTCAGACAGCTGGGTTGGTTGAATGAGCCTCTAAAGTCTGACAGCAGATGAGCGAGTGAATCTTCGATGGTGTAGAGTCAGAAACCAAAAAGTTAACAGCCTGAGTCAGGGCTTTGGGGCTCCAGGAAGAGATGGGAATTAAGAGTTTACAAGGACAAGGAGGAAGAGGAATCCAACCAGCAGAATATGGCTACAAATGAAAGATCAGAAACACTTTGAAACTGTTTGATTGAAAAAAAAGGTGGTTAATTTCAGCAAAGTACTGGAGGAAATCAACAGATCAGGCAGCAAATGTGGAGAGGAATAAATAGACAACGTTTAGGCCGAGCCCTTTCAGCATGCCCAGACTGTGTACTACTCTGCTTAGTTGCTGCCTGAACTGCAGAGTTCCTCCAGCATTTTGTGTGTATTTGTTTACATTTCCATCAACAGTAGAATCTCTTGTGTTGTATATCTGCATTTGTAACAAGGTTCTACTTTGGCATTAGACACGCGGAAAGCTTGTTGATATTAAGTGTATTGCTTATGGGAGCTGCTTTCTGCATTAAAAGAGCTGCCGAGTTTTCTACACAAAAAAAAAACTGAGGTATGGACATGGAACTGGTGCTTGCAGAAACTTTTAATGGCACCGTGATTACCCAGAAAGCTCTGCGAAGAATTTTCGCCGTCGCTGAAACACCGATCGAATGCACAAGCTGTTCTCGAATATCGCGCATGCGCGCGGTACACAAAGGCCTTGAGGAATCGGCACCAGGTAAGAGATATTCCCCGGCTGCGGGTGGGGGTTTTCAACACCGAATTCGGGACAATTGCTGTGAGCTCCGGACACCGTGGGCCGTAATCCCGGGACAGTCCTGCTCTCTTCCCTCTGTCTCAGCCCCACGATCTGTACACGGGCCCCGGGGAGCTTCCGGCTGATGAGGGAATGGGAACCGATGGATCTCTCAGACAGAGCTGAGCTCCAGCTGTCTAAATGCAAGGATTAGGAACTCGGAGAAAGGGAACAAAATCTTTTACATCACCAGCTGAGAAAAAAAACACCTCTGTTCTGCCTTCAATCACAAACGAGAAAACCTGCAGATATTGAAAATCCAAGCAACACACACAAAATGCTGGAGGAATTCAGCATTAGTACTCTTTTCCATAGATGCTGCCTGGCCTGCTGAGTTCCTCCAGCATTTTGTGTGTGTTGCTTGTTCTACCTCCTCTTGTTCTGGACCTTTGTACCCGTGGGAACATGTTTTGACCCATTCTCTCTGGGTACATAATGATATCAAACGCCTTTCACCTGATCAACAAGTAGCTTTCACATCACAAATGTGCCATTCTCCAATGAGACCTGCCCTTCCGTTCATATTCATTGGTTATCAGTCCCCTGGGGGAGGATTCAGGGGAAATATTTATGTACAATATAGAAACCAGTGTTACCTGTGTGTGTTGTGGCAATGCAAAAGTTGCTGGAGAATTTGCAAGTGCAACGAAGTGGAGTGATTTTGGAAATCTGACTTTTTAAAGCATCATTTTGCGAGCAAATCAGATATGGACGGTGTGCAAAAGGTCTGGCGAGAAAATCCTTCGTAACCCTCTACAGGCCTGCTATATAGGTTGTGTGAGAGTGCAGATGAATTCAATCAAACCCAGAGGGCATCAGAGTTCTCATTTGCTAGCTGTTAAAATAAATACCTCTCTATTTAAAGTTCAGTTTGCACATGTTGTTGTCAATGGGTAAAAATTGCACAGGCAAGATTTTTTGGCACACCGGTCATTACAAATTAGACGGGACATTGGTGGGAAGCTGGAGAGACTTCCAGTGTCCTTGACACCCTCACCTATAAGATGTGCATCCAGCTGCAGCTTGTAACCCTGCACGTTCGGGAGTTGGAGCTGGAAATGGATGAATTCCAGATCATCCAGGAGTTGAAGGGAGTGATAGATATGTCATGAAGAGAGGTGCATTGCACCCAAGGTGCAGGACACACGAAACTGTGTGAGAGTTAGAAAGGACCCTGTACAGATTACAGATGTGGAGGTGTTTGTTGTCTTAAGGCAAATTACCATGGATAAATCCCCAGGGCCTGACAAGTTGTTCCCTGGGACGCTGCAGAAGATAAGTGCAAAAATTGTTGGGGCCCAAGCACAAATATTTAAATCATCCTTTGTGACAGGTGAGGCACTGGAGGATTGGAGGACAGCCAGTGTTGTTCTGCTGTTCAAGAAAGGCTCTAAAGGTAAACAAGAAAATTTTATGTTAGTGAGCTTGACATCAGTAGTGGGAGAGTTATTGGAACATATGTGCAGCAACTGGATATATAAGTATTTGGATAGATGTGCTCTGATTAGAGATAGGCAGCATGGTTTTGTGCATGGTAGGTCATGTCTAACCAATCTTATAGAGTCTCTCGAGGATGATATCAGGAAAGTGGATGAAGGCAAGGCAGTGGATGTTGTCTACATGGACTTTAGCAAGGCACTTGACAAAGTCTCATCTGGGAGGTTGGTCAAGAAGGTTCAGTCACTCAGCATTCAAGATGGGATAGTAAATTGGATGATACACTGTCTTTGGGAGAAGCCAGACTGTGGTAGCAGATGGTTGCCTCTCTGACCGGAGGCCTGTGACGAGTGGTGTGCCACAGGGATCAGTGTTGGGTCTGTTGTTGCTTGTCATCTATATCAGTAATCTGGATGATAGTGTGGTTAACTGGATCAGCAAAGTTGTGGATGACACCAAGATTGGTGGTGTAGTGGACAGCGAGGAAGATTATCATGGCTTGCAGTGTGATCTAGACCAGCTGGGAAAATGGGTTGAGAAACATAAAATGGAATTTAATGCTCACAAGTGTGAAGTGTGGCACCTTAGTAGGACCTAGAATTGCACAGTGACTGGTAGGGCACTGAGAAGTGTTGTAGAAGAAAGGGGTCTGGGAATACAGGTCTATATTTCACTGATAGTGGTGTCACAGTTTGATAGGGATAGAAAGAAAAATTTTGGCACATTGGCCTTCATAAACCAAAGTACTGAGTACAGGAGATGGATGTTATGTTGATGTTGTACAAGACATTGGTGAGGACTAACTTGGAGTATTGTGTGCAGTTTGGTCAGCAACCTACAGGAAGATGTAAAAGAGGTTGAAAGAGTTCAGAGAAAATTTGCAAGTATGTTGCCAGGTCTGGAGGACTTGGGTTATGAGGAGAGATTGAACAGGTCTGGGCTTTATTCCTTGGAATGTAGAAGATTGAGGCGAGATTTGATGGAAGTGTATCAAAATTGTGAGGGTTATAGATGGGGTAAGCGCAAGCTGGCTTTTTCCACTGAGATGGTGTGGGACGCCAAACAGAGGCCATGGGTTGAAGGTGAAAGGTGTAATATTAAGGGGAACATGCAGGTAAACGTCTTCACACAGGCCGTCATCCAGGTGTGGAATGAGCAGACAGCCCAACTGGTGCATGTGAGCACAATTTCAACATTTAAGAGGTTTGTATTGGTATCTGGATGGTAGGGGTATGGGTGTAGATAGGTTAAATAGTTCAACACAAGCTAGATGGGCCAAAGTGCCTGCTTCTGTGTTGTACTTTTCTGTGACTCTGTGACAAGAACAAGAAATAATACTAATGTTCATTTAATTCCTTTTAACAGCTGTGCGGGCCAACCATTCATCTGGGCAGGAAATGTTTACATGGCGTTAAAACTGTGGCACTGTAAATTGACAGTAGATAAAAGAAAATCCCAGCTGCACGTCCGTCAACATAGGCTATTTGTGTGAGAGTCTTTCAGTTACTGTGGGGCCAGGAGCCCATGCAGCTCAGTGGGAACAGGGAATAATACCAATGGAGAGAGTCAAACTGAGCCAGGTCACAGATTGGAGATGGCAGAAATGCCCCATTCTTATAGAGACAGGAAGAGCATCAGAGAGTTTGATGATCATTCCAGATACCAGCACTGTGCCCAGATAGAAGATGATTTCTCTCTCCAACTTGGGTTGAATCTCACAGAAACAGTGTGATGGCAGATCACACCTTGGTGACTAAAGTGATCTCATCTGAAATGTTGTCCTTCACCCACTGATGGATTTTATAAATCTTTTTTCAGGTTAAAAACGACAAGGAATTTATCTATGAGGATCTTGAACACAACACGCCAGTTTTGCTGTCTCTGTCCACGCGTATAAGAAGTGGAGCAAGGGATTCACTTGATCATCCTTCCTGCTCAAACTGTGGTGAGGGATTCACTCGATCATCTGACCGACTGGCATGCCTGTCAGTTTACACAGGGGAGAGGCCGTTCATCTTTTCAGACTGTGGGGATTCAAGGTCATCTCATGAAGGTACATCAGCAAGTTCACACTGGGACAAGGCCATTCACCTGTTCTGTGGTGGGTCTTCTCACCTGTGGACACACCAGTCAGTTCACACTGGGCAGAGGCTGGTCATCTGCTGAATTTGTGGGGAAGGATTCACTTGGTCATCTGACCAAATGGCTCACCAGCGGGTTCACACGGGCGAGTGGCCATTCACCTGCCCGGAAGGTGGGAAGGGATTTACTTGCTCTTCTAAACTGAAGGTACATCAGAGAGTTCACACTGGAGAGAGGCCGTTCTCCTGCTCAGACTGTGGGAAGGGATTCAATCAGTCATCCACCCTACTGACTCACCAGCGAGTTCACACTGGAGAGAGGCCATTCATCTGCTTGGACTGTGGGAAGGGATTCAATTCTTCATCTAATCTACAGAGACACCAGCGAGTTCACACTGGAGAGAGACCGTTCACCTGCTTCGACTGTGGGAAGGGATTCACTGAGTCGACTAGCCTACAAGCACACCAGTCAGTTCACACTGGAGAGAGGCCATTCACCTGCTCAGTGTGTGGGAAGGGATTCACTCGATCAGCTCAGCTGAAGGAACATCAGAGAGTTCACACTGGAGAGAGGCCATTCACCTGCTCAGGCTGTGGGAAGGGATTCACTCGGTCATCTGACCTAATGGCACACCAGCGAGTTCACACCAGGGAGCGGCCGTTCGTTTGCTCGGACTGTGGGAAGGGATTCACTTGGTTATCTAATCTGAAGGTACACCAGAGAGTTCACACTGGGGAGAGGCCGTTCACATGCTCAGTCTGTGGGAAGGGATTCAGTCAGGCATCAAACCTGCAAGAGCACCAGAGAATTCACACTGGGGAGCGGCCGTTCACCTGCTCAGACTGTGGGAAGGGATTCACTTGCTCATCCCAACTGAAGGTACATCACAGAGTTCACACTGGGGAGAGGCCATTCACCTGCTCAGACTGTGGGAAAGGATTCAATTCATCATCCCAACTGAAGGTACATCAGAGAGTTCACACTGGGGAGAGGCCGTTCACCTGTTCAGACTGTGGGAAGGGATTCATGCAGTCATCCGAACTAAAGGTACATCAGCGAGTACATACCGGAGAGAGGCCGTTCACCTGCTCAGACTGTGGGAAGGGATTCACTTTGTCATCTAAACTGAAGGTACATGAGCGAGTTCACAACGGAGAGAGGCCATTCACCTGCTCAGACTGTGGGAAGGGATTCACTTTGTCTTCTCACTTACTGAAACACCAGTCACTTCACACCGGGGAGTGGCCATTCACCTGCTCAGTCTGTGGGCAGGGATTCTCTGAATCATCCTCCCTGCAGAGACATCAGTCAGTTCACACTGGGGAGAGGCTGTTCACCTGCTCAGACTTTGGGAAGAGATTCTCTCAGCCAAATCAACCCTATGTGCATCATTGAGTTGATTGAGCTGGAATGAGGCTGTTCACCTGCTCTGAATGTGGGAAGCAATTCACTCAGTTATCTGAACATATGTAACTCTCGCTTAGGCTAGCAGCTTAATATAGGTGGTGATAGCCTCCCAGCCCAATCTTATCTAATTCTACTTTAGTCTGTTTTTTAAGCTTAGCTGAATAAGAAATGATCTGGCCATGCAAAAATGCTTTAAATGTATCCCATATAATTCATTTGGACGTACCCACTATATCATTAAAATGAAAGAATTCTTTTATCTGGGTTTCAATAAAACCAACAAAGTCAGAGTTTTGCAATAATGTCTGAGACATGTGCCATGTGCTATGTTGAGCAGGCAAGAATGACATAAATTCAAAACACAAACTCAAAGGTGCATGATCAGATATAGCAATAGCGTCATTTTCACAATTTTTAACACTAGGCAGGAAGCGGGGATTGATTATAATATAATCAATCCTCGAATATTTTTTGTAAACATGTGAATAGAAAGAATATTCTCTGTTACCGGGGTGCAGATATCTCCATAATTCGATCAATCCAAAATTGATCAAAAAGGAGTTAATAAGTGACACAGAGTGAGTTGGAAGTCGCTGATTGGATGAGCTCTTGTCAATCATAGGATTTAAACAACAGTTAAAATCCCCACCCATTATCACATATATTCATTTGAATCAGGCAGTAAAGCAAATATCTTTTCTAAAAAAAGAAGGATCATCTAAGTTAGGACCATACAGATTGACCAAAACAATTTTTCTGTTACAGATCACTCCTTTGACAATTAAAAATCTACCATTCGAATCTGACTCAATATCCTCTTGAATAAATATATTAGATTTAATAAAGATGGACATGCCTTTAGTTTTACTCTGAGAAGTAGAGTGGAACTGCAAACCTCTCCACCATCCAAAAAAAATCTATTTAGATCTCCTGCCCTGATATGTGTCTCTTGAGCAAAAATTATATCAGTTTGGAATCAGTTAATAGTTTTGTCTATTTTTCGTTTAATAGGATGATTCCAACCACAAACATTCCAACTTATTACATTAATCTGTTTAAATACCATATTATAATTTTATTATACTTTATACCTGCACAGAGCACATACCAATACAGGATGATCAAAAATGGTGGTGATGAAGAATACAACCACATAGAAAACACCCATGCTCCAGAACCACCCAAGAGGAAAAAAAAAACTCCTAATTCTAACCCCGCCCACCTCCCTGAAAGCCCAAAATAAAAGGCAAGCAACCTATGATAGCATACGAAGCCAGGGACCACTCTGTCTGTACAGACTCTTGATGCCCAAATTACTGAAGCCGAAATTCATAAAGCTATTTTTTCAATGCAATCTGGTAAGGCCGCTGGACTTGATGGCTGTCCTGGAGAATTTTGTAAAAAAATTGGAAAATTGCTTTTTCCGGATATATGTTGGAAATGTCTAAGGATTCTGTTTTGAAAGGTGATTTACCCTCTACTTTCTATGAGGCTTCTATTTCTTTAATTCTTAAAAAGGATAAAGATCCTACTGACCGTACTTCATATAGACCTATTTCATTATTGAAAGTCGATGCTAAGATTCTGTCAAAGATAATGGCCAATTGGTTAGATAATATTTTGGGTAAAATTATTTTTAAAGATCAAATAGGCTTTATAAAGGGTCGTTTTTCCTTTTCAAATGTTTGGAGACTACTTAACATTATATATTTATCCTCTTTTAAAACTCCACAATGCGTCGTCTCTTTGGATGCTGAAAAAGCATTTGATCGAGTTGAAATATTTCTTTAATGTTTCAGAGAAATTTGGCTTTGGTGTTAATTTTAATAATTGGTTTGGAACGATATATAAAGCTCCTATTGCTACTGTTGTCAATAACAACTGTAGGTCTCCTTTTTTTCAGATTTCACAGGGGACAAGACAAGGTTGTCCATCAAGTCCTTTGTTATTTACTTTAATATTAGAACCCCTTGGTATTGCTCTTCGTGAAGCTAAAAATATTCATGGGATTTTTGTGAATGAGACCATTCATAAGATTTCTCTTTACGCTGACTATTTATTGGTTTATGTATCTAATCCCGAAGAATCTATTCCTGCCTTGCTAAAATTATTCAATAAATTTGGAGATTTTTCAGGATATAAAATAAATGTTAGTAAAAGTGAATAGTTTCCTTTAAATGAACCTGCCTCTATAAATGATAATACTCCTTTCAAAGTCACAGATTCTTTCAGATATTTAGGTGTTATAATCACTAAAAAATATAAGGATCTTTATAAAGCCAATTTTGTTCCTTTGGTAGACTCTATGAAGTATTGATTTAATAGGTGGAGTCCACTTACCTTTTCACTTGTCGGTCGTATCCATATAGTTAAAATGATGATTTTCCCAAAATGTTTATATTTATTTCAGAATATCCCTGTTTTATTGACTAAGAAGTTTCTTTGATCAGATTGATTCTATTATTTTAACTTTTATTTGGAATAATAAAAGACCAAGAATTAGTAAATGTCACTTACAAAAGTTGAAAAGGGATGGAGGTCTCACTTTGCCTAATTTAAGAATGTATTACTGGGCTGTTAATGTGTGATACATGTCCTTTTGGTTATATTGGGTTGATAAGAATGATTGGCCAATTTGGGTAGACCTGGAATTGAAAGCTGTGAAACAGTTTTACTGAACCTTGTTATTAGGAGTTGCTTTACCTATACAATTAGCTAAAGTTGTTAATTTAAATCCATACCCTGTGATTAAGCATTCATTACACACTTGGCTCCAGTTTTGCAATTTTTGAAAATTTTAATCTTAAAAAATTTAAACTTTGT
The DNA here is from genome assembly GCF_030028105.1 of Mobula birostris. NCBI lineage: Eukaryota > Metazoa > Chordata > Chondrichthyes > Myliobatiformes > Myliobatidae > Mobula > Mobula birostris. Next base: position 74,247,778 of record NC_092382.1, read on the forward strand.
AGTTTAATTTATCAAAATTACTTTTTTAAGCCGCCTTTGAGTGATCCAATTTTTTTACTTTGGAAAAATAAAGGGGTTTTTTTTGTTTTTTTTAGAGAAGATAGATTGGTGTCTTCTGAACGATTAGTTGATAAATATTATCTTTCATACTCACACTTTTTACAATACCTTCAAGTTAGACATTTCTTACAAAGATATTTAAATAATTTTCCTTGCGTATTGGAGGCTGACCTGTTAGATACTATTATGAGTATGAACCCTTTGACGAAGGGTTTATTGGAAGAAATTATATTTTTTTTATTACAATGGGATAAGTGTTCTTTATTTAAGATTAAACAAGATTGGGAGAAGGAACTCAATTTATCTCTTATGACGAAGGATTGGACACGGATTCTGAAGCTGAACTCTTCTTCAATATACGCTCGTCATTCACTATTCAATTTAAAATTGTACATCGTTACCCTTTGATGAAGGAGAGACTGTCTAAAATATTTCCTAATGTTGATAGTTATTGTGATAGATGTAAAACTGAGACAGCTATGCTGACACACATGTTTTGGTCTTGTTCTATACAGGAACAGTTCTGGAAGTCAGTTTTTTCGACAATTTCTAAAGCGCTTAAAATTAATTTACAACTTAACAAATTAACTGTGCTTTTTGGAATAATTCCTCAAAATATCCGTGGTCTCTCTATATCTGACCAACATGTTATTGCATTTGTTACTTTGATAGCTGGGAGGGCCATTTTGTTGAAGTGGAAGGATACATCAGCTCCCACTTTGTCACAATGTTTCTCTCAAGTGATGCTATGTCTTAGTTTGGAGAAAATTCGAAGTCGAACCTTTGAACCTTTATTTGATTTTGAGAAAAGATGGGATTCATTTGCTCGTTATTATTATTTGAGTTAATTGGTAGATTTCCTCCACGATCTAATTGTAAATTTTGGTATATATTTTTTTTTCTTGCTGGCGGATTGCTGTTTATTTTTAGAAGCTTTTTGTATGACGCATGGCTCCGGGTTGTACACCTAATGGGGTTTCCCCCCACTTTTTCCTGCTGAGTAGGGTTTCTATTTAATATCAACAAAATTTTTCAATCTAGAAAATAATGTTTTTTTCCTTGAGACATTGTAAGTATCGCTTACTTTGATGTACTCGTGTTATTTTTGAATAATAATAAAAAGATTTGAAAAGAAAGAAAGAAACTGCCGAGATACAGTCGGCTAAGAGCCAAGTGCTGATAAATGGGACCCGTGTAGAATTGATGAAGTTCCTGTCTCTTTCTCCATTAATGTTTCCTCCTTACGGCAAAACTAACCCTCTCACTGTGTCAGAATCAGTGATTAAATCCGGCCCCAAACACTGTGCTTTCATCCCTGCACATTATAACTTGAACCATCTCACTGAGGGTCTGATGGAGACACAACCCCTGCCCTCTGCACATGTGATCACATCTCCCCTGCTTCTGACATTTCAAATACCCTCAGAATGGTTTTCTGATTCAGTCTGAAGGTTATGGTACATTCAGCTCATCATCAGACCTGACAAACCATGTCTTCCCACAGCTGGTTCCACCTGTTGGTGTGTCCTCTTTCCTCCACCTCCAGGGAAGCTGCATCTCCACACAAACTCCTCACTTGAGATGAATGTCTGTACCCGTGACACAGGAAATCACATCACTGTCTCTCTCCTGATACCATCCGGGACGGGAAGCGGTACCGCAACATAAAAGCCAGGACCAACAGGCTCCGGGACAGCTTCTTCCACCAGGCCGTCAGACTGATGAACTCACAGAGATTTGAGTGTACTCTATATTACATTGTCTGTTTTATTTATTGTAAACTATTATAAATTACTATGACTGCACGTTGCACATTTAGGTGGAGACGTAATGTGAAGATTTTTACCCCTGATGGATATAAGAAATAAAGTCAATTCAATTCAAATCCTGATTCCGTGTCTGACCTGCTCGCCTCCGGCTATCCTCCGTCAACAAGCTTCTTCCTCAGTCACCATCTGTCAGATTATAAAAAACAATTAAAACGATCTATCAGACAGCTGCTGTACCCCTCCACCCCTGAACAGGTTCCCCTGTTAAAACTCTCTGCTCAGCCCCTTCCCTATTCCCTTTCCCTTTCAGACTCTCGATGTGCCAGCAGATCCGAATTCACCGTGTGGACATTTCTACCCCACAGGAGGCTGTACAAACCCGTGTCCTTCTCTGATGCACAGCTCAGTGACCCCAATCCCTGTCTGCACTCGCAGCCCATGACGGTGACAGCTGTCCTAGACTCTGTAACTCACAATCTTGTAACACATAATCTTGTTCACAGCAAGTTTAGACAGTCATTAATATGAAGAGAGAATTGTTGTTTCCTGAAAGGACAGGCGAGCGAAGCTGTCTGATCCAATTCACCAGATGGTCCGGTGTTTACAAGTTAATTTGTCCCGGGACCCACACCCACACCCACTCATAACCCCGACCCACACAGACAGACAGACAGACAGACAGACTGTCCCTTCGCCCCAAACCCCCTGCAGAACCACAAGGAATTGATCCACGGTCCGGGCTCGGTCGCAAAGTGAAAAGCGGGGCTGAGGAGAGCCCGGAGACGAACACCCCGCTGCCCACTCCACCAACAACACGGCACAGCCGGACACATCTCACAACACCGGATCCGGTCCCGATGAAACCCGAATTTAATTTTGTTGTTCCAGATCGGACCCAACAAAAGGTGTTTTAAAATTGAAGCGCTCCTCTCACGTGACGTCACACAACAGCCCCTCCCACGCGCCTGACGTCACCCATGGTCTCCCCGTATCTGCATCTGCTGTCACGAGCACGGTGCCTTACGTCACACACGCGCTGCTGTGCTCGAACTTTTTCGGTTTAACGGCTGAGCTACTCAGCACGAGCCACGCCCCCTCCCCGAACAGTCAACAGAGGAATTGAACTGATTGCGGAGCTGCGCTATTCCCATTGGTGCGAAGCGATGTCAATCACTGGTTACACCCAATAGTGGAGGCGGACCAGCCGAGGGGGCGTTACCCCGTCCTCTGGCGCAGCGCGACCTGTCCGTTAAAGCGGAACAAATCCCAAAGTAAATGTCCGCTTTCTGATTTATTTCCATTTCCCTCCGAGGGAAGTTGGGGCGTTTGTGAAGCGTCTCCTGCGGCCGGAGTCTGATGTATCGCTGAGAGGTAGGAGGAGACCGCTCGGCCCGTCGGTTTGATGCCGGTTCCCCGGGGAGGGAGAGGATGAAGACGGTGAGAGAGGGGGCGGACAGGATGTTTGTCCCGGTGGGGACAGGAGGGGCTCATCTGTGGAAATGTCTGAGCCCACGGTGGTGGCGATTCACCACATTGGGGGGCAAACACCGGCAGACTGTTGCCCTGCAAGCGGGGCCAATGGTCCGGGCAAAGTGGGGATGGGAGTCGCGTTGGGGGCCCGGGTGGACCGGTCCGAGGTTTTATTGAATGACAGGACGGTGTGGAGGGGCCGAGAGGCCTGCTCCTGTTCCTGGTGTCTGTGTCTTCAAATACAAGGAATAACCAGACCCTTCCCGGGCCTGCAGGATGTCCCAGTCGGTGTTGTAGAGACCGGTGCTCGGAGTCCAGTTGTTCCCAAACTGTGTCAACTATTTGGCTGAGAGACCAAATCCAACATTTCCAAATCTGTTACTGACACAAAATGTATGTTCATAGAAACATAGAAAACCTACAGCACAATTCAGACCCTTCAGCCCACAAAGCTGTGCCGAACATGTCCTTACCTTAAAATTACCTAGGTTTACCCATAGCCCTCTAATTTGCTCAGCTCCCTGTACCTATTCAAAAGTCTCTTTAAAGACCCTTTCATATCCGCTTCCACCACCATTGCCGGCAGCCCATTCCACACACTCACCACTCTCTGAGTAAAATACTTACCCCTGACAATCTCCTCTGTCCCTACTCCCCAGCACCTTAAACCTGTGTACTCTTGTGATAGCAATTTCAGCCCTCGGAAAAGCCTCTGACAATCCACATGATCAATGCCTCTCATCATCTTGTACACCCCTATCAGGTCACCTCTCATCCTCCAGCTTGAACTCCATCTGTCACTTCTCAGCCAAGTTTTGCATCCTATCAAAGTCCCGCTGTAACCTCTCCTCCGTCGCTCCAAGGAGAAGAGGCCGAGTTCACTCAACCTATTCTCATACAGCATGCTCCCCAATCCAGTCAACATCCTTGTAAATCTCCTCTGCACCCTTGTATAGTTTCCACATCCTTCCTGTAGTGAGGCAACCAGGATTGAGCACAGTACTCCAAGTGGGGCCTAACCAGGGTCCTATATAGCTGCAACATTACCTCTCAGCTCCTAAGTTCAATTCCGCGATTGATAAAGGTCAATGCACCATATGTCTTTTTAACCACAGAGTCAACGTGCATAGCAGTTTTGAGTGTCCTATAGACTCGGACCTCAAGGTCGCTCTGATCCTTGGCACTGCCAAGAGTCTTACCATTAATACTATATTCTGCCATAATATTTGACCTACCAAAATGTACATAGAAACACTTATCTGGGGTTAACTCCATCTGCCACTTTACAGCCCAGTTTTGCACCCTATCAATGTCCGATGTAACCTCTGACAGGCCTCCACACTATTCACAACACCCCCAACCTTTGTGTCATCAGCAAATTTACTAACCCATCGCTCCACTTCCTCATCCAGGTCATTTATAAAAAGAGTAGGGGTCCCAGAACAGATCCCTGAGGCACAGCATGCCTCCTTACTTTCTCAGTGAGCCTATCATGGGGTACCTTGTTAAAGATCATCTGAAAATCCAAGCAAAACAACATCCACTGGCTCTGCTTTATCTATCCTGCCTGTTATTTCCTCAAAGTATTCCAAGACATTTGTCAGACATAATTTCCTCCAAAGGAGTCCTGCTGAGTTTGCCCTACTTCATCAGGCGTCCCCAACTACAGTACCCAAAAAACTCACCCATAATACACACTATCACCTTCCTGACCACTGTGGTCAGCCGAACTGTCCTATAACTCCTTTATTCTGCCTCCCTCTCTTAAAGAGTGGAGTGACATTTGTACTTTCTAGTCTACCAGAACCGTTCCCAAATCTAGTGATTCTTGATACATTTTAAGAGAAAACTAAGGGGGAAATTATTCATTCAGAGGCAGGGACAGTGTGCAATGAGCTGCCAGAGCAAGTGGCAGGGATGATTTCAACCTTTAAGAGAAGTTTCCTTTGGTCCATGGATGAGAAGGATATGGAGGGCTATTGTCCAGGTGGAAGTTGTTGGAACTCGGCAGATTAATGCTTTGGCACAGACTAGATTGGCCGAATGGCATTTTCCTGTGTTGTGGTGTTCTATAACTCTAATAACTTCACAATCTCTTCAGCTATCTCTTTCTGAATCCCGGGGTGTTCACGTTCTTGTCCAGGAGTCTTATCTACCTTCAGGCCTTTCAGCTTCCGAAACACCTTCTCTCCTGGGTAAAAGCATGTAACCTCACTTCTGCCCCAGTTACTCCCAAATGGTTGGCATTTATGTAATAAATTTAATGACACAATTGTAGTGGGTTACTTCAATCTGTAGGACAATTGGGAAAGTCAGCTTTGTGTCAGATCGGAAGAGAGGGAATGTATCAAATTCCTACGAAAGGGCTTTTTAGAGCTGCTGATGGTTGAGCCTACTCGGGGAACTACAATCTTTGATTGGGTATTGTGTAATAACCCAGATCTTATTAGGAAGGTTAATGTAAAGGAACCATTAGAAGGCAGGGACAATAATATGATTCAATTCCTACTGCAATTTCTGAGGGGGAAGCATAGGTCACATGCGTAGTATTGCAATGGAACAAAGGGAATAACAGAGGCATGAGAGAGGTGATTCCCCAGGTGGATTGGAGAAGGATACTCGTGGGGATGATACCAGAGCAGAAATGGCTGACGTTTCTGAGAATAGTTCATAATGTACAGGATCGATGTGTCCCGATGAAGTAGCTCTCAAACAGCGGGGCAAGGCTACTGTGGCTGACAAAGGAAGTTAAGGACTGTATAAATGTGAAGGAAAGTGCATATAAGGTAGCAAAAGTGAGTAGGAAGTTAGATAATTGCGTAGCTTTTAAAATCCAAAACAGGCAACGAAAAATAGATGAGAATGCTAAAGGTAAAATATATGGGCAAACTAGACAATAATATAAACTAGTTATAAAAATGCGAAAGGGAGGCGAGAGTTGATATTGGACCGCTGGAAAGTGATGCTCATGAGGTAGACATGGGGAAGAGATGGTAGATGAACTTGATAGGGACTTTGCTTCCGTCTTCTCTGTGGAAGACTCTAGCAGTGTGCCAGAGATCCGTGAGTGTCAGGGAGGAGGAGTGAGTGCCATTGCTGTTACAAAGGAAAACGTGCTAGGCAAACTCAGGTTCTTAAAGTGGATAAGTCACCTGGACCAGATGGACTACATCCCAGAGTCCTGATAGAGGTTGCTGAAGAGATAACAGACGCATTGGTCATGACCTGTCAAGAATCACTTGATCCTGGTCTGGTCCTGGAGGACAGGAAGATTGCAAATGTCAATCCACTCTTTGAAAACGGAGGAAGGCAAAAGAAAGCAAATTATAATCCAGTTAGCCTAACCTCGGTGGCTGGGAAAGTGTTTGAGTCTATTATAACAGATGAGGTTTTGGGCTACAAGTAGACTAATGATAAAATAAGTCAAAGCCAGCATAGCTTCTGTACAGGGAAATCTTGCCTGATCAGTCAGGGCAGTACAGAATATATCAAGGAGGCAGGTGCATGGGGTTGAGTCTGAACAATGATCAGCCATGATAGAATGGCGGAGCAGACTCGATGGGGCTGAATGGCCTAACTCTGCTCCTATATTTTATCGTCTTATACTGCTTGTGTTTTACACAGTGAAGATTGACACAAAATACTTATTACATTTGGCTGCTATTTCTTTGCTCTATTACTAACTCGCCAGCATCATCTTCCAGCGGTTCAGTATCAGCTCGTGCCTCCCTTTTACTCTTTATGTATCTGAAAAAGAAATTTTGATGCTTGATATTATTGGCTCACTTACCTGAATTTTTCATCTTGTCTCTCCTGTGTGTTTTTTTCAGTAGTCTCCTGCTGGTTATTTAAAAGCTTTCCAATCCTCCAACTTCCCACTATTTTCTTGCTATTTTATATGACCCCACTTTTGTTTTTATCAAAACAGGAGAAAATCTGTGGATGCTGGAAATCCAGGCAACACATACACAAAATGCTGGAGGAACCTAGGAGGCCAGACAGCATATATGGGAAATAGTAAACAGTTGACGTTTAGGTCAGAGACCCTTCATCAGGACAGGGAAAAAAAGATGAGATGTCAGAGGAAGAAGTGTGGGGGTGAGAGGGGTGGAAGAAGTTGGAGGTGATAGGTGAAACTGGGAGAGGGCGAGTAGTGAAGGGAAAAACTTTCTAGGATATCATTTCCTTAACGATTCTCGAAAGATCATTTCCAATGCCTCCACATCTCTTCAGCCACCACTTTCATATCTCTGGGGTGTACACCATCTGGTCCAGGTGATTTATTTACCTTCAGACCATCTCTGTTTCCCAAGAACCTTCTCCCGAGTAACGTAACTTTACACATTCTGACCACTGACATCTGGGACTTTCATATTCCTGCCAGTGTCTCCGACAGATAAGAGTGATGTACAATACTTATTCAGTTCATCTGCCATCATCTTGCACCCCCACCCCATTACTAACTCTCCAGCATCATTTTTCAGTGGTCTGACATGCACTTCCGCCTGTCTTTTACACTATATGTAGCTGAAGAAAAATTTGGTATCCTTTTTAATACTACTGCCTAGCTCACCTATGTATTCCATCTTCCCCTTCTTATTTATTTTAGTTGCATTCTGTTGGTTTTTAAAAGCTTCCCAATCCTCTAACTTCCTGGTAATTTTTGCTCTCTGCACTCTCTTTGGTATTTATGTTGTCTTTGGTTTCTCTTATCAGCCACGGTTTTGTCACCTCACCTTTAGAATACTATTTCCTCTTTGTGATGTATATATCCTGTGCCTTCTGAATTGCTTCCAGAAATTCCAGCCATTGCTGCTCTGTTCTCATCCCTGCCCATGTGCTTTTCAAATCAATTTTGATCTTTTATTTTCTTATGCCTCTCTAATTCTCCTTATTGCACATCTGACATTGGCTTCTCCTTCTCTAATGTCAGGGTGAATTTGATCACATTAAGATCACTTTCCCTTAAGGGTTCTTTGAACTGAAGTGACCTAATTAATTCAGGTTCATTACAACACCCAATCCAGAATAGCTGATCCCCAAGTGGGCTCAAACTCGAGCTGCTCTAAAAAAGCATCTTGTAGGCATTCCAGGAATTCCTCCTCTTGAGACCAACACCATCCTAATTTTCCTAATCACCTGCATGACAATCCCTCATGACGATTGTAACATTGCCCTTTTGGCACGCATTTTCTACCTCCCTGTGTAATCTGTGGACCGCATACTTACTACTGTTTGGAGGTCTCCATACAATTCCCATCAGGGACTTTTTTTTTTACATTTATTGTTCCTTAATTCTACCCACAGATTCTACACCTTCCAACTTTAATTTTACCAGAAGAGCCACACAACCCCACTACCAGCTTGTTCTTTCAAGAGGCATGTAAGTATCTGGGAAACAAGAGGACCTGCAGATGTTAGAAATCTAAAGAACTACACAAAGTGCTGGAGGAGCTCAGCATGTCAGGCAGCATCTATGGACAAAATTTAGTTCAAGGTTGAAAAAAAAACTGCCAAACAGAGCTTAATAGTTAACAAACACAACAAAGGCAAGAATCACTACTGTAGCCTACTGACTCTCACAGCTATCTGGACTATTCCTCTTCTCACCCTGTCCCTTGAAAAAATGCCATCCCCTTCTCGCAATTCCTCCATCTCCGCTGCATCTGCTCTCAGGATGAGGCTTTTCATTCCAGGACGCGGGAGATGTCCTCCTTTTTTAAAGAAAGGGGCTTCCCTTCTTCCACTATCAACTCTGCTCTCAAACATATCTCTCCCAATTCACACACATCTGGTCTCACTCTATCCTCCCGCCACCTCACTAGGAATAGGGTTCCCCTTGTCCCCACCTACCACCCCACCAGCTTCTGGGTCCAACATATAATTCTCCATAACTTCCGCCACCTCCAACGGGATTCCACCACTAAGCACATCTTTCCCTCCCCCCCCCGCTGCTTTCCGCAGGGATCATTCCCTACGTGACTCCCTTGTCCATTCATCCCCCCTATCCCTCCCCACTGATCTCCCTCCTGGCACTTATCCTTGTAAGCGGAACAAGTGCTACACATGCCCTTACACTTCCTCCCTCACCACCATTCAGGGCCCCAGACAGTCCTTCCAGGTGAGGCGACACTTCACCTGTGAGTCGGCTGGGGTGATATACTGCGTCCGGTGCTCCCGATGTGGCCTTTTATATATTGGCAAGACCCGACGCAGACTGGGAGATCATTTCGCTGAACACCTACGCTCTGTCCGCCAGAGAAAGCAGGATCTCCCGGTGGCCACGCATTTTATTCCACGTCCCATTCCCATTCTGATATGTCTATCCATGGCCTCCTCTACTGTAAAGATGAAGCCACACTCAGATTGAAGGAACAACACCTTATATTGTCTATTTTCTATTGTCTATTCCATCTGGGTAGCCTCCAACCTGATGGCATGCACATTGACTTCTCAAACTTCCACTAATGCTCCACTTCCCCCTCGTACCCCATCCGTTATTTATTTATATACACACATCTTTTTTTCTCTCTCCTTTTTTCCCTCTGTCCTTCTGACTATACCCCTTGCCCATCCTCTGGGCTCCTCCCCCCTTCTTTCTCCCTAGGCCTCCTGTCCCATGATCCGCTCATATCCCTTTTGCCAATCACCTGTCCAGCTCTTGGCTCCATCCCTCCCCCCTCCTGTCTTCTCCTATCATTTTGGATCTCCCCCTCCCCCTCCCACTTTCAAATCTCTTACTAGCTCTTCTTTCAGTTAGTCCTGACGAAGGGTCACGGCCCAAAACGTCGACTGTACCTCTTCCTAGAGATGCTGCCTGGCCTGCTGCGTTCACCAGCAACTTTGATGTGTGTTGTTTGAAATTCCAGCATCTGCAGATTTCCTCGTGTTTGCACGAAGAACTTGCATCAATACAGTACTGACATTGGCTATTTTTTATCAAAATATCTTGGTCCCATTTCAATCAGTAAAATTTACAAAGATAAATAAGAACTTTAGAAAACTTTAGAAAAAACCATTTATACTCAAACTCACTTCGATTAACCAATTGCCCACTATTGAGAACATCTACCATAAACGCTGCCTGGGGAGGACGAAAAGCATTATCAGGAATGCATCTCACCCTAACCATGGACTTTTTACTCTCCTCCCATCCGGTAAGCGCGATAGGAGCCTCCGCTCCTGCACCAGCAGGCACAGGAAGAGCTTCTTCCCTGAGGCTGTGACACTGCTGAACTTCTCATCACAGTGCTAAGCAGTATTGCATCTGTATTGTACTGCCTCAGTACTTTTATATTTGTGTGCTGTAGCACTTTTTTTTATTAGCAGTTATTTTGTAAATAACGCTATTCTTTGCATTTCTGGTCAGATGCTAAATGCATTTCATTGGTTTTGTATCTGTACTCGGCACAGTGACAATAAAATTGGATCTGATCTAATCTAACCTAATCTACCTTGGACAGAAGGAGAATGAGGAATAACACACATGAAAAAAGAAATCACACAAAAGTCAGATAAAACTTCTAAGTATATATAATCTTTCATCAAAAATGAACAGGATTCAGCACTCCAGGTGTGTCTATGCCATCGTGATAAGAAATACAGACCAGAAAACTTCAATGAGAGGCCAACTCAGAAAAATGAATCATCACTATGGAAGAAGACGTTAACCAGTGGAATGAGTATGACCCTCGATGGGAGACATCCCAATGATCTGAGCAGTCAAGATGTTGACAAGGAAGCATTGAGCACCTGACTGAGAGTTGGAGACCTCTTCCCAGAAACAGAGGGGTTCCTTGCAGAAATACAAGGTGGTTAACAAAAGGAAAAAAAAAATACATGAAATACAAACAATCAAGGCAGCAAGTGCAGAAAATGCCAAGAGAAACTAAACACAATATAACACATTCCAGGATCCTGCAGCAGTTTAACTCAATCTGATTACTTACAAAGTTACAGTCAAGTGGCAAATGTCATTCACCAAACTCTTGCTTTAAAATACAAACTCATGATTGACGCCCATAACTTCATTGAGGCACCATAAATTCAAGCTTACATAGAAACATAGAAAATAGGTGAAGGAGTAGGCCATTCGGCCCTTCGATCCTGCACCACCATTCAGTAGGATCATGGCTGATCATACAACTCAGAACCCTGTACCAGCCTTCCCTCCATACCCCCTGATCCCTTTAGCCACAAGGGCCATATCTAACTCCCTCTTAAATATAGCCAATGAACCGGCCTCAACTGTTTCCTGTGGCAGAGAATTCCACAGATTCACCACTCTCTGTGTGAAGAAGTTTTTCCTAACCTCGGTCCTAAAAGGCTTCCCCTCTATCCTCAAACTGTGACCCCTCGTTCTGGACTTCCCCAACATCGGGAACAATCTTCCTGCATCTAGCCTATCCAATCCCTTTAGGATTTTATATGTTTCAATCAGATTCCCCATCAATCTTCTAAATTCCGATGAGTATAAGCCTTGTCGACCCTGCCTTTCATCATATGAAAGTCCTGCCATCCCAGGAATCAATCTGGTGAACCTTCTTTGTACTCCCCCTATGGCAAGGATGTCTTTCCTCAGATTAGGGGACCAAAACTGCACACAATACTCCAGGTGTGGTCTCACCAAGGCCTTGTACAACTGCAGTAGCACCTCCCTGCTCCTGTACTCTAATCCTCTTGCTATAAATGCCAGCATACCATTCACCTTTTTCACCACCTGCTGTATCTGCTTGATCCAGCCAGAGACAGAACCTCACAATTTATATGACAGTAAATACATTATTACAGATAGGATAATCTAAAATAACCATCTGGATATAATATTACAGGATAAACAAGCAGGAACAACTCCCTCAATAGATATAACCATTCCCAACACACACGTGCCTCGACCAGTGGAGCATCTCACCACAGGCATTGTTTGTGTCATCGGTCAGACAACCAAATTATTTTCTCTGCCAATTAGCTTCCAAATGTTGCTACTCTGTCACTCGTTGCCATACCCCGCTACTGATTTCCTTCTCCTCATCATACATTCTTACCCCGACCATCGTCCTGAGCCCCAATCTCTGCCCTGTGCAGACCTGCCTCTGGTTCCTGACCCTGCTCTGTTGAACATCCAACTAATGGTTTCCCATTCTGCTTTCAGTCTTTAGAGGACAGTGGTGTTTTCGAACAACCCTTTAAGAAGTAGGGAAAATGACACACAATGTGGAAATGAGCCCTGAATAAGGAGATGCCAATGGCATTCTTCCTCAGCCCTGAGACTTGAGGGGGGAAGAACATCTCAGACAGAACAACTTCTTCGGTCTGCAGTAAATTTAAGGGAAACCTCTTCACCCACAGAATGGTGACTGTTTGGAACCCATCACCACAGGGAGAGCAAGAGGGGAACAACAGGGGAGGATTTAAAAGGACTGTCATGGAACAGAATTACTGGCAGGGTCCAGATGGCCTGAGTCGACTCTCTACTGTAAACTAGGTGTGTTATAAATTCATTAAGTACTGGAGACAGAGTTTAAAATAGAACTGATTTATTTGTCACAGATGCAGAATATTAAACTCCAGTTCCATTAAAGGTGAATATGCAGCAGAAGAAACTCCTCCCATGCCCAGTGACCAGGGTGCAGAACTGGGTGTGGTGAGCAGCAGCAATAATTGCAGAGTTCAGCACCGACAGTCACTCTCGAAATTGAATCAGCAACAGTGATGGACAAATATCCAGCATGAAGCTTATTGAAACTTTCTCCCCAGTGTGAACCCGGTAGTGCGTCACAAGTGTAACACGATGTAAGTTTCACTGCTAATGTAATGGCCTCTCTGTAATGTTTCACTGCTGAGGTGATGGTTTCTCTGGAGCAGCAATGTGAAATGAAATGAAATATCTTCATTGTCATTGCATAGTACAATTTGACATGCACCAATACAGCGAAAAAGAGTTTGCAACTCTCATACTCAATGCTATAAAACAAATAAAATGAATAAACAATAAATAAAATCAAGTAACCAGCCAGTACAAGCAATGTCCAGCAGTACAAAAACACAGCTCAGATGCATAACAGCCATAAAACCAGTATTAAAGTAGCAATATAACACATTTATGGATGATGCTTGGCCAAATTAGTTCAGAGCAATTATAGCTCTGGGGCAAAAGCTATTTTTCAGTCTGGAAGTGCGGGGCATAGAAAGTCTTATAATGTCTGCCAGATGGAAGAAGCTCAAACAGATGATTGCATGGGTGTGTATTGTCCTTACAGATGCTTGTAGCTTTCCTTAGGCAGTGAGAGCTGTAGGTGTTCTTCAGGGCTGGGAGCTGTGTCCCGATGATCTTCTGTGCACTAGAGATGACCCACGCAAGTGCTTTAGACCAGCTTTCTTCAGCTTCCTGAGGAAAAACAAGGGACTAGGTTACGAATAGAAATAACAGGGTTTTGGAGTTCAGGGCTATCCAATGACAGAAATATTCTTCCTTGTGAGTCTGGAACAGAGATTTTCGTGGTCTTTTGTTGGGGAGAGATGAGACAATGCGAATGGAGAGAGTGGGCCCTTTTTCTTTCTTTTTGTTTACTTCATTCGCCATATAGTCAAAGTAAGAATTATAAAACTCAATCATTTATTCACATCTTGTGTACCATTTGTTATATCAGGTTACTAATTTGTAACGGGTACAAATCACGCAGCATCCACCCAAACAAGATTTCTTAAGTTTGGCCGGGCTGGGGGGCTATCACCCCCTATATTAAGCTGCTAGCCAAAGCGCGAGTTACATAAGGTTACATTACTGAGTGATTTGCTTCCCACATTCAGAGCAGGTGAATGGCCTCTCCTCAGTCTGAACTCAATGATGCACATTTGGTTGATTTGGCTGAGAGTATCTCTCCCTTTCTTTATTAATCTTTTTATTGATTTAAAAAGCACATATATACAAACACGAGAATTATGTCAAATATAAATATCAATAGCAATACAAACAGACATTATCAAGATCATACATAGTATTAAACTAATTAGTATATAATAAAAAAGGAAAACAGCTAATTCTCTTATCAATTCATAAAGAGAGAAAAAATGTTTAATTTTTTAAAATGAAAAGCAAAAGAAAACACCCACAGCTCTATATAAAAAAAAGGTGGTGGTGGGGGAGAAGGACTGGGCAGTCCATTCTGAGGACACGACCAATAAAAAGGAAAGAGTTCCTGATCAAATCTAAAACTTTGAAAATAAATAGTTGGAAGAGTTATAAATCAAATCAAATGAAAATATTGAATAAAAGGTCGCCAGATTTGCTCAAATTTAAAAGATGTATCAAGTGTCTGACTTCTTATTTTCTCTAAGCTTATACAGGACGTAATGGCGGAAAGCCAATAAAAGACAGTAGGTGGATTAGAATCCTTACACTTCAATAAAATGGTTCTCCTAGCCAATAAAGTTGAAAAGGCTATCATACATTGACTGGAAACAGGAATATTTCCTGCTTCTGATGGGATAATCCCAAAGATTGCCGTAGGTAAATTAGATTGTAGGTTCAGATCCAAGACTTTTGGTAGCATTTTAAAAATGTCTCTCCAAAAATTATCTAGCTTTACGCAAGACCAAAACTTATGAGTTAAAGTGGCCACCTCAGTATTACATCTCTCACAAATAGGATTGATGTTGGAAAAAATACATGCTAGTTTATCCTTTGACATATGGGCCCGATGCATTACCTTGAATTGTATCAAGGAATGGCGGGCACAAATAGGTGAGTTATTAACAAAATGAAAAAATTTACTCCATTGATTACCTAAAAATGACTCTTGAAATTTCAATTCCCAAGCATGTTTAATTTTATCATTAGGTATCATTCGTGAATTCAATAACCGTTTATAAATTATAGCTATCAACCCTTTTTGAAGTGGTTTAAGCTGAAAGAAAGCATCTGTCATATTAGTTGGATAAGTAGAAGGGTAATTTGTCAGCATACCACGTAAAAAAAAATCCTAATTTGTAAATATCTAAAAAAGTGTACATTAGATAAGTCATATTTATCCACTAACTGAGAAAAAGACACTAAACAATCCCCTAAAAACAAATCTGAAAAAGTTGTTATTCCCCTGGTTTTCCAAGTTAAAAAGGCCTTATCCAAAAGTTTAAAACAATAATTGAAATGGATATTACTAGAGAGAACAAAATTATTTAACTCAAAAAAATCTATGAAACCAAATCCAAATTCTTAATGTATGTTTAATAATGGGATTAAAGTCTTGTCTACTAATCTTAGAAAACAAAAAGGGAAGGGGAGCTCCCAGTAAAGAGGCCAAAGAGAACCCCTTTACTGAGTTTTCCTCCAAATCCAACCATGAAGGATATTCATGTATGTCTGAATAATGAATCCAAAAAGTAATATATTGAATATAATAATTCTAAAATTTGGCAAAGCCATACCACCATCCTTTTTTAATTTCTGCAATAAGGGTTTACTCAAGCTAGGATTTTTATTATTCCAAATATAAGATAAGATTATAGAGTCTATTCTGTCAAAAAACGTTTTAGGAACAAAGGAAGGAACAGCCTGAAATATATCTAAGAATTTCGGTAGAACTATCATTTTAATAGTATTAATTTGACCTATTAATGATAATGTCACAAGTGACCATTTAGAAAGCATTTGTTGAGTGTAATAAATTAATGGAAGAAAATTATATTTATACAGGTCCTTAAAATTTTTAGTAATTTTATTACCAAGTAAAGTAATTTTTTAGCAATACTAAAGGGTACTTGATGATATTGATCTGAGTAATTATTAATGGGAAATAACTCACTTTTACGTAAATTTAATTTATATCTAGAAAAACTACTGAATTCAGGAAATATAGATAACATAGAAGGAATAGATTTCCTAGGATCTAAAATATAAACTAACAGGTCATCTGCATACAACGAAGCCTTGTGTACTTTGTCCCCTCTCTTAATAACCTGAACAGTATTGGAATCTCTAACAGCAATAGCAAGGGGTTCTAAAGCCAAGTTAAATAATAAACCGCTAAGAGGACATCCCTGCTGAGTACCTCTGTTTAATCTAAAGTAAGGAGATTTTTGATTATTAGTTATAACCGCAGCCATAGGGACTTGATAGATCAATTTGATCCAGGAAATAAATCACAGTCCAGAATTAAATTTTCCAAAACCTCAAATAAGTAAGACCACTCCACCCTATCAAAGGCTTTCTCTGCATCAAGAGAAACAACACATTCAGATTCTTTAGATGGAGAAGAGTGAATAATGTTTAATAATCTTCAGATGTTAAAATGTGAATATCCATTTTTAATAAATCCAGTTTGATCATTGGAAACAACACTAGGTAAAATACTCTCAAGTCTGTTAGTCAAGATCTTAGAAAGAATTTTAAAATCCACGTTCAGTAGAGCTATTGGTCTGTAGGAAACACATTCAGATAAATCTTTTTCTTTTTTAGGAATTAATAAGATTGATGCTTCATAAAAAGTTTTCGGGAGATTCCCAGAGGATATAGATTCAGTGAAAATTTGACATAAATGAGGTGTAAGTATTTCAGTGAAAGTCTTATAAAATTCCACTGTGTATCCATCTGGTCCCAGAGCCGTACCTGGTTGGGAAGAGGACATAGCCCTTGCTATTTCCTCTTGTTTAATAGGTGCATCTAATGTATTCATATCTTGGATAGAAATTTTATGTATATTCAATTTTTGCAAAAAGTTATTCACAAAAGAAATATTGTCTGAAAATTCAGATTTATAAAGGTTAGAGTAGAAATCCATAAATACCTTATTAATTTCATAAGGAGCTACCATTTCAGTTCTATCAGGTCTTTGTATTTTCAGGATCTGTCTTCTAGCCATATTTGCTTTTAATTGACCAGCCAATAATTTGCCTGACCTGTCCCCATGTATATAAAATTGGCTTTTAGATTTAAGAAGTTGTTACTCAATGGGAAAGTCAAAAGCAAATCATGCTGTGTTTGGAGTTCCACCCTTTCCTTAAAGAGATCTTCACTAGGCATTACTGAATACACCTTATCTATTTCTTTAATCCTATTAGTAATCACTAAAAGTTCCGCCTTGGTTTTCCTTCTTAAACCTACTGAGTATGAAATCATCTGACCCTAAAAAAGATTTCATCGAATCCCAAATAACCAAATTTGACATTCCTTCAGTTGTATTTAATTCAAAAAATAGAGAAATTTGCTCTTTAATAAAATTTACAAAGGTTGAATCTTGTACCAATGCAACATTAAATCTCCACTGTGGTATCTTCAGAATATTATCAGAAAACATCGAAGTTAGTTTCATGGGGGCATGATCCGACAACGCAATAGTATCATATGCACAATCAGCGACAGAGGACACCAATCGCGTGTCCAGCAAAATATAATCAATTCTTGAGTATTTATGGTATACATGTGGAAAAAAAAGAAAAATCCTTATCTTTAGGATGCCTAAATCTCCAAATATCGACCAAACCGCATTCTAATAAATAAGTATTAATACAAGTCACAGATTTATTAGGAAGTGACGAATTGGTGGACGATCTGTCAATCAACTGATTGAGACAGCCCATAATCAACTGATATTCCTTTAAATTCGGCAGCACAGAAGATAACTTCTTAAAAAATTCAGGGCCATCTATAATTAGGTGCATAAACACACACCAAACCCACTTCTGACCACATAACAGACCAGTAACAATTAAATATCTTCCAATTAAGTCAGTGACAGTATTAAAATGTACAAAATGGATTTTAGAATGAATACAAATAGATACCCCTCTTATTTTATTTACCGATAAAGAATGAAATAAGGTCCTTTCCAATACTTAAAAAAAACTATTTTCATCCTGCCTACGGATATGAGTCTCCTGCACAAAAACAATATCCTCTTAAAAATCTTTCTGTGCTTAATAGGTTGACTCATACCGTTCAGATTCTAAGATATTATACTAATTTTATTAAGATCCATATTTAAAGTGTAATTTAAAATTGTCTAAAGAAAGCTAATGCGCAGGCACAAACTAAATCTGAAGAAAGGACAAAGCATGACTTGATCAGAAAGAAAAGCAAGATAATTGACAAAAAAAACCTATCAGGATTGCCCAGTCCAAAAAAAAATTAATGTAATAGATCCACCCCCCTCCCCCGGAAACTGTCCACTAGGCAGACAGCATGCTACTCAAACCCTTGGCCCCCGTCTCCAATTAGCAGCCACTGCTTACAAAGTAATACGTTACCATCACCAAACAGACACAATAAAGGGTACATAAAAAAAAACAAGTTCCAAATCTTTTCATATTATGTCTACCAATAGATAACACCTAACTAAAACAGCCATCTTAAATTCATTTAAAATACTTAACCATGTATTCAAAAAAAGATAAATCCAACCAACTAATATACTACAACTAATGTTAAAGACTGACAATTAAGTAAATAATAAGTAAAAAATAAGTAAATAAATATATAAAATCCAAAACTATATTAACTATTAAAGCAAACAACAGAAGATCTAAGTCAACCAAGTCCATGTCTGGGCACTCATAAAATGAGGAGCAGACTTTCATTGAAGCCATTACAAACAGCTCCCAGATAAGGATTAACTTTTGAAATTGTTTATGAAATAAGCTTAAACTCCTTTAAAATTTTCCAACCGTCTTCTGGGCAGTCAATCTGTTTTGGACGAGTGTTAGGTGGAGTAATTATCAGACAAGCCAAATAGCGCAGAGAGGAATGACAGTTAAATCTTAAAAAGTTCAGCCATGACTTCCCAATATTTGATTCTATCAGCATAAATCTCTGTGGTGAAATCTTCAACTATATGAATCTTTATATCGTTATAAATTAGCTCATCCCTTTTCCTTGCATCCTGAAGAATAGCTTCTTTGGTTGTAAAATAATGGAAAAACTATCACAGGACGTGGTTTCATTTTGGCTGAAGGCTTAGGACGTCGAATTCGGTGGGCTCTATCCAGTATCAGACAGGCTTCAAGAATGTCACTAAAAAGTAAATATAACACGTTCAAAAAGAACTTTAATGGCTTCTCTTCCCAAAGTCTGAGCAGGCGATTGGCCTCTATCCAGTGTGAACTTGCTGGTGTCTCTGCAGTTGAGATGACCGAGTAAATCCCTTCCCACACACTGAGCAGGTGAATGGCCGCTCCTCGAAGTGAACTGACTGGTGTGCCATGAGGGATGATGACTGAGTGAATCCCTTCCCACAGTCTGAGCAGGTGAATGGCCCCTCTCCAGTGTGAATTCACTGATGTACCTTCAGATTAGATGAGCAAGTGAATCCCTTCCCACAGTCTGAGCAGGTGAACGGCTGCTCACTGGTGTGAACTCGCTGGTTAGCCAATAGGTCAGATGACCGAGTGAATCCTTCTCCACAAATTCAGCAGATGACCAGCCTCTGTGCAGTGTGAACCGACTGGTGTGTCCACAGGTGGGAAGACCAACTGAATCCCTTCTCACACACAGAACAGATGAACAGCCTTGCCCAGTGTGAACTTGCTGATGTACCTTCAGTTGAAATGACCGACTGAATCCCTGCCCACAGTCTGAGCAGGAGGAATGATCGAGTGAATCCCTTGCTCCACTTTTTCAGTATCTGGACAGAGACAGCAAAACTGGTGTGCTGTGTTCGAGATTCCCGTAGACAAATTCTTTGTCATTTTTAACCTGTAAAAAGATGTACAAAATCCATCAATGAGTGCAGGACAACATTTCAAATGAGTTGCAAATGGCATCTGGCATGAAGTTCAACTCAAGTTGGAGAGAGAAATCATCTTCTAACTATGCACAGTGCTGGTCTAGGACCATAACTAAATCATTATGCATAATGAATAGACCATAAGACAAAGGAGCAGAAGTCGGCCATTTGGTCCATCGAGTCTGCTCCGCCATTTTATCATGAGCTGATCCATTCTCCCATTTAGTCCCACTCCCCCGCCTTCTCACCATAACCTTTGATGTCCTGGCTACTCAGATACCTATCAATCTCTGCCTTAAATACACCCAATGACTTGGCCTCCACTGCTGCCCATGGCAACAAATTCCAGATTCACCACCCTCTGACTAAAAAAAATTCTTCGCATCTCTGTTCTGAAAAGGCGCCCTTCAATCCTTAAGTCATGCCCTCTCGTACTAGACTCCCCTATCATGGGAAACAACTTTGCCACATCCACTCTGTCCATGCCTTTTAACATTCGAAATGTTTTTCTGAGGTCTCCCCTCATTCTTCTAAACTCTAAGGAATACAGTCCAAGAGCGGACAAACGTTCCTCATATGTTAACCCTCTCATTCCCTGAATCATTCCAGTGAATCTTCTCTGTACCCTCTCCAACATCAGCACATCCTTTCTTAAATAAGGAGACCAAAACTGCCCACAGTACTACAAGTGAGGTCTCACCAGCACCTTATGGAGCCTCAACATCACATCCCTGCTCCTATACTCTATTCCTCTAGAAATGAATGCCAACATTGCATTCACCTTCTTCACCACCGACTCAACCTGGAGGTTAACCTTAAGGGTAGCCTGTACAAGGACTCCCAAGTCCCGTTGTATCTCAGAACTTTGAATTCTCTCCCCGTTTAAATAATAGTCTGCCCGTTTATTTCTTCTGCCAAAGTGCATAACCATACACTTTCCAACATTGTACTTTATTTGCCACTTCTTTGCCCATTCTTCCAATCTATCCAAGTCTCTCTGCAGACTCTCCGTTGCCTCTGCACTACCGGTCCCTCCACCTATCTTTGTATCATCAGCAAACTTAGCCACAAAGCCCTCTATTCCATAATCCAAATTATTGATGTACAATGTAAAAAGAAGCGGTCCCAACACGGACCCCTGTGGAAAACCACTGGTAACCGCAGCCAACCAGAATAGGATCCCTTTATTCCCACTCTGTTTCCTACCAATCAGCCAACACTCTATCCACGTATGTAACTTTCCCGTAATTCCATGGGCTCTTATCTTAAGTAGCCTCGTGTGGCACCTTGTCAAAGGCTTTCTGAAAATCCAAATATACGACCTC
Organism: Mobula birostris; assembly: GCF_030028105.1. Taxonomy (NCBI): domain Eukaryota; kingdom Metazoa; phylum Chordata; class Chondrichthyes; order Myliobatiformes; family Myliobatidae; genus Mobula; species Mobula birostris. The sequence goes on from NC_092382.1 coordinate 74,269,120, forward strand.
CACTGCATCTCCCTTGTGTAGCCTACTTGTAATTTCCTCAAAAAATTGTTATAGGTTTGTCAGGCAGGATTTTCCTTTAAGGAAGCCATGCTGAGTTCTGCCTATCTTGTCATATGCCTCCAGGTACTCTGTAACCTCATCCTTGACAACTGACTCCAACAACTCCCCAACCACCGATGTCAAACTAACAGGTGTATAATTTCCTTTTTGCTTCCTTGCCCCCTTCTTAAATAGCGGAGTGACATTTGCAATCTTCCAGTCCTCCGGAACCATGTCAGAATCTATCGACTTTTGAAAGATCATTGCTAATGCCTCCGCAATCTCCACAGCTACTTCCTTCAGAACACGCGGGTGCATTCCACCTGGTCCGGGAGATTTATATACCTTTAGACCATTCAGCTTCCTGAGTACTTTCTCTGTCGTAATTGTGACTGCGCACACTTCTCTTCCCTGCCACCCTTGAATGTCCAGTATACTGATGTCTTCCTCAGTGAAGACTGATGCAAAATACTCATTCGGTTCCTCCACCATCTCCTTATCTCCCATTACAATTTCTCCAGCATCATTTTCTATCGGTCCTATATCTACTATCACCTGTCTTTTACTCTTTATATACTTGAAAAAGCTTTCAGTATCGTCTTTGATATTATTTGTTAGCTTCCTTTCATAGTTAATCTTTTCCCTCTTAATGACCTTCTTAGTATCCTTTTGTAAGCTTATAAAAACTTTCCAATCCTCTGTCTTCCCACTAATTTTTACTTCCTTGTATGCCCCCTCCATTGCTTTAACTTTGGCTTTGACTTCTCTTGTCAACCATTGTTGCTTCCTCTTTCCATTCCAAAATTTCTTTTTTGGAATATACCTGTCTTGCACCTTCCTCATTTCTCGCATAAACTTCAGCCACTGCTGCTCTGCCATCTTTCCCGCCAGTGTCCCTTTCCAGTCAACTTTAGCCAGTTCCTCTCTCATGTCACTGTAATTTCCTTTACTCCACTGAAATACCGACATATCAGATTTCGGCTTCTTTTTCAAATTTCACAGTGAACTCAATCATGTTATGATCACTGCCTCCTAAGGGTTCCTTCACCTCAATCTCTCCAATCACCTCCGGTTCATTACACAATACCCAATCCAGTACATCCGATCCCCTAGTGGGCTCAACAACAAGCTGTTCTAAAAAGCCATCTCGCAGACATTCTACAAATTCTCTCTCTTGAGATCCAGTGCCGACCTGATTTTCCCTATCCACTCGCATGTTAAAATCCCCAACAATTATCATAACACCGCCCTTCTGACAAGCCTTTTCTATTTCCTGTTGTAATTTCTAGTCCACATCACTGTAGCTGTTTGGAGGCCTATAAATAACTGCCATCAGGGTCCTTTTACCCCTGCGATTTCTTAGCTCAACCCATAAAGATTCTGCACCTTCCAATCATATACCACCTCTTTCTAATGATTTAATATCATTTCTTACCAATAAAGGCACGCCTCCCCCTCTGCCTACCTTCCTATCCTTCTGATACACCGTGTATCCTTGGACGTTCAGCTCCCAGAGACATGCATCCTTTAGCCACGTCTCTGTGATGGCCACAATATCATACCTGGTACTAGAATGACCAACAAATTCTCTGATGCTCCTCCTGTCTCTATAAGAATGGAGCATTTCTGTCATCTCCAGTCTGTGAACTGACTCAGTTTGATTCTCTCCATTGATATTATTCCCTGTTTCCACTGAGCTGCATGGGTGCCTGGCCCCACAGTAACTGAAACACTCTCACACAAATAGCCGGCAGTGCATTCCATGCACCCAAGACTCGCTGTGTAAAAAAAAAACTTACCCCTGACATCCCCTTGGTATCTATTTCCAAGCACCTTAAAACTATGTCCCCTCGTTTTAGCAATTTCAGCCCTGGGAAAAAAACCTCTGGCTATCCACACGATCAATGCCCCTCATCATCTTATATACCTAAAAATGGCTCTAAAGATAAACAAGGAAATTATACATTGCTTTAAGGATTTGTTAGAAGTATACAAAATTATGAGGGTATAGATAGGGTAAATGCAAGCAGCTTTTTCCACTGGGGTTGGGTGGGATGACAACCAGAGGTCATGCGTAAGTGGGGGAGGTGAAAATTTAACGGGAATATTTGGAAAAGCTCTGTACTGAAATGGTCATAAGAATGTGGAATGAGATGCCAGCACAAGTGGTAAATATGAGCTCAGTTTCACCACTTAAAATACATTTGGACGGGAGCCTGGATGGTAGGGGTATGGAGGGCAATGGTCCTTGTGCAGGTAGTTGCATTAGACAGCTTAAATGTTTTTTCGGCATTGATTAGTTGGGCCAAATACCCTGTTTCCGTACTGAACTTCTCCATGTTTCTATGGCAGACTTGTTTGGAAGGGAAAAGGTAGGAATGATAGTGGAGCAGCAATGGCTGGAGTTTCTGGGAGCAATTTGAGAGCTGAGTGATTGATACATCCCAAAGAAGTGGAAGCATTGGAAAGGCAGGAAGACGCAACCGTGGCTGAAATGAGAAGCCAAAGTCAACGTAAAATCCAAAGAGAGGGCAAACAAAAGAACAAAAACTATTGGGAAACTTTTAGAAATCAACAGACGATGATTTAAAAAGAAAGTCAGATGAGCTCAGGGCATGGAATTATGATATTGTAGTCATTAATGAGTCTTGATAGGACCCAACAGACTGAGCCATTTGGAGGAACAAAATATAAGGGGCCTCAATATCTCTTGAAAACCAAGGTTCCCTACACCAGTTACCTTTCAATTTTTATTTTTGCAGGCTCATACGAACTTTACACCCCAAAATTTCACTTCTGAATGCCTCCCACTTACCAAGTACCATTTCAAGTTCCAACTCCTTAAAGTACAGGATTACAAGCTGCAGCTGGATGCACATCTTGTAGGTGAGGGCATCAGAGACACTGGAGGTCTCCCCACCTTCCCACCAATGTCCTCTCTAATTTGTAATGACCAGTGTGCACATAAATCTTGTACTGTGCATTTTTTACCCAGTGACAAATTGAATTTTATATAGCGAAGTAGTCATTTTAACAGCTAGCAAATACTGTCAAAAAGAACTTTGATCTCCTCTGGGTTTGATCGAGTTCATCTGCACTCTCACACAACCTATGTAGCAGGCCTGTAATGGGTAAATGAAGGATTTTCTCACCAGAGCTTTTGTACATTTTCCATACGTGATTTGCTTCCTAAATTATGCTTCAAAAAGGCAGATTTCCAAATATCACTCAGGTAACACCAGTTTCTGTACTGTACATAAATATTTCCCCTGAACCCTCCCCCAGGTGACTGACGGTGGTGAACTCATTGATGGCAATGCCAATGAATATGAAGGGAAGGGCTGTATTCTGTCTCGTTGGAGTCTGGCTCATTTGTGGTGTGAAAGCTACTTGTTGCCCAGGGCAAAGTTGTTTGATGTCATGATGTACGCACAGAGAATAGGTCAAAAACTGCTGGAGGAACTGAGCAGGCCAGGCAGCATCAATGGAAAAGAGTACTAATGCTGAATTCATCCAGCATTTTCTGCGCGTTGCTTGAATTTCCAGCATCTGCAGATTTTCTCTTGTTTGTGATTGGAAGTAGAACAAAGGTGATTTTCTCACCTGCTGATGTAAAAGATTTTGTTCCCTTTCTCCGAGTTCCTAATCCTTGCATTTGGAAAGCTAGAGCTCAGCTATGTCTTGAGAGATCCATCGGTTCCCATTCCCTCATCAGCCGGAAGCTCCCCGGAACCTGTGTACGGATCGTGGGGCTGAGAGAGAGGGACGAGAGCAGGATTGTGCCCGGATTGCTAGCCATGGAGTCCGCAGCTGACAGCAATTGACCCTCAGTAGGTGTTGGAAAACTGCCCGGAGAAATGCTCTTACCTGCAGTCGGTTGTTTGAAGTCTTTTGTATACTGCGCGCATGCGCGATTTTCGGGACCGTCCGCAACCCTGACGCCTCCGCATTTGATCGGTGCTTCAGCGACGGCGAATATTTTAACACAGGGCTTTATGGGTAATCACGGTGCCATTAAAGATTACTGCCAGCCCTGGTTCCACATCCATACCTCAGTTTTTTTTGTGTGTAGAGAAAAATCAGCAGCTGTTTTAACGTAGAAGCCGGTTCCCATAAAATCATGCATTCTGTGTATCGAATGCCAAAGTACAATCCTCTTGCAAATGCAGATATAAAACACAAGAGATTCTGCAGTTGCTGGAAATACAGGGACGCACCCACATAAAATGCTGGAGGAACTCTGCAGTTCAGGCAGCAACTAAGCAGAGAAGTACACAGTCTGGGCATGCTGAAGGGGCTCGGTCTAAACGTTGTTTATTTATTCCTCTCCACATTTGCTGCCTGATCTGTTGATTACCACCAGTAATTTGCAGAAATTACCACATTTTTTCGAACAACCAGTTTCCAAATGTTTCTGATTTTTCATATGTAGGCAGATTATGCTGGTCTGATTCCTATTCTTCCTCCTTATAAACTCCAGACCCCATCTCTCTCTCTCTGGAGCCTCAAAGCCCTGACTCAGGCTGGCAACTCCGGTTTCTGACTGCCCTATCAAACATTCACTTGCTAGGCTGCTGTCAGGCTTCAGAGGCACATTCCAACAACCCAGCTGTCTGAGGCAGAGTCCTTTGAAACTAGCTGGTGCATTCAGAATTGGCTTTTGTCAGCAGAAGGTAGATGATAATTACGCGTATGATCAGTGGTGACGTGCAGGGATCTGTTCTGTGATCCCCTGTTTTTAGTTTTTTAAATAGATGATTTGTTTGAGGAAGTGGAAGGGTGGAATTTGTAAGTTTGCAGATGATATGGAGATTGCTAGAGTTGTGGTTAATATAGAAGATTGTCGTAGCTTACAACAGGACATCGACAGGATGCGGAACAGGGATGAAAAGTGCCAGATGGGGTTCAACATGGAAAAGTGTAGAGTGATTCTCTTTGGAAGGATGAATTTGATGGTTCTTCCTCCCTCCACTGACCTGTATGTCACCCTTGGGCGAGGCATTGCTCCTACTTAGCACAACCCCTCCCGCCACCCCGATCAGGGTGATGTGAAGCCATGGGATCTTATGAGTAGCCAGAGCGTGTCACAAGTTCTGCTAATGTGTCCACTGACACCGGGCAGTCTGTCTCTGAAGAGTACTGATAACGGCTGTCTCTGACCAGTACTGATAACGGCTGTCTCTGAAGAGTACTGATAACGGCTGTTTCTGACCAGTACTGATAACGGCTGTCTCTGAAGAGTACTGATAACGGCTGTCTCTGAGCAGTACTGATAATGGCTGTCTCTGACCAGTACTGATAACGGCTGTCTCTGAACAGTACTGACAACGGCTGTCTCTGAAGAGTACTGATAACGGCTGTCTCTGAACAGTACTGATAATCCCAACATCTTGAAAAGACACTGCCCAGAAAGCAGCAATGGCAAACCACCGCAGTAGAAAAATTGCTGAGCAATCAGTCATGGAAAGGCCACAACCACCTACATCATGTGACACAGCACATGGCGAACAAAAGGAAAAATATAAACTGGGACCTGCTGACTGTAAGTGATTTAGATGTAGAATTTGTTAGCCGCATCTTAATGCAACATGTGTATTGTCCAACAAGCGGAAGGCCTGTACTGCATCGGGGGTTGGGTAATGAGCCCAGCCAGCAGACTGAACAGTGAACAGAACACCTCCAAACCCTGTCACTATTTCCAACTTCCCACCTGCCCCCTCAGCTGGATCCACGTCTCACTCCCCAGCTCTTGCCCCATCCCCACCCCTCACCTCTCTTCTCTGACTATTTCCTATCCATTCTCAGTCCAGAGGGAGGGTCTCGGCCCGAAATGTTGACGGTCCATTTCCCTCCACAGATGCTGCCCGACCCACTGAGTTCCTCCGGCAGTTTGTTCTTTGGTCTGTATAACCCGTGTTAGTGTGGGGAGCGGGATTTTACACCATATTCCCGGTACAATCTCAACAAATCCCAAATGATTGTCACTTTTCCCGGACCATTGGCCCCGCTTGCAGGACAACAGTCTGCCGGTGTTTGCCCCCCAATGTGGTGAAGTCCACTGCTCGCCACCACTGTGGGCACAGACATTTCCACAGATGAGCCCCTCCTGCCCCCACCGGAACAAACATCCTGTCCGCCCCCTCTCTCACCATCTTCATCCTTCCAATAAAATCCTCCCCCTGCCATCTTCTGCTGGGATCCCTCCTTCCCAACCAGGGGAGCCGGAATCGCCAATGGGCCGAGTGGTCTCCTCCCACCTCTCAGTGAAGGATCAGGCTCCGGCCACAGAAGACACTTCACTAACTTTCTCCAAAAATGTACTTTATTCAGAAATACTACAAAATAAAGTTATTTACAAAAAAAAATTGTTGACTGAGTCTTTAGTCAATAGTTATTTACAATAAATCATGCATTGACTCTCAGTCCTTGTTCAAAATAAAGACGTTTACAATATATCATTCGTTGACTCTCAAACCTTAGTCAAAAATAAAACTTATTTACAATAAAAAGCCAGGCGTTGACTCTCATTCCTTTATTGAAGTTCCATTACAGTCAATACCTTTCTCCATTTCTAGCCACTCCTGTGACACGATGTTGATTCAACTATCCATACTGCTGATGAGGTGTACACTGCCCACCCGACCCTCCCACTCCCACAGGTGACGAATCTTAAACTGTGGCCCTTCCCCACCGGGCCCTTGCGGTGGTTGCACCGAGTTTCAGTGCGTCCCTCAGCACGTACTCCTGCAGCCGAGAATGTGTCAGTCGGCAGCATTCTCCCACGGACATCTCCATGTGCTGGTAGATCATCAAGTTTTGGGCCGACCAAAGAGCGTCTTTCACCGAGTTGATGTTCTGCCAGCAGCACCGGATGTTGGTCTCCCTGTGCATCCCCAAGAGCAGCCCATAAATCAGGGATCCTCGGTTACTCAGTTGTTGGGCATGAGTCTCGATACCGTCCCTTCCATCCTGCTCCACACCCTCTCTGTGAACTCAGTGTACAAGATGTGGTTCACAGACTCCTCCTCATTGCAGTCCTCCCATGGGCAACGGGGTGTGAAGACGACGTCCCGGGCGTACAGGAGGGCCCCTCTCACCGCCAGCCAGGCGAGGTCCTGGTGCCTGTTGGTGAGGTCTGGCGATGAGGCATTTTGCCAGATGAACTGGACGGTCTGCTCAGGGAACCACCCCACTGTGTCCATCACGTCCTTCTCCCGCAGGGCTTGCAGGACATTACGTGCTGACCACTGCCTGGTGGCCCTGTGGTCAAAGGCAGGGGACCCCAACCTTTCTGGCACCGCAGACCGGTTTAATATTGACAATATTCTTGCGGACCGGCCGGCCGGGGGCACCTCTGTGCGCGTGCATGATGTGTGCATGCGTGTATGTGGTGATTCTTTTCTACAAATCGTGTTTGGCGATTCTGTTCAGTGAAACTACACTGTACATACATTATTTCTACTTTATATAGGCTGTGTATTTATCATATCATTCCTGCTTTTACTATATGTTACTGTTATTTTAGGTTTTAAGTGTTATTTGGTATGATTTGTTAGGTTATTTTTTTGGGTCTGGAAACGCTCAATTTTTTTTTCCATATAAATTAATGGTAATTGTTTCTTTGGCGTAAAGTATTTCGGCACGAAAAAGTATTTTATGTAATTCAAATACAATTCGCCCAAATAAAAGGCCACAAATTGGAAGTACAATCTGAGCTGTTTTTTCTCCAAACGATTTAGTAGGTAGATCTTGCCTTTCACTGAGGTCGAGGTAGGGGATCTTGGGCTTAAAAAGGTTGGTGACCACTACTTTAAACCATCGCACACCCAACACAGCCATGGGCATTTCCCAAATATCACAAACCATTCAATAATAACCAGGGTTGAACCCTGCCCAAAATCTTCTTACTGCAGAACCAAAACGGTCTGTTCAATCACCAGACTTGCCGAGGTCAAAACACCATTAAATGAATTTGAGGTAAACTGCAGGGGAATGGGAGAAAAAAAATAAATTCAGCTGGAACCCCTACCACCTTCCCTTAGCATACACATCGAACAAATAGACCCATGGTCTGCAGCACTCCCATTGATTCAGATGTTGCTCTGAAGAGCAAAGCTCTAGTTCCAAAGTTTCGGTGACATGCGGGGAAATGTTCAAGCTTGATGGGCAGCCTCCTCCCACATGGGCTAATGAATCTCAAAACTGTTTAACCGTATCCAACAAATGCTCACCATCAGATAGCATGGAGATGACTGCAGTTATTGAAGAATGTGCACATCTCAGCCTGTTACGTTGCTAGAAATGCTTTGCACACTGAGCAAAGAGAACAAAGATACAGAAACGATCACTGACTCAAGACCCATTCAGCTTTTCATCATTGTCAACTGGTACGAATATTGTTGCTGAGGGCTTGAGTATAGTTCTAAAAATAAAAGAGAAGTATAACATAGCAAAGACGAGTGGGAGGCCGGAGGATTGGGAAACGTTTAAAGAGCAACAGAAGGTAAATAAAAAAGCAATATGTGGAGGAAAAAAATGAGGTATGAAGGTAAACTAGCCAAGAATATAAAGGAGGATAGTAAAAAGCTTCTTTAGGTATGTGAAAAGGAAAAAAAAAATAGTTAAGACCAAAATTGGGCCCTTGAAGACAGAAGCGGGTGAATTTATTATGGGGAACAAGGGAATGGCAGATGAGTTGAACAGGTACTTTGGATCTGTCTTCACTAGGGAAGACACAAACAATCTCCCAGATGTAATAGTGGCCAAAAGAACTAGGGTAATGGATGAATTGAAGGAAATTTATATTAGGCAAGAAATGATGTTGGACAGGCTGTTGGGTCTGAAAGCTGATAAGTCCCCAGGACCTGATGGTCTGCATCCCAGGGTACTTAAGGAGGTGGCTTTAGAAATCGTGGAAGCATTGGTAATCATTTTCCAATGTTCTATAGATTCAGGATCAGTTCCTGTGGATTGGAGGGTGGCTAATGTTGTCCCGCTCTTCAAGAAGGGAGGAAGAGAGAAAACAGGAAACTATAGACCGGTTAGTCTGATTTCGGTGGTGGAAAAGATGCTGGAGTCAACTATAAAAGATGAAATTACAACACATCTGGATAGTAGTAACAGGTTGGTCCGAGTCAGCATGGATTTACAAAGGGGAAATCGTGCTTGACTAATCTTCTGGAATTTTTTGAGGATGTAACTATGAAAATGGACAAGGGAGAGCCAGTGGATGTAGTGTACCTGGACTTTCAGAAAGCCTTTGATGAAGTCCCACACAGGAGATTAGTGGGCAAAATTAGGGCACATGGTATTGGGGGCAGAGTACTGACATGAATTGAAAATTGGCTGGCTGACAGAAAACAAAGTAGCGATTAACGGGTCCCTTTCGGAATGGCAGGCGGTCACCAGTGGGGTACCACAGGGTTCAGTGCTGGGACCGCAGCTGTTTACAATATATATTAATGATTTAGATGAGGGAATTAAAAGTAACATTAGCAAATTTGCCGATGACACAAAGCTGGGTGGCAGTGTGAAATGTGAGGAGGATGTTATGAGAATGCAGGGTGACTTGGACAAGCTGGGTGATAGGGCAGATGCAGCTTAATGTGGATAAATGTGAGGTTAAACACTTTAGTGGTAAGAAAAGGAAGGCAGATTATTATCTAAATGGAGTCAAGTTAGGAAAAGGGGAAACACAACGAGATCTAGGTGTTGTTGTATATCAGTCACTGAGAGCAAGCACGCAAGTACAGCAGGCACTGACAAAAGCAAATAGCATGCTGGCCTTCATAACAAGGGGAATTGAGTATAAGAGCAAAGAGGTCCTTCTGCAGCTCTACAGGGCCCTGGTGAGACCACACCTGGAGTACTGTGTGCAGTTTTGGTCTCCAATTTGAGGAAGGACATTCTTGCTATTGAGGGAGTGCAGCGTAGGTTCACAAGGTTAATTCCCTGGATGGCGGGACTGTCATATGTTGAAAGATTGGAGCGGCTGGGTTTGCATACTCTGGAATTTAGAAGGCTGAGAGGGGATCTTATTGAAACATATAAGATTATTAAGGGATTGGACACGCTGCAGGCAGGAAGCATGTTCCCGCTGATGGGTGAGTCCAGAACCAGAGGCCACAGTTTAAGAATTAGAACAGAGTTGAGGAAAAATTTTTCCACCCAGAGAGTGGTGGATGTATGGAATGCTCTGCCCCAGAAGGCTGTGGAGGCCAAGTCTCTGGATGCTTTCAAGAAAGAGATGGATAGAGCTCTTAATGATGGTGGAATCAAAGGGTATGGGGATAAGGCAGGAACTGGGTACTGATCGTGGATGATCAGCCATGATCACAGTGAATGGCGGTGCTGGCTCGAAGGGCCGAATGGCCTACTCCTGCACCTATTGTCTAAATGTCTCAAATGCTGTGAATAAGGCATAACGATACCCAATTTTTGTTCTATTACACAATAAAAGTGAAGAGATTTGCATCCTTATACCTTGGTCATCAAGTAACAGAGTCTCTGGTTTGATGTCCCTGTGTGTAATTCCATTGCTGTGAAGATATTCCTGAAAGTAGGCAAAGACAAATATAAATCAGGTATTCTGAATTTACATCTTTTTCTAATTCTCCAAGCCCACAAAATATCAATCGTAGAAATGGAACAGATTTCTGGCAGAATTAGTGACACTAATAAGTCAGATACAATTGCTGGACAATCGGTTCAGAGAATATTTTGTGACTTAATCTGGGTGCACACTAGGCTTCCAGTGCCGATATGAAAGTTGAGTATGAAGGCTGGCCTGGAAGAATGATGAAACTTCTGAAGATGCTTTGGGAGGTCACCCATCCATGAACAGCATTTTACTGTCAAAGGGAACTATGGTGAGCTCCAAAATTGATCTCATTTGAAAATTGGGACAAAGCACTGTTAACCTCCTTACTGCTGGTTACAGTGCTAGTTCAATTCTGGCAGACAAAGCTCTTCGAGAGCAAACATGGGCAGGTAAATCCATCTATGATCATGCTCAGTAATGCACGTCGAAATAGAGAAAACTGCTGCTGCACGTCATAAACACTCACTTAAAACAAAGGGATAAATAATGAGGAGCACTTACCACTCCTGCTATCAGCTGCTCGAAAAATCCATCAGCATCTGCCTCGGGCATCCCCACGTCAGGCTCTGTGGGAAGGCAGATCACATTAATCAAAGGCTGAACTTGGGATCAGTTCGCAAATCATTAATATTGTCTGAAATTATGTCATTTTACATCACGCTTAAATTTAATCCCAAATCCCAGGCCTCATTTCACTCAGGTGCCCAAGTAGATGGATTCTCCAACATGCCCTATTTAGCCCACAGACCAAAAAACCTAGGACAACTGAAGCAGCTTACATGCTGAACTTTAAAGCCTGTCCTATTTTGTCCCCGTAACATCTGGAAATGTATTATGTACAACTTCAGATGTTCCATTTCTCCCATAATTTAGTTTTCTGGGTGTTCTATAGGGAGAATGTCTGGGAGTGGATGCCAGCTTTTTCCAGCTCAGGACACAAAGGTGCAATTACTAAAAAACCCACACAAATATATCTGTAAAAGTGACAGCAACGGTATAACCAAAATTATTACAATTAGCCAATCCGTATACAAAACATCTTTAACCCTTCCCCCCTCACCCCAAACTTCTCTATTTTAAACCCTAAGTTTAAGCACAGATCCTACCTATTCTATCAAAGAGCTCTCCTCCACTGCAATACTCCAAAAACAAGTATTGGATATGGGCCTCGACGATGCCCATAAAAGCCGACAGTCTTTTCATGGTTCAACATCTTATTGATGCATATTTCTCTCTTGATGTTATCAGGGTAGTCACGAGCATGTGTGGTGTCCACTTTCTTCACTGTCACTGCTTCCTTTGTTCATCGACTAATTGCCAGTTGTACCCTATGATCAAATACAAAACCGTTGTCTACATTGCAAAACTTCTCAATGCTCCATTGAGTTAAATGCATCAGAAACAGAGCATGAGCCAAATGGCTCTTCATCCCCGCTACCCCATGCAATAAGATCATTATTGATCTGGTTTTGGCCTCAACACCACTTTCCAACTCTCTCTCTGCACCTGTAGATTTCCATGTAGTTCCTATGCCTGCAATATATTGTATATTCTATGGCTGTACCACAACTCTTAGTTGAGAATTCCAAAGGATCACAACCCGCAGAAGAAATTCCTGTTCATCTCCTGATCAATGGGAAAACAGTTACTCAAACTATATCCCATTTTCTCAATATCCCCACTTGGAGAAACAACCTCTCAGCATCTTGTCTAACAACACCCTCAGAATCTTGCTTCAGTAAGATCACCTCTCATTCTTCCCTACTCGCTCACCTCTTGCCCCCATACGTGAATCCCCTGATTCAAGTATATCCTTCCTTAAAGACGAGATCTAAACTGTACACAGATCGCCAGGTGTTGTCTCACGAGCTGCCAATAAATTTGCTACAAAGCATCCTTACCTTTGTTATCCATAATCCTTACAATAAAGGCCAACAGTAGATTAGCCTTTCTGCTTATTTGTTTAACCTACACACCACTCTTGTGCTAGAGATTGAGTTTGCACTGCAACATTCTCTAATCACCTCTCTATTTAACCATCAAGTTTTTCATTCTTCTTTCCAGGGCAGGCAGGCAACTTCATATTTTGTTCTACATTATATTTCAAAGGCCACCTTTCTGCTCGTTCACTTAACCTGTGCTCATCACGTTGCAGGCTCTTGTGTACAGCGCATGTCACAAGTTCTGCTAATGTGTCCACTGACACCGGGCACTCTGTCTCTGAAGAGTACTGATAACAGCTGTCTCTGACCAGTACTGATAACGGCTGTCTCTGAACAGTACTGATAACGGCTGTCTCTGACCAGTACTGATAACGGCTGTCTCTGAAGAGTACTGATAACGGCTGTCTCTGACCAGTACTGATAACGGCTGTCTCTGACCAGTACTGATAACGGCTGTCTCTGAAGAGTACTGATAACGGCTGTCTCTGAACAGTACTGATAATCCCAACATCTTGAAAAGACACTGCCCAGAAAGCAGCAATGGCAAACCAGCTCAGTAGAAAAATTGCTGAGCAATCAGTCATGGAAAGGCCACAACCACCTACATCATGTGACACAGCACATGGCGAACGAACAGACAAATATAAACTGGGACCTGCTGACTGTAGGTGATTTAGATGTAGAATTTGTTAGGCGCATCTTAATGCAACATGTGTATTGTCCAACAAGCGGAAGGCCTGTACTGCATCGGGGGTTGGGTAATGAGCCCAGCCAGCAGACTGAACAGTGAACAGAACACCTCCCAACCCTGTCACTATTTCCACCTTCCCACCTGCCCCCTCAGCTGGATCCACCTCTCACTCCTCAGCTCTTGCCCCATCCCCACCCCTCACCTCTCTTCTCTGACTATTTCCCATCCACTCTCAGTCCAGAGGGAGGGTCTCGGCCTGAAATGTTGACGGTCCATTTCCCTCCACAGATGCTGCCCGACCCACTGAGTTCCTCCGGCAGTTTGTTCTTTGGTCTGTATAACCCGTGTTACTGTGGGGAGCGGGATTTTACACCATATTCCCGGTACAATCTCAACAAATCCCAAATGATTGTCACTTTTCCCGGACCATTGGCCCCGCTTGCAGGACAACAGTCTGCCGGTGTTTGCCCCCCAATGTGGTGAAGTCCACTGCTCGCCACCACTGTGGGCACAGACATTTCCACAGATGAGCCCCTCCTGCCCCCACCGGAACAAACATCCTGTTCGCCCCCTCTCTCACCATCTTCATCCTTCCAATAAAATCCTCCCCCACCCATCTTCTGCCGGGATCCCTCCTTCCCACCCAGGGGAGCCGGAATCGCCAATGGGCCGATTGGTCTCCTCCCACCTCTCAGTGAAGGATCAGGCTCCGGCCACAGAAGACACTTCACTAACCTTCTCCAAAAATGTACTTTATTCAGAAATACTACAAAATAAAGTTCTTTACAAAAAAAACATTTGTTGACTGAGTCTTTAGTCAATAGTTATTTACAATAAATCATGCATTGACTCTCAGTCCTTGTTCAAAATAAAGATGTTTACAATATATCATTCGTTGACTCTCAAACCTTAGTCAAGAATAAAACTTATTTACAATAAAATGCCAGGCGTTGACTCTCATTCCTTTATCGAAGTTCCATTACAGTCAATACCTTTCTCCATTTCTAGCCACTCCTGTGACACAATGTTGATTCAACTATCCATACTGCTGATGAGGTGTACACTGCCCATCCGACCCTCCCACTCCCACAGGTGACGAATCTTAAACTGTGGCCCTTCCCCACCGGGCCCTTGCGGTGGCTGCACTGAGTTTCAGTGCATCCCTCAGCACGTACTCCTGCAGCCGAGAATCTGTCAGTCGGCAGCATTCTCCCACGGACATCTCCATGTGCTGGTAGATCATCAAGTTTCGGGCTGATCAAAGAACATCTTTCACCGAGTTGATGATCTGCCAGCAGCACCGGATGTTGGTCTCCCTGTGCATCCCCAAGAGCAGCCCATAAATCAGGGATCCTCGGTTACTCAGCTGTTGGGCATGAGTCTCGATACCGTCCCTTCCATCCTGCTCCACACCCTCTCTGCGAACTCAGTGTACAAGCTGTGGTTCACAGACTCCTCCTCATTGCAGTCCTCCCGTGGGCAGCAGGGTGTGGAGATGACGTCACGGGCATACAGGAGGACTCCTCTCACCGCCAGCCAGGCGAGGTCCTGGTGCCTGTTGGTGAGGTCTGGCGATGAGGCATTTTGCCAGATGAACTGGACGGTCTGCTCAGGGAACCACCCCACTGTGTCCATCACGTCCTTCTCCCGCAGGGCTTGCAGGACATTACGTGCTGACCACTGCCTGGTGGCCCTGTGGTCAAAGGCAGGGGACCCCAACCTTTCTGGCACCGCAGACCGGTTTAATATTGACAATATTCTTGCCGACCGGCTGGCCGGGGGCACCTCTGTGCGCGTGCATGATGTGTGCATGCGTGTATGTGGCGATTCTTTTCTACAAATCGTGTTTGGCGATTCTGTTCAGTGAAACTACACTGTACATACATTATATAGGCTGTGTATTTATCATATCATTCCTGCTTTTACTATATGTTACTGTTATTTTAGGTTTTAAGTGTTATTTGGTATGATTTGTTAGGTTATTTTTTTGGGTCTGGAAACGCTCAAAATTTTGTTTCCATATAAATTAATGGTAATTGCTTCTTTGGCGTAAAGCATTTCGGCACGAAAAAGTATTTTATGTAATTCAAATACAATTCGCCCAAATAAAAGGCCACAAATTGGAAGTACAATCTGAGCTGTTTTTTCTCCAAACGATTTAGTAGGTAGATCTTGCCTTTCACTGAGGTCGAGGTAGGGGATCTTGGGCTTAAAAAGGTTGGTGACCACTACTTTAAACCATCGCACACCCAACACAGCCATGGGCATTTCCCAAATATCACAAACCATTCAATAATAACCAGGGTTGAACCCTGCCCAAAATCTTCTTACTGCAGAACCAAAACGGTCTGTTCAATCACCAGACTTGCCGAGGTCAAAACACCATTAAATGAATTTGAGGTAAACTGCAGGGGAATGGGAGAAAAAAAATAAATTCAGCTGGAACCCCTACCACCTTCCCTTAGCATACACATCGAACAAATAGACCCATGGTCTGCAGCACTCCCATTGATTCAGATGTTGCTCTGAAGAACAAAGCTCTAGTTCCAAAGTTTCGGTGACATGCGGGGAAATGTTCAAGCTTGATGGGCAGCCTCCTCCCACATGGGCTAATGGATCTCAAAACTGTTTATCCGTATCCAACAAATGCTCACCATCAGATAGCATGGAGATGACTGCAGTTATTGAAGAATGTGCACATCTCAGCCTGTTACGTTGCTAGAAATGCTTTGCACACTGAGCAAAGAGAACAAAGATACAGAAACGATCACTGACTCAAGACCCATTCAGCTTTTCATCATTGTCAACTGGTACGAATATTGTTGCTGAGGGCTTGAGTATAGTTCTAAAAATAAAAGAGAAGTATAACATAGCAAAGACGAGTGGGAAGCCGGAGGATTGGGAAACGTTTAAAGAGCAACAGAAGATAAATAAAAAGGCAATATGTGGAGGAAAAAAATGAGGTATGAAGGTAAACTAGCCAAGAATATAAAGGAGGATAGTAAAAAGCTTCTTTAGGTATGTGAAAAGGAAAAAAAAATAGTTAAGACCAAAATTGGGCCCTTGAAGACAGAAGCGG
The DNA here is from genome assembly GCF_030028105.1 of Mobula birostris. Classification (NCBI taxonomy): domain Eukaryota; kingdom Metazoa; phylum Chordata; class Chondrichthyes; order Myliobatiformes; family Myliobatidae; genus Mobula; species Mobula birostris. Next base: position 74,285,472 of record NC_092382.1, read on the forward strand.
GTGAATTTATTATGGGGAACAAGGGAATGGCAGATGAGTTGAACAGGTACTTTGGATCTGTCTTCACTAGGGAAGACACAAACAATTTCCCAGATGTAATAGTGGCCAAAAGAACTAGGCTAATGGATGAATTGAAGGAAATTTATATTAGGCAAGAAAAGGTGTTGGATAGGCTGTTGGGTCTGAAAGCTGATAAGTCCCCAGGACCTGATGGTCTGCATCCCAGGGTACTTAAGGAGGTGGCTTTAGAAATCGTGGAAGCATTGGTAATTATTTTCCAATGTTCTATAGATTCAGGATCAGTTCCTGTGGATTGGAGGGTGGCTAATGTTGTCCCGCTCTTCAAGAAGGGAGGAAGAGAGAAAACAGGAAACTATAGACCGGTTAGTCTGATTTCGGTGGTGGAAAAGATGCTGGAGTCAATTATAAAAGATGAAATTACAACACATCTGGATAGTAGTAACAGGTTGGTCCGAGTCAGCATGGATTTACAAAGGGGAAATCGTGCTTGACTAATCTTCTGGAATTTTTTGAGGATGTAACTATGAAAATGGACAAGGGAGAGCCAGTGGATGTAGTGTACCTGGACTTTCAGAAAGCCTTTGATGAAGTCCCACACAGGAGATTAGTGGGCAAAATTAGGGCACATGGTATTGGGGGCAGAGTACTGACATGAATTGAAAATTGGCTGGCTGACAGAAAACAAAGTAGCGATTAACGGGTCCCTTTCGGAATGGCAGGCGGTGACCAGTGGGGTACCACAGGGTTCAGTGCTGGGACCGCAGCTGTTTACAATATATATTAATGATTTAGATGAGGGAATTAAAAGTAACATTAGCAAATTTGCCGATGACACAAAGCTGGGTGGCAGTGTGAAATGTGAGGAGGATGTTATGAGAATGCAGGGTGACTTGGACAGGCTGGGTGATAGGGCAGATGCAGCTTAATGTGGATAAATGTGAGGTTAAACACTTTAGTGGTAAGAAAAGGAAGGCAGATTATTATCTAAATGGAGTCAAGTTAGGAAAAGGGGAAACACAACAAGATCTAGGTGTTGTTGTACATCAGTCACTGAGAGCAAGCACGCAAGTACAGCAGGCACTGACAAAAGCTAATAGCATGCTGGCCTTCATAACAAGGGGAATTGAGTATAAGAGCAAAGAGGTCCTTCTGCAGCTCTACAGGGCCCTGGTGAGACCTCACCTGGAGTACTGTGTGCAGTTTTGGTCTCCAATTTGAGGAAGGACATTCTTGCTATTGAGGGAGTGCAGCGTAGGTTCACAAGGTTAATTCCCTGGATGGCGGGACTGTCATATGTTGAAAGATTGGAGCGGCTGAGTTTGCATACTCTGGAATTTAGAAGGCTGAGAGGGGATCCTATTGAAACATAGAAGATTATTAAGGGATTGGACACGCTGCAGGCAGGAAGCATGTTCCCGCTGATGGGTGAGTCCAGAACCAGAGGCCACAGTTTAAGAATTACAACAGAGTTGAGGAAAAACTTTTTCCACCCAGAGAGTGGTGGATGTATGGAATGCTCTGCCCCAGAAGGCTGTGGAGGCCAAGTCTCTGGATGCTTTCAAGAAAGAGATGGATAGAGCTCTTAAAGATGGTGGAATCAAAGGGTATGGGGATAAGGCAGGAACTGGGTACTGATCGTGGATGATCAGCCATGATCACAGTGAATGGCGGTGCTGGCTCGAAGGGCCGAATGGCCTACTCCTGCACCTATTGTCTAAATGTCTCAAATGCTGTGAATAAGGCATAACGATACCCAATTTTTGTTCTATTACACAATAAAAGTGAAGAGATTTGCATCCTTATACCTTGGTCATCAAGTAACAGAGTCTCTGGCTTGATGTCCCTGTGTGTAATTCCATTGCTGTGAAGATATTCCTGAAAGTAGGCAAAGACAAATATAAATCAGGTATTCTGAATTTACATCTTTTTCTAATTCTCCAAGTCCACAAAATATCAATTGTACAAATGGAACAGATTTCTGGCAGAATTAGTCAGATACAATTGCTGGACAATCGGTTCAGAGAATATTTTGTGACTTAATCTGGGTGCACACTAGACTTCCAGTGCCGATATGAAAGTTGAGTATGAAGGCTGGCCTGGAAGAATGATGAAACTTCTGAAGATGCTTTCGGAGGTCACCCATCCATGAACAGCATTTTACTGTCAAAGGGAACTATGGTGAGCTCCAAAATTGATCTCATTTGAAAATTGGGACAAAGCACTGTTAACCTCCTTACTGCTGGTTATAGTGCTAGTTCAATTCTGGCAGACAAAGCTCTTCGAGAGCAAACATGGGCAGGTAAATCCATCTATGATCATGCTCAGTAATGTACGTCGAAATAGAGAAAACTGCTGCTGCACGTCATAAACACTCACTTAAAACAAAGGGATAAATGATGAGGAGCACTTACCACTCCTGCTATCAGCTGCTGGAAAAACCCATCAGCATCTGCCTCGGGCATCCCCACGTCAGGCTCTGTGGGAAGGCAGATCACATTAATCAAAGGCTGAACTTGGGATCAGTTCGCAAATCATTAATATTGTCTGAAATTATGTCATTTTACATCACGCTTAAATTTAATCCCAAATCCCAGGCCTCATTTCACTCAGGTGCCCAAGTAGATGGATTCTCCAACATGCCCTATTTAGCCCACAGACCAAAAAACCTAGGACAACTGAAGCAGCTTACATGCTGAACTTTAAAGCCTGTCCTATTTTGTCCCCGTAACATCTGGAAATGTATTATGTACAACTTCAGATGTTCCATTTCTCCCATAATTTAGTTTTCTGGGTGTTCTATAGGGAGAATGTCTGGGAGTGGATGCCAGCTTTTTCCAGCTCAGGACACAAAGGTGCAATTACTAAAAAACCCACACAAATATATCTGTAAAAGTGACAGCAACGGTATAACCAAAATTATTACAATTAGCCAATCCGTATACAAAACATCTTTAACCCTTCCCCCCTCACCCCAAACTTCTCTATTTTAAACCCTAAGTTTAAGCACAGATCCTACCTATTCTATCAAAGAGCTCTCCTCCACTGCAATACTCCAAAAACAAGTATTGGATATGGGCCTCGACGATGCCCATAAAAGCCGACAGTCTTTTCATGGTTCAACATCTTATTCATGCATATTTCTCTCTTGATGTTATCAGGGTAGTCACGAGCATGTGTGGTGTCCACTTTCTTCACTGTCACTGCTTCCTTTGTTCATCGACTAATTGCCAATTGTACTCTATGATCAAATACAAAACCGTTGTCTACATTGCAAAACTTCTCAATGCTCCATTGAGTTAAATGCATCAGAAACAGAGCATGAGCCAAATGGCTCTTCATCCCCACTACCCCATGCAATAAGATCATTATTGATCTGGTTTTGGCCTCTACACCACTTTCCAACTCTCTCTCTGCACCTGTAGATTTCCATGTAGTTCATATGCCTACAATATATTGCATATTCTATGGCTCTACCATAACTCTTAACGTGGAGAATTCCAAAGGATCACAACCTGCAGAAGAAATTCGTCTTCATCTCCTGATCAATGGGAAACCAATTACTCAAACTATATCCCATTTTCTCGATATCCTCACTTGGAGAAACATCGTCTCAGCATCTTGTCTGACAACACCCTCAGAATCTTGCTTCAGTAAGATCACTTCTCATTGTTCCCTACACGCTCACCCCTCGCCCCCATATGTGAATCCCCTGATTCAAGTATGTCCTTTATTAAAGACGAGATCTAAACTGTACACAGAACGCCAGGTGTTGTCTCACGAGCTCCCAATAAAGTTGCTACAAAATATCCTTACCCTTGTATTCCATAACCCTTACAATAAAGGCCAACATTCCATTGGCCTTTCTGCATATTTGTTTAACCTACACACCCTTTTTGTGTGCTAGAGATTGAGTTTGCACTGCAACATTCTCTAAACACCTCTCTATTTAACAATCAGGTTTGTCTTTCTTCTTTCCAGAGCAGGCAGGCAACTTCATATTTTGTTCTATATTATATTTCAAAGGCCACTTTCCTGCTCATCCACTTAACCTGTGCTCATCACGTTGCAGGCTCTTGTGTACTCTGCATCACCTGATAAGCCACTTATCTTTATATTTTCAACAAATTTGAGAACATACATCCGGTCTCCTCAGATTACAACCAATGCATCCACTATCTCTGATGCCACTCATTTGTAAAGTTACAAATTTGTCCTGTACTTTTTCACTGATAAAAATAAAAAAAATCTCTCTCCCTACAGACCTTTGCAATCTGTTATTATTTTCATTATTTAGAATCTGTACCTTCTCATTCCCAATTTTACAATCAGCCTCAAAAACCAACATTACTTTTGGCTTTTTGCTTGTATTTCTGTAAAAACCCCATCAATATTTTTAATAATTTACTCATGTGTCCCACATTCTTTACAATTTTTGTGGCATACCTTGTAGTTTTAAACTTTCCCAGTCCTCTTGACTACCATCAATTAATTAATCCTCATTACAACGTATATTATTTCAAAGATATAGCATCCTAACTTCCTTGGGAATTCTCCACAGATGGTGCACCCTTCTCGTGGGGCGTTTCTTCCTCCAGACTTTTGCTGTAAGTTAAGAAATACCTCCTTAAATGAGTGCTTGCACTAACATCAGACGCTAGAGAGGGCGGGCGGAACAGTTCGACAGGACTATCAGCTGAGAGGAGGAGTATTCATACAAACCAGGTCCGCCTCTCTCATTTGGTTGGTGAAATATCAGCTATTTTACACGATCAGCTATATTCCAAAAGAGCTTTCGCGACGAGGGAGAAAAAGACAACTTCTGTCCAAGATTGAGAGAAATTACACCAAACCTACTTCAAACGTTGGAGAGAAGTAGGATAAATCGGTGTCCTGTAGACAGTCGGTCTAACTTAATAGAGGGAAGACTAGCAGGATCCGAAAGGGTCCGGACAGTTGTGGGTATCGCTTCTCCGCTTTTTGGCTGCATCGTCGCACAGTGACAAAGGCAGTGTACAGCTTACCGCTTGCGTTTTTCTCCGACCTCGGAAACTGCAGAACCATGGCCGGCAAAAACCCCAAGGTTTTTATGGACATCTCTATTCAGGATAAACCCCAGGGTCGCCTAGTGATGGAGCTAAGACCAGATATTGTCCCAAAGACTGCAGAAAACTTCCGTGCATTATGCACAGGCGAGAAGGGTTTCGGTTACAAAGGCTCAACGTTCCACAGAATCATTCCTGGCTTCATGTGCCAGGGTGGCGACTTCACAAAACATGACGGCACTGGAGGCAAGTCCATCTATGGGGAGAAGTTTAAAGATGAGAATTTTCAGCTGAAGCACACGGGGCCAGGCATCCTGTCCATGGCCAATGCTGGACCAAATACAAATGGTTCACAGTTCTTCATATGCATCACAAGGAGCAGCTGGTTGGATGGGAAACATGTTGTGTTTGGATCTGTGGTAGAAGGATTGGATGTGGTAAAGAAGATGGAGAGATGTGGCACCATGAATGGAACACCAAAAGCCACGGTTAAAATCACTGAGTGTGGGCAGTTGACCTAAAGTATTTGAATTTGGAATTGTACTGTTTAAATAAAGTGTGATTGTTTGGAACTCCAAAAAAAAAACACAAAAAAAAACGTCCGGTGCTGCTGGCAGATCAGCTCGGTGAAAGACGCTCTTTGGTCGGCCCGAAACTTGATGATCTACCAGATGTCCAGTGTAGACAGGAAAACCTGGATCAGGGGTCGATGGACCGGACCGTGAACCGGAATACCGTCTTTATGGACCGGACGATGACAACATATTTTGGTCTTGTTCTATACAGGAACAGTACTGGATGTCAGTTTTTTCGACAATTTCTAAAGCACTTAAAATTAATTTACAATTTAGCAAATTAACTGTACTTTTTGGAATAATTCCTCAAAATATCCGTGATATCTCTATGTCTGACCATCATGTTATTGCATTTGTTACATTGATAGCTAGGAGGGTCATTTTGTTGAAGTGGAAGGATACATCAGCTCCCACTTTGTCGCAATGGTTCTCTCAAGTGATGCTCTGTCTTAGTTTGGAGAAAATTAGAAGTCGAACCTTTGAACCTTTATTTGATTTTGAGAAAAGATGGGGTTCATTTGCTCGTTATTATCATTTGAGTTAATTGATAGATTTCCTCCATGATCTAATTGTAAATTTTTGGTATATATTTTTTTTCTTGCTGGCGGTTTGATGTTTATTTTTAGAGGCTTTTTGTATGACGTATGGCTCCGGGTTGAACACCTAATGGGGTTTTATCCCAGATTTTCTGCTTAGTAGTTTTTTTTTTAATTATCAGCAACATTTTTCAATCTTTAAAATAATGTTTTTTTCCTCTAGACATTGTGTTGCTTAATTTGATGTACTCGTGTTATTTTTGAATAATATAATAATAATAAAAAGATTTGAAAAGAAAAAAGAAAGAAACTGCTGAGATACAGTCGGCTAAGAGCCAAGTGCTGATAAATGGGACCCGTGTAGAATTGATGAAGTTCCTGTCTCTTTCTCCATTAATGTTTCCTCCTTACAGCAAAACTAACCCTCTCACTGTGTCAGAATCAGTGATTAAATCCGGCCCCAAACACTGTGCTTTCAGCCCTGCACATTGTAACTTGAACCATCTCACTGAGGGTCTCATGGAGACACAACCCCTGCCCTCTGCACATGTGATCACATCTCCCCTGCTTCTGACATGTCAAATAACCTCAGAATGGTTTTCTGATTCAGTCTGAAGGTTATGGTACATTCAGCTCATCATCAGACCTGACAAACCATGTCTTCCCACAGCTGGTTCCACCTGTTGGTGTGTCCTCTTTCCTCCACCTCCAGAGAAGCTGCATCTCCACACAAACTCCTCACTTGAGACGACTGTCTGTACCCGTGACACAGAAAATCACAACACTGTCATTCTCCTGATACCATCCGGGAAGCGGTACCGCAACATAAAAGCCATGACCAACAGGCTCCGGGACAGCTTCTTCCACCAGGCCGTCAGACTGATTAACTCACGCTGATCTGAGTGTCCTCTATATTACATTGTCTGTTTTATTTATTATAAATTACTATGATTACACGTTGCACATTTAGATGGAGACGTAACGTAAAGATTTTTACTCCTCATGGATGTAAGAAATAAAGTCAATGCAATTCAATTCCTGATTCCGTATCTGAGCTGCTCGCCTCCGGATATCCTCCGTCAACGAGCTCCTTCCTCAGTCACCATCTGTGAGATTATAAAAAACAATTAAAAACGATCTATCAGACAGCTCCTGTACCCCTCCACCCCTGTTAAAACTCTCTGCTCAGCCCCTTCCCTATTCCCTTTCCCTTTCAGACTCCCGATGTGCCAGCAGATCCGAATTCACCGTGTGGACATTTCTACCCCACAGGAGGCTGTACAAACCCGTGTCCTTCTCTGATGCACAGCTCAGTGACCCCAATCCCTGTCTGCACTCGCAGCCCATGACGGTGACAGCTGTCCTAGACTCTGTAACTCACAATCTTGTAACACAGAATCTTGTTCACAGCAAGTTTAGACAGTCATTAATATGAAGAGAGAAGTGTTGTTTCCTGAAAGGACAGGCGAGCGAAGCTGTCTGATCCAATTCACCAGATGGTCCGGTGTTTACAAGTTAATGTGTCCCGGGACCCACTCATAACCCCGACCCACACAGACAGACAGACAGACAGACAGACTGTCCCTTCGCCCCAAACCCCCTGCAGAACCACAAGGAATTGATCCACGGCCCGGGCTCGGTCGCAAAGTGAAAACCGGGGCTGAGGAGAGCCCGGAGACAAACACCCCGCTGCCCACTCCACCAACAAGACGGCACAGCCGGACACATCTCACAACACCGGATCCGCTCCCGATGAAACCCGAATTTAATTTTGTTGTTCCAGATCGGACCCAACAAAAGGTGTTTTAAAACTGAAGCTCTCCCCTCACGTTACGTCACACAGCAGCCCCTCCTGCACGCGCCTGACGTCACCCATGGTCTCCCCGTATCTGCATCTCCTGTCACGAGCACGGTGCCTTACGTCACACACGCGCTGCTGTGCTCGAGCTTTTTCGGTTTAACGGCTGAGCTACTGAGCGCGAGGCACGCCCACCACCCGAACAGTCAACAGAGGAATTGAATTGAGTGCAGAGCTGCGCTATTCCCATTGGTGCGAAGCGATGTCAATCACTGTTACACCCAATAGTGGAGGCGGACCAGCCGAGAGGGCGTTACCCCGACTTCTGCTGCAGGAGCGAACTGCCCGTTAAAGCGGAAGAAAGCCGAAAGTAAATGTCCGCTTTCTGATTTATTTCCATTTCCCTCCGAGGGAAGTTGGGGCGTTTGTGAAGCGTCTCCTGCGGCCGGAGTCTGATGTGTCGCTGAGAGGTAGGAGGAGACCGCTCGGCCCGTCGGTTTGATGCCGGTTCCCCGGGGAGGGAGAGGATGAAGACGGTGAGAGAGGGGGCGGACAGGATGTTTGTCCCGGTGGGGACAGGAGGGGCTCATCTGTGGAAATGTCTGAGCCCACGGTGGTGGCGATTCACCACATTGGGGGGCAAACACCGGCAGACTGTTGCCCTGCAAGCGGGGCCAATGGTCCGGGCAAAGTGACAATTATTTGTGTTTTGTTGAGATTGTACCGGGAATATGGTGTAAAATCCCGCTCCCCACACTAACACGGGTTATACAGACCAAAGAACAAACTGCCGGAGGAACTCAGTGGGTCGGGCAGCATCTGTGGAGGGAAATGGACCGTCAACATTTCGGGCCGAGACCCTCCCTCTGGACTGAGAGTGGACGGGAAATAGTCCGAGAAAAGAGGTGAGGGATGGGGATGGGGCAAGAGCTGGGGAGTGAGAGGTGGGTCCAGGTGAGGGGGAGGTGGGAATCTACTGTTTGAGAATCTTCAGAAAACTCCCATCAGGGTCTTTTCACCATTGCTGTTCCTTAGTTCTACCCACAATGACTCAACATCATCCAACCGTATGTCACCTCTTTCTAATGATTTGATTTTATTTTTTCCCAACAGAGCCACAGCACCCTCTTTCCCTGCCTGCGTGTCCTTTCGATAAACATACCAGTATCTGGGACACGAGATATTGTAGATGCTGGATGTCTGGAGCAATACACACAAAGTGCTGGAGGAGCTCAGCAAGTCAGGCAGCATCTATGGATGAGAAACAACGTTTTGGCCAAGACCCTTCATCAGGACTCTTGACACCCAGCTATCTGGAATACCAAAAAACAATGACAATAGAAAAATACTGCAAAAAGGAAAACTTTTAACAACATTTGCTTCACGGCTTAAGAACATTTACCAAGCAGACATCCATGGTATAACAAATAGAACAGAGAAAATAGAAATCTACAGCACATTACAGGCTCTTTGTCCCACTATACTCTGCCTGCCACGTAACCTACTCTAGAAGCTGCCTAGAATTTTCCTACCGCAATGTCCTTTATTTTTCTAAGCTCCATGTATATATCTAAGAGTCTCTTAAAAGATCGCATTGTATGCACCTCTACCCTCTCATCCTGCAGTGCATTCCATGCACCTACCATGCTCTTTGTGAAAAAATTACCTCTGACACACATTAGAAATGTGTGCAATAAAGGAACAGCAGTTATTATGGGTGACTTCAATCTACATGTAGATTGGGTGAACCAAATTGGTAAAGGTGCTGAGGAAGAGGATTTCTTGGAATGTATGCGGGATGGTTTTTTGAACCAACATGTCGAGGAACCGACTAGAGAGCAGGCTATTCTGGACTGGGTTTTGAGCAATGAGGAAGGGTTAATTAGCAATCTTGTCGTGAGAGGTCCCTTGGGTAAGAGTGACCATAATATGGTGGAATTCTTCATTAAGATGGAGACTGACATAGTTAGTTCAGAAACAAAGGTTCTGAACTTAAAGAGGGGTAACTTTGAAGGTATGAGACGTGAATTAGCTAAGATAGACTGGCAAATGACACAAAGGATTGACGGTGGATATGCAATGGCAAGCATTTAAAGGTTGCATGGATGAACTGCAACAAATGTTCATCCCAGTTTGGCAAAAGAATAAATCAAGGAAGGTAGTGCACCCGTGGCTGACAAGGGAAATTAGGGATAGTATCAATTCCAAAGAAGAAACATACAAATTAGCCAGAGAAAGTGGCTCACTTGAGGACTGGGAGAAATTCAGAGTTCAGCAGAGGAGGACAAAGGGCTTAATTAGGAAGAGGAAAAAAGATTATGAGAGAAAACTGGCAGGCAACATAAAAACGGACTGTAAAAGCTTTTATAGATATGTAAAAAGGAAAAGACTGGTAAAAACAAATGTAGGTCCCCTGCAGACAGAAACAGGTGAATTGATTATGGGGAGCAAGGACATGGCAGACCAATTGAATAATTACTTTGGTTCTGTCTTCACTAAGGAGGACATAAATAATCTTCCAGAAATAGTAGGGGACAGAGGGTCCAGTGAGATGGAGGAACTGAGCGAAATACATGTTAGTAGGGAAGTGGTGTTAGGTAAATTGAAGGGATTGAAGGCAGATAAATCCCCAGGGCCAGATGGTCTGCATCCCAGGGTGCTTAAGGAAGTAGCCCAAGAAATAGTGGATGCATTAGTGATAATTTTTCAAAACTCGTTAGATTCTGGACTACTTCCTGAGGATTGGAGGGTGGCTAATGTAACTCCACTTTTTAAAAAAGGAGGGAGAGAGAAACCGGAGAATTATAGACCAGTTAGCCTAACGTCGGTGGTGGGGAAACTGCTGGAGTCAGTTATCAAGGATGTGATAACAGCACATTTGGAAAGCGGTGAAATGATCGGACAAAGTCAGCATGGATTTGTGAAAGGAAACTCATGTCTGACGAATCTCATAGAATTTTTTGAGGATGTAACTAGTAGAGTGGATAGGGGAGAACCAGTGGATGTGGTATATTTGGATTTTCAGAGGGCTTTTGACAAGGTCCCACACAGGAGATTAGTGTGCAAACTTAAAGCACATGGTATTGGGGGTAAGGTATAGGTGTGGGTGGAGAGTTGGTTAGCAGACAGGAAGCAAAGAGTGGCAATAAACGGGACCTTTTCAGAATGGCAGGCAGTGACTAGTGGGGTACCGCAAGGCTCAGTGCTGGGACCCCAGTTGTTTACAATATATATTAATGACTTGGATGAGGGAATTAAATGCAGCATCTCCAAGTTTGCGGATGACACGAAGCTGGGTGGCAGTGTTAGCTGTGAGGAGGATGCTAAGAGGATGCAGGGTGACTTGGATAGGTTGGGTGAGTGGGCAAATTCATGGCAGATGCAATTTAATGTGGATAAATGTGAAGTTATCCACTTTGGTGGCAAAAATAGGAAAACAGATTATTATCTGAATGGTGGCCGATTAGGAAAAGGGGAGGTGCAACGAGACCTGGGTGTCATTATACACCAGTCATTGAAAGTGGGCATGCAGGTACAGCAGGCGGTGAAAAAGGCGAATGGTATGCTGGCATTTATAGCGAGAGGATTTGAGTACAGGAGCAGGGAGGTACTACTGCAGTTGTACAAGGGCTTGGTGAGACCACACCTGGAGTATTGTGTGCAGTTTTGGTCCCCTAATCTGAGGAAAGACATCCTTGCCATAGAGGGAGTACACAGAAGGTTCACCAGATTGATTCCTGGGATGGCAGGACTTTCATATGAAGAAAGACTGGATGAACTGGGCTTGCACTTGTTGGAATTTAGAAGATTGAGGGAGGATCTGATTGAAACGTATAAGATCCTAAAGGGATTGGACAGGCTAGATGCAGGAAGATTGTTCCCGATGTTGGGAAAGTCCAGAACGAGGGGTCACAGTTTGAGGATAGAGGGGAAGCCTTTTAGGACCGAGATTAGGAAAAACTTCTTCACACAGAGAGTGGTGAATCTGTGGAATTCTCTGCCACAGTAAACAGTTGAGGCCAGTTCATTGGCTATATTTAAGAGGGAGTTAGATATGGCCCTTGTGGCTACGGGGGTCAGGGGGTATGGAGGGAAAGCTGGGGCGGTGTTCTGAGTTGGATGATCAGCCATGATCATAATAAATGGCGGTGCAGGCTCGAAGGGCCGAATGGCCTACTCCTGCACCTATTTTCTATGTTTCTATGTTTAATGGCTTTACTTCCCAAAGTCTGAGCAGGCGATTGGCCTCTATCCAGTGTGAACTCGCTGGTGTCTCTGCAGTTGAGATTACCGAGTGAATCCCTTCCCACACACCGAGCAGATGAACGGCCGCTCCCCTATGTGAACTCGCTGGTGTGCCATGAGGGATGATGAGTGAGTGAATCCCTTCCCACAGTCTGAACCGGTGAATGGCCTCTCTCCAGTGTGAACTGACTTGTGTAGCAGTAGGTCGGATGACCGAGTGAATCCCTTCCCGCAGTCTGAACAGGTGAACGGCCTCTCTCCGGTGTGAATTCACTGATGTACCTTCAGTTGGGATGACTGAGTGAATCCCTTCCCACAGTCTGAGCCGGTGAATGGCCTCTCCCCAGTGTGAACTCGCTGATGTACCTTCAGTTGAAATGAATGAGTTTATCCCTTCCCACAGTCTGAGCAGGTGAATGGCCGCTTCCCAGTGTGAACAGACCAGTGTGCTTGTAGACTGGATGACTGAGTGAATCCTTTCCCACACTCTGAGCAGGTGAATGGCCTCCCCCCAGTGTGAACTCGCTGATGTACCTTCAGATTAGATGAGCAAGTGAATCCCTTCCCACAGTCCGAGCAGGTGAACGGCCTGTCCCCAGTGTGAACCTGCTGGTGTGCCATTAGAGTGAATGACTGAGTGAATCCACTCCCACAGTCTGAGCAGGTGAATTGCCTCTCTCCAGTGTGAACTGACTTGTGTAGCAGTAGGTCGGATGACCGAGTGAATCCCTTCCCGCAGTCTGAACAGGTGAACGGCCTCTCTCCGGTGTGAATTCACTGATGTACCTTCAGTTGGGATGACTGAGTGAATCCCTTCCCACAGTCCGAGCAGGTGAATGGCCGCTCCCCAGTGTGAACTCGCTGGTGTATCATTAAGGTGGATGAGCAAGTGAATCCCTTCCCACAGTCTGAGCAGGTGAACGGCTGCTCACTGGTGTGAACTCGCTGGTGAGCCATTAGGTCAGATGACCGAATAAATCCTTCTCCACAAATTCAGCAGATGACCAGCCTCTGTGCAGTGTGAACTGACTGGTGTGTCCACAGGTGGGAAGACTGACTGAATCCTTTCTCACACACAGAACAGGTGAATGGCCTTGCTCAGTGTGAACTTGCTGACGTACCTTCAGTTGAGATGGGCGAGTGAATCCATTTCCACTGTCTGAGCAGGAGGAATGATCGAGTGAATCCGTTGCTCCACTTTTTCAGTATCTGGACAGAGACAGCAAAACTGGTGTGTTGTGTTTGAGATTCCCGTAGACAAATTCTTTGTCATTTTTAACCTTTAAAAGATTTACAAAATCCATCAATGAGTGCAGGACAGCATTTCAAATGAGTTGCAAGGTGGGATCTGGCATCACACTTACAGTTAAGTTCAACCCAAGTTGGAGAGAGAAATCATCTTCTAACCGTGCAGTGCTGGAATAAGACCATAAGACCACAAGACAAAGGAGCAGAAGTCAGCCATTCGGCCCATCGAGTCTGCTCCGCCATTATATAATGAGCTGATCCATTCTCCCATTTAGTCCCAGTCACCATAACCGTTGATGCCCTGGCTACTCAGATACCTATCAATCTCTGCCTTAAATACACCCAATGACTTGGCCTCCACTGCTGCCCGTGGCAACAAATTCCATAGATTCACCGCCCTCTGACTAAAAAAATTTCTTCGCATTTCTGTTCTGAATGGGTGCCCTTCAATCCTTAAGTCATGCCCTCTGGTACTAGACTCCCCCATCATGGGAAACAACTTTGCCACATCCACTCTGTCCATGCCTTTCAACATTCGAAATGTTTCTCTGAGGTCTCCCCTCATTCTTCTAAACTCTAAGGAATACAGTCCAAGAACGGACAAATGTTCCTCATATGTTAACCCTCTCATTCCTGAAATCATTCTAGTGAATCTTCTCTGTACCCTCTCCAACGTCAGCACATCCTTTCTTAAATAAGGAGACCAAAACTGCCCACAGTACTCCAAGTGAGGTCTCACCAGCGCCTTATAGAGCCTCAACATCACATCCCTGCTTCTATACTCTATTCCTCTAGAAATGAATGCCAACATTGCATTCGCCTTCTTCGCCACCGACTCAACCTGGAGGTTAACCTTAAGGGTAGCCTGTACGAGGACTCCCAAGTCCCATTGTATCTCAGAATTTTGAATTCTCTCCCCGTTTATTTCTTCTGCCAAAGTGCATAACCATACACTTTCCAACATTGTATTTTATTTGCCACTTCTTTGCCCATTCTTCCAATCTATCCAAGTCTCTCTGCAGACTCTCCATTTCCTCAGCACTACCGGCCCCTCCACCTATCTTTGTATCGTCAGCAAACTTAGCCACAAAGCCATCTATTCCATAATCCAAATCATTGATGTACAATGTAAAAAGAAGCGGCCCCAACACGGACCCCTGTGGAACACCACTGGTAACCGGCAGTCAACCAGAATAGGATCCCTTTATTCCCACTCTCTGTTTCCTGCCAATCAGCCAACGCTCTATCCACGTATGTAACTTTCCCGTAATTCCATGGGCTCTTATCTTGTTATCATTTGTGGCACCTTGTCAAAGGCCTTCTGAAAATCCAAATATACAACATCCACTGCATCTCCCTTGTCTAGCCTACTGGTAATTTCCTCAAAAAATTGTAATAGGTTTGTCAGGCAGGATTTTCCTTTAAGGAATCCATGCTGAGTTCTGCCTATCTTGTCATATGCCTCCAGGTACTCTGTAACCTCATCCTTGACAATCGACTCCAACAACTTCCCAATCACTGATGTCAAACTAACAGGTCTATAATTTCTTTTTTGCTTCCTTGCCCCCTTCTTAAATAGCGGAGTAACATTTGCAATCTTCCAGTCCTCCGGAACCATGCCAGCATCTACCGACTTTTGAAAGATCATTGCTAATGCCTCCGGAATCTCCACAGCTATTTCCTTCAGAACACGCGGGTGCATTCTGTCTGGTCTGGGAGATTTACCTACCTTTAGAATATTCAGCTTCCTGAGTACTTTCTCTGTCGTAATTGTGACTGCGCACACTTCTCTTACCTGCCACCCTTGAGTGTCCGGTACACTGCTGATGTCTTCCTCAGAGAAGACTGATGCAAAATATTCATTCAGTTCTTCCACCATCTCCTTATCTCCCATTACAATTTCTCCAGCATCATTTTCTATCGGTCCTATATCTACTCTCACCTGTCTTTTACTCTTTATATACTTGAAAAAGCTTTCAGTATCGTCTTTGATATTATTTGTTAGCTTCCTTTCATAGTTAATCTTTTCCCTCTTAATGACCTTCTTAGTATCCTTTTGTAAGCTTATAAAAACTTTCCAATCCTCTGTCTTCCCACTAATTTTTACTTCCTTGTATGCCCCCTCCATTGCTTTAACTTTGGCTTTGACTTCTCCTGTCAAACATTGTTGCTTCTTCTTTCCATTCCAAAATTTCTTTTTTGGAATATACCTGTCTTGCACCTTCCTCATTTCTTGCATAAACTTCAGCCACTGCTGCTCTGCCATCTTTCCCGCCAGTGTCCCTTTCCAGTCAACTTTAGCCAGTTCCTCTCTCATGTCACTGTAATTTCCTTTACTCCACTGAAATACCGACATATCAGATTTCGGCTTCTTTTTCAAATTTCACAGTGAACTCAATCATGTTATGATAACTGCCTCCTAAGGGCTCCTTCACCTCAATCTCTCCAATCACCTCCGGTTCATTACACAATACCCAATCCAGTACATCCGATCCCCTAGTGGGCTCAACAACAAGCTGTTCTAAAAAGCCATCTCGCAGACATTCTACAAATTCTCTCTCTTGAGATCCAGTGCCGACCTGATTTTCCCTATCCACTCGCATGTTAAAATCCCCAACAATTATCATAACACCGCCCTTCTGACAAGCCTTTTCTATTTCCTGTTGTAATTTCTGGTCCACATCACTGTAGCTGTTTGGAGGCCTATAAATAACTGCCATCAGGGTCCTTTTACCCCTGCGATTTCTTAGCTCAACCCATAAAGATTCCGCACCTTCCAATCATATACCACCTCTTCCTAATGATTTAATATCATTTCTTACCAATAAAGGCACGCCTCCCCCTCTGCCTACCTTCCTATCCTTCTGATACACCGTGTATCCTTGGACGTTCAGCTCCCAGAGACATGCATCCTTTAGCCACATCTCTGTGATGGCCACAATATCATACCTGGTACTGGAATGACCAACAAATTCTCTGATGCTCTTCCTGTCTCTATAAGAATGGAGCATTTCTGTCATCTCCAGTCTGTGAACTGACTCAGTTTGATTCTCTCCATTGGTATTATTCCCTGTTTCCACTGAGCTGCATGGGTGCCTGGCCCCACAGTAACTGAAACACTCTCACACAAATAGCCGGCAGTGCATTCCATGCACCCAAGACTCGCTGTGTAAAAAAAAAAACTTACCCCTGACATCCCCTTGGTATCTATTTCCAAGCACCTTAAAACTATGTCCCCTCGTTTTAGCAATTTCAGCCCTGGGGAAAAAACCTCTGGCTACCCACACGATCAATGCCCCTCATCATCTTATACACCTAAAAATGGCTCTAAAGATAAACAAGGAAATTATACATTGCTTTAAGGATTTGTTAGAAGTATACAAAATTATGAGGGTATAGATAGGGTAAATACAAGCAGCTTTTTCCACTGAGGTTGGGTGGGATGACAACCAGAGGTCATGGGTAAGTGGGGAAGGTGAAAATTTAACGGGAATATTTGGAAAAGCTCTGTACTGAAATGGTCATAAGAATGTGGAATGAGATGCCAGCACAAGTGGTAAATATGAGCTCAGTTTCACCATTTAAAATACATTTGGACGGGAACCTGGATGGTAGGGGTATGGAGGGCAATGGTCCTTGTGCAGGTAGTTGCATTAGACAGCTTAAATGTTTTTTCGGCATTGATTAGTTGGGCCAAATACCCTGTTTCCGTACTGAACTTCTCCATGTTTCTATGGCAGACTTGTTTGGAAGGGAAAAGGTAGGAATGACAGTGGAGCAGCAATGGCTGGAGTTTCTGGGAGCAATTTGAGAGCTGAGTGATTGATACATCCCAAAGAAGTGGAAGCATTGGAAAGGCAGGAAGATGCAACCGTGGCTGAAATGAGAAGCCAAAGTTAACGTAAAATCCAAAGAGAGGGCAAACAACAGAACAAAAACTATTGGGAAGCTTTTAGAAATCAACAGACGATGATTTAAAAAGAAAGTCAGATGAGCTCAGGGCATGGAATTATGATATTGTAGTCATTAATGAGTCTTGATAGGACCCAACAGACTGAGCCATTTGGAGGAACAAAATATAAGGGGCCTCAATATCTCTTGAAAACCAAGGTTCCCTACACCAGTTACCTTTCAATTTTTATTTTTGCAGGCTCATACGAACTTTACACCCCAAAATTTCACTTCTGAATGCCTCCCACTTACCAAGTACCATTTCAAGTTCCAACTCCTTAAAGTACAGGATTACAAGCTGCAGCTGGATGCACATCTTGTAGGTGAGGGCATCAGAGACACTGGAGGTCTCCCCACCTTCCCATCAATGTCCCCTCTAATTTGTAATGACCAGTGTGCACATAAATCTTGTACTGTGCATTTTTTACCCAGTGACAAATTGAATTTTATATAGCGAGGTAGTCATTTTAACAGCTAGCAAATACTGTCAAAAAGAACTTTGATCTCCTCTGGGTTTGATCGAGTTCATCTGCACTCTCACACAACCTATGTAGCAGGCCTGTAATGGGTGATGAAGGATTTTCTCACCAGAGCTTTTGCACATTTTCCATACGTGATTTGCTTCCTAAATTATGCTTCAAAAAGGCAGATTTCCAAATATCACTCAGGTAACACCAGTTTCTGTACTGTACATAAATATTTCCCCTGAACCCTCCCCCAGGTGACTGACGGTGGTGAACTCATTGATGGCAATACCGATGAATATGAAGGGAAGGGCTGTATTCTGTCTCGTTGGAGTCTGGCTCATTTGTGGTGTGAAAGCCACTTGTTGCCCAGGGCAAAATTGTTTGATGTCATTATGTACGCACAGAGAATAGGTCAAAAACTGCTGGAGGAACTCAGCAGGCCAGGCAGCATCTATGGAAAAGAGTACTAATGCTGAATTCATCCAGCATTTTCTGCGCGTTGCTTGAATTTCCAGCATCTGCAGATTTTCTCTTGTTTGTGATTGGAAGTAGAACAAAGGTGATTTTCTCACCTGCTGATGTAAAAGATTTTGTTCCCTTTCTCCGAGTTCCCAATCCTTGCATTTAGAAAGCTGGAGCTCAGCTATGTCTTGAGAGATCCATCGGTTCCCATTCCCTCATCAGCCGGAAGCTCCCCGGAACCCGTGTACGGATCGTGGGGCTGAGAGAGAGGGACGAGAGCAGGATTGTGCCCGGATTGCTAGCCATGGAGTCCGCAGCTGACAGCAATTGACCCTCAGTAGGTGTTGGAAAACCGCCCGGAGAAATGCTCTTACCTGCAGTCGATTGTTTGAAGTCTTTTGTATACTGCGCGCATGCGCGATTTTCGGGACCGTCCGCAACCCTGACGCCTCCGCATTTGATCGGTGCTTCAGCGACGGCGAATATTTTAACACAGGGCTTTATGGGTAATCACGGTGCCATTAAAGATTACTGCCAGCCCTGGTTCCAAATCCATACCTCTGTTTTTTTTTGTGTGTAGAGAAAAATCAGCAGCTGTTTTAACGTAGAAGCCGGTTCCCATAAAATCATGCATTCTGTGTATCGAATGCCAAAGTACAATCCTCTTGCAAATGCAGATATAAAACACAAGAGATTCTGCAGTTGCTGGAAATACAGGGACGCTCCCACATAAAATGCTGGAGGAACTCTGCAGTTCAGGCAGCAACTAAGCAGAGAAGTACACAGTCTGGGCATGCTGAAGGGGCTCGGTCTAAACGTTGTTTATTTATTCCTCTCCACATTTGCTGCCTGATCTGTTGATTACCACCAGTAATTTGCAGAAATTACCACATTTTTTCGAACAACCAGTTTCCAAATGTTTCTGATTTTTCATATGTAGGCAGATTATGCTGGTCTGATTCCTATTCTTCCTCCTTATAAACTCCAGACCCCATCTCTCTCTCTCTGGAGCCTCAAAGCCCTGACTCAGGCTGGCAACTCCGGTTTCTGACTGCTCTATCAAACATTCACTTGCTAGTCTGCTGTCAGGCTTCAGAGGCACATTCCAACAACCCAGCTGTCTGAGGCAGAGTCCTTTGAAACTAGCTGGTGCATTCAGAATTGGCTTTTGTCAGCAGAAGGTAGATGATAATTACGCGTATGATCAGTGGTGACGTGCAGGGATCTGTTCTGTGATCCCCTGTTTTTAGTTTTTTAAATAGATGATTTGTTTGAGGAAGTGGAAGGGTGGAATTTGTAAGTTTGCAGATGATATGGAGATTGCTAGAGTTGTGGTTAATATAGAAGATTGTCGTAGCTTACAACAGGACATCGACAGGATGCGGAACAGGGATGAAAAGTGCCAGATGGGGTTCAACATGGAAAAGTGTAGAGTGATTCTCTTTGGAAGGATGAATTTGATGGTTCTTCCTCCCTCCACTGACCTGTATGTCACCCTTGGGCGAGGCATTGCTCCTACTTAGCACAACCCCTCCCGCCACCCCGATCAGGGTGATGTGAAGCCATGGGATCTTATGAGTAGCCAGCGCGTGTCACAAGTTCTGCTAATGTGTCCACTGACACCGGGCAGTCTGTCTCTGAAGAGTACTGATAACGGCTGTCTCTGACCAGTACTGATAACGGCTGTCTCTGAAGACTACTGATAACGGCTGTCTCTGACCAGTACTGATAACGGCTGTCTCTGAAGAGTACTGATAACGGCTGTCTCTGACCAGTACTGATAACGGCTGTCTCTGAAGAGTACTGATAACGGCTGTCTCTGAGCAGTACTGATAATGGCTGTCTCTGACCAGTACTGATAACGGCTGTCTCTGAACAGTACTGACAACGGCTGTCTCTGAAGAGTACTGATAATCCCAACATCTTGAAAAGACACTGCCCAGAAAGCAGCAATGGCAAACCACCGCAGTAGAAAAATTGCTGAGCAATCAGTCATGGAAAGGCCACAACCACCTACATCATGTGACACAGCACATGGCGAACGAACGGACAAATATAAACTGGGACCTGCTGACTGTAAGTGATTTAGATGTAGAATTTGTTAGGCGCATCTTAATGCAACATGTGTATTGTCCAACAAGCGGAAGGCCTGTACTGCATCGGGGGTTGGATAATGAGCCCAGCCAGCAGACTGAACAGTGAACAGAACACCTCCAAACCCTGTCACTATTTCCACCTTCCCACCTGCCCCCTCAGCTGGATCCACGTCTCACTCCCCAGCTCTTGCCCCATCCCCACCCCTCACCTCTCTTCTCTGACTATTTCCCATCCACTCTCAGTCCAGAGGGAGGGTCTCGGCCCGAAATGTTGACGGTCCATTTCCCTCCACAGATGCTGCCCGACCCACTGAGTTCCTCCGGCAGTTTGTTCTTTGGTCTGTATAATCCGTATTAGTGTGGGGAGCGGGATTTTACACCATATTCCCGGTACAATCTCAACAAAACACAAATAATTGTCACTTTTCCCGGACCATTGGCCCCGCTTGCAGGACAACAGTCTGCCGGTGTTTGCCCCCCAATGTGGTGAAGTCCACTGCTCGCCACCACTGTGGGCACAGACATTTCCACAGATGACCCCTCCTGCCCCCACCGGAACAAACATCCTGTCTGCCCCCTCTCTCACCATCTTCATCCTTCCAATAAAGTCCTCCCCCTCCCATCTTCTGCTGGGATCCCTCCTTCCCACCCAGGGGAGCCGGAATCGCCAATGGGCCGAGTGGTCTCCTCCCACCACTCAGTGAAGGATCAGGCTCCGGCCACAGAAGACACTTCACTAAATTTCTCCAAAAATGTACTTTATTCAGAAATACTACAAAATAAAGTTATTTACAAAAAAAAATTGTTGACTGAGTCTTTAGTCAATAGTTATTTACAATAAATCATGCATTGACTTTCAGTCCTTGTTCAAAATAAAGACGTTTACAATATATCATTCGTTGACTCTCAAACCTTCGTCAAAAATAAAACTTATTTACAATAAAAAGCCAGGCGTTGACTCTCATTCCTTTATCGAAGTTCCATTACAGTCAATACCTTTCTCCATTTCTAGCCACTCCTGTGACACGATGTTGATTCAACTATCCATACTGCTGATGAGGTGTACACTGCCCACCCGACCCTCCCACTCCCACAGGTGACGAATCTTAAACTGTGGCCCTTCCCCACCGGGCCCTTGCGGTGGTTGCACCGAGTTTCAGTGCGTCCCTCAGCACGTACTCCTGCAGCCGAGAATGTGTCAGTCGGCAGCATTCTCCCACGGACATCTCCATGTGCTGGTAGATCATCAAGTTTTGGGCCGACCAAAGAGCGTCTTTCACCGAGTTGATGTTCTGCCAGCAGCACCGGATGTTGGTCTCCCTGTGCATCCCCAAGAGCAGCCCATAAATCAGGGATCCTCGGTTACTCAGCTGTTGGGCATGAGTCTCAATACCGTCCCTTCCATCCTGCTCCACACCCTCTCTGTGAACTCAGTGTACAAGATGTGGTTCACAGACTCCTCCTCATTGCAGTCCTCCCATGGGCAATGGGGTGTGAAGACGACGTCCCGGGCGTACAGGAGGGCTCTGAGTGGGAGGGCCCCTCTCACCGCCAGCCAGGCGAGGTCCTGGTGCCTGTTGGTGAGGTCTGGCGATGAGGCATTTTGCCAGATGAACTGGACGGTCTGCTCAGGGAACCACCCCACTGTGTCCATCACGTCCTTCTCCCGCAGGGCTTGCAGGACATTACGTGCTGACCACTGCCTGGTGGCCCTGTGGTCAAAGGCAGGGGACCCCAACCTTTCTGGCACCGCAGACCGGTTTAATATTGACAATATTCTTGCCGACCGGCCGGCCGGGGGCACCTCTGTGCGCGTGCATGATGTGTGCATGCGTGTATGTGGCGATTCTTTTCTACAAATCGTGTTTGGCGATTCTGTTCAGTGAAACTACACTGTACATACATTATTTCTACTTTATATAGGCTGTGTATTTATCATATCATTCCTGCTTTTACTATATGTTACTGTTATTTTAGGTTTTAAGTGTTATTTGGTATGATTTGTTAGGTTATTTTTTTGGGTCTGGAAACGCTCAAATTTTTTTTTCCATATAAATTAATGGTAATTGCTTCTTTGGCGTAAAGCATTTCAGCACGAAAAAGTATTTTATGTAATTCAAATACAATTCGCCCAAATAAAAGGCCACAAATTGGAAGTACAATCTGAGCTGTTTTTTCTCCAAACGATTTAGTAGGTAGATCTTGCCTTTCACTAGGTCGAGGTAGGGGATCTTGGGCTTAAAAAGGTTGGTGACCACTACTTTAAACCATCGCACACCCAACACAGCCATGGGCATTTCCCAAATATCACAAACCATTCAATAATAACCAGGGTTGAACCCTGCCCAAAATCTTCTTACTGCAGAACCAAAACGGTCTGTTCAATCACCAGACTTGCCGAGGTCAAAAACACCATTAAATGAATTTGAGGTAAACTGCAGGGGAATGGGAGAAAAAAAATAAATTCAGCTGGAACCCCTACCACCTTCCCTTAGCATACACATCGAACAAATAGACCCATGGTCTGCAGCACTCCCATTGATTCAGATGTTGCTCTGAAGACCAAAGCTCTAGTTCCAAAGTTTCGGTGACATGCGGGGAAATGTTCAAGCTTGATGGGCAGCCTCCTCCCACATGGGCTAATGGATCTCAAAACTGTTTAACCGTATCCAACAAATGCTCACCATCAGATAGCATGGGGATGACTGCAGTTATTGAAGAATGTGCACATCTCAGCCTGTTACGTTGCTAGAAATGCTTTGCACACTGAGCAAAGAGAACAAAGATACAGAAACGATCACTGACTCAAGACCCATTCAGCTTTTCATTATTGTCAACTGGTACGAATATTGTTGCTGAGGGCTTGAGTATAGTTCTAAAAATAAAAGAGAAGTATAACATAGCAAAGACGAGTGGGAAGCCGGAGGATTGGGAAACGTTTAAAGAGCAACAGAAGGTAAATAAAAAGGCAATATGTGGAGGAAAAAAATGAGGTATGAAGGTAAACTAGCCAAGAATATAAAGGAGGATAGTAAAAAGCTTCTTTAGGTATGTGAAAAGGAAAAAAAAAGTAGTTAAGACCAAAATTGGGCCCTTGAAGACAGAAGCGGGTGAATTTATTATGGGGAACAAGGGAATGGCAGATGAGTTGAACAGGTACTTTGGATCTGTCTTCACTAGGGAAGACACAAACAATCTCCCAGATGTAATAGTGGCCAAAAGAACTAGGGTAATGGATGAATTGAAGGAAATTTATATTAGGCAAGAAATGATGTTGGACAGGCTGTTGGGTCTGAAAGCTGATAAGTCCCCAGGACCTGATGGTCTGCATCCCAGGGTACTTAAGGAGGTGGCTTTAGAAATCGTGGAAGCATTGGTAATCATTTTCCAATGTTCTATAGATTCAGGATCAGTTCCTGTGGATTGGAGGGTGGCTAATGTTGTCCCGTTCTTCAAGAAGGGAGGAAGAGAGAAAACAGGAAACTATAGACCGGTTAGTCTGATTTCGGTGGTGGAAAAGATGCTGGAGTCAACTATAAAAGATGAAATTACAACACATCTGGATAGTAGTAACAGGTTGGTCCGAGTCAGCATGGATTTACAAAGGGGAAATCGTGCTTGACTAATCTTCTGGAATTTTTTGAGGATGTAACTATGAAAATGGACAAGGGAGACAAGTGGATGTAGTGTACCTGGACTTTCAGAAAGCCTTTGATGAAGTCCCACACAGGAGATTAGTGGGCAAAATTAGGGCACATGGTATTGGGGGCAGAGTACTGACATGAATTGAAAATTGGCTGGCTGACAGAAAACAAAGTAGCGATTAACGGGTCCCTTTCGGAATGGCAGGCGGTGACCAGTGGGGTACCACAGGGTTCAGTGCTGGGACCGCAGCTGTTTACAATATATATTAATAATTTAGATGAGGGAATTAAAAGTAACATTAGCAAATTTGCCGATGACACAAAGCTGGGTGGCAGTGTGAAATGTGAGGAGGATGTTATGAGAATGCAGGGTGACTTGGACAGGCTGGGTGATAGGGCAGATGCAGCTTAATGTGGATAAATGTGAGGTTAAACACTTTAGTGGTAAGAAAAGGAAGGCAGATTATTATCTAAATGGAGTCAAGTTAGGAAAAGGGGAAACACAACGAGATCTAGGTGTTGTTGTACATCAGTCACTGAGAGCAAGCACGCAAGTACAGCAGGCACTAACAAAAGCTAATAGCATGCTGGCCTTCATAACAAGGGGAATTGAGTATAAGAGCAAAGAGGTCCTTCTGCAGCTCTACAGGGCCCTGGTGAGACCACACCTGGAGTACTGTGTGCAGTTTTGGTCTCCAATTTGAGGAAGGACATTCTTGCTATTGAGGGAGTGCAGCGTAGGTTCACAAGGTTAATTCCCTGGATGGCGGGACTGTCATATGTTGAAAGATTGGAGCGGCTGGGTTTGCATACTCTGGAATTTAGAAGGCTGAGAGGGGATCTTATTGAAACATATAAGATTATTAAGGGATTGGACACGCTGCAGGCAGGAAGCATGTTCCCGCTGATGGGTGAGTCCAGAACCAGAGGCCACAGTTTAAGAATTAGAACAGAGTTGAGGAAAAATTTTTCCACCCAGAGAGTGGTGGACGTATGGAATGCTCTGCCCCAGAAGGCTGTGGAGGCCAAGTCTCTGGATGCTTTCAAGAAAGAGATGGATAGAGCTCTGAAAGATGGTGGAATCAAAGGGTATGGGGATAAGGCAGGAACTGGGTACTGATCGTGGATGATCAGCCATGATCACAGTGAATGGCGGTGCTGGCTCGAAGGGCCGAATGGCCTACTCCTGCACCTATTGTCTAAATGTCTCAAATGCTGTGAATAAGGCATAACGATACCCAATTTTTGGTCTATTACACAATAAAAGTGAAGAGATTTGCATCCTTATACCTTGGTCATCAAGTAACAGAGTCTCTGGCTTGATGTCCCTGTGTGTAATTCCATTGCTGTGAAGATATTCCTGAAAGTAGGCAAAGACAAATATAAATCAGGTATTCTGAATTTACATCTTTTTCTAATTCTCCAAGCCCACAAAATATCAATCGTAGAAATGGAACAGATTTCTGGCAGAATTAGTGACACTAATAAGTCAGATACAATTGCTGGACAATCGGTTCAGAGAATATTTTGTGACTTAATCTGGGTGCAGACTAGACTTCCAGTGCCGATATGAAAGTTGAGTATTAAGGCTGGCCTGGAAGAATGATGAAACTTCTGAAGATGCTTTGGGAGGTCACCCATCCATGAACAGCATTTTACTGTCAAAGGGAACTATGGTGAGCTCCAAAATTGATCTCATTTGAAAATTGGGACAAAGCACTGTTAACCTCCTTACTGCTGGTTATAGTGCTAGTTCAATTCTGGCAGACAAAGCTCTTCGAGAGCAAACATGGGCAGGTCAATCCATCTATGATCATGCTCAGTAATGCACGTCGAAATAGAGAAAACTGCTGCTGCACGTCATAAACACTCACTTAAAACAAAGGGATAAATGATGAGGAGCACTTACCACTCCTGCTATCAGCTGCTGGAAAAACCCATCAGCATCTGCCTCGGGCATCCCCACGTCAGGCTCTGTGGGAAGGCAGATCACATTAATCAAAGGCTGAACTTGGGATCAGTTCGCAAATCATTAATATTGTCTGAAATAATGTCATTTTACATCATGCTCAAATTTAATCCCAAATCCCAGGCCTCATTTCACTCAGGTGCCCAAGTAGATGGATTCTCCAACGTGCCAATTGTACCCTATGATCAAATACAAAACAGTTGTGTACATTGCAAAACTTCTGAATGATCCATTGAGTTAAATGCATCAGAAACAGAGCATGAGCCAAATGGCTCTTCATCCCTGCTTCCCCATGCAATAAGATCATTATTGATCTGGTTTTGGCCTCAACACCACTTTCCAACTCTCCCTCTGCACCTGTAGATTTCCAAGTAGTTCATATGCCTACAATATATTGTATATTCTATGGCTGTACCATAACTCTTAACGTGGAGAATTCCAAAGGATCACAACCTGCAGAAGAAATTCGTCTTCATCTCCTGATCAATGGGAAACCAATTACTCAAACTATATTCCATTTTCTCGATATCCTCACTTGGAGAAACATCGTCTCAGCATCTTGTCTGACAACACCCTCAGAATCTTGCTTCAGTAAGATCACTTCTCATTGTTCCCTACACGCTCACCCCTCGCCCCCATATGTGAATCCCCTGATTCAAGTATGTCCTTTATTAAAGACGAGATCTAAACTGTACACAGAACGCCAGGTGTTGTCTCACGAGCTCCCAATAAAGTTGCTACAAAATATCCTTACCCTTGTATTCCATAACCCTTACAATAAAGGCCAAAATTCCATTGGCCTTTCTGCATATTTGTTTAACCTACACACCCTTTTTGTGTGCTAGAGATTGAGTTTGCACTGCAACATTCTCTAAACACCTCTCTATTTAACAATCAGGTTTGTCTTTCTTCTTTCCAGAGCAGGCAGGCAACTTCATATTTTGTTCTATATTATATTTCAAAGGCCACTTTCCTGCTCATCCACTTAACCTGTGCTCATCACGTTGCAGGCTCTTGTGTGCTCTGCATCACCTGATAAGCCACTTATCTTTATATTTTCAACAAATTTGAGAACATACATCCGGTCTCCTCAGATTACAACCAATGCATCCACAATGCATCCACAAATGCCACTCATTTGTAAAGATACAAATTTGTCCTGTACTTTTTCACTGATAAAAATAAAAAAATTCTCTCTCCCTACAGACCTTTGCAATCTGTTATTACTTTCATTATTTAGAATCTGTACCTTCTCATTCCCAATTTTACAATGAGCCTCAAAAACCATCAATTAATTAATCCACATTACAACGTATATTATTTCAAAGATATAGCATCCTAACTTCCTTGGGAATTCTCCACAGATGGTGCACCCTTCTCGTGGGGCGTTTCTTCCTCCAGACTTTTGCTGTAAGTTAAGAAATACCTCCTTAAATGAGTGCTTGCACTGACATCAGACGCTAGAGAGGGCGGGCGGAACAGTTCGACAGGACTATCAGCTGAGAGGAGGAGTATTCATACAAACCAGGTCCGCCTCTCTCATTTGGTTGGTGAAATATCAGCTATTTTACACGATCAGCTATATTCCAAAAGAGCTTTCGCGACGAGGGAGAAAAAGACAACTTCTGTCAAAGATTGAGAGAAATTACACCAAACCTACTTCAAACGTTGGATAGAAGTAGGATAAATCGGTGTCCTGTAGACAGTCGGTCTAACTTAATAGAGGGAAGACTAGCAGGATCCGAAAAGGTCCGGACAGTTGTGGGTATCGCTTCTCCGCTTTTTGGCTGCATCGTCGCACAGTGACAAAGGCAGTGTACAGCTTGCCGCTTGCGTTTTTCTCCGACCTCGGAAACTGCAGAACCATGGCCGGCAAAAACCCCAAGGTTTTTATGGACATCTCTATTCGGGATAAACCCCAGGGTCGCCTAGTGATGGAGCTAAGACCAGATATTGTCCCAAAGACTGCAGAAAACTTCCGTGCATTATGCACAGGCGAGAAGGGTTTCGGTTACAAAGGCTCAACGTTCCACAGAATCATTCCTGGCTTCATGTGCCAGGGTGGCGACTTCACAAAACATGACGGCACTGGAGGCAAGTCCATCTATGGGGAGAAGTTTATAGATGAGAATTTTCAGCTGAAGCACACGGGGCCAGGCATCCTGTCCATGGCCAATGCTGGACCAAATACAAATGGTTCCCAGTTCTTCATATGCATCACAGGGAGCAGCTGGTTGGATGGGAAACATGTTGTGTTTGGATCTGTGGTAGAAGGAATGGATGTGGTAAAGAAGATGGAGAGATGTGGCACCGTGAATGGAACACCAAAAGCCACGGTTAAAATCACTGAGAGTGGGCAGTTGACCTAAAGTATTTGAATTTGGAATTGTACTGTTTAAATTTTTTTCCTCTCGACATTGTGTTGCTTAATTTGATGTACTCGTATTATTTTTGAATAATATAATAATAATAAAAAGATTTGAAAAGAAAAAAGAAAGAAACTGCTGAGATACAGTCGGCTAAGAGCCAAGTGCTGATAAATGGGACCCGTGTAGAATTGATGAAGTTCCTGTCTCTTTCTCCATTAATGTTTCCTCCTTACGGCAGAACTAACCCTCTCACTGTGTCAGAATCAGTGACTAAATCCGGCCCCAAACACTGTGCTTTCAGCCCTGCACATTGTAACTTGAACCATTTCACTGAGGGTCTGATGGAGACACAACCCCTGCCCTCTGCACATGTGATCACATCTCCCCTGCTTCTGACATTTCAAATACCCTCAGAATGGTTTTCTGATTCAGTCTCAAGGTTATGGTACATTCAGCTCATCGTCAGACCTGACAAACCATGTCTTCCCACAGCTGGTTCCACCTGTTGGTGTGTCCTCTTTCCTCCATCTCCAGGGAAGCTGCATCTCCACACAAACTCCTCACTTGAGATGACTGTCTGTACCCGTGACACAGGGAATCACATCACTGTCACTCTCCTGATACCATCCGGGAAGCGGTACCGCAACATAAAAGCCAGGACCAACAGGCTCCGGGACAGCTTCTTCCACCAGGCCATCAGATTGATGTACCAACGCTGAAACATGTATGTGTTGGGATGATTTTATCTATTGAGGGAGTTGTTCCAGTAATAATATATCTGGACGGTTATTTTAGATTATCCTATCTGTAATAATGTATTGATTATCATGTAAATTGTGAGATACTGTCCCTATCTGGATCAGGCCTGAATTTATAGTGCCTTAATGAAGTTACGGTTGTCATTCATAAGTTTGTGTGTTAAAGCAAGATTTTGGTGAAATATATTTGCCACTTGATTGTACCTGCATAAGTAATCAGATTGAGTTAAACTGCTGCAGGATCCTGGAATGTGTTGGATAGTGTCTGGTTTCTCTCGGCATTTTCTGTATTTATTGCCTTGTTTGTTTGTATTTCATGTATTTTCGATTTTTTTTCATATTGTTGACCACCTTGTCCTATATTTCTGCAAGGAACCCCTCTGTTTCTGGGAAGAGGTCTCCAACTCCCAGTCAGGTGCTCGATGCTACCTTGTCAACATCTTGTCTGCTCAGGTCATTGGGATTTCTCCCATGGAGGGTCGTACTCATTCCACTGGTTAATGTTTTCTTCCATAGTGATGATTCATTTCTGAGTTAGCCTCTCATTTAAGTTTTCTGGTCTGTATTTCTTACCACGATTGCATATACACACATGGAGCAATGAATACTGTTCATTTTTGATGAAAATATATACTTAGAAGTTTTATCTGACTTGTGTGATTTTTTTTCCATGTGTGTTATTCCCCTTCCTCCTCCTGTCCGAGGTAGTGTTAATCTAACTGAGTCTGAGTGTAAATAGTCTTTTCTAAAGCTGTCATTTCAGTTCTGGATCTTTCTTAATTTTACTGATTGAAATGGGACAAAGATATTTTTATATATAAAAAAGTCAATGTCGGTATTGATGAAAGTGTTTATTGCCTTTGTTGTATTTGTTAACTATTGAGCTCTGTTTGGCAGGTTTTTTTAAGTCTT
This sequence comes from Mobula birostris, assembly GCF_030028105.1. Lineage (NCBI taxonomy): Eukaryota > Metazoa > Chordata > Chondrichthyes > Myliobatiformes > Myliobatidae > Mobula > Mobula birostris. Next base: position 74,315,565 of record NC_092382.1, read on the forward strand.
GAACTAAATTTTGACAAAGGTTCTCCCTATTTCGCACTACTTTCTATTTTCTTTGCTTGTTGATATTCCAGATACGTGGGTGTCAAGAGTCCCGCTGAAGGGTCTTGGCTGGAAATGTTGATTCCCATCCATAGATGCTGCCTGACGTGCTGAGATCCTTCAGCACTTTGTGTGTAGTTCTCTAGATTTCTAGCATCTGCACGTCCACTTGTTTCCCAGATACTTACATGCTTCTTGAAAGAACAAGCTGGTGGTGGGATGTGTGGCTGTGTTGGTAAAATAGTAAATAGAATCAGTAGAAAGAGTTGGCATAAGGTTGGAATGTGTGGAATCTGTGGATAGAATTAAGGAACAGCACATGTAAAAAAAAAAAAAAAAAAATCCCTGATGGGAATTGTACAGAGACCTCCAAACAGTAGTAAGTATGTGGTCCACAAGTTACAATGGAAGTTAGAAAATGTGTGCCAAAAGGGCAATGTTACAATAGTCATGGGGGATTGTCATGCAGGTGATTAGGAAAATTAGGATGGTGTTGGTCTCAAGAGGAGGAATTCCTCGAATGCCTACAAGATGCTTTTTTAGAGCAGTTCATGGTTGAGACCACTTGGGGATCAGCTATTCTGGATTGGGTGTTGTAATGAACCGGAATTAATTAGGTCACTTTTGTTCAAAGAAACCTTAGGGGCAAGTGATCTTAATACGATCAAATTCACCCTGACATTAGAGAAGGAGAAGCTAAAGTCAGATGTGAAATAAAGAGAATTAGAGAGGCATGAAAGAAAAATTGGTCAAAATTGATTTGAAAAGAACATGGGCAAGGATGAAAACAGAGCAGCAATGGCAGTAATTTCTGGCAGCAATTCGGAAGGCACAGGATATATACAGTGGCGTGCAAAAGTTTGGGCACCCCTGGTCAAAATTTCTGTTACTGTGAATAGCTAAGTGAGTAAAAGATGACCTGATTTCCAAAAGGCATGAAGTTAAATATGACACATTTCTTTAATATCTTATGCAAGATTACTTTTTTATTTCCATCTTTTACAGTTTGAAAATAACAAAAAAGGAAAAGGGCCCGACGCAAATGTTTGGGCACCCTGCATGGTCAGTACTTAGTAACACACCCTTTAGCAAATATCACAGCTTGTAAACGCTTTCTGTAGCCAGCTAAGAGTCTTTCAATTCTTGTTTGTGTAAATTTCTGGGTTCAGCCATTGGCAGCAAAGCAGTGACTGTGGAAATTACAAATCAGAATATTATTAGAGTCACAGAGCCCAGCTGCACTGAAACAGGCCCTTTGGCCCTTCTAGTCAATGCCGACACTGAACTTATCTCTAATGTGGGGCTGAGAGGGCGGACGGGGCAGAGAGGGAGGCAATAAGGGGAGGGGGTGGTCGAGTGCGGAGAGGGAAACAGAGCAGAGAGTTTATACTTAATATCTTTCAGAAAAGGTACTTGTTTGAATTTACTTGCTGCAAACCTACTATCCATACCCTGTAGTTCTCAACCAAATTATTGATTTAGATGACAAGTAGCAATGTTCAAAGTTCAAAACGAATTTTATTATCAGAGTACATATGTCACCACATACAACCCTGAGGTCATTTATCCAACAGGAACACTTAGCAAATCTATAGAATAGTAACAGGATCAGTGAAAGATCAAGTAGAGCATAGAATTCAACAAACTGTGTAAATGCAAATAAAATTAAATATCAATGAATAATGATAGCAATGGGGTGTAACCCTGGGGAATATCACTAGGCACGGGCCTTGAGTCCAATAAACAGCCTCCCACCATCACTCTCTGCTTCCTACCATCAAGACAACTGTGCATCCAGTTAGCCAGCTCTCCCTGGATCCCATGTGATCTAACTTTCCACAGCAACTTACCATGCTGAACCTTGTCAAAGGCCTCACTGATGCCCATGTCGGCCACGATCCTGGGACAGAGGTGTCACTGATCAGAGGGCACAGATTTAAACAGAGGACGAAGAGGTTTAGAGGGATCTGAGGAAGTGATGTTTCACTCAGAGCGTAGCTGAAATCTGGAACACACTGCCCGAGGTGGTGGTGGAGACAGGTCCCTTCACAACATTACAAAGTGTCCTCTTTCCTCCATCTCCAGGGAAGCTGCATCTCCACACAAACTCCTCACTTGAGATGACTGTCTGTACCCGTGACACAGGAAATCACATCACTGTCACTCTCCTGATACCATACGGGAAGCGGTACAGCAACATAAAAGCCAGGACCAACAGGCTCCGGGACAGCTTCTTCCACCAGGCCGTCAGGCTGATGAACTCACATTGATTTGAGTGTACTCTATATTACATTGTCTGTTTTATTTATTATAAACTATTATAAATTACTATGATTGCACGTTGCACATTTAGATGGAGACGTAATGTAAAGATTTTTACTCCTGATGGATGTAAGAAATAAAGTCAATTCAATTCAATTCCTGATCCCGTGTCTGAGCTGCTCGCCTCCGGGTATCTTCCGTCAACAAGCTTCGTCCTCAGTCACCATCTGTGAGATTATAAAAAACAATTAAAACGATCTATCAGACAGCTCCTGTACCCCTCCACCCCTGTTAAAACTCTCTGCTCAGCCCCTTCCCTATTCCCTTTCCCTTTCAGACTCCCGATGTGCCAGCAGATCCGAATTCACCGTGTGGACATTTCTACCTCACAGGAGGCTGTACAAACCCGTGTCCTTCTCTGATGCACAGCTCAGTGACCCCAATCCCTGTCTGCACTCGCAGCCCATGACGGTGACAGCTGTCCTAGACTCTGTAACTCACAATCTTGTAACACATAATCTTGTTCACAGCAAGTTTAGACAGTCATTAATATGAAGAGAGAATTGTTGTTTCCTGAAAGGACAGGCGAGCGAAGCTATCTGATCCAATTCACCAGATGGTCCGGTGTTTACAAGTTAATTTGTCCCGGGACCCACACCCACACCCACTCATAACCCCGACCCACACAGACAGACAGACAGACAGACTGTCCCTTCGCCCCAAACCCCCTGCAGAACCACAAGGAATTGATCCACGGCCCGGGCTCGGTCGCAAAGTGAAAACCGGGGCTGAGGAGAGCCCGGAGACAAACACCCCGCTGCCCACTCCACCAACAACACGGCACAGCCGGACACATCTCACAACACCGGATCCGCTCCCGATGAAACCCGAATTTAATTTTGTTGTTCCAGATCGGACCCAACAAAAGCTGTTTTAAAATTGAAGCGCTCCCCCTCACGTGACGTCACACATCAGCCCCCCCACGCACCTGACGTCACCCAGCAGCCCCTCCGCACGCGCCTGACGTCACCCATGATCTCCCCGTATCTGCATCTGCTGTCACAAGCACGGTGCCTTACGTCACACACGCGCTGCTGTGCTCGAGCTTTTTCGGTTTAACGGCGACTGAGCTCGAGCTACGCCCCCGCCCCCGAACAGTCAACCGAGGAATTGGACTGATTGCAGAGCCATTGGTGCGAAGCGATGTCAATCACTGGTTACAACCAATAGTGGAGGCGGACCAGCCGAGAGGGCGTTACCCCTGTCCCCTGCCGCAGTTCTGGCTTTAAACCGGAACAAATCCCAAAGTAAATGTCCGCTTTCTGATTTATTTCCATTTCCCTCCGAGGGAAGTTGGGGCGTTTGTGAAGCGTCTCCTGCGGCCGGAGTCTGATGTATCGCTGAGAGGTAGGAGGAGACCGCTCGGCCCGTCGGTTTGATGCCGGTTCCCCGGGGAGGGAGAGGATGAAGACGGTGAGAGAGGGGGCGGACAGGATGTTTGTCCCGGTGGGGACAGGAGGGGCTCATCTGTGGAAATGTCTGAGCCCACGGTGGTGGCGATTCACCACATTGGGGGGCAAACACCGGCAGACTGTTGCCCTGCAAGCGGGGCCAATGGTCCGGGCAAAGTGACAATTATTTGTGTTTTGTTGAGATTGTACCGGGAATATGGTGTAAAATCCCGCTCCCCACACTAACACGGGTTATACAGACCAAAGAACAAGCTGCCAGAGGAACTCAGTGGGTCGGGCAGCATCTGTGGAGGGAAATGGACCGTCAACATTTCTGGCCGAGACCCTCCCTCTGGACTGAGAGTGGACGGGAAATAGTCCGAGAAAAGAGGTGAGGGGTGGGGATGGGGCAAGAGCTGGGGAGTGAGAGGTGGGTCCAGGTGAGGGGGAGGTGGGAAGGTGGAAATAGTGACAGGGGTGGGAGGTGAGTGGTTGGGGCAACACGGGGCTGCACAAGATGGAAATTAATTCCATAGAGGGTTAACAAAGAGGTTAGAGAGTATTTGTTATAGAGAGTGCAATGAAGATTCACCAGACTGATCCCTGGACGGTGGGTCATCATATGAAGAAAGATCAAATGTGATAACCCTTTCATTTAGAGAATCGAGGACTGAGAGGTGAACACATTGAAATGCACAACATCATTACCGGTTGAACCAGGGATCCCAGTCTCTGAAAAAGGGGGTGGACTGTCCGGGACTGAGATGAGGGGAAATGTCTCCACTCCGAGGGTGGTGAATTTCTGTAATCCCCACCACAGAGGGCAGTGAGGACTCAGTGATCGTCCTCACATAAAATAGAGATGGGCAGATGTGTGGAGACTGAAGGGTTCGAGGAAATGAGGATCGGACAGAAACACATGGCTGAGATGGGAGAGCCGCCGTCATCTTGTTGATGGTTAGAGGGGCTGAATGGCCACCTCCTGCTGTTTCAATGTTCCTGTCAGTGAGGACAGAGAAATATGAATGGAAATTAGAAACATAGAAAAACTACAGCAGAATAGAGGCCCTTTTGCCCGTAATGCTGTGCCGAACATGTCCTTATTTTAGAAATCACCTGGGGCTACCCTCTATTTTTCTAAACTCCATGCCCAGGAGTCTCTTAAAAGACCCCATTGTATCCGTCTCCACCACCGTTGCTGGCAGCCCATTCCATGCACTCACCAGTCTGTGTGTAAAAAACTTACCCCTGACAATCTCTTCTGTACCTGCTCCCCAGCACCTTAAACCTGTGTCCTCTTGTGGCAGCCATTTCAGCACTCGGAAAAGCCTCTGACAATCTACAAGATCAATGCCTCTCATCATCTTGTACACCCCTATCAGGTCACCTCTCATCCTCCAGCTTAAACCTGTGTCCTCTTGAGACAGCCATTTCAGCCCTCGGAAAAGCCTCTGTCTCTCCACACGATCAATGCTTCTCATTTTATACACCTCTATCAGGTCACTTCTCATCCTCTGTCGCTCCAAGGTGAAAAGGCAGAGGTCACTCAACCTATTCCCATTAGGCATGCTGCCCAATCCAGGCAACATCCTTGCACCCTTTCTATGGTTTCCACATCCTTCCTGTAGTGAGGTGACCAGAACTGAGCACAGCACTCCAAGTGGGGTCTATTCAGGATCCTATAAACCTCCAACATTACCTTTTGGCTCCTAAATTCAATCCCACAGAAGGCCAAGGCACTGTACGTCTTCTTTACCACAGAGTCAATGTGCATAGCAGCTTTGAGTGTCCTATGGACTCGGCGTCAAGATCCCTGTGATCCTCCACATTGCCAAGAGTCTTACCATTAATAGTATATTCTGCCATCATATTTGGCCTAACAAAATGAACTATCTCACATTTATTTGTGTTGAACTCCATTTACCACTTCTCAGCCCAGTTTTGCATCCTATCAATATCCTGCTGTAACCTCTGACAGTCCTCCACACTATCCACAACACCCCCAACCTTTGTGTTATCAGTAAATTTACTAACTCATCCCTCCACTTGCTCATCCAGATCGTTTATAAAAATCCCGAAGATTTGGGGTCCCAGAACAGATCCCTGAGTCACACCACTGGTCATCAACCTCCATGCAGAATATGACCCATCTACAACCACTCTTTGTCTTCTGTGGGCAAGCTAGTTCTGAGTCCACAAAGCAATGTCCTGTTGGATCCCCTGTCTCCTTACTTTCTCAATAAGCCTTGCATGGGGTACCTTGTTAAAGATCATCTGAAAGTCTGAGCAACCAACATGCGCCGTCTCTGCTTTATCTATCTTGCCTGTTATTTCCTCAAAGTATTCCAAGAGATTTGTCAGACACGATTTCCTCTAAAGGAATCTTGCTGACCTTGTCCTGTATATAACTGCCATCATCATTCGTCCCCAATTACAGTGCCCAAAAATTTCACACTTAATACACTCAAACATATTCCTGACCACTGAGATCAGACTAACAGACCTATAATTTTCTTTCTTCTTCCTCCCGCTCTTCTTAATGAGTGGAGTGACATTTGCAACTTTCTGGTCTGCCAGAACTGTTCCAAAATCTAGTAATTCGTATAGATAATTACTCATTACTTTAAGAGAAAACTAAGGGGGAAATTATTTGTTCAGAGGCGGGGAGAGTGTGCAACGAGCTGCCAGAGCAAATGGTAGGGTTGATTTCAACCTTTAAGAGAAGTTTGCTTTGGTCCATGGATGAGAAGGATATGGAGGGCCATGGTCCAGTTGGAAGTTGTTGGAACTCGGCAGCTTTGGCACAGACTAGATTGGCCGAATGGCATTTTCCTGTGTTGTGGTGTTCTATGACTCTAATGCCTTCCCAATCTCTTCAGTTACCTCTTTCTGAACCCTGGGGCGTTCACCTTCTGGTCCAGGAATCTTATCTACATTCAGGCCTTTTAGCTTCCAAAACACCTTCTCTCCTTGGTAAAAGCATGTCTCCTCACTTCTGCCCCAGATACTCCCGAATGTTTGGCATTTATGTAATAAATTTAATGACACAATTGTAGTGCGTGACTTCAGTCCTCAGGAAAATTGGGAAAGTCAGACTAGTGTGAGATCGCAAGGAGGGTATGCAGTGAATGCTTACAAAATGGCTTTTTAGAGCAGCTGATGTTTGAGCCTACTCGGGGAACTGCTATCTTAGATTGCATGTTGTGTAAGATGTGGTTAATGTAAAGGAATCATTAGAAGGCAGTGATCATAATATGATTGAATTCCTACTGCAATTTGTGAGGGAGGAGCATATTAACCTGTTGCTAATAGTGAATTATTATCTGATTGGGGAGAAGGTTCAAACAACAGAAGTACAGAAGGAAATATGAGTCCTTGGGTCAAGACTCCCAGAAGGTTAATTTACAGGTTGAGTCTGTGGTAAAGAAGGCAAATGCAATGCTGGCATTTAAAGTGAAGTAGAAAATATAAGCAAGGAGATAATGCTGATAATTTATAAGGCACAACTTAGGCTGCACTTAGAATATTTTGGACCCATATCTCAGAAAAGGTGTGTTGTTATTGGAGAGAGTCCAGAGGATACTGAAGAAGATGATTCCGGAAATGAAGGGGTTAAGATATGAGGAGCATTTGCCAGCCTTGGGCCTGTACTCCTGCAATGACTTATGTTTAATAAATGCAGATGATGGGGGGTAAATCTCACTGAAACCCACCGAATGTGGAAAGGTCTGGATAGGGTGGATGAAGAAAGGACTTTTTGTATGGTGGGGGTAGCCATAACAGAGGGCACAGCCTCAAAACTGAGAAGTGACCTATTAGAGTAGTTAAGGAGGATTTTATTTAGTCAGAGAGCAGTGAATCTGTGGAATTCTCTGACACAGATGGCAGTGGGGGCCAAGTCTGTGGGTACATTTAAGGCAGAAGCTAGTAGTTTGCTGATCAGTCAGGGCATTGCAGGATATGCCGAGGAGGCAGGTGCATGGGGCTGAGTGAGAACTGGGATCAGCCGTGATAGAACAGCGGAGCAGACTCGGTGGGGCTGAATGGCCTAATTCTGCTCCTATGCCTTATTGTCTTATACTGCTCGTGTTTTACACAGTGAAGACTGACACAAAATACTCATTACGCTCGGCCGCTATTTCTTTGCTCTATTACTGACTCTCCAGCATCATCTTCCAGCAGTACAATATCAACTCTCCCCTCTCTTTTACTCTTTATAGACCTGAACAAAAACCTGCCAAACAGAGCTCAATAGTTAACAAATACAACAAAGGCAATAAACACTTTCATCAGTATCGACATTGACTTTCTTAATGAAAATATCTTGGTCCCATTTCAATCATTAAAATTTACAAAGATAAATAAGAACTTTAGAAAAGACTATTTATATTCAAACCCACTTAGATTAACACTACCTTGGACAGAAGGGAGAAGAGAAATAACACACATGGAAAAAAAAATCACACAACAGTCAAATAAAACTTGTAAGTATATATTTTCATCAAAAATAAACAGGATTCAGCACTCCAGGTGTGTATATGCAATCATGATAAGAAATACAGACCAGAAAACTTCAATGAGAGGACAACTCAGAAAAATGAATAATCACTATGGAAGAAAACATTAACCAGTGGAACGAGTATGACCCTCCATGGGAGACATCCCAACGATCTGAGCAGATGAGATGGTGACAAGGAAGCATCGAGCACCTGACTGAGAGTTGGAGAACTCTTCCCAGAAACAGAGGGGTTCCTTGCAGAAATACAGGACAAGGTGGTTAACAAAAAGAAAGAAAAAAAATCGAAAATACGTGAAATACAAACGAACAAGGCAATAAGTGCAGAAAATGCCAAGAGAAAGCAGACACAATCCCACACATGCCAGGATCCTGCAGAAGTTTAACTCAATCTGATTACTTACAGAGGTACAATAAAGTGGCAAATATTATTCACTAAAGTTTTGCTTTAAAATACAAACTCATGAATGTCCTCCATCACTTCATAAAGGTACCATAAATTCAAGCCTGATCCAGTTTTAGAGTCAAAATCTTACAAATCATATGATAATAAATACATTATTTCAGATAGGACCATCCATAAAATCATCCGGATATAATATTATAGGATAAGCAAGCCAGAACAATTCACTCAATAGATATAACCATTCCCAACACACATATGTCCCTCGACCAGAGGAGCACCTCACCACAGATATTGTTTGTGTCATCAGTCAGACAACCGAAAGATTTTCTCTGTCAATCAGCTTCCAAATGTTGTTACTCTGTCATTCTTTGCTAAGCCCTGTTGCTGATTCCCTTCTCCTCATTATAGGTTCTTACCCTGACCATCGTCCAGAGCCCCAAACTCTGCCCTGCGCAGACCTGCCTCTGGCTTCTGACCCTGCTTCATTGAAAATCCAACTAATAGTTTCCCATTCTACTTTCAGTCTTTAGAGGACAGTGGTGTTTTCTAACAACCCTTCTGAAGCAGAGAAAATGACCCATAATGTGGAAATGAGTCATGATTAAGGAGGTTAATAACCAATGTCATTCTTCCTCAGCCCAGAGATTAGAGGGACGAAGAACATCTCAGACAGAACTGCAGTCAGCTCAACTTCTTCAGACTGCAGAGAATGCAAGAAAACCTCTTCATCCACAGAGTGGTGACTGTTTGGAACCAATCACCAGTGGGAGAGCGAGAGATGAACAACAGGGCAGGATTTAAAAGGACTGCCGTGGAACTGAATCACTGGCAGGGTCCAGCCAGCCTGAGCTGATTCTCTTCTGTAAACTAGGTGTGTTATAAATTCACTAAGTACCAGAGACAGAGTTTAAAATAGAAATGACTTACTTGTCTCAGATCCAGAATTTTAAACTCCAGTCCCATTAAAGGTGAATATGCAGCAGAAGAAACTCTTCCCATGCCCAGTGACCAGGGTGCAGAACTGGGTGTGGTGACCAGCAGCAATAATTGCAGAGTTCAGCACCGATAGTCATTCTCGAAATTGTATTCAGCAATGGTGATGGACAAGTATCCAGCAAGCAGCTTATTGAAACTTTCTCCCCAGTATGAACCCGGTAGTGTGTCACAAGTGTAACACGCTGTAAGTTTCACTGCTAATGTAACGGCCTCTCAGCAATGTTTCACTGCTGAGGTAATGGTTTCTCTGAAGCAGCCATGTTTAGGTAATGACTAGAGATAACAGGGTTTTGGAGTGCAGGGCTACCCAATGACAAAAATGTTCTTTCTTGTGAGTCTGGAAGAGAGATTTTCATGGTCTTTTGCTGGGGAGGGATGAGAAGGCACGAATGGTGAGAGTGGGCCCTTTTTCTTTTTTTTTTTGTTTACTTTACTAACCCTATAGTCAAAGTAAGTATTATAAAGAGCAATCGTTTAATCACATATTGTGTACCATTTTTTTATTTTGGGATACTGATTGTAACAGCGGACACATCACGCAGCATCCACCCAAACGAGATTTCGTAACTTGCCCGGGCTGGGAGGCTATCACCCCTTATATTAAGCTGCTAGCTGAAGCGAGAGTTACATAAGCTTAGGTGGCTGAGTGAATTGCTTCCCACATTCACAACAGGTGAACAGCCTCTCCCCAGTGTGAACTCAATGATGCACATTTGATTGATTTGGCTGAAAGAATCTCTCCCCAGAGATTGAGCAGGTGATCGGCCTCTACCTAGTGTGAACTCGCTGGTGTTTATGTAGTTGAGATGACCAAGTGAATCCCTTCCCACACACAGAGCAGGTGAATGGCCTCTCCCCTGTGTGAACTCGTTGGTGTCTCTGTAGTTGAGATAACCGAGTGAATCCCTTCCCACATACTGAGCAGATGAACGACCGCTCCCCAGTGTGAACGAACCGGTGTTCTTGAAGGTGGGATGACTGAAAGAATCCTTTCCCACAGTCTGAACAGGTGAATGGCCTCTCCCCAGTGTGAACTCGCTGATGTACCTTCAGTTGAGATGAGAAAATGAATCCTTTCCCACAGACTGAGCAGGTAAACGGCCATTTCCCTATGTGGGCTGACTGGTGTCTCAGTAGCTGAGATGATAAAGTGAATCCCTTCCCACAGAATGAGCAGGTGAATGGACTCTCCCCAGTGTGAACTCCCTGATGTACCTTCAGTTTAGATGAGCAAGTGAATCCCTTCCCACATTCAGAGCAGGTGAATGGCCACTCTCCGGTGTGAACTGACTGGTGTCTCAGTAGATGAAATGACTCAGTGAATCCCTTCCCACAGTCCGAGCAGGTGAATGGCCTCTCCCCAGTGTGAACACTCTGATGTACCTTCAATTTCGATGACTGAGTGAATCCCTTCCCACAGTCTGAGCAAATGAACGGCCTCTCCCCAGTGTGAACTCGCTGATGTACCTTGAGTTGAGATGAGCAAGTGAATCCCTTCCCACAGTCTGAGCAGGTGAATGGCCTCTCCCCAGTGTGAACTCGCCGATGTACCTTCAGCTTAGATGACCAAGTGAATCCCTTCCCACAGACTGAGCAGGTGAACGGCCTCTCCCCAGTATGAACTCGCTGGTGTGCCACTAGGGTGGATGACTGAGTGAATCCCTTCCCGCAGTCTGAGCAGGTGAACGGCCTCTCTCCAGTGTGAGCTCTCTGATGTACCTTGAGTTCAGATAACCAAGTGTATCTTTTCCCACAGACTGTGCAGGTGAATGGCCGCTCCTCGGTGTGAACTCGCTGGTGAGTCATTAGGTCAGATGACCAAGTGAATCCTTCCCCACAAATTCAGCAGATGACCAGCATCTGCCCACTGTGAACTGACTGGTGTGTCCACAGGTGGGAAGACTGACTGAATTCCTTCTCACACACAGAACAGATGAATGGCCTTGTCCCAGTGTGAACTTGCTGATGTACCTTCAGTTGAAATGAGGGACTGAATCCATTCCCACTGTCTGAGCAGATGAATGGGATCTCTCCTGTGTAAAATGACGGGTGTGCCAGTCGGTCAGATGAGCGAGTGAATCCCTCCCCACAGGCTGAGCAGGAAGGATGATCGAGTGAATCCCTTGCTCCACTTCTTAAATATCTGGACAGAGACAGAAAAACTGGTGTGTTGTGTTTGAGATTCCCATAGACAAGTTCCTTGTCATTTTTAACCTGTAAAAAGATTTACAAAATCCATCAATGGGTTTAGGACAACACTTCAGATGAGATCACTTGAATCATCAAGGTGCAATCTGGAATCACACTGTTCTGTGAGGTTCAACCCAAGTTGGAGACAGAAATCATCTTCTAACTGGGCCGTGCTGGTATCTGGAATGACCATCAAATTCTCTGATGCTATTCCTGTCTCTATAAGAATGGGGCATTTCTGCCATCTCCAATCTGTGTCCTGGCTCAGTTTGACTCTCTCCATTGGTATTATTCCCTGTTCCCACTGAGCTGCCCCACAGTATCTGAAACAATCAAATGCAAATTAGCCGGCAGCGCACTCCACGCACCCACCACTCTCTGTGTAAAAAACTTACCCCTGACATCCCCTCGGTATCTATTTCCAAACACCTTAAAACTATGCCCCCTCATGTTAGCCATTTCAGCCCTGGGAAAAAACCTCTGACTATCCACACGATCAATGCCCCTCATCATCTTATACATCTAAAAAAGGTTCTAAACATAAACAAGGAAATTATACATTGCTTTGAGGATTTTCCGGAAGTATACAGAATTATGAGGGTACAGATAGGGTAAATGCAAGCAGTTTTTTCCACAAAGGTTGGGTGGGATGACAACCAGAGGTCAAGGGTAAGTGCGGAAGGTGAAAATTTAATGGATCTAGTGGAAAAAGTCTTTACTGAAATGGTCATGAGAGTGTGGAATGAGATGTCAGCACAAGTGGTGAATATGAGCTCGCTTTCACTATTTCAAAGGCGTTTGGATGGGAGCCTGGATGGTAGGGGTATGGAGGGCGATGGTCCCGGTGCAGGTAGATGCATTAGACAACTTAAATGTTTTTTTGGCATTGACTAGATGGGCCAAATGGCCTGTTTCCATACTGAAGTTCTCCATGTTTCTATGACAGAGAAGCTGGCCAAACTTGTTTGGAAGGGAAAAGGTAGGAGTGACAACGGAGCAGCAAAGGCTGGAGTTTCTGGAAGCAATTGGGGAGGTGAGTGATCGATACATCCCAAAGAAGTGGAAGCATTGGAAAGGCAGGAGGACACAACCATGGCTGAAATGAGAAGCCAAAGCCAACATAAAAGCCAAAGTGAAGGCAAAATAATGAGCAAAAACTATTGGGAAGCTTTTAGAAACCAACAGAAGATGACTAAAAAAAAAAAGTCGGATGAGCTCAGGGTGTGGAATTATGATATTGTAGTCATTAATGAGTCTTAGTAGCTCCGAACGGTCTGAGGCATTTAGAGGAACAAAATATCCCAGCCCTCAATATCTCTTGAAAACCAAGGTACCCTGCACCAGTTACCTTTCAACTTTTATTTTGGCAGGCACAAACAAACTCTACACATTCAAAATTTCACTTGTGAAATTTTTCCCACTTACCAAGTACTCCTTTGCCAGAAAACAGCCTGTCCCAAACCACACTTGTCAGATCCTTTCAGATACCATCAAAATTGACCCCTCTCCAATTTAGAATCTCAACCCGTGGTCCAAACCTCTCTTTTCCATATTTACTTTGAATTTCATGGCATTATGATCACTAATTTCTGTCGCCAGCCCTGGATCGTTTCCTCACAGCATATTGCACACTTCTACATTAGGAATTCTACGTACTGATTAAGGGCACATTTGACAAACTCTACCCCATCTAGTCCTTTTACTGTATGGGAGTCCCAGTCAATATATGGAAAGTTAACATCACTTACTGAATCAACCCTTGTTTCTTGGCATGGTCTGCGATTTCTCTACAAATTTGTTCCTCTAAATCGCTCAGACTATTGCGTGCAAACAAGTCCCAATAATTGCTACAATATCATAATTCCCTGTCCTGAGCTCATTTGGCTTTCCTACAATGCTTCTTGCATTGTGATATACACAGCTCAGCTCATTCATCACACCATGCTCAAACATTCGATTGCTGACTCTATCTGAGGTCTGTACAACATCTGACTGGTGTCAAGAAAACAAACTCTCCCTCATTGTCACAAAAACAAAGTAGCTGATTGTGGACGACGGGAGGAATGGAGACAGGCTGATCCCTATTGGCATCAATGGATTTGGGGTTGAGAGGGTGAACAGCTTTAAGTTCCTCGGCATAAACATCACTAAGGATCTCACATAGTCTCTACATACCGGCTGTGTTGTGAAAAGAGCACAACAGCTCCTCTTTCACTTCAGATGGTTGAAGACGTTTGGGATGGAGCCCCAAATCCTAAGAACTTTCTACTGGGATACAACTGAGAACATCCTGACTGGCTGCATCATAGCCTGGTCTGGGAACTGTACTTCCCTCAATCGCAGGAACCTGCAGAGAGCGGTGCGGACAGCCCAGCGTGTCTGTAGATGTGAACTTCCCACTATCCAGGACATGTGCAGTGACAAGTGTGTAGAAAAGGCCCAAAGGATATTGGGGACCCAAATCACCACAACCACAAACTGTTCCTGCTGCTACCATCCAGGAAACGGTACCACAGCAAAAGGACAAACAGGCTCTGGGGCATCATCTTCTACCAGGCCATCAGACTGATTAATTCATGCTGATACAAATGCATTTCTGTGTTATATTGACTGTCCTATGTACAAACTATTTATAATATATTACACATTGCACATTTAGACAGAGATGTAACATAAAGATTTCTACTCCTCATATATATGAAGGATGTATGTGATAAAGTCAATTCAATTCAATTCAATTCACTATCCACTATCTGCTCTGTCATTCTGGCTCCCATTCCCCCTACAACTTATTTTAACCACATCACCCCCTCCCCCCACACCAGCACTAGCAAGCCTTACCACTAGGATATTAGTCCCCTCTTGTTCTGTTCCCCTAACGAATCCCCTATCACCCCTTTGACTTTCCTCTGCCAGATAATCTCCCCGCAACAGTTTCTAAAGGGGCAGAGACCCTATAAAGAAGGAGGGGGGAGGGTGGGAAGTTGAAGGCTGGTAGGTTCCAGGTGAAAAACCAGTAAGGGGAAAGATAAAAGGGTTGGGGGGGGGAGCAGGGAGGTGATAGGCAGGAAAGGTGAAGAAGGAATAGGGGAAAACACTATGGGTAGTAAAAGAACCACCTCAACTCTGCTTCCCATTCCCATTCAGATATGTCCATACATGGCCTCCTCTACTGCCATGATGAGGCTAAACTCAGGTTGGAGAAGCAGCACCTCATAACCGTCTAGGTAGTCTCCAGCTCCTTGGTATGAACATAGAATTCTCCAACTTCTGGTAATTCCCTCTCCCTCCCTTCCTCTATCCCTATATCACTCTGCCCCCTCCCCCAGCTGCCTATCACCTCTCTCATGGTTCCGCCTCCTTCTACTACCCATTGTGTTTTCCCCTATTCCTTCTTCACCTTTCCTGCCTATCACCTCCCTGCAAACCCCCCCCCACCCCACCCCTTTATCTTTCCCCTTACTGGTTTTTCACCTGGAACCTACCAGCCTTCTCCTTCCCACCCTCCCCCCACCTTCTTTATAGGGCCTCTGCCCCTTCCCCCTAAAGTGCTGACAAAGGGTTCCGGCCCGAAAAGTCGACTTATCATTTCCACAGATGCTACCCGGCCTGCTGAGTTCCTCCAGCATTTTGCGAGTGTTGCTTTGACCCCAGCATCTGCAGAGTATTTTGTGTTTACTCTGTGACGGCTATTTAACCTCATTCCCCTTCCTGACTCACAGAAAACCTGTGTCCTGCACCTTGGGTGCAACTCACCTCTCTTCATGTCATATCTATCACCCCCTCCAAATCCTGGATGATCCGGAATTCACCGTTTCAAGTTCAACTCCTTGAGTGCAGGGTTACAAGCTGCAGCTGGATGCACATCTTGCAGGTGAGGGCGTCAGGGACACTGGAGGTCTCACCGCCTTCCCACCAATGTCCCCTCTAATTTGTAATGACCAGTCTGCACATAAATCTTCTACTGTGCATTTTTCACCCAGTGACAACATATGCACAGTAAATTTTATTTCGAGAGGTAATCATTTTAACAGCCAGCAAATCACTGTTGATAAGAACTTTGATCTCCTCTGGGTATGATTCAGTTCATCTGCACTCTCACACAACCTATGTTGCAGGCCTGTAATGGGTAATGAAGGATTTTCTCACCAGAGATTTTGCACATTGTCCATATGTGGTTTGCTTGCTACATTATGCTTTAAAAAGTCAGATTTCAAAATATCACTCCACTTCTTCCCACTTGTAAATTCTCCAGCAGCTTTTGCATCGTCACAATACACACAGGTAACAGCAGTTTCTGTATTGTACATAAATATTTGCCCTGAAGCCTCCGCCAAATGACTGACTGTGGTGAACTCATTGATGGTGCAGTAATGCCAGTGAATATAAAGGGAAGCGCAGTAGTCTGACTCATTGGAGTCTGGCACATTTGTGATGTGAAAGCTATTTGTTGCCCAGGGCAAAGGTGTTTGATATCATTATCTTCACAGAGTGAATGGGTCAAAACATGTCCTCACGGGTAGAAAGGTCCGGAACAAGAGGAGGTAGAACAAGCAACACACACAAAATGCTGGAGGAACTCAGCAGGCCAGGCAGCATCTGTGGAAAAGTGTACTAATGCAGAATTCCGGCATTTTGTGTGTGTTGCTTGGATTTCCAGCATCTGTAGAATGTCTCTTGTTTGTGATTGGAGGTAAAATAAAGGTGATTATCAGAACTGGCGATGTAAACGATTTTGTTCCCTTTCTCCGAGTTCCTAACCCTTTGATGGCTGGAGCTCAGCTCTGTCTGAGAGATCCATCGGCTCCCATTCCCTCATCAGCCTAAGCTCCCCGGGTTCCGTGCAGGGATCGTGGGGCTGAGAGAGGGAAGAGAACAGGGCTATCCCGGGATCGCGGGGCATAGTTTCCGGGAGTCACAGCAATTGCCCCTCAGTCGGTCGTGAGAACGGGCGCACGGAGAAACACTTACCGGCAGCGACATCCGAGGCCTTTTGTGTACTGCGCATGCGTGATATTCGGGACCATCCGCAACCCTGACGCCTGCGCATTGGATCGGTGCTTCAGCGACAGCGATAATTGTAACGCAGAGCTTTCAAGTTAATCACGGAGCCATTGAAAGTTTCCGCGCGGTTCAAGTACATAACTCAGTCTTTTTTTGTGTAGAAAACTCAGCACCTCTTTTAACGCAGAAAGCAGCTCTAATAAAACAATACACTTAATATCAGCAAACGTTCCGCGTGTTTAATGCCAAAGTAAAACGTTCTTACAAATGCAGATATAAAACACAAGAGATTCTGTTGTTGCTGGAGATGTGGACACATACACATAAAATGCTGGAGGAACTCTGCAGTTCAGGCAGCAACTAAGCAGAGGAGTACACAGCCAATGCATGCTGAAGGGGCTCGGCCTAAACGTTGTTTATTTGTTCCTCTCCACAATGGCTGCCTGATCCGTTGATTTTCACCAGTATTTTAAAGAAATTAACCATTTTTTGATCAACCAGTTTCCAAATGCTTTTGATCTTTCATTTGTAGGCACATCCTGCCGGTCTGATTCCTCTTCTTCCCCCTCCTTGTAAACTCCTGGCCGCATCTCTTTCCAGAGCCCCAAAGCTCTGATTCAGACTGGCAATTCTTTGGTTTCTGACTCTGCTCCATCGAAGATTCACTCTCTAGTCTGCTGTCAGACTTTAGCAGTGCATTGCAACAACCCAGCTGTCTGAGGCACAGTCGTTTGAAATTAGTGAAAATGACACAAAACGTTGAAAAGAGCAGCAAAGAAGGAGCTTAACCACCTTAGTCCAGAGCCCTGAAGAACGTCAAAACCACAGTGAGCTCATCGTGTTATTCAGCCTGGAGAAAATCATGCAAGAAATTCATGCAGGTGTATAAGAGGATGAGAGGCTTTGATCGTGTAGATGGCCAGAGGCTTTTCCCAGGACTGAAACGGCTAACACGAGGGGGAATAGGTTTAAGCTGCTTGGAAGTAGGCACAGAGGAGATGTCAGAGCTAAGTTTTTTAAACAAAGTGTGTGTGTGTGTGTGTGTGTGTGTGTGGAATGCACTGCCAGCGACGGTGGTAGAGACGGAATCAATAGGGTCTTTTAAGAGACTCTTAGATAGGTACATGGAGATTAGGAAAATAAAGGGCTATGTGGTAGGATAATTCCAGACAGTTTCTAGAGTAAGTTACATGGTCGGCACAACATTGTGGGCCAAAGGGTCTGTAATGTGCTGTAGATTTCTATGATTCCATGAAATTCAAGGGAAATCTCCTAACCCACGGAGTGGTGACCAGTTGCAACCTGTCATCACAGGGAGAGTGAGGGGGGAATGGCAGGGATAGATTTTGATAAACTAATATGAGACATAAACATAGGCAGGGACCAGAGGGGCCGAGTGGCCTCTCTTGTGTACATCTTGAGTGTGGTAGAGACAGCAAGTACCTGAGACACGGGAGTGAATACATAACTGATTTATCTTTCACAGATCCAGAATATTAAACACTGGTCTAGTTTAAGGCTAACATCAGCAGAACGGACTTTTCCAGTGCTCAGTGACTAGGGTTCAGTCCTGGGTGCGATGAGCAGCCGCAATAACTGCAGATTCTGACAGTAACAATCCCTCATGAACCTGCAGCTGCCTTCAGTCACCGTGATGGCTAATTATTTAACACAGAGCTGATTTGAACTTCCTCCCTGATGTGAAGTTGCTGATGTTGCAGCAGCTGGGATGATTGTGTAAAACCCTTTGCTCACTCCGAACAGAAATGTGGCCTCTATTTATAGTGAACTCACCAGAGCATCACAAGGTGGGTTAACTGAATGAGTCTCTTCGCACACACGGAGCAGGTGAACGGCCGCTTCCCAGTGCGAAGCTGTTGGTGTATCTCCGATGGCCGACTGAATCCCTTCCAAACTGAGAGCCAGTGAATGACATCACACTGCTACCAACGTCATGGCAATATATCCAATCAGATAACGGACATGGACACGTGATCGGGGTCTCCTTGTAGCGAGTGGGGCGCTGTCTTCTCCAGCATCTCCGGCTCCACATTCAAGGATCGGCGGCATTCAAGCGCTGGTGAACTGACAGATACAGCGGAACTAACGGGCTGTAGTGTTTGTGATTCCCATACACAAATCCTTTGACTTTTCTGCACTGTTAAAAGTTTATAAAGCACGTCAGTGGGTGTAGGACAACATTTCAACTCAGATAATTTTAGTCTCCATGGTTAGTTCTGATATAAAAAAATACTGTCACAGCTCAAAACAAGTTGGAGGAACAAGAAGCACACACAAAAAATGCTAGTGGAACGCAGCAGGCCAGGCAGCATCTATAGGAAGAGGTACAGTCGACGTTTCGGGCCGAGACCCTTCGTCAGGACTAACTGAAAGAAGAGATAGTAGAGATTTGAAAGTGGGAAGGGGGAGGGGGAGATCCGAAATGATAGGAGAAGACAGGAGGGGGAGGGACGAGGCTAAGAGTGGGAAAGTTGATTGGCAAAAGAGATACCAGACTGGGGAAGGGAGAGGATCGTGGGACGGGAAGCCTGGGGAGAGAGAAGCGGGGAGGGGACCCCGGAGGGTGGAGAGCAGGCAAGGAGTTATGGTGAGAGAGGCAGAGGGAGAAAAAAGAGAGAGAGAGAGAGAAAAGGGGAAATAAAAATATATTAAATAAATAAATAAGGGATGGGGTCTAAAGGGGAGGAGGGGCATGAACGGAAGTTAGAGAAGTCAATGTTCATGCCATCAGGTTGGAGGCTACCCAGACGGAATATAAGGTGTTGTTCCCGCAACCTGAGTGTGGCTTCGTCTTGACAGTAGAGGAGACTGTGGGAATCATATCAGAATGGGAATGGGAGGTGGAATTAAAATGTGTGGCCACTGGAATAACAAGACCCTTCTTGGGCCTGCAAGATGTCCCAGTAGGTATTGTAGAGACCGGTGCTTGGAGCCCAGTTGTTCCCAAACTGTGTCAACAATTTGGCTGAGGGACCAAGTCAACATTCCCCAGTCTGTTATTGACACAAAATGTACATTTATATCCTGAAAATGACACCAACTGTATATTAGTTCCCGAGAATTTCGGGAGTTTGGAAAAATTAAATAAGGGTGTCTGTGGGTTTTTGTTTCCCGGGGTTTGTTTCCACGCCCTGATATCGATGTAGTGAAGCGGGAGTTCAGAGCCGACACAGCCGGGTCCGATACAGGTCAGACGGGGTAAGTTACAGGCGACACTCCGCTCCGGGACCATCAGCACCGGAACATTTAGAGTAACGTCGCAGTAATTCGGAGCAGGTCAGGGAGAATATTAAATAAAACCAACACGGGAACTTTCTGATCCGATCTCCTGACAGAGTGTGAAGGAGCCGCGGCGAAGAGTAGTTGCGGAATTTAAAATAAGCGAGCCGAGCCGGGCCCGTGTGGGCGGAAGCCGAGGAGGAGATCGATGCCTGCGAACGGGGGAAGTAAATCTGCAACGAGCTTTGGAAACTGTCCGTGGACAAAGTCGAAGACAGCGGGGCTGAGCGGTACCGGACAGTGTGAACAGATGTGACCGGATCGCAGGAATCACTGTCGCTGAGAAAGTTGCCGAGGCTTTCTCGGCCTTGCATATCAGTCAGAATCCTGATGGACAGAGATTTACACTGATTTCCAAACCGTTCCCGGCCTCCTTTCCGAACTCTGCTCTCCGTGCAGCGCCCCGAACCGGAACGTTTCTCTCGGCACCGGCACCTTTGAGGCGCCGGCGATTCCTGGAATATGACTGGCTTTCTACCGTCCTCACGCCATTATTCCCGTTCGTGTTAATACTACTATTCAACGCTCTGACAGTCAGACACATTTTAGTGACCAGTCGCGTCCGTAAGGGGCTGAGGGGTCAGAGCAAGGCGGAGAATCGCAGTGACCCGGAGATGGAGAGCAGGAGGAGGTCTGTGATCTTACTTCTCACCATCTCCGGAAGCTTCAGAATCCTGTGGTCGGTGAGTGTTGCCGAATTCCTTTATAATACCATCGCCGGACTGGATCAAAATAATTACAACGATTCTGAATACATGTTTCAACACACCGGAGACATGCTGATGTTATTAAGTTGCTGCACAAACACGTTTATTTATGGGGTAACTCAGTCCAAGTTCAGACAGCAGTTCATCAGCGTAACGAAATATCCACTCACGTCAATTATTCAATTAATTCATAAACATAATGTCTAAGTTCTTCTCAGAGGCGGTCGCAGTGTTTTCACTCTTGACACTACAGAACTCGCGGTCATTGGAGAACATAGCCGCGGGTGGAATAGAACCGCTTTACAATCCGAGAGTGACAGGGCACGGCAACAGAACCTTCGGTGAACGAATCTCCCGACCTTTACCTCCTACCAATTATTAAACCCTTTCTACCTATTATATCCGTGCTCTTGTCACAACCACAGCATTTTCCATAATGAATCCCATACCCTAATGTAAATTTCCTTTGATCAAGTCAACGGCAAAGCTGTTGCTCCTCGAGACTCCTGAGATCAGGTCGGGCCTGGTCTATGCTCGGATTGAGTAGGCAGCACGGCAAAGCGATTTAACTAATGGAATTCTACATCGGCACGTCCTTTAACACGGGATGAGCAGACAACGTCCACATCCACAGATACCCTAACCTCAACATTCACTTGTCTCTCATAAATTGGTATCAACTTTCTGATGAGTTTACCTTCACAGGGTTTGCCTCAACAAGATCCAATTATCTCCTGCAGAAAGTCTAAAGATGACTTGCATGACATTGTTAGGAAGATGTCATTTCCTGGGATGTTCACGAGGATGTAACAAAGAATTTCAGTGAACGCAACGCGGTCGAACCATCAATGGGCACTTTACCGAGGCGTTTGGCGAATTTCTGGCGGTTAATTCAGACAGTCAAATGACAAGGAACATGACCATGAAACCACAGGATATCGGAGCAGACTTGTGCCCTTCGTTCCATCGATCTCCTCCAACTTTCCATCGCGATTGATCTGTTCCTCAACACCAACTTCCTTCTCTTTCCCTAAAACCGTTAGTCCCCTAACCAATTAAGAACCTGTAAACATTTTCCTTGGCCTACGCACCTTCATGGCATCGGGTTTGAGTCGGGAAATGAATGCCAGCATTACATTTGCCTTCGCTAGCACCGAATTAACCTGCGAGTTAGCCTTCAGGAAATCCAAAGCAAGACCTGTGAATCCGTATGCAGCTCGGATTTCACAATGTTCTGCCCAGTTAGAAACTTTTCCCTGCGCATTAATCATTCATTTCACGACACAGTTCCGTACGCTGTATTTCACCTGTCACTTCTTTATCCATTCTGTCAACTGACACCCTGACGGCGACAGTACTTGTCTCTACAAGTAGATCCTGTCCATCTGAATCCCATCCATTCGCTGACTGATCACTGTTGAAAAGCTCATCCACCAGTAGTTATCTGGCGTATCTCTGCATCACTATATAGCGATAGACTATTTACTACAGCAATCTCTGATCGTTTCCCATATCATTGTATCATTTCTTAATGCATGCATTACTAAATGACAATAAAAGAGGGCTGCGTGTCTTCATAATCTAAATAATATCCTTTGATAAGGATAGTCAGGATCGGAGGACACTCATGTAAAATTCCAACATCTCTTCCACTCTAATGACGACATTCTGTCAGATTGCACAGATCCCTGCAGTGAGCTCACAAACTATGCCCATCTGAAGAGTGACTGTAGATTTACTCATTTACACAGATGCTGCCTGGCCTACTGGATTCCTCCAACATGTTTGTGTATTGCTTTCGATTTCCAGCCTCTGTAGATTCTCTCGCGTTTGTAAATGTAGATGTGATGTATTCATTTAACACTTCATTCATTTTCCGTGTGTTCTGCACCTTATCACCATTGACGCCAGTGGCGTCCATTCCAAACCTAAGCATGAAATTGCCTATTTACCCCAAAAATACATTACAGTGCAAAAGTAATTGGCACACTTACGTAGGTAGAGCGCCTAAGATTTTTGCACAGTACTGCATTTATCATTGTAGAGCAGAGAACGTGTTGGTAAATGGGTTTAACATTGTGTTCATGTCCTGTGGTTCTGCACTTTATCACCGTTGACGTTAATGGCGTCCATTCCACACCCAGGCATGAAATTGCCTATTTACACCAAATATACATTACCGTGCAAAAGTCATTGGCAGATTTATATAGATAGGGCATGACTAAATGTCTCTCAGGTGCTCTCTGTTCCCTCCCCTCTATTCTCAACAATGATACCATTCTCACTGTCAGTCCACAATAGAGACCAATATCAGAACCAGGTTTATCGCCGCTCTCAGTTTTTTTCTGTATATGCATGACATTTGCACAGCACCATAAAGGGTGTCCTCTCGGTTTCTCTTCTATCCTTTCCAGTAGGGATATTTCATAGCGGCCCAGCACTGCTAATGTACTGCCACGACCCTTGGACTCCACAAGGAACTGCTCGGACCCAGCGAACTATCTCTGACCATATCCCGTCATTTTTCATGACGATGTCCTCAGTGACCATTGCCAAAGGCCTAATTTGGCCAGCCGGGATTATTAATCTAACATGAACATTGTGCCACTGACGACTTCTTAAAAATTCCACAGTTGTGCACCGCCCGTTGATAATATAATATCGCGAGGTGCTCTCCGCTGTAATTTTAGAGGCTCTCTCCAGAGTCCAGCACGTAGATGCCATTGTGAAGAATGCATGTCAGCACCTCTACTTTCTTAGAAGTTTTTAAAGATTTGGCATGTCATTAAAACATAGAAATGTTTCTGTGTGAATTTGTGGTGGAGAGTACATTGACGGGTTGCTTCATGGTCCAGCAAGGAATCACCAATCCCCTTCTACAGCAAACCTACAAAAAGCAGTGGATGTGCAGTAACAGAGAGCTAATGGCGGGAGAGTTAGAAACAGAGGGACAATATAGTCAGAATCAGAACCAGATCTGTAAGCACCGGCGTGTGTTGTGGAATTTGTTACCCTAGCAGCAGAAGTTCAATGCAATCCATAATGTAGATGATAAATAAGTAAACAGATAAATAATTAACTAAATTACAGAATATGGGTGTTACAAGAATTACCCCTCGTAATAATGATCAGTGAGGCACAGAGAATCTGTATTTACCGACAAGTAACTTTTATTATTTCTACTAGAAAGTACGTGGGTTAACATTCATATCTACCTGCATGCACCCTACTAGAACCCCTGACAGTTCATGAGCAGACAACGAGGAGAAATGGTATTACCCACGAAAGTAGTCTGCGCCATGCACATCTTTCCCTCGCTCCCACTCCTTCTGCTTTCCGCAGGGATCGCTCCCTACGCGACTGCCTTGTCCATTCATCCCCCCCCATCCCTCCCCACTGATCTCCCTCCCGGCACTTATCCTTGTAAGCGGAATAAGTGCTACGTATGCCCTTACACTTCCTGCCTCACCACCATTCAGGGCCCCAGACAGTCCTTCCAGGTGAGGCGACACTTCACCTGTGAGTCGGCTGGTGTGATATACTGCGTCCGGTGCTCCCCGTGCAGCCTTCTATATATTGGTGATACCCGATGCAGACTGGGAGACCGTTTGCTCTGTCCGCCAGAGAAAGCAGGATCTGCCAGAGGCCACACACTTTAATTCCACATCCCATTCCCATTCTGACATGTCTATCCACGGCCTCATCTACTGTCAAGATGAAGCCACACTCAGGTTGGAGGAACAACACCTTATATTCCGTCTGGGTAGCCTCCAACCTGATGGCATGAACATCGACTTCTCTAACTTTCGATAATGCCCCTCCTCCCCTTCTTATCCCCTCTCTTATTTATTTATTTATTTATTTATTTATTCGTTCATTCATTCATTCGTGCATTCATTCATTCATTTTTTCTCTCTCTCTTTCTGTCGGTCACAATAACTCCTTGCCGGCTCTCCATCTTCCTCTGGTGCTTCCCAGCCCCCACCCCGCCCCTTTTTCTCCCTAGGCCTCCCGTCCCATGTTCCTCTCCTTTCTCCAGCCTTGTATCCCTTTTGCCAATCAACTTTCCAGCTCTTAGCTCCATCCCTCCCTCTCCTGTCTTCTCCTATCGTTTCGGATCTCCCCCTCCCCCTCCCACTTTCAAATCTCTTACTATCTCTTCTTTCAGTTAGTCCTGACGAAGGGTCTCGGCCCGAAACATCGACTGTACCTTTTCCTATAGGTGCTGCCTGGCCTGCTGCGTTCACTAGCATTTTGTGTGGTTTGATTGAATTTACTGCAACTGCAGATTTCCTCGTGTCTACGCTGTAAATTTCTGGGTTCAGTTATTTGCAGCAAACACTGACTGTGTAATTATAAATCAAAATATTATTTTGCGTCTCAGAGCAGAACAGCACAGAAAACGGCCCTTTGGCCCTTCTGGTCCATGTCGAACTTATTGTTTTTCTGCCTAGCCCCATCTACCTGCACAATGACCTCTCGTTCGCCTCCCATCCTGTACTTATCAAAATTTCTGATAAATGTTGAAATCCAGCCACTCGTCTCCACCTGAGATCCTACCAACAATGGTTGTATCATCGAATTTATAGATGGTATTTGAACTAAGCCTAGCCACGCACTCATGGGTATAAATATAGAAAAAGTTCACCACGGGTTTCGCCAGCGTTGGTCGTCAGCGAGGAGGAGATATTATCACCAATCCGCACAGATTGTAGCCTTCCAGTTGGGAAGTCCAGTATCTAATTGCAGAAGGAAGTACAGAGGTTCAGGTTCTGTCACTTCTCAATCAGAATTTTGGGAATGATGGTGTTAAATGCTGAGCTATAGTCGATGAACAGCATCCTGATTTGGCGTTTGTGTTCTGCAGGTGGTCTAAAGCCGCGTGAAAAGCCTTTGAGATTACTTCTGTCTTTGACCTGTTGTGACGATAGGCGAATTGCAATGGGTCCAGGTACTTGCTAGGGCAAGAGTTCAGTCTAGTCATGACCAACCTCTCAAAACATTTCTTCACTGTAAATATGAGTGCTACCAGGCGACAGTCATCAATGCGCCTCACATTATTCTTCTTAGGCACTGGTATAATTGTGGCCGTTTTGAGCAAGTGGGAAATTCCATCCGTAGCAGTGAGAGGTTGAAAATGTCCCTGAATACTGCCGACAGTTGGTTGGCACACGCTTTCAGAGCATTACCAATTATTCCATCCGGACCTTAGGTCTTCCAGACTTCATCCTCTTTATAGACAGCCTAACATTGGCCTCCGTGAGAGAGATCAC
Source organism: Mobula birostris (assembly GCF_030028105.1). Taxonomy (NCBI): domain Eukaryota; kingdom Metazoa; phylum Chordata; class Chondrichthyes; order Myliobatiformes; family Myliobatidae; genus Mobula; species Mobula birostris. Next base: position 74,341,709 of record NC_092382.1, read on the forward strand.
ACGGTCACCGGGTACAGCAGAGATCTTCACAGCTGCAGTTATCCATAGATCGCTGCAGGTGTTCTCGCAAACTGATAGGGTGGTTAATATGACGTCATGAAAAAACTTCAATTACCCTGATGTACTCTAAACTGAGACCTTCATATTGCAAATGTGGTAGAATTTATTAGGTACATCTAAGACAGTCACTTAAATCAACATGCAGATTGTTCAACACGAGGGGGAGCTGTACTGGATCTGGCGTTGCGCAATGCGCCTGGCCAGGAGACTGACCATTCAATGAGTGAACACAACTCTTTAAGTTTCAAGATAGTTATAGATAAGAATAAGCACGGATTTTGCGGGAGAGTATTAAACTGAAGCAGGACAAATAACAAGGTCACTGGGCAGAAACTAGATAGAGTTAATAGGGAACAGCTGTTTTTGCAAAGACTACATCCAGCACGTGAGGGATATTAAAGACCAACTACCCACAGTACAGGGCAGGGATGTTCCAGCCAGAGGGAAGGACGCGGATCATCGGGTTATTGGACCTTCAAGTTCATGAACTTAGTGAACAAGAAATAAGAAAAGCATGTAAAGTTTAGGAAGCTCGACTCAAATGGAGCCCTGGAAGGTTAATAAATGTGCCAGCAAAGACCTCAAGAAGGAAATTAGGAAAGCCAGGAGAGGCCATGAAAAGTCCTTGGCAAGTAGGATTAGGGAGAATCCTAAGGCACTCTGAATATACGTCAAGAGCAAGAGGATAACTGAGGAAAGCATGAGACCACTCAGGGATACAGGCAGGAGGGAGCATTTGCTCGGATATGAAAGATGTGGCTGAGCTCCTTAATGAATAACTTATATCAGTATTTGCCAATGAGAAGGACGTGGAGGAGCGGATGTGGGACAGTGCCCAGATTATTAATATGCCAGGGAATTTGGAAGTAAAGGAGGAAATAGTGATCTCTTAATTAGAATTAAGCTTTTTAATTCCCCAGGGCCTGCTGGGACATACCCCAAGTTATTGAGAGGCAGGTGAAGGGATTACTGTGACCTTGATCATTATCTTTCTGTCTCCCTAGCGGCAGGCAGGGTCCTGGAAGACTGGCGAGAAGCTGATATTGATCCATCTTTCAAGAAGGGAACCAGGGATAAACTTGGAAGCTATAGAAGGCGGAGTCTCACATCAGTGGTAGGGAATTCACTGGAGAGAATTCTTATGATTCTTACACGATATATGAATATTTGGAAACTCATAGCCTTATTAGGAAGAGCTAGTGTGGCTTTGTGCAGGACAAATCATGTGTTGCTAACTTAAATGTGTTTTCCGAAGAACTGGTGAGGGCGATTGGTGACGGTAGAATTGTGGATGTAATCTACATGAATTTTATTGAGGCAATTGACGGGGTTCCTCGTAGGAGGCTCTTTCAGAAGATTACGCCATTTAGATTCAGAATAGACTCACCCATAGAAGAAGTGGGTGGTAATAGGAGAGACTTATACCAGCGGGAGGTCTGTGATTAGTGGTGTTCTACAGGGATATGAACTGGGACCTCCGCGGTTTGTGATGCATATAAACGACCTAGATGAAATGTACATGGGTGGGTTAGTAAGTACGCCACCGATACAATGTTTGGTGGCGTGGATAGCGTTGAGAATGGCAAAGAACACATTGGGATATCCTGCAGAACAGTTACAGATATGGGTGGAGTAGTGGCAGATGGAGTTCAATGCAGCGAATGTGAGATGTTGCACCTTGGTGGTTCAAATGTAAAGAGATGGTACACTGTTAGTGACAAGACGGGCAAGAACATAGGGATCTCGGTGTACAAGTTCACTGCTCCTTGAAAATAGCTACAGAGGTTGATAGGGCAGTTAAGGAGGCAAATGGCATGCTTTCCTTTATTAGCTGAGATATTGCGTTCAAAAGTCAGAAAGTTGTCCTACCCCTTTATAAAGCTCTAATTAGTTCACATCTGGAGTAATGCACATAGATCTGGTCACGCCATTATCGCAAGAACATCGAGGATTTGGAGAGGGTGCAGGAGGGGTTTACCAGGATATTACCTGGATTAGAGGGCATGAGCTATAATGAGTGGTTGGACAGACTTGGGCTGTTTATTCTGGAGCGCTGAGGGGAAAACTGATAGAGGTTTATAAGATTATGATAAGCATAGAGTAGATAGACAGAATCTTTTCCTCGGGGTGAAATAGCTAATACCGGAGGGGAGGCATTTCATGCGAGAAGGAATAAGATCAAAGGAGATGTGAGAAGCAAATTCCTTTACAGAGATTGGTGGGTAGTTGGTATGCTCACCTTGAGTAGTGCTGAAGTCAGATACACTGGGGACTTGTAAGAAACGCTCAGATTAGCACATGAATGCGTAGAGAATGGAGGGGTATGGGCATTATGTAGGTATAAGGGGTTAGTTTTATTTGGTCAATTGGTTACTAATGCATTCAGTTCAGCACAATATTTTGGGCCGAAGTGCCGGTTCATGTGTTGTTCTGTTCTCTTTTCTATGTCTCTGTTCTATAACATTGTAATTCTACAATATACAGTTGAAAGCGGCCAGTGCGTGAGTGGGCCAGTGAAGGAGTGGAGCTTTGAGGCTTTAACTCGAGAGATTCTGGCAGTTTTGGCAGTTGGCCTGTGCCATCAAGTCAATCAATATTTGAATAGATCAGCAAAAAGCCGTTGAATAGACAATCAAGATTTGAATAGCTCAGACTCAGCAGAAAGCAGCTGATTGGGCAGTCGACATCAGGTGACTAAATATTTTGAAAAGTTCAAACAGGAAAATAGAGGGATAGCTCAAGCGAAGCGGCCAGTGAGTGAGTGGGCCAGTGAAGGAGTGGATCTTTGAGGCTCTGACTCGAGAGGCTTTGACGAAAAGAGGCGGAGGACAAGCTAGCTCGCAGTTAGTTTCTACAATGTCTCCTGAGACGGTGATGTGCCTCTCATGTGAGATGTGGCAGTCTTGGGGGAACGCCCCTCTCCCGCAGAGTCACATCCGCCAGAAGTGCATACGGCTGGGCGATCTGGAAGACCGTGTAAGGAATCTGGAGAAGCAGCTGGATGACCTTCGACTCATAAGGGAGAATGAGGCAGTCACATATGAGAGGTAAAGGGAGGTAGTCACACCCAGGCTGTCGGAAGCAGGTCGTTGGGTGACAGTCAGAGAGGGGAAAGCGAAGGTGAGCAGACAGGTAGTGCAGAGCACCCCTGTAGCCATTCCCCTGAATAATAAGTTTACCGTCCTGGATACTGTTGGCGGGGACGACCGACCAGGTGTGAGCCACAGTGGCAGGGCCTCCGGCACTGAGTCTGACCCTGTGGTGCAGAAGGGTGGGACGGAGAGGAGGAGAGCTGTCGTCACTGGAGACTCTATAGTCAGGGGAGCAGACAGGAGATTTTGTGGACGTGAGAAGGACACCCGCATGGTTTGTTGCCTCCAGGGTGCCAGGGTCCAGGATGTCTCTGACCGGGTGCACGACATCCTGGCACCAGAGGGAAAACAACCAGAAGTCGTGATATATGTTGGGACCAACGACATAGGCAGGAAGAGGGATGAGGTCCTGACGCCATCTCAGTTACATTCCCAACCTGGCATATTTTGCTCATCTCTGAGATCAAATTAGCAGCTCCAAAGCGGTCAATCTCGTCATATCATTTGGTAAACTTGCAGCAGTTTCCTTGCAGTAATTGGGATACTTTTTCAAATGCCAAGAGCGCATCACCATTTTTTATATTATTAGAATGGAATTTCTTCTCCTTAACATATCAGATACGTTTTAGCCACCGACCTCGGTGCATCACTTATTTACAAATATTTTATTCAATTATGCCAGGACCCATTCCAGGCCTAACTATGGACAGTGCGGTGGACAGATAGCGACAATAAAAATGTGTGATTGTTGCTTATCACGTTTGTTTGTATGCGTCCTGGACTACTCATGGATTCTACTGAAAATACCACGACCTCTACAGAGGAAGAAATCTACGTTTGTAGGAGATTATTAGATCCAGGATATTACTCCATCGATTCCGAGTGAAAGTGCCCCAAGATCAGTCACCCTATGGTGGGCACACCCTTGATGAAGGGACTGTGCCCGAACGGTTAACGGTGTATTAATTTCCATAGATCTGCCAGATGTGCTGTATTCGTCGAACATCTTGTGTGTGTTGCTTTGATTTCCAGCATCTGCAGAATTTCTTGTGTTTATGATTTGCTACTCCACAGCGGTCACTTCCAGGGATGCCTACAGTAATAAAAATGTAAATCTTCTCAGATATTTAAAAAAAAATCCTCCCCATCCCCTCTTCTTCTTTCCGCCTTTCTCGCTGCTTAACTCTTCCCATCTGCCTATAGCCTCCTCCTGCCCCCCTTTCTTCTTCCTTTTGCCTATGATCCATTCTCCACATATGTCCCACACGCCGAGTGCCTTCAGAATTGTGTGTGTGTTGCATATAGAATGCTTTCTTTTACAAACAGAAACTGGGGAGGAGGACCAAAGCACTTGAAAAACTACTTCAACAGAATACCGGTTAGCAAATACACTCGCAAGGTCTCAAACCATGAGGCCCAGTTTAGTCACTGGGGAGTGGTCTCGGGGGGGGGGGCTGACACGATAAACTACCTTTCGCTACTGATGTGAGTGTATTGATGATCAGCCGTGATCACAGTGAATGGCGGTGCTGGCTCGAAGGGGCGAATGGCCTACTCCTACACCTTATGTCTATTGTCTATTGTCTATTGAGGTTCTTTCGCTGATTGACGAGCTATTGTACAGAACACATTAATGGCTTTCACACTAATGCTTACCCACTTATGGAAACCCGACGCAGATTGGGGGACCGCTTCGTCTAGCACCTCCACTCCGTCCGCCACAACAGACAGGATCTCCCGGTTGCCAGCCAATTCAACTCTGCTTCACATTCCCATGCGGATATGTCCATACATGGCCTCTTCTACTGCCATGGTGAGACTAAACTCAGGTTGGAGGAGCAACACCTCATATACCGTCTAGGTAGTCTCCAGCCCCTTGGTATGAACATAGAATTCTCCAACTTCCGGTAATTCCCTCCCCCTAGCTTCCCCGATCCCAGTTTCACTCTGCCCCCTCCCCCAGCTGCCTATCACCTCCCTCATGGTTCATAGAACATAGAACATAGAATAGTACTGCACAGTACAGGCCCTGCGGCCCACAATGTTGTGCCGACCCTCAAACCCTGCCTCCCATGTAAGCCCCCACCTTAAATTCCTCCATATACCTGTCTAGTAGTCTCTTAAACTTCACTAGTGTATCTGCCTCCACCACTGACTCAGGCAGTGCATTCCACGCACCAGCCACTCTCTGAGTAAAAAAACCTTTCTCTAATATCCCCCTTGACCTTCCCACCCCTTACCTTAATGCCATCTCCTCTTGTATTGAGCAGTGGTGCCTTGGGGAAGAGGCGCTGGCTATCCACTCTATCTATTCCTCTTATTATCTTGCACACCTCCTTCTCTCCAAAGAGAAAAGCCCTCGCTCCTTTAATCTCTGATCATAATGCATACTTTCTAAACCAGGCAGCATCCTGGTAAATCTCCTCTGTACCCTTTCCAATGCTTCCACACCCTTCCTATAGTTCTATGTTCTATGTTCCGCCTTCTTCTACTACCCATTGTGTTTTCCCCTATTCCTTCTTCACCTTTCCTGCCTATTCCCTCCCTGCTTCCTCTCCCCCCACCTCTTTATCTTTCCCCTTACTGTTGTTTTTTTTCTCCTGGAACCTACCAGCCTTCTCCTTCCCACCCTCCCCCACCTTCTTTATAGGGCTTCTGCCCCTTCCCTCTTCAGTCCTGACGAAGGGTTCCGGCCCGAAACGTTGACTAATCATTTCCACGGATGCTGCCCGACCTGCTGAGTTCCTCCAGCGTGTTGTGAGCGTTCCTCATTACACATGCCCAGGCATCATCCCTGGTGAAGATGGCAGAGTTTGTCATTGAAAGGTTAGCTAAAATCAATACCTGAACCCGACTAGAAGCGCGAACAGGATTTATTTCTCATATACACCATGAACGCACCAGATCCTTTCAGGTGGGGTGAATGCAAATAGGCTTTTTGTCACTGATGCTAAGTGAGTCTAGACCTACAGCTCAAACATTCATGCTGAAAGCTGGAATATTTAAGGGGAACTCGAGGGGTAACTTCTTCACACAGAGGGTCAGGCGAGTGTGAAATGGGCTGCTAGACGAACAGGAGAATGCACGTTAGGTTTCAACATTGAAGGGAAGTTTAGATGATTGAATGGCCAGGAGGGCAATGGAGGGTTATGGTCCAGGTGCGGGTCGATGGGTTAGGAAAGATAACTGTTCGGCAGGGTCTGGATGGACCAAAGAGCGTATTTCTGTACTGTTGTACTCTATGATTCTATGACACAAAGTTTGGTTGTCCTGCAGATAGTGTTGAAGATCTTATGTTTCAATAGGACATTGATAAAATGCAGAACCGAGCTGAGAAGAGGAGAATGGAAGTCAACCCGTAAGTGTGTCAGGTAATTCACTTTTAAAGGTCAATGTTGAAGGCAGAAACAATGTTAATGGCGGATTCTTAACAGGGATCTTTATTTTCACATCCATTGATCCCCCAAAAGTGCAATGCAAGATGATAGGGTGGTTAAGAAGGCAAATGGTGCGCTGGCTTTAATTACTCAGTAGATTGAGTTCAAAATACATTACGTGGCTGCTCTGTAAATACCCGGTTAGACCACACTTGAAATTGTCACGGTTTGCGCTGGCAATATCAGAACTCCATTGCAGAGGTAAGGCAAGAATCCAATGTAAAGACGGCCAAGAAAGTTTATTCATAATAATTCCAAAAGAAAATCAGCAGGTCGGTCGAGCGACAGTGCGAGAAGTAACGTTCTCCAATCTAGGACCCTGAGATTACCGCTGCTTGGGCATCGGTTTAAATAATAAAAGTAACAAGGAATCACTGAGCCTATCAAAATAAATTTAACAGAAGGCACCAGGAGACCGTTTACAAAGAGTGAGTCGCTTGAGAAAACCACAAGGGAGCTAAACGATTAACACTTTATTAAACAACGATGAACCAATCAAGTGCTCTGAAAAACTCACAGCCCAACGCTCTCCAGCGCCCCTAACAGGCCTTGAGCACTCATAACAGGAATTTTGTGTTCAGTTCTATGTCCCTCATTATTGGACAGATATGCAAGCTTTAAAGAGGGTATAGTGATGGTTTCACTACACTCCCGTAGAAGAGAAGATTTAAGCTTCTTCAGTGCAGGCATCACCAGAAGAGGCTTCGCAGTCGTGAATTTAAAAACGCAAACACGAGAAATTCTGCAGATGCTGGAAATTCAAACAACACACATCACAGTTGCTGGTGAACGCAGCAAGTCAGGCAGCATCTTTAGGAAGAAGTACAGTCGACGGTTCGGGCCTTCTCGTCGACGGGAGTTCAGTTAACCCATCTCTCACCGCTCCCTACATGTAATTTACTCGGCTCTTCAATTTTTCGACCACATTTTGACTCAAACTTGCTATCAGCTCTTGGCTCCATCCCTCCCCCTTCTGTCGTCTCCGATCATTTTGGATCTCCCCCTCCCCCTCCCACTTTCAAATCTCTTACTAGCTCTTCCTTCAGTTAGTCCCGACGAAGGGTTTCGGCCTGAAACGTCGACTGTACCTCTTCCTAGAGATGCTGCCTGGCCTGCTGCGTTCACCAGCAACTTTGATGTGTGTTGCTTGAATTTCCAGCATCTGCATAATTCTTCGCGTTAGGATATTAAGGGATTGGACACGCTGGAGGCAGGAAGCATGTTCCCGCTGATGGGTGAGTCCAGAATCAGAGGCTGCAGTTTAAGAATAAGTAGGTCATTTAGAACGGAGTTGAGGAAAAACTTTTTCACACAGAGAGTGGTGGATATATGGAATGCTCTGCCCCAGAAGGTTGTGGAGGCCAAGTCTCTAGATGTTTTCAAGAAACAGATGGATAGAACTCTTAAGGATAGCGGAATCAAAGGTTATGGGGATAATACAGGAACTGGATACTGATTGTGGAAGATCAGCATGATCACAGTGAATGGCGGTGCTGGATCAAAGGGCCGAATGGCCTACTCCTGGACCTGTTTTCTTTTGCCTAAGGTCTATTGAGAGCTGTCATCAGCAGAAACAGTAGAGCTGTTTATTTTACTACCGGGAGATAACCTCCATTTACCGGAAGATATCATTCCAAATTACTAGTTGGTATGTTGATGCACGCCTCCAGGAAATTGTACATTTATTAATTGAACTCGTTATCCATAGCTAATTTACAACATGAGAGAAAAGAAGAAGAAGAAGAGGTTTTGTTGAATTTATCAGATTGGGATACCGTGATGCAGTTTTCCTTTTCCCGTAAGTGCACTAGATACTGCTCTGGTAAACGTTCAGATGAATCATCGGAAAGGAACAAATGAAATGATTTTTTTAAGATATTACGAGGACATAGGACACGTTCGGTAAGCAAAAAGCGATTGTCGTATCTGAATTCAGCATATTTTACAACCCCTGGGGAATATAATAATCCGAATTATTAACAGAGTTAACAATGAAACTGCTCAAACCACGAATGATGCTGTTTCTGTAATTGACAACCTCACGGTTACATTCTGTATTTGAGAATAACAAGGTAGATTTGGAAATTCAGAGATTTCCCGATTGGATTTCAGATGAACAACTGAAGAAATTGATAGATACTACTACCACAAGATGCCACATCATGAATTCACCTTGACAAACTCCTCCCTGCAAATTGTAAGAAGGTGTTGGCACCACTGTCTGTTGCAGCATATTTCTTACCAGAGTGACAACCGAACGTGCCCACCGTACAATGTTCATAATGTGGCGAAACAGAAGGAATGAGTTTGGATTTCACTCACTAACCCACCGATTTATGCTGTCAAATGGCCAAAATCTACAAGAGTACATTAGGATTCCTTTCATCAAAAGCGAAAATATTAGGTTTGTCCGGCGCAATTGTTAAAGAAATGGGTAAAACTTTGCGGGCTTTTCACATGATAATGGCTATCCATATATGTTGCCTGTCAATAGCAAAGCATTCCTAAAATTAGTGATTTATGCCAATTATTATGCTACTTCAAGCGAGCATTAGAGGAGGAAATTTTAATTTTGGTGGTTGCTTCACTCTAATGTTGCGGTTTCCAATATATTGAGGAAAGCGGTGGGGCGAAGTAGGTCTACCTTTGGTGAGATCGAAAACTGCAGTCCGTGTCTTACCCGAGTAACCGGAACTGAACTTCCTGCTTTGATTCAGAGCATGCAAAGAAATATTAATTGCAAGTCGTTACTTGCTACCTTCGACCAGAGTCAATGGGAACACCTGAAACAGGTGGACAAGACTGGCCAGGTACACCGAGATCGAACAGCATTTCTAACTGACAGGAAAAGGATGAGATGGTTCGAGCGCAAAGCAGCGCGAACTCTGGAGAATAAATACCGCAATGCCTGGAGCTGGTTGAAGAGGGACCGAATCCCCCGCTTTAGTGTCTGGAGTTTGGCAAAGTATTCTGAGTAAATATTGGTACGAAAGGAACAATAGAATTCTTGATTTAATTTGCTGCCTTGAGGTCACCGGAGTTCCAATGATGCTTCTTCAGAGACAATAAATTGCAAACTTTGAATAATTTAAGAACTGTACAGTGAATTGCCGAACCTAGATCAGATGGCGATTGGCCACCGCCGGTAACCATCACAAGGCACGACGGCTCTGCTCCAGCTATTCAAATCTGTGTTAATAGTTTGGTTGAGAGATTCAATTGCAGTACTTCAATAAATTTCGCAGAGAGCAGGAAATTAAATTGAAGTTTATTTAATCCGTAGTATTACGGGGAACACACCTTGAATATACCGACTGAATGTGATGGCATATTATGGAAAGACGTAAAATAGGTGATTATTTTAGAGATTCTAGGCAACTGAGATGTGTTGTTGCAGTAACGTGGAAATGTAGCCGACAATTACAAAGCGACATTTGCGTGCTAATGTTTTTTGAGATATGTGATTAAACGAAAAAACATACCCTATGAAATTAACATCGACTTGCTGAGATCACATCTGCACTATCATATAGTCTCTTCATGTAAATCGCTATAGTATATCGGGGTTGATCTGATTAGTTCCATCAGAATACTGGCTGGGCTGGGACACCGAGTCTGCCATCTGAGGAAGGGCTGAGCAGGCATGCTTTCGGTTTCAGGAACAATAGAATGAGGTCTTGATATGATTATGCAGGATATGTATAGGCTTGAACAGGAGCGTGGCAGCGAGTTTTCTTACCTAATATGAGGAGAGCGTAATTGGCCATGCCCTAAAATGACTGAAACTTCCTTTGAAAGGGTTTCCCGTCTGCCAACAGGTATGCTTTCCAGTCGGCGTGGGACAGCATTCAGTATCTCTTTTTACATTCAAACTTGTCATGGTCAGATGCTGCCGCATCTCTCCAGTCTCTGATGACACAATGTCGCATCCACCTTGAGGAACGTCAGGGATTTTAACCATATTCTTCTATCAGTTATCTGGAATGAAAATAATAAATCTAACGACTGTTACCATGAAACTATGGGAGTTTTGCATCGACTGTTGAGGTAACTTTGTAGATCTGTAGCAGTGATTGATAAGTATAAATCCGTGAACGCCGGCATTTGCGAATCAGTGAAACCTTCTCTGTGTCTTGCGAGCGGAAATACATTGACAGCGGTCATTGTGGGTAGGTTGCTACAAGCATCGGTAATTGGTGATAACGAATGCTGTTTGGAAGGAGACGTTCTCATTGGATCGAAACTCAGGTGCTGGTCGCTGATTGCATATCTAAAGGTGGAGTCTGGTCGATTGCAGCATGGATTTCGAGAACTAGAGACTGAACGCAAAACTGCAGAGGCCGCTGGACTCCACTGAACAGTTGGTTTTCTTAATGAGCACACAAACTGAGGTGAGGTGTTTTGTCACTTGCTCCCTGAGTTTGGACTGAGTCGCCACGTAAATAGATGTGTTGCTGCAGCAGCTTAAGGTGCTCAGTAAAAATCCGACCATCAAATATCTATTCAGAATCATTCCATTCGCCTCCTGTTCCTGTGCTCTGATAATAGTGGAACTGTGTAACAGTTGTCAGCCACAGAAGGATGAAGCTGCCGGAGAGCGTGAAGAGTAAAACCACCGATCTCCTCCTGCTCTCCATCTCCGGGTCACTGCGATTCTCCCCTTTGCTCTGACTCCTCAGCCCCTTACGGAACCGACTGGTCACTAAAATGTGTCTGACTGTCAGAGCGTTGAGTACCAGAATTCCAGTGAAAGGCAGTAATGGAGTTAGTACCGTATCAAGCCAGTCAAATCCTTTCCACCCCAGATCCGTGTAGTAACTTATTTTTATAACGAAGAACCACGGTACATTGTTAATGATCTCTCGCGGTTCAAGTGCGAAGTAGAAGGGAACATTTTTCATGCAGAATAGCACGCCAGTTGCTGTCAGAACTGTGGCCGTAGTTTTCCCGGTGCAATACTTCGCCTTCAGCTTATTGCAGCAAATGGCGATGAAACGATCAAATGTAAATGCGACAATGAACCATACAGAACAGTCGAGGGCTATACGAGACAAGACAATTCTAATACTCTCCACGGGAGTAATGTTCAGGACAGTCACTGGGAAATAATGAATGCTGATCCGATACAAATTTACCTCAATGATAATTACCATCAGATCTGCCGTTGCCATGGCCACAAAGTAGCGATTGGTGCAAGTGGCCAGACCGCACTTCCCCTCGGACAGGATTGTAATCGCCAATAAATTCACTGGAGAAACAGATGTGAGAGACATTATGAAATACAATATATACTTCTGAGGCAAAGCGCTTGAGTGAACACAGTTTTGAGAGGAGTAAACGTGTCTCTAGATACCAACGACTCGAAGAGTTCGGGATAAGATGGACGGAGAAAGATTCGATGAAAGATGGGAAAAAATCAACTACAGGATCTCAGCAAGAGGATACTTTATTGTTCTAAACTTTCTGGCAATCCCTGGTCAAGCCCGATTTACAGGTTACACCCACACCGGGTGTGTAAACAACGCAACTGGACACCCAGGGAAAGCGAGGATACGTTCACAGGGAAGACACAGCCAGTCCATACTTCAGAAGAAAATGGTTTCATTACAGGACTACTGTCGCACTGAACACATATCTGTTTTTATATTCCAGTAACATGGCCTCTCTGTTATATGTCCCGTGGTCAGGGCTCACATTCTGTGGTTGACATAGCTCTCAGTTAATAGTAGGTGTCAATGTCATAAAAACGTTGCAAATCTCTGTTGTAAGTAAACTTCCTAATGTAATCCCTGTTAGTAAAACATTCCAGTGAGCTACCTTCCCTGAGGTCTTGTCCACATGTGCAGAACCTGTCGGGGAAGGGTCTGTTTACAGAAACAAGGTTACCGTGGCTGTCCACATCGTTGCCATGAGTTGATGTGCAAGCCAGGGCAGTACAATATGGAGGTCACACTATTGTCCATGCAGCAGGCTGACCCTCTCAACGCAGCTGATGAATCCCAAGTTCCACCGAGATGTTTGACTCCTGTGGATTAAAGTAATATGGAAACTACGGAATGTACACTGTAAATGAACGAAGTGGTGTCATAGCACATAGCTCTGGATGCTGGTCCCCGATCTACAAACCTGTCATCTTACAAAACAAATAAAACTCACAATAAGCTACGCAAAGCGGCTCATTCACGGCGTTCCTGTGTTCTTGCATTCGCTTACCTGAAACGCCAATCAAGACAATGATAACATACAATATTTTCTCGACACGGTAATACGCTTCAAGCATTATTCTCGGTCACCTTACTTTGTAGGCAGTCTCCCTGATTGAAGATTTTAGTCGATGTAATTTATAGCCTTTATGATCTCTACTGGGACAATGGTTCACATCGACAACCACAGAAATCTAAAAATGGAAGCAAACAGGTGACGTCATTCAGTTACATTCCCAACCTGGCAGATTTTGCTCATCTCTGAAATCAAACTAGCAGCTCCAAAATCGGCCAATCTTGCCTTATCATTTGGTAAACTTGCAGCAGTTTCCTTGCAGTAATTGGGATACTTTTTTTTTTTCAAATGCCAGGAGCACATCACCAATTCTCGTATTATTAGAATGGTATTTCTTCTCCTTATATCAAATTCGTTTTAGCCACCGACCTCGGTGCATCACTTATTTACAAATACTTCAGTCAAGTATGCCAGGACCCATTCCAGACCTAACTATGGACAGAGCGGTGGACTGATAGCGGCAATAAAAATGTGTGATTGTTCCTTATCACGTTTGTTGTATGCGTCCAGGAGTACTCTTGGATTCTAGTGAAAATAGCATTACCTCTATAGAGGAAGAAATCTACGTTTGTAAGAGATCATTAGATTCAGGATATTACTCCATCGATTCAGAGAGAAAGTGCCCCAAGATCAGTCACCCTATGGCGGGCACGCCCTTGATACGGGGACTGTGCCCGAACGGTATACTGTGTATTAATTTCCACAGATCTGCCTGATCTGCTGTATTCATCGAACATCTTGTGTGTGTTGCTTTGATTTCCAGCATCTGCAGAATTTCTTGTGTTTATGATTTGCTACTCCACAGCCGTCACTTCCAGGAATGCCTACAGTAATAAAAAAAATAAATCTTTTCAGATATATAAAAAAATCCTCCCCATCCCCTCTTCTTCTGTTCGCCTTTCTCGCATCCTGCTCCGCTGTATAACCTAGGGCTTCTGCAGCTCGGGCCTCACCAGTACACCAGCAGGAAAACCCGACTACCACTCGTGGTCTTCCGGAGCGTCCACGAAGAATGCCATGCCCGCAGACGCTCCAGGAAGCTTGGGGGTCCTCATCACTTTCGCTACTTCCCCGGGACGTACTACCTTTGTCTTCGCCTGGGTGAACCACATAGTCTCTCGTTTAAATTCGGTTTCCAGCTCAATGCAGCCCCGCACTTCCTGAAAAGCTGTTCGAAACATCGGGTTCAAGGACAATGTCTCCAGAAAGCTCTCACCAGCCTTCTCCTTGCAGGCCCCCATGAGCCACATCACAAGAGGGGTGTCAGTCCCCACCAGAATTGAACGCCGCCCTCCTCAGCGGGGTCCGGACAAACCAGCAGTCATGTATCAAAGACCTCAGACACTCCCATATAGGCCTCCGAGAAATACAGTTTCACTGACAAGTAACCGTCGTATGGATTAACACAGCATTGAGACCCCGATCTGCAGTGTGCCGAATGGTGTCAATACTAAATGCTTCAGATACCGGTTATACAACGAACCGTACAGTAATGTGGCCTGCGACCCGGTGCCGAGTATGGCGTTAGCATAAATGCCATCTATTCGCAGTGACATACTGGAGCACGGTCCTACTAAGGCTTCAGGAATAGTGTCGCTTGCTTTCGGGAGTTCCTTGGTACATTGCTGGGAACGTGTTCCCCCAGAGACACCAGGCCGTTCCCTCACTGGGTCTCCTCTAAGCTTCCCGACACCTCTCCCTGCTTAGGTACCCGGGGGCTCACTCTCCGTGGGGCTTCCTACCGCTTACGTTCTCGCTTGAATTAACCTTCTTCCCCACAGTTATCGCAAATGATACTGGCTGCCTCTCTTCTCGTGGAACCCCGGCCGCCAGCACCCCTCTGCGTAGCCCGCCCCTTAGGGCAGCCTCCTCTGCTAACACCTGGAACATCTCAGTTCTCAGCTCTGCCACAATCTCCATCACCACTCCTTGGGTTGGGCTGGCCGCGGTGACTTCCCCGCAAGGGGCTACTACCGAGGACTGTACCTTGCTGACGGACGCGATCGCCTCCTGCTGCACCTCTCTGATTAGCTCAACAAAGGAGGGAGGGGGCGCGTTTTATGGGACTGTCGGAAACCCTAAACAATTATGTCTTTGAACTGAGCGCCCTTGGCTATCTGGTCCATCCTTAACTTATCCACCTCAGCCGCATTAATGACCCCCCCGCGCCTCAAACAATTTAGCTGCCTCTCTAGCCAAAAATTGTAATCAGAAAGCTTCTCCCCTTTCTCCAGACACATATTCCGAAACCCCACCATGAGCTCTCTAATGTATCTAGATACTGGGTGAGGGTAGCTGAGGGTTGGCGAGTTTTCACAACCCTCACCACATCAGCTGACAACCCCTTCAAACTTTCAACCAATGTCTGTCGCCTTACGTCATCAGAGCACTGCCGCGCATCTAACAACTGACATGTCTGCTCCGCCAACATCTCATACTCCTTTTCCCCCTCGGGAGTGGGCGTTATTCCAGAGAATATTCTTCATTTCTGGTGGGGACTCTGTGTCTGTGCACTGGGCCAGTTATTCGCCAGGGAGGTGAGGGCTGATGACAACTCAGGGTCCTCACTCTTCACTGGGGGACGGGAACTAATCAAACTTTCCAAATCCGACCACTCTTTCCCCTCACTCATCAGAAATGATTGAACCCTGTCTCTGAAATCCCCGCCCCCAATTACGGGTACCCTAGCCTGTGGGTCAGCCAGCTCGACTCCCTTCTCCTGCTCCCTGACAGTATGGACAGGCCATGTCCCGCCTCACGTGGAGAACCGATAGGCGCTGACAGTCCCACCGCCGTTACGTCAGCGCTCGTCTGAACTAACCCGAGGTCTGAGCCCATCATTTTATCAAAACTTCTTGCTACGATCTCAACTTTGCCAACAGCTTTAAAAGTACTCAAAACTCTTAAAGACGTGTTCAAAATGATAAAAGATCTTCTACTACAACTACTATTAGTACTATGTCGACTCAGGCCTAGGGGGCCGGCGTCGGGCACGATGACGGACTCTTCACTTCTCCCTCTCCCTCATCAGTGTGTTCAGTTCATCTACATTAGCCGTGCCGCTGTCTTCTGGGAGCGTGTTGGCCATAGTCTTGGGAGGGCGCCAGGGTTCATCCTCCCGTGCTTGGGCTCCCATATGATGACTAGGCTGGCAGGTAGCTCGGAGTGTCATAGACAGTGCCCTGCTAGTTGCAGACTTCTCGCCTCTCTTTTAGTGGTGAGCATCGGTACGTCGTCATAGAGCTCGACGTTTGTCATCTGCTGTTGCCAACTCACGTCAAGAGCCATCCGGAGCATTCGTGCATAGCAACCATCTAGACTTTCGCATAGTCTCGGTGAGTGTCCACGTCTCGCACCCGTACATGAGAATGGACTCTATGACTGCTATGAAGATCCTCTTTTTAAGCCCTCTGGTCAGGTTCAGGAGATATATGGTCAGTAGATATAGGTAGGGTGAATGTATGCACGCTTTTTTTCACCTCAGATTGTGTGAGACTCGGATTAAACGTCAAATGCTTAGTGTGAAAGTCAAAGTATTCATGGGGAAACTGGGGGGGGGGGTGTGGATCATCTTCTTCAGTTAGAGCTGGGGAACTAACTACCAGTGGAAGTGGTGAATGCGGGTTTGATTGCTCTATGTAAGAGAAGCATTTATTTAGATTTCCAGAGGCCTTCGATAGGTGTCATGTAAATGACATATCCATAAGAAAAGGATGCATAGAGATGGGGGTCATGTATTAGCATGGATCGAGGATTGGTTAACTGAGGGAAAACAGAGAGGTAGGATACATGGGTGTTACTCTGGTTGGCAGTCAGTGATGAATGATGTGTCGTAGGGATCAGTGCTGGGCCACAACTGTTTACTATATAGATTAGTGATCTGGAAAAGGGGTCGAGAGTAATATATCTAAGTTTGCTGGTGATGCTAAATTGAGTGGAAAATCAAATTGTGTAGAATATACGGAAAGTCTGCAGAGAGGTATAGATAGGTTAATTGATTGGACAAGGGTTTAGCAGACAGAGTACAATATTGGTAAATGCGAGATCATCTACTTTGGAAGGAAAATGGAAGAGCAGATTATTATTCAGCATGCTTCTGTGCAAAGGGACTTTGGAGTTCTTGTACATGTATCACAAAAGGTTGGTTTGCATGGTGGAGAAAGCTATCAAGATGGCAAACGGAATGTTGATCTTCATTGGTAGAGGGATTGAATTTAAGAGCAGGGAGGTTATGCTGCAACTGTACAGGGTACTGCTGAGGCCGCACCTGGATACTGTGTGGTGTTCTGACCTCCTCACTTGAATGATATCTTGGCTTTGGAAGCGGGGCAGATGTTCACCCAGATTGATACCAGAGATGAGGGAGTTAAACTTTGAGGAGAGATTACCTACGAGTGCCTGCGAGTTACCTGCCGGAATCCAGAAGAATGAGAGGAGATCTTACAGAAACATACCAAATTATGAAAAGGGTAGTTGAGATAGAGGCAGGAGAGTTGTTTGCAGTGGTAGGTGAGACTAGAACTAGGCGGCATAGCCTCTAGAGTCAGGTGAGTAGATTTAAGACGGATGTGAGGAGGAACTGCTTTTCCCGATAATGAGGGATCTGTGGGATTCTCTGCCCAATGAAGCTGTGAGGCTGCCTCAGTAAATATATTTAAGGTAAGGTTGGATAGATTTTTGCATTGTACGGGAATTAAATGTAATGGGGAAAGGACAGGTAGGTGGAAATGTGTCAGATCAGCCATCTCATTGAATGCCGGAGAGGGCTCTGCGGGCCGGAGGGCCTACTGCTGCTCCTACTTCTTATGAAATACACCAGTTTTCCTCAGAGAATGCAGGCCTAGCTCACACAGCATCGCCAACTCCCGCCCTCCCCTCCACACAACCATTCTGCCATCTCTAGAACCTGTCCATCGGTGCGAGCAATAATCCCTGCAGTCCCTCTGATGCAGGGATAACTTTCCTGAGGAAGTGTGACGAGACCTGGTGATAATATTCAAGATGAATTCTCATCAGAACCCCATACGACACCTCCAGTAAGACATCTACTCTCTTCTCTAATCATCCGGCATAATATGACAAGGTACTATTTTTCTGCCTAATTATTCGATGTATATGAATGTTAACTCTTAGTGATCTAGTAACAGGGCCCTCAGGTGGCCTTGAATCGGCATTTTTGTCCGTATGTTAAAATTACGATTCCAGTTACTTCCACTCGGAATGGATGTCTTTGCATGTTCTGTATATCTGCCACAACTGAACCCATTCACTTCTGTCTGAATCCCCAATCACTCTCTGAGTTCTAACCCTGAAATCAGCCCTGTACAGCAGCCGACATGGATATAATACATTTCGTCCTCACATCCAAATCGCCAGTGTAAGCTAGGAACAGCTATGGTCTCAAACTAATTCTTTCTGTCTGCTTTTGACCTGCATACCAATTCTCAGTCCTCGCACGCACATTATCCAGAACCCCATGTACTAATCAGAACCTTTCCCAAATTCCACTAACATCACATTCATCAGTTACAAATTCTCCATAGGTTTCTCCTATCCTGAACCGATACCGACTCTGCCAACCACGTTGTTGCTGTCCTCCCAGTATCGTAGGTTGGGATCTGGGGTCCAGGTCAGTGTCTCTACCTAGTTGGCACTGTGGTACAGCATGAAGTGGAAATAAGTGACCATTTGTGCATTATAAAAATATAAATGTGTCTGTACTGCCCAGCAGGTCTTTACTGCTCAAGAGTTTTCATGCAGTTGTTTTCAGTCAGCCCAGTATTTACATCAAAGAGAATGTCGAAATAAAGTGCTTGATCAAGTAACTGTAACTAAAAGAAGTTTGCCAGTGTTGTAACCGTATCTCTGGAGACTGATCCTGTGTGTATATTAGTCCCGTTCTGAATGCATCAGCTCAGAGTTTCTACCGGAGCTGTGAATTTAGGACCAACAGAAGTCGCATATTTTCTTCACTGAAATGGTGGATCCAGTCTTCTTCCGTATAGGAAAAGTTTACTATCCCTTTATTTCAGCCCTTGGAATTCCTGGTAAGCCGCAGTGTCGGCTGCCGTCGGTGGGAATTGAAGTTGAATGTCAATGTAGTGATTGTTTCTGTCGCTGGTTCCCATTGCCACATGTCCAGTCCAAGTATTTGGCATTCTAGGAATGAAATCGAAACTGGCGAAAGTGGTTTCTCATATTTGGATCAAATAGTAAACCGTTGCAGGAATTCAGCGAATCCGCCAACTTCGGTGGATCTCTGTGGATCTCTTTCGCCCAGCGGTTTGAGTTCAACAATGTGATGTTCGGGTCTCTTTGTCTTTGTTCTCGAAGCAGCTACACTGTTTTTTTTTTAATATTGTGTTTGTACAGCCGTGGAGATGAAACCAATTGATTATCTGCATTTGTATGTTAGCGGTTGTGTGTGATACGTGTAATGACCAGATCATCGATAAATTTAACAATCTATGAAATGTGAGGAGTCCCATGTTGCAGCATAAAACTTGACGATTTTTAATAAATGTCTGCAGTGTGACTGAAAGTGAAACATTTGTTGGACGTCGTTGCTGAGCAATTAAAAGGACCGACGTGGTGATTCTTACCTGTCAATACTGTGAAATGTATTCTATTACATCTACATGTGACACCGTTACAGACATCTGACTGCGTCCCTAAGTCCGATGCCGAACGTTAAATTCCTCTCCCCGGTTTCCCTGTGATGGGTTCACTGGGAGGCTTGAGGTCTATCTGTGAGGTTGTGTCAGGCTGCGCTGTAACTGCTGACATCAGACATTGTTCTGTTGTAAAGGCAGCGAGGCGGCAAATGCTGAAATAGTAAACAAACACGGCAATGCTTGAAGCATTACGCCCCAAGCAGCAGGTCTCGAAAGCTTGTAGACAAAGTCGTGTCTTGGGCCATTCTGACAACAGTTTATAGAAAGTACATGTTTACTGTTTTTCCACTTATTCTGTTTTGCCTGGATGAGTGGTTCTGGGATTTGCTGTTTCTTTCAGTACGCTGGATGAACTCAGCAGGTCAGGCAGCATCAGTTAGAAACGATGAGTCGACGTTTCGGGCCTTCGTCAGGACTGAAAATGATCACAGCATCTGCAGGTTATTTTGTATTTGCTGTTTCTGTTTTTGTCCTTCGGCTATTCCACCGCATCGATGTTGATGATTGTCTAATGGGAGAACCCTGCAATCAGCGACCGGAATTATTCATTTCATTCATACCAGACGGGGATGGCGCCGATAGAAAATGTTCCAATCAATATTGTGTCTGATGTTACCCAGTTATATCTTTCCGCCGCCTCTTCACATTTTGCTCATCAGAAAGGAATCCATATTCGGATCATATCGATTTTATTTTAATGTGTAAATTTCTTTCCACGTCTCAGCCAGCTCTTCACCCTTCTACCGTTAATTGCAGGAATAAAGTAGAAATAACATGATGCCCGAGATTGCTGCATTGGCTGATGCTCAGTATTTTCTTTATTTGCTCTTTCCTGACTCTCTTCCAGCGAACTTGGTGGCGATCGTGATCCTGTCCCGGGGAAAGTGCGGTCTCTCCAAATGTGTCACTCGGTACCTGGTGGGAATGGCAGCAGCCGATCTCCTGGTCGTTATCTCGGAGCCGCTGCTGATGTGGACTGCATGGATTTATTTTCCCCGATCATTCCTGTTTATTACCCCTGTGTGCAGTCTCGGTACATGGTTGATTTTTGCGAGCACTGCAGCATCTGTTTGGCTGACTGTCGCTTTCACCGTTGATCGATTTGTGGCCATTTGCTGTGAGAAGCTGAAAAGAAAATATTGCACCGAGAGAACGGCGGCGGTGGTTATCGGGATAGTGAGTGTGTTGGCCTGTTTGGAGAGTGTCCCATGGTACTTTACACTGGAGCCTTTGGTAATAATTGATAGTGTTCCCTGGTATTGCATTGTTACACCGAACTTCAGAAATTCTCCCTCGTGGGCGGTATTTATGATGTTTTTCCGCATTTTAACCCCTTGTGTCCCATTCTTTCTGATTTTACTGCTCAATATTCTGACTGTCAGGAGGATTCTAGCGGCCAGTCGAGCCCGCAGAGGGCTCCGGGGGCAAAAGACAGGAGAAAAGGCCAAGGACCGGGAGATAGAGAGTCGACGCAAATCCATCATTTTGCTCTTCAGCATAACCGGTACTTTTATATCGCTGTGGGTAACACAGGTGGTATTTTACTTCTATCAACGGATTTCAATGAATTTTGTTTATTATGCTGTCACGGATCCAATTTACATTATAGAAGAGTCATCAGGAATGCTGCAGATTCTCAGTTCCTGCACCAACACGTGTATTTACACCCTGACTCAGAACAAATTCCGAGAGCAACTCAGGAATGCTGTGAAATACCCATTGAGTCCAATTTTGAAACTCATGAAACGTTAGCAATAAATGTTGCACATTATTCCAATTCAGCTCTCTTCAAGCTCCTATTCCATACCTTCACGTGAGTATGTAACACCCGAATCGCCTTGCGGCTTAATATAGGGGGTGATAGTCCCCTGCCCGGTCAAACGTCAGAGATCTCGTTTGTGTGGATGCTGCGCGATATGTCCCCGATACAAATCAGTACCCCGAAATCGCAAACAGTACACACTATGTGATTAAGCGATTAAGCTTTATAACTCTTATTTTGACTATATGGTTAGTAAGGAACAAAATATAAAAGAAAAACAATGCCCCAAATCATAAGATTTAATAATAACCAGTCTGTACACAAAGTTGTAGCACACGCAGTTGAGTAGTCCTTCTTCCACTATCGGTCTCCTCCGAGTGTCGCCGACTTTCGGACACCCGCTCCGAGTCCACCCCGTCCGGTGGTCTAACAAGTCTCTCCATTCGTGTCCTCTTTATTCATCTCTTCCTCTCCTTCTGGCAAAAGCCCGCGGAAATAACTGCTTCCAGGATCAACAGACATTGCAACAATCTCTTATTGGCTGACCTGTAATCTTTTATCTCTGGTAATAACCTAAACATTGCTGATACAGAGAAACCGTTACCTCAGCACTGAACATTACAAAGAAGCCATTACATTTGCAGTGAAACCTCACAGCGCGTTAAAAGTAAATGAAACAATATGGCGAACAGAGTTACAAGCAAAGCTTAAAAAATCTGCTGATGCTCGAAATACAAATAACACACACACAACCAGCGTCCTCATGAAGCCTGTCAGTGCGGAACGTTGGAAGTTTTTCTCCTTTCGAACTTGCTTCCTGTCTAATGAGTTGCACCACCATTTTGTGCGTGTTGCCTCAGAGTTACAAAACAGTTGTTTACAGCCGAGCCCGACGACATCCTGGCCTCAGCGTTCCAGAGAAATCCCCCTTTCATCTCACCTCCAGCCACGCTGAAATGGAAGCTTGAGGCGATCCTGTCACCCTTCTTCCCGATTCTGACAAAGCTGTCTGGTCTTGGAGCACATTTTCGACGGTATCAGTCACTCCTGCTCCCATCATAACCTGTCCTTTCCTTCACGCTCTTTGTCTCCTCTGTCTCCACCTGTAGATTTTCATTTTTTCTTCCCGTTTGAACTAACATCCAGTATCAGAATGTTAGCTCTCAGAGAAAGAGAAGAGGGGAGGTTGCTGAGAGTGGAGATGTCATGAAACCAAGAACAAAAGACACACTAAAGCGAAATGGGAACTGGTATGGTTTAATCCTACACGAAATGTTGGAGGAAACCGTCAGCTCAGGCAGCAGGATTGGAGAGAGAAAACAAATCCAGTTCTGCCGAAGGGTCTCTGCCCAAAGTGTCGAGCGTTTCCTCTTTTCCATCGATGCCGCCTGGCCTGCAAAGCTGTTGCAGCATTTTGGATTTGTAGATTCCGCAGTTTTTCTCTGGTGTGTGATTGCTCTAATCCTCGTCAGGGCCTGTGCAACACAGAACCGGCACTGGACAAAGAGCAAGCGAATAATAGTTGAAAAGGACAGTGTGATAGATTGCAGAAGTCGAAACAGATACTCGATAATCAATGGAACAAAAGCTCAGTTAATTTCAAAGTCATGCAATTGAGAAATTGGAGGATCTCTCTAACCAAACACGATCGGGAATGTTATTATTCATAGGATTAGAAAGATGATGAGAGAAGCAGCAGTTTCTGAAGGGTGATTGGTAAGTTCGTGGCTTAAGGTAGAAGGCGTCAATTTTTGAAAAGCTAGCACATTTATTTTTCCTACATTTACACACTTAGTCCAGCGGTTGTGGAGCATACGGATCCCTTCTTTGTAGACGTCAGCGTCTTGGACCTCCAGAAGTGGTCCACAGCAGGGGTGATTGATATGTTCTTAGACTAAGAGAGGAGACGAGTTATTAACTTCAAACTTTCTGTGTTTTCACACAAAGAGTTGAACTGCACGTGCATGTATCCAGAGCTGTATAACTAATCTCCTTCTACCTTAGGACACTAATTCATCCATCACCCCTACTGTGGACCACCTGGAAGTTCAAGCCGCTCTCGTTAGATGAGCGTGCAGTTCAACTCTTTGAGTGATAATGCAGTAAATGTGAAATTAATACCTCATATCGTTCTACCTTGGGCCACGAACATATCAATCATTCCTGCTATGGACTACTTCTAAAAAGAAGGGATCCGTATGCTCCACGACCGCTGGACTAAGTGTGTACATGTAAGAAGGGACTGCGGTGAAAAATAAATATGCTAGGTTTTCTAAAACTGACTTCCTCTACCTTAGGCCGCGAACTTGGTTAATTTTAAATTTCCCATTAGTCCTGGGAATTTTAAGACGCTGACTGCTGTCATTAATGGAGGCTAAACCTTTGAAATGGATTCGTTACGATAGGGTTGAAAATATTTGGAAAAACCTGACTAGATTCAACGAAGTGGCTTTGTGAGGGGAGGGTCGTGCTTTGCGCACCTGAATGATTTTCTGAGGAGGTGATAAAACAAATTAATGAGGGTAGAGTGGTAGAGGCTCTCTGTATGGAATTGAGTGAGGCGTTCGAAAACAGCCCCCACAATAGAGTCACCCAGAAGGTCAGAAGGCATGGGATTGATGGAAACTCGGCTGCCAGGATTTGGAATTACTGTATCTTGCTGGTGAGTATAGGACTGGCAAAATAGATGGAGAGTTTACAAAACATCTATTCTGTAACCAAGGAACACAAATCAAAGTTGCTGGTGAACGCAGCAGGCCAGGCAGCACCTCTAGGAAGATGTACAGTCGACGTTTCGGGCCGAGACCCTTCGTCAGGACTAACTGAAGGAAGAGTTAGTAAGAGATTTGAAAGTGGGAGGGGGAGGGGGATATCCAAAATGATAAGGGAAGACAGGAGGAGCAGGGATGGAGCCAAGAGCTGGACAGGTGATTGGCAAACGGGATATGAGAGGATCGTGGGACAGGAGGCCCAGGGAGAAAGAAAAGAGGGGGGGAACCCAGAGGATGGGCAAGGGGTATAGTCAGAAGGGACAGAGGGAGAAAACGGAGAGTGAGAGAAAGAATGTGTGTATAAAAATAAATAACGGATGGGGTACGAGGGGGAGGTGGGACATTAGCGGAAGTTAGAGAAGTCAATGTTCATGCCATCAGTTTGGATCTACCCAGACGGAATATAAGGTGTTGTTCCTCCAACCTGAGTGTGGCTTCATCCTTATGGTAGAGGAGGCCGTGGATAGACATATCAGAATGGGAATGGAATGTGGAATTAAAATGTGTGGACACTGGGAGATCCTGCTTTCTCTGGGGGACAGAGCGTAGGTGTTCAGCAAAACGGTCTCCCAGTCTGCGTCGGGTCTCACCAATATATAGAAGGCCACATCGGGAGTACTGGACACAGTATATCACCTCAGCCGACTCACAGGTGAAGTGCCGCCTCACCTGGAAGGACTGTCTGGGGCCCTGAATGGTGGTAAGGGAGGAAGTGTAAGGGCATGTGTAGCACTTGTTCCGCTTACAGGGAAAAGTGCCAGGAGGGAGATCAGTGGGGAGGGATGGGGGGGACGAATGGACAAGGGAGTCGCGTAGGGAGCGATCCCTGCGGAAAGCAGAGAGAGGTAGGGGGAGGGAAAGATGTGCTTAGTGGCTTGCCCTTACACTTCCTCCCTTACCACCATTCAGGGCCCCAGACAGTCTTTCCAGATCTGGGCTCCCAATCCAGCCACACCGCGGTCACTATGTGTGTGTGTATTGACAACATGCAGTTTGGCCACGGGGAATCGAAGGCAGAATGGGTGTGCAGGCCAGTGCTGTGATTACTGAGTGCCGGTGTTAGGAGCTAGTTAGTAGTGGAGAGCATGTAGGAAGCGGCGTTTAACAGGAAACAAGGCGGAGGGTCCAAAGCGTCCTCGTTGGCCTCACGGGGCCGGGCTGTCGAATCCGCCAGTGGCAACGAACCGGAACTCCTGACTGAAAGATATAACAGAAAGCTGAGGGAAATGTTCCTGAGAGTGGAACAGCAGTCCCTTTAATGAAGGGGCTGCTCCCATCATCAGTAAACCGGTCCCCCCTCAAAAAAATCGGCTGAGTTTAACCGAGCGAGTGTGGAGCAGAGGCGTCAGAGATACGACCCGTAATATATGCCTATAGTTTTCAACAGAGGATCTCCCGTATCTGCACCATGACTTCCTTCTCTCATGGGATTCTTTTCTACACCCTCCCAAGTTTTATCATACCCCTTCAATATTGTACTTACCACAAATGTACACAATCAGACAGGTGTGGACTAACCAACGCGATGAAGTGTTTTAAGGTGACATCCCGACTTTGGGTCCCAATGATGTTACTGCTTCAGGTCATGGGTCATACAGCTCCTTCACCTTATCTTTGTCTCTGTTTCCAATTTCAGGGATCCATCTGGCTTTATCTAAAGGTATCCATTATCTGTATAAGTTCTCTCCCGGATTAACTGTCCATTTGCACCACATTCTTCATGCCTGAGCCATTCTGTAACCTGCTTTCCCCGTTGACCCAGTTCCCAATTTTCTTCACTATCGACCACACCAGCAATTCTGGTGTCAACTGCGTAGTTACTGATCATTCCACCTGCAGGTCTCCTCTCAGAATAACATCCCTCGTTTCCTGTGAATCTTCTCAGAGGGCCTACGTTGTATACAATTGTCCAACTCACAACGGACCTACGTATTCTCATCCTTCAGCTAGCTTACCATTTGAGACCTTGTAAGACCTCTTGCTACATGTTCAAAACACCTGATCATATTTATTAACGTGGTTTTCCTTATACACCTGGATATGCCAAATCATTTTTAACTTTCAAATTAAAGGTGGATGTTGTCTCCCAAAACCCGCATCAGTAACTATCGCGCTTTCTGAACTCGAGTGGCATCTTGCAGACAAGTTCGATGGACGTGGCGGGGAACGGAGTATATAGAATCTGTGAGGAGCAAGCGGCCGAGAGCGAGGGAGTAAAGAATCTCGGAGAGAAGTTTATTTTCTCCACTGCTCGGGCAAAAGAGGTTAGACTGCACGGGCGCGTAACGTACAGCACCAAAGGTTTGGAAAAAACAAGTCCCCCATATACAGCGGGCAGCGAAGAGAGCGTCAGTGGAGTGAGAGGGAGCAGAGCGGGACGGCTTTAGTTCAGCAGGCTTCGGCGTGAACAGGCAGAGGCGAGGGTCGGTTCCGGTAAGCTTTGTTTTGTTTGTTTAGAGTAGAGAGAATGCCAGACAGGATGTTGCAATGCTCCTCTTACAGGATGTGGGAAGTCAGGGAGCCCTTCGGTGTCCCTGACAACGACACCTGCAAGAAGTGCATCTAGCTTCGGCTCATAACAAACCGCGTTAGGGAACTGGAGCAGGAGCTGGATGACTTCCGGAACATTCGGGAGAATGGGGAGTTTATAGACAGTAGCTTCAGGGAGGTAGTTACGCTAAAGGAGCAGGGCACAGGTAATTGGGTTACCGTCAGACAAGGGAAGGGGAAGGGGCAGGCAGAGCAGGGTTCTCCTGCGGCTATACCCCTCAACAAAATGTATACCGATTTGGGACCTGTTAGGGGGACGGCTTACCTGGGACAAGTTGCGGCAGCCGGATCTCTGGCACTGAGTCTGGTTCTGCAGTGCAGAAGGGAGGGTGGAAGAAGAAGAGAGCGGTAGTGATAGGAGACTCGATAGTTGAAGGTACAGACAGGAGATTCTGTGGTCGTGACAGAGAATCCAGGATGGTTTGTTGCCTCCCGGGTGCCAGGGTCGAGGATGTCTCTGATCGCTTGCATGACATTCTGAAGTGGGAGAGTGATCAGCCGGATGTTGTGGTGCACATCGGTACCAGTGACATAGCAAGGAAGAGTGAGCTGGTCCTTAAGAGTGAGTATAGGGAGCTTGGTAGGAAGTTGAAAAGCAGGACCTCAAGGGCGGTAATCTCAGGATTGCTACCTGTGCCACGTGCCAGTGAGGGTAGGAATAGGATGCTCTGGCGGATGGACATAAACTAGATTTGCAGGGCGATGGGAACCAGAGTGCCAGAGCAGATGGTGGAGCGGGATCTGATTGGTAAGTGGGAGGCCTTCAAAGGAGAAATTTTGAGAGTGCGGAGTTTGTATATTCCTGTCAGGATTAACGGCAAAGTGAATAAGAATAAGGAACCTTGGTTCTCAAGGGATATTGGAACTCTGATAAAGAACAAAAGAGAGATGTATGACATATATACGAAACAGGGAGCAAATAAGGTGCTTGAGGAGTATAAAAAGTGCAAAAAAGTACTTAAGAAAGAAATCAGGAAGGCTAAAAGAAGACATGAGGTTGCTTTGGCAGTCAAGGTGAAGGATAATCCAAAGAGCTTCAACAGGTATATTAAGAGCAAAAGGAGAGTAAGGGATAAAATTGGTCCTCTTGAAGATCAGAGTGGTCGGCTATGTGCAGAACCAAAATAAATGGGAGAGATCTTAAACGTCTTTTTTGCGTCTGTATTTAGTAAGGAAACTGCATGAAGTCAATGGAAATACGGCAAAGAAGTAGTGACGTCATGGAATCTATTCAGGTTGAAGAGGAGTATGCTTGCTATCATGAGGCAAATCAGAGTAGATAAATCCCCCGGACCTGATAGGGTATTCCATCGGACCTTGAAGGAGATTAGTGTTGAAATTGCAGGGGTCCTGGCAGATATATTTAAAATGTCGGTATCTCCGGGTGAAGTGCCGGAGGACTGGAGGATAGCTCATGTTGTTCCGTTGTTTAAAAAAGGCTGTAAAAGTAATCCGGGAAATTATAGGCCGGTAACTTTGACGTCGGTAGTAGGTAATTTACTGGGTGGAGCACTAAGAGGAAAGATCTACAAGTATTTGAATTGACAGGGACTTATTAGGGAGAGGCGACATGGTTTTGTACGTGGTAGGTCATGTTTAACAACTCTATTAGAGTTTTTCTAGGAAGTTACCAGGAAAGTGGATGAACGGAAAGCAGTGGATGTTGTCTACATGGACTTCAGTAAGGCCTTTGACAAGGTCTGGCATGGGAGGTTAGTTAGGGAGATTCAGTCGCCAGGTATACATGGTTAGGTAGTAAATTGGATTAGACATTGGCTCAATGGAAGAAGCCAGAGAGTGGTAGTGGAGGATTGCTTCTCTGAGTGGAGGTCTGTGACTAGTGGTGTGCCACAGAGATCAGTGCTGGGTCCATTGTTATTTGTCATCTATATCAATGATCTGGATAACAATGTGGTAAGTTGGATCAGCAAATTTGCTGTTGAACAAAGATTGGTGGTGTAGTGGACAGAGAGGAAGAGTTTCAAAGCTTGCAGAGGGATTTGGACCAGCTGGAAAAATGGGCTGAAAATGGGAGATGGAGTTTAAAACAGACCAGTGTGAGATATTGCACTTTGGAAGGACAAACCAAGTTAGAACATACAAGGCAAATGGAAGGGCACTGAGGAGTGCAGTAGAACAGAGGGATCTGGGAATACAGATACAAAATTCCCTAAAAGTGGCGTCATAGGTAGATAGGGTCGTAAAAAAAGCCTCTGGTATATTGGCCTTTATAAATGAAAGTATTGAGTATAAGAGTTGTAATGTTATGCTGAGGTTGTATAAGGTATTGGTGAGGTCGAATTTGGAGTACAGTATTGTGAGCAGTTTTGGTTACCAAATTACAGGAAGGAATTTAATAAGGTTGAAAGACTGCAGAGAAGGTTTACAAGGATGTTGCCGGGACTTGAGAAAGTGAGTTACAGAGAAAGGTTGAATAGGTTGCGACTTTATTCCCTGGAGCGTAGAAGAATGAGTGGAGATTTGATAGAGGTATACAAAATTATGATGGGTATAGATAAAGTGCAAGCAGGCTTTTTCCACTGAGGTTAGAGGAGAGAGAAAAAAAAACAAAGGAAATGGGTTAAGGGTGAAGGAGGAAAAGTGTAAAGGGAACATTGGGGGTGGGGGGCTTCTTTGCACAGAGAGTGCTGGGAGTGTGGAGTGAGCTGCCAGAGAAAGTGGTAAATGCGCGCTCATTTTTAACATTGAAGAAAAACTTGGATAGGTGCATGCGTGAGAGATGTATGGAAGGATATGGTTCAGGTGCAGGTCAATGCGACTAGGCATAAAAATGGTTCGGCACAGCCAAGAAGGGCCAAAAGGCCTGTTTCTGTGCTGTAATGTTCTATGGTTCTATGGTTCTGTGGTTCTCATCCTTTACTGAAAATAAACCAGAGTGGATAGTCCATCACTGAACTGGCTCCCCAACCCACTGTTTCAATGACGGTACAGCTCACTTATTTCTTCATTTTAATTATTTATGTATATTTTAATTTGTATTTCCTTATTGGATAGTTGTCTATCGTTGAGTGCAGCATTTTTGCAGCTTCCCTGGTGGTCTAGTGGTTAGGATTCGGTGCTCTCACCGCCGCGGCCTGGGTTCGATTCCCGGTCAGGGAATTAGAATATTTCTTACTATAATTTATTGTACTCACTGTAACTTACCGTGTTTACCAACCTACTGTAACAACAACAGCATTTCCGTCTCTGTTTTGCCTACATCCTCCTGAATCAGGATCATAGGACCATATGATACAGTAGAATTACCTCGCTTGGCCTATCAGGTTTGCTTCGCCATTTCGTGACGGATGATCCATTGTTTTCTCAGCCCCATTCTCTCTGTATCGTTTTGTATCCTGATCAATGAAATATCTATGAACATCTGTCTTAAATATACATACAGACATGAACTACACAGCTGCCCGTGGCAACAAATTCCACATATTCACCACTCTGGCTAAATAGCTTATTCCTCATCTCCGTTGAAAAAGTATTCCCTCTATTCTAAGGCTGCGTCTTCTAGTCTTAGACTCTGCCACCACAGGGAACATCCCCTCCACATCCACTCTATCAAGGCCTTTCCCCATTCCATAGGTTTCAATGAGGTCACCCCTCATTCTTCTGAATTCCAGACACCACAGGCCCGGAGCCATCAAACTCTCTTCATATGAGAAGCCATTCAATCCTGGAATCATTTTCATGAACCTTCTTTGAACCCTCTCCAGTGGCAGCACATGCTTTCTAAGATAAGGGACGCAAATCTGCTCACAATGCTCCGTGAGGCCTCGCCAGTGCCATAAAGTCTCAAAATTACATCCTTGCTTTTATACTGTATTGTTTTTTGAAATGAAGGCTGACATCGCATTTGCCTGCCTCACCACAAACTCAACCTGCAAAATTACCTTTAGCGAATCCTGCACAAGGACTCTGAAGTTCCTTAGCGCCTTCGTTTTGTTTCTCTGCATTTAAAAAAGTAGTCTACTCTATCATCCCTTCTACCAAGGTGCATGTCCATACATTTCTCTGCACTGCATTTCATCTGCTACGTCTTTTCCTGCTGTCCCAAACTAAGTCCTTCCTTGATCTCTCTATTCCCTCAAAGGATGCCCTGCTGCTTTCACTCTGAGGAATCTGTGTATGTTGAGTGGGGTGAGTCGATCATTCCTGGTGCCTGCACTGGAACTGTTGGAATGTTTCATTAATCAGGTCTGCTTTAGCGCTGGGATCAAAGACCGTTTAATGACAATATTCTGTGTCCATTTAGCGCTCGAGTAAGTCTCTTCATCTGATCTCTTTGCCATCCATCTGCATGTGCACCAGCCGGACAGTTTCATTAGAAAGAGGACAGTCAACATGCCTCTGTCCATTCTGATTCCGCCTGCTGGCGGTTGATCAAACTCTTCTTGTTTGCACATGTGTCCCGGTGATGGAAGTACCACGTGATTCCATTGCTCTGCATGGCCCATAAGAAGCGGAAAGTGAGTCACAGACAATCTGATTGCTCAGCAAAATGACAGTATCTCCATCTCCTGATCACAGCAGTAGTTGGCTTCGTAACCAAGCATTCTCATTTACCATTAACTTCCATATCATGTCTATCCAATGATACCTGACGCATTCCACTGATGAGGGTCGTGAGGAAATTATGAATTGATACAGGCTCTTCGGCCTAAAATCCATTCCGACCAACATGACCACCAGCGAATCCCAGTTTCCTGCGGGCGGCCCATATTCATCCAACCCCAGGCCTTCCGTGAAACTGTTATACCTGCCTAATCTACTTTTGGCAGCTCATTCCACATATTCATGAAACCTCTTTGTGAAAACGTTGCTACTCAAGTGCCTTTCAAAGCTTCCCCTCTCACTCTAAATCCATTTCCCGCGTTTTGGTCTCCCCTGCTCAAGAAAGACTGCTATCACTGACGTTATCTCTGCCTTTCCTCATTTAAATCGCATCCTCCTCCTCTTGTAAAGAACTAATGACAAGCTTGGACAAACCCTTAATATAACCCGATTCTTCCTGCCCTGACAACGTCATTGTATAACTTACTCACACTCGTTCAAGATTGTCGGGATATTTTCTCTCATACAGCGTCCAAAACGGTACATGGCACTGTATCCACAAGTTCAACAGCGACCTATACAACTGCATTATAATGTCCCAAATTATGTTCCTTCCTGTTGCCCTGGATCAGGAAGGCCGGCGTGAGAAAACGGCTTTTCACTATTCTATCGACCTGTGACGCCGAAATCAGCGAACTGTGCACTTGTGCCCTGGGTCCCCCGTGTCAATTGCACTCTCTAATACCAAGGCATTTACAACACAAGTGCTTTGCAAATTTGATTTCCAGAATGCAGCACAGTGTACTTATCTGCATTGAGATCCATTCGCCACATCTCCGCCCACATCTCTAACTGATCTAGATAAGCCTGTAATCTGCAATAATCATCAACAGCACCGCAAGCAGCAGGAAATCTGCAGATGCTGGAAATTCAAGCAACACACATCCAAGTTGCTGGTGAAAGCAGCAGGCCAGGCAGCATCTCTAGGAAGAGGTGCAGTCGACGTTTCAGGCCGAGACCCTTCGTCAGGACTAACTGAAGGAAGAGTTAGTAAGAGATTTTGAAAGTGGGAGGGGGAGGGGGAGATCCAAAATGATAGGAGAAGACAGGAGGGTGGGGGGGGGGGGATGGAGCCAAGAGCTGGACAGGTGATTGGCAAAGGGGATATGAGAGGATCATGGGACAGGAGGCCCAGGGAGAAAGACAATTGGGGGGTGGGAACGCAGAGGATGGGCAAGGGGTATAGTCAGAGGGACAGAGGGAGAAAAAGGAGAGTGAGAGAAATGATGTGTGTATAAAAATAAATAAAGGATGGGGTACGAGAGGGAGGTGGGGCATTAGCGGAAGTTAGAGAATTCAATAGCACCGCCTAATTTTGCGTCATGCAGAAATCTCCTGATCAAGACGTGATTTCACATCAAATTTGCCGACATAGATAACGAATAACGAGTAAAAGCGACCACTGTGGCATAGAAAAGTCTTCGATATCCAACTGATTGCAGCACCTCCTGGCTTGCACTCTCCAGTTCCTTCCCAACTCTTGCCCCATTCCCAGCTCCCCACACTGGTCATCTACCCTCTACCTTCAGCTCAGAGTCAGTGTGTGGATCCGAAATGTGTACTGTTTCCGTCCACAAATTCTACCCGACCCGCTGTCCACTGTACCTGGAGAGATTTGTTCTGTATGACATTTGTTTGATAAGGAGAGCATGAATTTGAAAAGTATCCCAGGTTCGGAGTCAATAAACCCCAGAATAACTGTGTGAGATCTTACAGACAGTAACCTTCAAGAAAATACATTTGATCTTCTTCACTACTCACTGCATCTCAATCCTTTGCCTACTGAGCACTCAGAGATGCTGTCTGTCTGTAGACAGGATGACCATACATTGCCCACATTTGACTCTAGTCCTAATTACTCACCACGACTCCTCTGGACTCATCTGCTGAAATCTGAGTGAGTGCTCTCAGGTCCAGCCGAGTTTATTGCCGTGTGCCCAGGGACGGTGAGGTACAGGGACGATGAAACACTTGCACCCACATTGCAGACGCGTAGAGACAGACAGTACGCGTAACATAAATTATACAATGCTGCATCATTAACAAAGGATAGATATAGTTTTGTACCATTTTCAGACTAGGAAATGATTCCTCGACAGACTATTGACATAGATTGTGAATAATTCATCTCCAAGCATCTGTCCCTATTATATCCACTGGGATAGCATGCCGGCCCAAGAAAGGCCTGCTTATTCCTTTTCATTAAACACCCAGACAACAGAAAGAAGGGCGGGCCTATCGTCCTCTTCAGCCAGCCCTGACATTCAATAGGATCAGCCTGGCCCAAACATGCTCTCAATCCCACTCCCCATTCCACATTTTTCCGTTCAAAGTCTTCCGGTGTCCTCCACCAAGTCTTCTTCCTTCTCCCGAGGTGAAAGCAGATAAACTCCTGTCCTCCGCCTTCAATTCGATGCTCTGATAACGCCCCAAACTTTGGACAGAAGCATATAGATGGAAATATCATTAAAAACGGGACGTGGTTGAGTTTCGCTCCGGATTGACAGGACTTAAAGCAGGCAGAACCAGTCAGGGTCTGCGGGAGAAAAGAAGTCCTGGGAGAAACTATTTCCGCATTGGTTAACACAATAGATTGACATCCACACACACCAATTGGAGTAAGCAGGTTTCACATCATTTGAGGAGTGTTGCCTTGTGCGTTGTTGGCTGATGTCCGGCGCGTGCACAGTCTGGACACCGCATCAGAGACAACCTGCGAGGGTGATATTGACGGAAGATCAGCGAACCTGCTTTTGTACGGCAACAGGCGGGTGACTCGTTGCTCAAGGGAGCAATGGAGAGTCTGTAGAGTGAGTGACATGAAACGGGAAAAGTTCTTCCCGGTCCTGCTTGCACCGGTCTGCGCAGTTCAGCGACAGTGTCATAATCCAAACATTCCCCTCCCCTTCAACCTCGGCTGGACAGCATTTCTTATTTAAATATGTGGATAGTTTATTGGTTCAATATTCAAGTTTTTTCAGCTAATTGAAAATTTTACACGGTGGTCGTCTCCTAAGGGAGCACTGAAGCAAAGTTCCGGGAACAGACTTGTTGGAAAAACGCGACTCCTTCATGTCCTGTCTCCTGTTCTCCCCGACATTTCAACACCAGTTCACACCCTCTCCCCTACACTCAACCCCAGCTGTCTTGTTTTCTAAACCTTTGCTTCAGCTTGTGAGGGAAGTGTGGGTGTGAGGAATGTGTGTGTGTGTGTGTGGGGGGGGGGTGGAGTTAGAGAGAGCGAGACATGGAATAAGGCAGGGAAGAGAGGCACATTGGAGACATGGCAAGATTGATAAATGGAGTAGTGTGAAAGGAGGAGAGGGAGAGGTACAGGGCAATTTCCCAATTTCATGTTCATTTTGCGCCACCTTTCTCCGCAGTGTTTTCCTGACTATCAGAGAGCAATATTTCACCCCAACAACAAAACGAAGTTGATCTTTCCGTCCCTTTATTCAAAGTCGGAGCTGGTGGGCTCGTAAGTATTATCACCCTTCGGACTGAGGAGGGGAAATGGCTCATGCGTTTACACATGACCGTCCAACAGAGGGAGCGAGTGAGGGCGCAACGTTATAGTTATTGATACAAATCCAGTTTCTTCAACTATAAAAGCAATTAACATTAAATTGGTGTCATTAATTCTTAAAATTCCAAACTCAGCGCTGATTTGGGTGCAAGATAAATCGTCCGCACTCTAACTGAAGGAAGTACCTTGGTGAACGAAGTGAGGCGCTCTGCATCCATACAGCTGTAGAACACACCAACGTCAGTCGTCCTGTTTCTACTCAAAATCAATGGTTAGACACTCGGTTGCAAATTTAAAAAATACCGTAGCTAAATAAAGAGTTCTGGCTTGTCCATTTGGCTCGTTTCCACGTATCCCCACCTATCAGCAAGTAGATATTTCATTGCACTTGTGCGTTCACGTAGATGTGTACATTAATATAAATTCGTGTTCGCTTTGAGGTAATCACCAATTACCTATAATACATGTCCCCCTCGATTAGACCCGTCACCAGATGCGGGTGAATTAAATCACTGTCATTAAATTTTGCGCAGTGGGAACTCATCGGGTCGACCAGCATCTGCGGGTGTGGTGTGGAGGGGTGGGTGGGGGCTGTAATATTCAATATTTTCCTTTGAAAAACTGGATCAGGAACCTCGGTAATCTCGTGTTCATTCACATGATTGAACTGACAGAAATATGGAATGGTTATCAACTCCACGAGTTCTCGACTCTCGCCAGCCGAAGGAACAGGATTTATCGAAGAACGTGTTACCGGCTCCAGTGTTGTGCTGGAACTCAATACATCGGCATTCAGGTCGGTAATGAAACTCGGATCGGGAAAGTGCCGCCTCGGACAGAGCTTCGATCTCATAACCTGAGACACCCAAGTTGAAAACTAGTATCTGGTGCTATCTGCGTCGACGTTGCTCCTTTGCAGATTTGATGAATTTAGATCAGGAAGCGTTAGGACGGTCTAGTATTGTCCCTCATTAATGAGCTGTCCGTTCTGCTGAGCGTGTGAGGCTGATGACGTGACGTAGCCGGACAACGGGCTACAATGAGAATATTTAGGCTCCGACAGGTTAGTTGAGTGAGGGGCTCAAACTGGACGACAGCGTTTATTGCAGGAATGTGTGAGTCACACGTACTTCGTTGGGACTGGTATTAAATAAGGACGTAAGGTTGCGGTGAGACTATGAAGGGAAACTGTTCACGAAACAGTGATGGCGAGCCGGTAGGTGGATCAGGTAGTTTTTCAAGACAACTGCAGATTGTAGTTTATTGTAACTAGATTGGAAATTAGAAATAGAGAAACCATTGTCATATATTTGTACGGGGTTGCTGAGGTCGGCGCTGGTGCGGCGACGATAATTTTACTTCGCTTATTTGCTGAAAGGTACGGTAGCACTGGAGAAGCTCGGAACAATTTGAGTGACTTACCTCCCGTGATGAAGGTACGTGCTCTACCGAACAACTGAAGTTAAAACTATAAACTGCAGAAGAGAGAATTAGGGCTGAATCTAGGGTCATGGCTGAGACGTGCAGTCGAGGAAAATTAGTTCAAGGTATGAGGAATTATCATTTAAAACCGAGTTAAATGAGAATAACCACACATAGATTCCTGATACAATAAAATACTCCGCGAGATATGGTTGTGGATATTATAACACAGGATGCTACTTCAAATAGGACATGGATGCATTTCTGAAATATTAAGGACATCTAGGATTGTGAAAAAGGCAAAGAAGACAGTTTGAAACGTGGGGAAGCGCAGCCATGATCACACGGGATAACCGCACGGAAGCCATCTGTAACTGGCTTGGACCCCAGACTGGAAGGAACGTTTCGGAATTTTCTATTCAGTAGCTAATTAAACTCATGGGACTGACCTCCCCGGCTGACGTTCGTACAGAACGGCGATTAAAATGCCAGGACCCTATTATCAATTAAATAACCTCAGGCTGACGAATAGTATTGTTGTCAGCAACTGTACTGCATGCAATATCAGGGTTTGGGTCACCTGTAGTCAATGACACTGTTTGCCACTCGCCACACATTGCTCGCTTCTACCGCTTGCTGCCCATGATCGGCAACATCTCCAGGCGCAGAGACGTACCGGAGATTTGATCAGGGGGATGCTCCAGCTGCAGCTGAGGGAGACGCTAATGCTCTTGTGTGGACTCTGCCAGACCTGCAGTAACACTGGAATTGATTAAAGTCAGAGTCTGACAGATGATGAGAAGACGTCGTCATGTGTATCGTAAAGAGAAAGGATGGAGTCCGCTTCTCCCCGCTGACGCTGAAGAATCTGCGCTGCATAGTTCCTTCATTCAGTTCTATGAGACAGTAAATCTCCAAATTGCAGAGAGTTTAAGCTGCCTCAAGGAGATTGATCAGAATTGGATAGAAATGAACTCTTTACGGTGAGTAGAAATGCATTGGACTGAATTGTACTAAAGATTGTAAAAACCAAGTCTTTGCAGGAGTCAGCTCAGGGAAGATGCAGCGCTCAGACAGCAGGCAGGGGTTTAAATTTTATTGGCAGGTATTTGGACTTCTGGTTCTTTGTGCCTATAATGTGAGCGCTGCGAGCAGGGTTCGAACCTGCGTGGGGAAACCCCATTGGATTTCAAGTCCAACGCCTTAACCACTCGGCCATCGCAGCTCCGTGTAGTACCGTAGTACTGCACCTGAAATGATGATTGAACATGGTTTATTTTCAGTAATCGAACTTGATGAATCATCACTCCGATACCAATAGTACGATTGGACAGTTTGGAAATTTGTTTCAACACCATTAGGTGAGAATTTGAGTGTCAGGGGATGGTATTGGCGTCAGTGTCGCAAATGAAGGAGATTTCCACGGTTTGAGATAAAGGTCAGGATCAGAATCAGGGTTATTATGACGGACATATGTCTTTTTGTTCAGATTTATAGTAACTATACCGTGTAACACATATAGATTAATTATATAAAGTCATAGGTCCATAAGACAAAGGAACAGGAACAGGCCATTCGCCCCATCAAGACTGTCCGCCAATGTGGCAGAGCTGATTTATTATCACCCTCAAACCCATTCTATCGGACATTGGCATTGACATCCTTAGCAATCAATAAATTATCAACTTCTGCTGCTAACACCCAATGCGTTGGCCTCCGTAACCGTCTGTGACAACTAATCCCTCAGACACACCACCCTCCGGCTACAGATATTCCGTCTCACCTCTGTTCTAAACCATCATCGTTCTCTTCTGAGGCCCTGCTCTCCAATCCTACATTTCCCTACGAAAGGAAACACCCTCCGCACTTCTACTCTAAGTAAGCATTTCAATATTCGACCAATTTCAATGAGATACCCTTGCAGTGAGCACAGACACGGAGCTCGCAAAAGCGCCTCGTTTAAACATGTTAACCCATGCGTTCCCGGAATCATTCTCGGTAACCTCTCTGGACGCTCCAAGTGTTTTCTGACCAGTATCTTATATCTGTCAACATTACATTGTTGCTTTTATATTCTACTTCTCCTGAAATGAATATTGAAATTGTATTTCCCTTCCTTTACCACTGACTAAGCCTGGAAGTATTAATTAGGGAATATTGCACAAGGTCACTTTTCACCTCTGATTTCTAAAAACTATCTTCACTTAGAAAAGTTTTTTCAATCTTTTCTTCCAATATGCATTACTATACTACAGTATACGATTATCAATTTGACAAATCTTTGTTCATTCTCCTCAAATGTCTTTGATCTTAGATGTGCTTTGAATTTTTGAATTTTCGAACACGTTAAAGTCAGGATACCTGGCATATAATTTCCTTTCTTTAGCCTCCCTTCATTCTCCCAGAGTGGAGTGACAATCGCAATTTTCCAACCATCAGGATCTATTCTGAAATGTAATGATACATGAAGGAGTACGACAACTGCCTCCAGAATCTCTTCACTTACCACTTTCAGAACCCTGGGTTGTAGTCCAACTGGTCCCGATGACATATAACTTCAGAGCTTTCAGCTTCACAGGCGCCTTCTCCAGAGTCATAACATCTACTCTCACTGATGCACTCTGACACACGTTTATCGGTGCCATTATGCTGGTGTCTTCCACAGCGCAGCCTGGAGCAAAATATTCATTCAGTTCGTCCATCTTTTACCCGCCATTACTACTTCTTCCGCGTCATTTTCCAGCTTTCTGATATCTACTCTTACATCCCTAGTATTCTTCATATGTTTAAAAATGGTATTTTCTCTATTATTAGCCACTAAATCTTTCCTCTCATCATTTTTTATTTAGAAACAGAGAAACATAGAAACATAAAAAATAGGTGCAGCAGTAGGCCATTCGGCCCTTCAAGCCTGCACCGCCATTCAGTATGATCATGGCTGATCATTCAACTCAGAACCCCACACCAGCCTTCCCTCCATACCCCCGACCCCTGTAGCCACAAGGGCCATATCTAACTCCCTCTTAAGTATAGCCAATGAACTGGCCTCAACTGTTTCCTGTGGCAGAGAATTCCACATATTCACCACTCTCTGTGTGAAGAAGTTTTTCCTAATCTCGGTCCTAAAAGGCTTCCCCTCTATCCTCAAACTGTGGCCCCTCGTTCTGGACTTCCCCAACATCGGGAACAATCTTCTTGCATCTGGCCTGTCCAATCCCTTTAGGATCTTATACGTTTCAATCAGATCCCCCCTCAATCTTCTAAATTCCAACGAGTACAATCCCAGTTCATCCAGTCTTTCTTCATATGAAAGTCCTGCCATCCCAGGAATCAATCTGGTGAACCTTCTTTGTACTCCCTCTATGGCAAGGATGTCTTTCCTCAGATTAGGGGACCAAAACTGCACACAATACTCCAGGTGTGGTCTCACCAAGGCCTTGTACAACTGCACTAGTACCTCCCTGCTCCTGTACTCGAATCCTCTCGCTACAAATGCCAGCATACCATTCGCCTTTTTCACCGCCTGCTGTACCTGCATGCCCACTTTCAATGACTGGTGTATAATGACACCCAGGTCTCGTTGCACCTCCCCTTTTCCTAATCGGCCACCATTCAGATAATAATCTGTTTTCCTGTTTTTGCCACCAAAGTGGATAACTTCACATTCATCCACATTAAATTGCATCTGCCATGAATTTGCCCACTCACCCAACCTATCCAAGTCACCCTGCATCCTCTTAGCATCCTCCTCACAATTAACACTGCCGCCCAGCTTCGTGTCATCCGCAAACTTGGAGATGCTGCATTTAATTCCCTCAGCCCAGTCATTAATATATATTGTAAACAACTGGGGTCCCAGCACTGAGCCTTGCGGTACCCCACTAGTCACCGGCTGCCATTCTGAAAAGGTCCCGTTTATTCCCACTCTTTGCTTCCTGTCTGCTAACCAACTCTCCACCCACACCAATACCTTACCCCCAATACCGTGTGCTTTAAGTTTGCACACTAATCTCCTGTGTGGGACCTTGTCATAAGCCTTCTGAAAATCCAAATATACCATATCCACTGGCTCTCCCCTATCCACTCTACTAGTTACATCCTCAAAAAATTCTATTAGATTCGTCAGACATGATTTTCCTTTCACAAATCCATGCTGACTTTGTCCAATCATTTCACCGCTTTCCAAATGTGCTGTTACCACATCCTTGATAACTGACTCCAGCAGTTTCCTCACCACCGACGTTAGGCTAACCAGTCTATAATTCCCCGGTTTCTCTCTCCCTCCTTTTTTAAAAAGTGGAGTTACATTAGCTACCCTCCAATCCTCAGGAACTAGTCCAGAATCTAACGAGTTTTGTAAAATTATCACTAATGCATCCACTATTTCTTGGGCTACTTCCTTAAGCACCCTGGGATGCAGACCATCTGGCCCTGGGGATTTATCTGCCTTCAATCCGTTCAATTTACCTAACACCACTTCCCTACTAACATGTATTTCGCTCAGTTCCTCCATCTCACTGGACCCTCTGTCCCCTACTATTTCTGGAAGATTATTTATGTCCTCCTTGGTGAAGACAGAACCAGAGTAATTATTCAATTGGTCTGCCATGTCCTTGCTCCCCATAATCAATTCACCTGTTTCTGTCTGCAGGGGACCTACATTTGTCTTTACCAGTCTTTTCCTTTTCACATATCTATAAAAGCTTTTACAGTCCGTTTTTATGTTTCCTTCCAGTTTTCTCTCATAATCTTTTTTCCCCTTCCTAATTAAGCCCTTTGTCCTCCTCTGCTGAACTTTGAATTTCTCCCAGTCCTCAGGTGAGCCACTTTCTCTGGCTAATTTGTATGCTTCTTCTTTGGAATTGATACTATCCCTAATTTCTCTTGTCAGCCACGGGTGCACTACCTTCCTTGATTTATTCTTTTGCCAAACTGGGATGAACAATTGTTGTAGTTCATCCATGCAACCTTTAAATGCTTGCCATTGCATATCCACCGTCAATCCTTTAAGTGTCATTTGCCAGTCTATCTTAGCTAATTCACGTCTCATACCTTCAAAGTTACCCCTCTTTAAGTTCAGAACATTTGTTTCTGAATTAACTATGTCACTCTCCATCTTAATGAAGAATTCCACCATATTATGGTCACTCTACCCAAGGGGCCTCTCACGACAAGATCGTTAATTCACCCTTCCTCATTGCTCAAAACCCAGTCCAGAATAGCCTGCTCTCTAGTTGGTTCCTCGACATGTTGGTTCAAAAAACCATCCCTCATACATTCCAAGAAATCCTCTTCCTCAGCACCTTTACCAATTTGGTACACCCAATCTACATGTAGATTGAAGTCACCCATTATAACTGCTGTTCCTTTATTGCACACATTTCTAATTTCCTGTTTAATACCATCTCCGACCTCACTACTACTGTTAGGTGGCCTGTACACAACTCTCACCAGCGTCTTCTGCCCCTTAGTGTTACGCAGCTCTACCCATATTGATGCCACATCTTCCCGGCTTATGTCTTTCTTTTCTATTGCGTTAATCTCTTCTTTAACCAGCATCGCCACCCCACCTCCCCTTCCTTCATGTCTATCCCTCCTGAATATTGAATATCCCTGAACGTTGAGCTCCCATCTCTGGTCACCCTGGAGCCATGTCTCTGTGATCCCAACTATATCATAATCATTAATAACAATCTGTACTTTCAATTCATTCACCTTATTACGAATGCTCCTTGCATTGACACACAAAGCCTTCAGGCGCTCTTTTACAACTCTCTTAGCCCTTATACAATTATGCTGAAAAGTGGCCCTTTTTAATGCTTGCCCTGGATTTGTCGGCCTGCCACTTTTACTTTTCTCCATAGTAATTTTTGTTTCTACCCTCACTTTACACCCCTCTGCCTCTCTGCACTGGTTCCCATTCCCCTGTAGTGAACTAACCTCCTCACGCCTAGCCTCCTTAATTTGATTCCCACCCCCAACCATTCTAGTTTAAAGTCACCTCAGTAGCCCCCGCTAATTTCCCTGCCAGGATATTGGTCCCCCTAGGATTCAAGTGCAACCCGTCCTTTTTGTACAGGTCACGCCTGCGCCAAAAGAGGTCCCAATGATCCAAAAACTTGAATCCCTGCCCCCTGCTCCAATCCCTCAGCCACGCATTTATCCTCCACCTCATCGCATTCCTACTCTCACTGTCGCGTGGCACAGGCAGTAATCCCGAGATTACTACCTTTGCAGTCCTTTTTCTCAACTCCCTTCCTAGCTCCCTATATTCTCCTTTCAGGACCTCATCCCTTTTCCTACCTATGTCATTGGTACCTATATGTACCACGACCTCTGGCTCCTCACCCTCCCACTTCAGGATATCTTGGACACGATCAGAAATATCCCGGACCCTGACACCAGGGAGGCAAACTACCATCCGGGTCTCTGGACTGCGTCCACAGAATCGCCTATCTGACCCCCTTACTATCGAGTCCCCTATCACAACTGTCCTTCTTTTGTTTTTTGAAAGTGTCCCAAACCTCCAGCTTCCCACTAATGCTTGTTATATTATAAGCCCTCACTTTTCCCTTTATGCTGTCTATACTTTCCAGTATCAGACACTGTTGTCTCATCCTTCCTACCGAATATTTATTCTTATTGGTGATGCATCGATCCTGCGCCTTTCCAGTTGCCCCCAGAACACCAGCCCTGTTGGATCTGCCGTTAACTCTCCTGGTGCCCCTTGCCAATCGATTTGGCCAGCTCTAGACTTAAGTCGCTGTTGTTCTCTGCGAGTGACAAGGTCAAGGACTGTTATCGTTCCTGATTTTATTTCCGTGACTAATGGGGTTCAGGGCTGTTATAGTCCCTGATTTTTTTTTTTCTGTGAGTGACGTGGTCGGGAACTGTTATTGCCGTTGCTTTTCCATGCGACTGACGCGTTTGAGGACTGTTATCGTTCCTGATTTTATTTCTGCGAGTGGTGGGGTCGAGGATTGTGTTCATCCCTGATATTTTTTTTCTGCCAGTGACGTGTTCGGGGACTGCTATTGTCGCTATTTTTTTGCTGCGGGGGAACAGGTATTTTGGGGTCTGCGAGATTGTTTTCTTTTCGTTTCCTGTGCCGGGGTCGATGTCTGTCCTTGCTTCAACAACCATGGCCTCCCTGTGTTTCAATGCAGTCTGGAGCAGACAGATATCAGAGCTGTATTGTACATACAGGTTTTGGCAATACAATTAACCTTTTGAACCTATTTTTATTCTGCTCACTCGTGCCACTGCAGTTCCACTTGCTGCATGAAATACTCATATGTCTAATTTTATTTTCCCGCTCTCAGACTGCAGGATAAATTCGATCATATTACAATCACCGCCTCTTAAGCATTCCTGTATATTACTCTACCTTGTCAAAGCACAACGCAACACACAATCCACAATTGCCTTTTCCTAATGGGTTCAACCACAATCTGTTTTAAAAACGCCATCCAGTAATTACCTCTCTGGGGATCCAGCGCCCACTAGACTTTCCCAAACTACCTGAAATCCTACAATGATCATCGTAATATTTCCATTTTTACGTGCCTTGTACATCTCCTGTTGTCATTTGTACTCAAATCGACTGATCGAGGCCTGTATATAACTCCCATCCTCCGATCCTGTGTTACCTCCCTCTGAGGATTTGATTTATTTTCAATATGTCACTACAATAAAATTAAGTAAATAGGCATTTACAAAGGGAATTGTTAGGGGGTGTTCATGTGTTGAGAAATGTCTAAGCAGAGGGGAAGAGGCTCTTAATAAATTAAAAATATTTTCTATTTTCAGGATACTATTTCCATCACCCCACTCCCCATCCCGAGAGCAGTAGTGTGAAGAGGGGATGTTTGGTCTGGCGAAGGACCTGAATGACGCACGCGGCCTTCTTTTGGCACCGTGTTTCGAACATGTCCTCGATAGTGGCGAGATGTGCCCGTGATGGAACTGGCTGAGACTACAGCACTCTGCACCTCCTATGGATTGGAGCACCGCCCCACATCAGACTGATGCAACGAATGACAATGCTCTCCACGTACGTCCATAAAACTTCATTTGATTCTCTAAATCTCGTTAATGAACAGTAATGGCGTCTGGTCCATGTTGGGACCAGGACGAATCCTCTGAGATGCTGAGGCCCAAGAACCTGAAGGTATTCACCCTTCTGAACCCTCAGTGAGGATTTGAGTTTGTTCACCTGAAGCATTAATTCTCACCTGACAATTAATTCCTATGCTTTGATAAAATTGATTAGAAGGTTGTTGCTTCGAATCCACCCAACCAACATATTAATCTGATGCTTATACGCCTATTGGTGTCATTAGAAGCAGGATTGCATGCAGAGTGAACCCAAACTATGTGTTCCTTCAAGTTCCCAGTGCGGTGTGGTTAGCAGGGAAAGTCACTGCCTCCTGGGTGCTTCACCCGTCCCGGTCATTCCTCAGCAATCCAGTCAATGCACTGGCTTTTCCGCTGGACTACCCGGTGTGAATGACTGTGAGTAATCTGTTCTCGGTTGCCGCTGAAATGGTTCAGTATCTACAGAATGTAGCAACGAGCGGCGTCACGTGGAACGACACGCTTCATAAAGGGTTTGCACATTTCATTGCAAACACAAGA
The DNA here is from genome assembly GCF_030028105.1 of Mobula birostris. Classification (NCBI taxonomy): domain Eukaryota; kingdom Metazoa; phylum Chordata; class Chondrichthyes; order Myliobatiformes; family Myliobatidae; genus Mobula; species Mobula birostris. The sequence continues at coordinate 74,386,542 of NC_092382.1, forward strand.
TGGGCTGAGATTGTCACTTTCACGTGAATGGTTTTAGCTCGTTATGTTGTCAGGTATTCCAGGTATTCGACTCAGAGTTGGCTTGTTATTAGTGATCACACCAGTAGCCTCCAAACGGAACACAACCTAGTCGTGGTTTGAAGGTTTGTGTGTCTCAGTAACCTGGAGAGCGAAGCTGGCTGAGTTAGGAGTTAATGCTTTGGCTCTTGGTAGGGTCACTCATGCCAAACAAGTGAAATGGTAGAGGGCAGACTGAGAGTGTTCCACCGGTCCTACAATTTCGAGAGTTTAGCTCAGAGCTGACAAGCCGAACTGGTCAATAAAACTTTAGGGAAACGAAAATGAAGAGCCCATATTCATATGTATCTGTCAGTATTTCTGAATCGGTACCCGGGACTTTGGAGGCAATTGTGCAAAGCGAGAAAAAGCTACTGACACGATAAATGAATCCCTGAACATCGCCAATGAGCGAGATGAAGGATCATCATTGCTGCCCGGAAAAGCCAGCGGCGAGACTGGCAGTAAGTTATGAAATTAGTCAGCTCCACCATGGGGACAAGCCCCCGTTGTATCCAGGACATCTTTATGTAGCGGTGCCCCAGAAAGGCGGCGACAGTCATTAAAGACTTAATCACCCAGGACATGCCTCTTCTCATTGTTACCATCAGGAAGGAGGTACAGAAGCCTAAAGCCACAGACTCAGCGATACAGGAACCAATTCTACTGTTCGATTGTACTCTTTTCCAGAGATGTTGCCTGGTCTGCTGAGTTCCTCCAGCATGTTGTGTGTATTTCGCAAGTTCGTCTCACATTCTGGTGAGTTACTTTGATTATCCTTTCACTGACAAGCATTGTTCCGTCACGTGACCTTTCAACTCATGCCACGTCACCTTCCGAATTTACTATCTGTATTTATCTCTTTTCAGTCCATCGAAGTCAAAATTCACAAGAAGGTTCCCATTCAAACTGTACAACCTATCATACACTTTGCCCCACTCCACATTGAGTATGCTTGTTATGGCCGATGCCATCACCACATTGCTGTTTGGGTAAAAAAAATAGTATGGAGATGGAATGAGAGAGTGTGTGAAGGATGTTTCATGTCTTGCTAACAGCCGAGGGGAAAAAGAGAAGATCGTGAAAAACAACATGATAGAGATATCTGCTGAATGACAGATAAATTCCTTCAGCAGAATTGGGTGTAAAATGAAGAAAACAAAGAACGGAAGGGAGGAAGAATGCCGAACTGTCATGGATAGAAACATAGAAACATAGAAAATAGGTGCAGGAGTAGGCCATTCGGCCCTTCGAGCTTACACCGCCATTTATTATGATCATGGCTGATCATCCAACTCAGAACCCTGCACCAGCCTTCCCTCCATACCCCAAGATCCCCGTAGCCACAAGGGTCATATCTAACTCCCGCTTAAATATAGCCAATGAACTGTCCTCAACTGTTTCCTGTGGCAGAGAATTCCACAGATTCACCACTCTCTGTGTGAAGAAGTTTTTCCTAATCTCGGTCCTAAAAGGCTTCCCCCTTATCCTCAAACTGTGACCCCTCGTTCTGGATTGGAAACTACCTCTCCAGTGGAAACTGCGATCTAAGTACAAAATTTTAGACCACTGATCTATCCTGGCCATGGTGGATGAACTTGTGGTTAATTTCATTACCACAGCCAATCAAAGAATTAATGTGCTTTCAAGTTTCCGGGGATGGGATCCGAGAAAACATTTTTTTTTTCCAGGTTGCTACTACTGTTTAGAATGAGATGTCGCTCGTTTTGACAGAGAAGCTGAGAATGGAATCAAATGGACTTGGTGCGAGCAGTTAGGATGAAAAAAAAAGTTTAAGATTGCCTTTAGAGAAGACGAGATGTTTTGAAAGGTCCCACAGAAAGTGTTGACGATGTTAACTAACTTTACACGATTAGTTCCGCATATGGTGTAAACGTGGGATACATTATCATTGTTTGAAATACTCTCAGCAAAGTGATATTTCTCACAGTTTCACAGCGAGACTGGGATAAGATACACGGAAACACAGTGGTCTCACACCTCACACTGAACTCATACATCTCCGATCGTCCTTCCTTGAAAAGTAACCATGTTTCTGGATTCCGGTGAGAATTCTTTGCATTTCAGTCAGGACCGTCCCCGCGCACAGTGCTGATGGAAGGGAAACGTGCGTTAAAACTCCTTTCCCAATAGTTAAGAAGTTCATTTTGTTTCCTCTACTGCGGCCTGACCTGTGAATGTGCACCACACTTCGCCTTCCAATCAGCAGTTGAGGGAGCTCGAACGTGTTGTTTATGAGGGTGTTTTCCTAAATATATCACAGATAAAATATATAAAATTAAATACTGCGTGAAAGGAAGACGCGATATTTGGTTACTTTTCCCAGGAAGGCGGAGTAACCCAGTCATCTTATTCACGGCGCGTGACACTTCAAAATCGATGCAAGTAGCCATGACCTTCTGGTTAGCCACTGTTACAGGATTCGAGCTTGCAATCTTCTGATAATCTCACATCAAGAGCCGAAATCAGACGCCTTATCCATCAAGCCACACGGTCAGATTATTTGGAAATTGCCAATAGTATTTAGCTGCCGCCTTATCGTGACTGCCCAATCCATGAAAAGTTCCTATTTTAGAATCAGCTGGTGAATTCCTATAACGTCTGTTTACGTGAAGTCAAATAGTGTGAAAAGAAAACAACTGGACTTTGTTAATTTAAAATAATTTTATATTTTTCCACTATACAGTATACTCACAGGTTCTCTGAGTTACTGTGCATGGAGTAGGACACTTCTGCTCAAAACGACCACAGCGCCTAAGGGGCCTGTGATAGCTACTTCCATTTTCCTGTGTTTGGCCCATATCTCTCGAACCTTTCCATATCCATATTCATGAATTTTGCTGAACATGGGCGTACAATATCAATAGACATAGAACATAAAACACATGCGCGGAACATAAATGGAGAATGTGTGTGTTCTGAAGAAATACAGAACGCGGAATAAGCTTCGAGGTGGTGGTGAGGTTAAAACGATGGACTGGGAATCCATTCTGCTTTGCAATCGTGCATCCGAGTACCATTCCTGCCACTTGTTCTCACATAAATCTCTTCAAACTTATCATTCAGGTTCAGCTTAAAATTTACTGCCAGTTAGCCATAAACATGTACACATCTAAACGAATCAACTTTTTATCTGGAACCAAGCTGCGAAACACAAAATCTATACACATACAAGGCATAAAATATTGTTACCACAATAATATTACCAGAGAGTAAACATATATCCTGGAGATATACTGTACAAGTTGACATTAAGTGCATATCCGGTACAACATATAGTTAAACATGTGTAAATAACACTAAATACATTGCCATAAATAATGTTTAATGGATGCCAAATAGCTGTTCAGAAGTCTCACAGGGCGAAGAAGATGTTACCCAGCCGAACAATCGTTGTTCTTAGCCCGTGGTACGTTGTGCCTGACGGAATGAGGTCGAAGACACTGTAGAACAGCAGGACTAATGCGAGTTGCCTTTGATAATGTCGAGGTCTCGGTGACCGCAGCCCCAGACGATTTCCTCAGCCATTCTCACAAACCATTACAAATCCGGGACAAAATGGTCAGCATTTTCCTCCCTTCCAACAAGTGTCCGACTGGGTAGGGTCCGTTTCTCTGGATCTTCTGCTCATGCTGAGAACTTGACTTTGATGGCAGAGGAAGAGTAAGCTGCAGTCTGATCCAGCACTGGAGGTGAGATTTAGCGTGCTGTCGCTGAACAATTTCTGGATTTCCGTGATAGCAATGGACACTTCGTTGCAGTTCTTTATCTTACATGTGTGAGCAGGAATCCAAGCATCAACAGCAAGGATAACATCAGGCAGAAATTACCACACATTGAAACCCACCGAATACTGAAAGGACTAGACAAGGTAGTTGTGGAGAGGAGTTTCCTATGGTGGGGGTATCCAGATAACGTCAGGCAGAAATTACCACGCATTGAAACCCACCGGATACTGAAAGGACTAGACAAGGTAGTTGTGGAGAGGAGTTTCCTATGGTGGGGGTATCCAGATAACGTCAGGCAGAAGTTACCACGCATTGAAACCCACCGGATACTGAAAGGACTAGACAAGGTAGTTGTGGAGAGGAGTTTCCTGTGGTGGGGGTATCCAGAACTAGCGGGCACAGCCTCAGATTTGAAGGGCGATCTTTTAGAATAGAGGTAAGCAGGATATTTTTTTCTTTAGCCAGAGAGTAGTGAGTCTGCGGAATGTTCTGGTACACACTGCAGCGGAGGCCAAGTCTGTGGGTATATTTAAAGCAGAAGGTGAGAGTTTCCTGATTGGACAGGGCATTAAATGATATGGCAGTGCTGAATGGCCTAATTCTGCTCCTACGTCTCATGTTCTTATGGTGGTATGGTAAGCGTGGACGCTTTATTGGTTTAAGGCTATATTACTGTGTAATACTATAAACATATAACAATTGCAGCACGGAAACAGGCCATCCCGGCCCTTTTAGTCTGTGCCGAACTCTTACTCTCACCAAGAGCACACAAATAACCATAAGACCATAAGACCATAAGACAAAGGAGCAGAAGTCGGCCATTCGGCCCATCGGGTCTGCTCCGCCATTTTATTATGAACTGATCCATTCTCCCATTTATTCCCACTCCCACACCTTCTCACCATAACCTTTGATGGCCTGGCTACTCAGATACTTATCAATCTCTGTCTTAATTTTTCTTGTGTTTTATTGCCAGTCAAACAGAACAGATGACCAACAGTAGAGCATTGGTCTATGATGACAAAGTCCGTGGAACCAAGGAATGGACAAGATCAACAATGAGTACCATGCAACCGAGATGTGACCCTTCGCAACAACATTCACTGACTTCTCGCATGTCATTTCTTCATCTTTGTGATTTTGTAATTTCGTCTCAAGCTCTCCATACCTCATCACAATTGGGATTTTAATTGAATGACATCATTCTTATTTTCATACCAGCTGTTGTAAGGCCCGTCAGCCTTATGTAGCACTGAATATTCAGTGTGCTGGAGCGAGTATGAATGACCGTGGAGATTCATCAGCTTAAAGTTTCTTCAGCGAGATCGCGGGCAGCTAGAAGACAGACTGAATTTCACACAGCATGCTTCAAACATTTTACCATGTGAGAAAGACATATTACTTGACCGTAGCCGTTATCGGTGTTTCTGGTAAGAATATCGGCGAACTATCATTTGCAGCCCTGTGTGCCTGGTCTGTGATTTCGTTCAGTTACGGACAAAGTTGTGATGCTGCTGTACCGATGCAAGCACTGTGTCTAAACATCGTGGTTTTTTTTTTTCAGAAGTTCCCTTGCAGATTTATCTGTGGTGTCAGCTGAAAATGAACCGGCTGTTGACACAGATGTGCAATGGAAGTTCGGAGAGACGGATTCATTTTGTGGATTCAGAGCTGGCGGTTTTGATTTGTCAGTGCAAAGCCGCTGTCAAAGTAAACTCCGGTAAACTGCGCTCGGAACCTTTACGGGTTAATTGGTGTTATCCGCGTCAATGGCGTTACTGTACATGTATTAAATTTAAATTTTAATGTATTGCACGGTGTTTTAAGAAACTGCTGCGAGCTTCAAAGGAGCACGGGAAGCGAAACCCCGGTGAAAATCAGAAGAGAGCGGTAGACTACACTTCTGACTTAGACTCCGAAATATCGGGAGTTTTCAAAATTCATATAGGGTCTGTGTGCGTTTTAGTGTACCAGGATTTGTTTCCACGCCCTATTATTCGTCAGCTGAAGAAAGAAGTAAGAGTCAACCCAGCAGTGTCCGTGGGAGGTCAGACCGGGTAAAGGCGATACTCCGCTCTCGAAGAAAAAGCATCGAAGCATTTAGTAAAATGCTGCAGAAATTTGGAGCAATCCCTAAAAGTGACAAATGTTTTGAAGTATCTATATTGGCTTTCCTTTGAAAATTAGATGGTTTAATCACCAACGTGCAAAATATTTTAAATTTCAGCGGGTCGGGCAAAATCTTTAAAAGCGAAAACTGAAACTTTCTGTTAAGATCCATTGATATAGTGTGAAGGAACCACGAAGAAATGTAGTTGCAGAATACAAAAGAACCGAGAATAAGACATGCAACTGCAGGAAATAAAATTGTCTTCAACATAGAACTTTGGAAGTGAACCGAGACGGAGGGAGCAGGCCTTGGCTCTATGTGGAGTTTGCCAGAACATAAGTGACGAGAACTCGGGAATCGGCGTCGTTGAGACAGTTGCCGAGGTATCCAGGCTTTACACGCTACTCGAGTACCTTTGATGGGAAATTTATATTGATTTTCCCATAGCTCCCTTGGCCATCAATTGACAATGCTTCCTTCTCAAACAGCGTTCCGTACCCGTTCACCCAGCAGTTACGCGCTTCAGACATCGGTCATTCTCGCTTTACACTTGTCAACATCCAAAAATTAGTTATCTGCAAAGTGCAATTGTTCTCATTGTCCAGGTTATCCTTGCCCTGAGACCCATGGAAAGGCGAAACAATAATGCACTCTATCTTTCTGCTGTTTCCTCAGTGAACTTAGTGGCTATTACGATCTTGTCCCGGGGATAATGCGGCCTCTCCACCTGCACCCCTCGCTACCTGGTAGCCATGGCGATGACGGATCGACTAACCATCATCTTTCGGGTCATATTGTGCAGGATCAGTTATTATTATTTCCCCGGGACTTTCCTGGACATCATCCCGGTATGCAGTGTGATTTCTGTCTTGGATTTTCAGCCACAGACTGTTCTGTCTGGTTCACTGTCACTTTTAAGTGTGATCGGTTTGTCGCCATCTGTTGCCAGAAGCGGAAAGCAATGTATTGCACTGGGAAAACTGCGGTTGTGGTTCTGGCAACAACCGGCCTTCTGTTCTGCTTTTATAATGTGCCAAATTTCCTTACATACCACCCTACGAAAGTGATTGACAATATACCCTGGGACTGTATTCCAAAGCCCAGCAACGATACGGCTCCCGGGTGGTTGAGATATGACTGGCTTACTACCGTTGTAGTGCCATTACTCCGGTTCGTGTTAATACTCCTGTTCAACGCTCTAACAGTCAGACACATTTTAGTGACTAGTCGTGTCCGTAAGGGGCTGAGGGGTCAGAGCAAGGCGGAGAACCGCAGTGACCCGGAGATGGAGAGCAGGAGGAGGTCTGTGATCTTACTTCTCACCATCTCCGGCAGCTTCATCATCCTGTGGTCGGTGAGTGTTGCCGAATTCCTTTATAGCACCATCGCCGGACTGGATCAAAATAATTACAACGAATCGGAGTACGTATTTCTACACTCCGGACACATGCTCATGACATTAATTTGCTGCACAAACACGAATATTAATGGGATAACTCAGTCCAAGTTCAGAGAGCAGTTCATCAGCGCAGCGAACTATCCACTCACGTCAATTATTCAACTAATTAATAAACAAAATATCTAAGTTCTTCTCAGAGGCGGTCTCCGTGATTTCATTCTTGATACTGCAAATCTGGCGGTCACTCGGTGTAAATGGCAGCGGTAAGAATAAAACGGACAGACACACAACACGGAAACAGATCCTTCGGAGTCCAGAATCCGCGACTTCCACCTCTGACCAAAAATTAATCTCATCTTACCTTTTATATTTATGTTTTAACAATATTCCCTCTTTCGTTTCCGCCGCTGCGCTTTCGGTACTAACAGAGCGGGTCAGGGTCTGACGATATTGGGGACCAAATCGGCAGGAATGCAACTCATTTGTTAGTTTTATCTTCTGCATAAGAATGAAACGAAAAAGAAAATCAACAGTCCAGGCAAACTTACAGTAAAGGTTACACTTGTCCTTGCTATTAGAAAAACCTGTTATGAAAAAAATAACGCCAGAAAATTCGTGTATTCTGTTCACAATTGTGGAAATTTCTACGGATAACCCCAATGTCCAGTCTGTATCAAGGAACGAATGTCGTCTTCCTGATTTCTAAAAAAAATCTCCATCGGAGCAAAATATATGTTGAATCTCCTTTGCATTTACTCCAGTACAATCGCATGTTTATACTACTACAACTACTAACAATACAACTACTAACAATAATAATAATAATAATAATAATAATAATAATAATAATAATAACAACAACAACAACAACAGTAATCATCATCATCATCTCTGTTCTGGGTCTCTGCCCATTTCCCTCGTTACCTCGTTACTCCGATTTGTCTTCCCATCCCAAACCACTCTCCCCAACGCACATCCCTCGACTCACGCAGACATCCCTCCTCCTGGTCTGTTTCTACCTCTCCCCCTCGGTTTCTTTCTACCACATCGGCCTCTCTCCCTAACTCTCAATTCTCCTACCCCCAGTATCTCTCCTTGGTGCTCCATTCTCCTTCTCCTAGCGCCTCTCTGCTTCAGTCTTTCTTCCTCATATCACTCCCTTTCTCGCCACTCCCTCCTGTATCTGCCCCAAATACTCTCCGACCACACTCACTCATCCGTCTGTTTCTCTCCCCCTGTTTCTCTCTCTCCGCCTTATCCTCCAGCCTCTATATTGCTCCCGGCGTGGCCTCTCTCTATTTCTCTTTCCTCTACCCTCGTTACCCCCACTTTCGCGCTCCCCAGTCTCCTTCCCTGACATTCCATTTCCCCTCGACTCTCTCTCCATTGGTTCTCTCTCTCTCCCTGTCAAACCTCTCTCTGCCCTATTCTGTCTTATTCCATACTCGCTCTACTTTTCACTAGCTCTCTCACCTCTGTATGTCTCACTCTATCTCTCTCTCCCTCCCAAACTCTCTCACACCGTTTCTGTCCCCAGTCTTTCGCTCCCCCTGTCCATGTCCCTCCCCGGTCTCTCTTCTACCAGTCTATCTCCCCAGGCTCTCTCTCCAACCAGTCTCTCTTGCCCAGTCTTTTTCTCCTACACTGTCTCGCTCAATCTCTCTGCCAGAAGTCTCTCTCACTGGCCTCTTTCTCCCCTCCCTCCGGAATGTTTCTCCCCTTTTCCAGTCTCTACCTACCGATTCTCTCTCTCCTGCAATCTCTCTCCCTCACTCACTCTCCACACTCTCTCTCTCCAGTCCATCTCCGCCCAGTGATTCTCTTCCCCAGGTTCTCTCTGTCTCTCTCTCCCAACTCTCTCCTCAAACTCTCTCCCTGTTTCTCTCTCATACCTGTCCACTTTCTTGTCCAACTCTCACCCTCAGTTCATCTCCCCCTCTGCCGTTTTTCTCCCCATAGGCCATCGGCTCCGTCTTCCCCTCAGCTGTCTTCTCTCCTACGTCCCTCTTCCCCATCCTTCTCTCCTTAGACTCTTCACTCCTTTTCTGGGCACATTCTGCAGTCTCCCTCTATCCCCCATCATCACTCCCGTCTCCCACAGTTTCTGACCCTCCCATCACTTTCGTTTTCCAATCCCGCTATCCCTCCCCACCCCGTGTCTCTCTGCTCGGGACTATCTCCCCGTTATTTTTTTTTCCCTTATTGCCTCTCAAGTCCCCCAGTTTCTGTCTATACAGTCTGTCTTCTTCAGTCAACCTCTCCCTCTCCGTCTCTTTCTTCGTCCCGGTCTCTTGTGTGACCCCAGTCTCTCTCCTCGCATGGGCTCTCACCCCACTCTTTTACCCACATTCTCTCTCTCTCTTCCCCCAGTCTATCATCCCCCTCAGTCTCTCTGCCCTCTCAGCCTGTTGTTTCCCGCCCAGTCTCTTTCCCTCTCCTCCCTCTCTCTATCTCTCTATCTGTCTCTCTCTCTCTTCCTCCAAGGCTTTCTGTCACCCTGTCTCCCTCAGTCCCGTTCTCTTTCCTTCAACTCTTTCTCTTCCAGTTTCTCTCTCCTCGTCACTCTCCTTCTACCTGTATCCCCCTCGTATCTCTCGCCCCGTACCTGTCACATGCACCTTCTCAACCTCTCCCTCTCTCCCGTCTTTCTCCCAGTCTCTATCTTCCTACTATTCTCTCCTTCGCTCCCCGTGTCTCTCCCTATCTCTGCAAGACTGTCTTCCACTAGTCTCTCTTTTCTCCCAGTTTGTCTTTCCTCTGCCCCCTCTCTCACTCTATAAATCTACCACCCACTCCCAGTCTCTCTCCAGCCAATCTTTCTCCGCCATAGTCTGTCGAACCAAAGTGTCTGCTTCCTTGAAATTCCTTTTCCCTCACGTGCGTGGTTCGTTCGCGTTCTCTTCCTTTGCTGATCCTCCGTCTCTCTCTCTCTCGTTTATATCTCAGTTTCTCTACCGATCTCTGTCTTCCCCGTTTGTCTCCACTCCACTGCCCCCCATGCTCTTATTCTTCTGTCATTGCCTCCCCCACGTCTGTTTTTGCTTGGACTCCCTCCAAGGATTTGAACATGTTTGGACACTCCGGATACATGCTGATGGTATTAATTTGCTGCTCAAACGCGTTTATTTATGTGGTAACTCAGTCCGAATCCAGAGAGCAGTTCACCAGCGCAGGGAGTTATGCGCTCATGTCATTTATTCAACCAATTAATTAACAAAATTACTAAGTTCTTCTTACTGGCGTTAGGAGGATTTTATCACCCTGACAGTGCAAAAACTGGCGGTTATTGGAGAATGTGGTAGCGGGAAGAATAAAGCTGGTTTAGAGCCCGAGAGAGACACAACACGAGAACAGACCCTTCGGCACCCGCACCCTGCGACCTTCACCTCCGACCACTGATTAAATTCATCCTACATTTTATTTTTATTTTTGAGCATATCCCCGCTACCGTCATCGCAGAACCACGTTCAATAATAAATCCCGCCTTACAGTGTAAATACTCACCTCTCAAGTGGCGTACATAGCCGATGCTCCTCGCAGACGGATAGGAAACGGAGCAGCTGCTGGAGATATCGTCGTCACAAGGAGAACGGACGGAATTCACAGTGAGCACCCCGACGGTCAGATCGAGAGTGGTCCGGGCTCGCAGTGAGGAGGCAGCACGGCAATGAGATTTAGCTGATTTCACCCAACATCGGACCGGCAAATCCGTCAACACTCGATGAGCAGACAACATACACAGTACACAGTTTGGCAGTGTCCAGTGAGTTTGTATCAGCTCAAGTGATACGTTCACTGGCACAGACAATTTCTTCACAGTGTCCAATTATAATCCGCAGAAAGTTAATTTCTAAAGGGGGCTTGCATTACTTTATGAGAAAGGCACCTTTCCTCCCCATTTCTCCAGCTGTTTGTGGGTTTGGGTGGGTAACAAGGACTTTTATTGACTCCTTAATGACTTCTAATGACTTCTCAATGGCAAAAAAATATTCTGACAATTCCAATAGTATTTAGTATTGTGGTTTCTTGCTCAACACTACGGAACATTTGCATTTTTTTTACAATTGTGCAAATTTCAATGGAAAATCGCAATGTGTACCCTGCCTCAAGGAAAGAATGTCATCTCACCTGCCGATTTCTGATAGATTTCCATCCCAGAAAACTACATGTTGAATCTCCTCTGCTGAGGTATACTGAAGTATAAAAGCATGCTTATTATTTTTTTTTCTCAGTTGTAACTGGTAAAACATGTGGTATGGGCATAGACAATCACACTCGTTTTTCAGTTGCTGGGATCTTTCCTGCTATTCCAGTGATGTCTGGAGATTCACACAAGTATTGCTGTGTAGGTATAATTTTTGTTGTGCAGTGACTTTCGGATGAAACCACCGGTAGATATTACAATTGGGACGATGTATACCCTGTTCATGTACCATAGTCTTACAGTTTTATTTTTCAAGTCGGCATATCTCTGGTGTTTTTTTTCACGTACTGATTTCTCTAAATTATGTGCATTTGGAATGACACACACATACCTGCAGATTTTTCTCTTGTTTGTTATTGGATGACTATTAAATAAATAGTTTTTGCTGGTTTGTCCTGTGATATTATATCTGGACGTTTATCATGTGTTGCCTTATCGTTAGTAATGGACTGGTCGTAATATAATTGTAGCATTCTGACCATAAAACTCTCCCGGGATTGTATTTAGAGTAATGGATCGTTTCTTCCATGAGTTTGCAATTTAAAACAAGATTTTAGTGAATGATGCTTGCCAATTGATTGTGCCTGTGTAAGTAATCAGATTGCATTGAACTGTTTCAGGATCCTGTAATGTGTTGAATACTTCCTGATTTCTCTTAGTTTCCGCTTTTATCGTCTTGAACTTGTTAGTATTTTATTGCGTATTTTTTGATATTTTCGTGTTACCCACCTGATCCTATATTATCACAGAAGGAATGGAACTCCCTCAGCACCGTGTCTGAATGTGTGCAGCTCCCTGACCATCTTCTGCTTCCCCTCTCCACAGAACAATCTATTATTTCGTCCCTCCCTTCCTCACCTTCACCATTCCCTCACCACTCCCCAATCCCTCAGCACACCCTCCTCTCCCTCAGCCTCCTTCCTCCATCCTCTCCTCATTTTGCCGTCTCACTCTTCTCACCTCACTGTCCTTCACTGTCACCTCTCTTCTCCCCTTTCAGTCGACAACCCTGCTCAACTTAATTCAATTTATTTCAATTCAAGTTAAATTACCATATGCGAATAGTCATGAATACTGCCAAACGAGACAGCACTACTACGGGGTCAATATACAAAGACATATTACCAACCAGGCCCGCTAGGCGACACCGTGGATATCGGGACTATGGCTCTTCTCCAATACCGACTCCCGCTAGACGAATCCGTGGCTGCGAAGCCAAGTCTCGCCTATAAAAATACAACCAGACAAATACGTATGTACATAGTTCTGACGAAGGGTCTCGGCCTGAAACGTCGACTGTACCTCTTCCTGGAGATGCTACCTGGCGTGCTGCGTTCACCAGCAACTTTGAAGTGTGTTGCTTCAATTTCCAGCATCGGCAGAATTCCTGTTGTTACATATGTACATATTTCAGACAACTCAGTCCGTTTTCAATCTTCAGTCTTCAGTCGCCACGATTGCGCTACGCCGTCCCCAGCAGAGCGCGATGAATCAAACGCCTCTCCTCCCGCTGCTGAATAGCAAGCGACACCGCAGCTAGAGGCCCGAGACAATTGAGTGTCGCTAAGAAAAATCTGCAGGCAAGACAGAGAAACGGGATGAGAAAGACGGGGTTTGATAGACTAGGATGTAATGACGGTGGGGCATTGTCATCAGGGTGAGTATCAGTTCATTAGGGATGCAAAATGGACAAGTGTTGGGACCGCTTTTTGTGCTGCATATCAATGCCTTAGATAGTGGAATAGGTGGCTATGTTGCCCATTTGGTAGATGAAACGAAGATTGATGGATAGGTCGCTAGTGTTGGGGTAACAGGTAGGTGGCAGAAGGATTAAGACATATTGGGACAATGAGCAAGAAAGTGGCAAATTAGATACAATGTTGGTAAAATACATGGCCATGCACTCTAGTGGTAGACATAAATGTAAATGTGCAGGCTATTTTAACATGCAGGTTGACTCGGTGTTGAAAAAGGCAAATGCAATGTTAGAATTTATTTCAGGATGGCTTGAATACAGGAGCAAGGATGTGATGCAGAGGCTTTATGGGGCACCTGGTGAGGCCTGTCCTTGAATATTGTGTACAGTATTGGATTCTTCATCTACGAAGAGATGAAGAGATGTGTTGATATCGGAGAGTGTCCAGAGGCGGTTCACAAGGGCAGTCCCGGGAATGACTGGATTATCATACGAAGGATGTTTGACGGCTTTAGGTCTGTACTCGGTGGAATTTAGAGAAAAAAATGAGCGGGGGAGCTCATTGAAACCTTGATAATGTTGAAAGGCCTAGGCAGGGTAGATGTGGAAGGAATGTTTCCCAAAGTAGGGGAGTCTAGGACAGGAAGGCACAGCCTTAGGATAGACGGGCGTCTATTTACAACACAGGTACAAGGAAATTGCTTTAGCTACCACATGCCGCTGCAGAGGCCAGGTTGGGTGTTTTTTTTTTTTAACGCAGAAATTGATAGGTTCCTGATTGGACAGCATCAAAAGTCGTGGCCAAAAGGCCGGGATTGGGAGGGGGTGGGGTGGTTGTGGAAGAAGTATTATCCAGACGCAATGGGTCAAATGACCCAATTTTGCCCCTATGTCTTATTGTCTTATGGTCTTAATTGTCAGTCAGAAGAAAGGCTTATGTTCAGTGACCCGTTAGTGATCTCTCCCACCTGCAAGGCATTCTGGGATTTCAATGAGGCCATTGAAATGTCCTCTGAAACAGCCAGCCCTTTCCATCTGAGTCACCCCTCTGATGCAACCCACTCTTTCGAAACCCATATCACGATCTTCCTCCCCAATCCATCTTCGCAACCATCACCCGCTCTTCCACTTTCCACATCCACCATCTCTATGACCAACTCCCTCACCTCCTCGAACTGACTCTCACTCCCTCTTTCTCTTCGACTCTTCGCAGAGATCCACTGCCTGCGCACTGCGGCCTCCCTAGCGCTTCTCGGACGGGACGGGACCCAAAAGGTTCTCAACATCCTGCCTGGCCTTTCGGACCTGCCGCATGGGTCTCGAGTCTGCCCCCTTCGGGCCCAGCAGGGGCAGAGTCAAAGGTAGACATTTACCTCAGCCTCAGATTCTCGGGTGGTAACGGACGCTTTTGCAGGAGGGCCGGGACATTCTCCCACTTCCAGTCCGCTGGAACCGGAGCCGGTGGGCTTTCGGTCCCCCGAGAGAAAGGTGCTGATGCTCTCTTGCGAGGCGTTTCGAGTCCATAGGGTCTTGAGACCGAAGGGGCTGTGGGATAGTGGGGGTAAGTTGGAGACTTACCTCGCCTCCATGGGGCTGATCCATGGAGGAGCGGCGAAATGGTAGGTGAGAGCCCCCTAGTCCCGGCACTGGTGGGTTTGTTCGTGCTTCTGGGATCAAGGATTCCATGGACTTGAGGTCAAAGGAAGGGTGGCGTCAGAGCGCGGAAATGCGGGGTGAGGCCGTTAGGTGGAGATCTTCGATGGTTTTAATTTAATATAGTTCGGAAGATCAATTTAACTATTTATGCAACAATACAGAAAAAAAGACTTTGGAAAAAATATAATAAAACTTATATTTTATTGTGCTTCACTCTGAAATGAATTGACTATTTCTTACATCCTTCACATAAATGAGTAAAAATCTTCACGTCACGTCTCTATCTGAATGTGCAATCATAGTAATTTATAATAATTTATAACGAATAAAACAGGCAATGTAATAATGTACACTCAAATCAGCGTAAGTTCATCAGTCTGTTGGTCTGGTGGAAGGAGCTGTCCCGGAGCCTGTAGGTCCTGGCTTTAATGCTGCGGTACCGATTGCCAGATGGTAACAGCTGGAATAGATTGTGGCTGGGGTGACTAGGGTCCCCAATGATCCTTTGGGCCGTTTTTACACACCTGTCCTTGTAAATATCCTGAATCATGGGAATTACACAACTACAGATGCGCTGGCCTGTCCACACCGCTCTCTGCAGAGTCCTGCGATTAAGGGAGGTACAGCTCCCATACCAGTGTCGCAACCAGTCAGAATGCTCTCAATTGAGCCCCTGCAGAACGTTCTTAGGACTTCGGAGCCCATAACAAACTTCCTTAACCGTCTGAGTTGAAAGAGGAGTTCTTGTGACTTTTTCACTTCACAACTGGCGTGTACAGACCACGTGAGGTCCTCGGTGATGTGACAGTAGACGATAGGTGCAGGAGTAGGCCATTCGGCCCATCGAGCCAGCACTGCCATTCACTGTGATCATGGCTGATCATCCACAATCAGTACCCCGTTCCTGCCTTCTCCCAATATCCCTTGACTCCACTATCTTTAAGAGCTCTATCTAACTTTTTCTTGAAAGCACTCAGAGAATTGGCCTCCACTGCCTTCTGAGGCAGTGCATTCCACAGATCTGCAACTCTCTGTGGATGCCGAGGAACTTAAAGATGTTTACCCTCTCAACCCCAGATCTATTCATGTTAATAGGTGTTAGCCCGTCTCCATTTCTCCTGTAATCCAGAACCAGCTCCTTTGTCTTTGCGACATTGAGGGAGAGGTTGTTTACTTGATACCACTGTGTCAGAGCGATAACTGCTTCCCTGTAAGCCACTTCGTTATTTTTTTTTTTGAGATTAGGCCAATCAATGTAGTGTCATCGGCAATTCTAATTAACAGATTAGAACTGTGGGTGGCGATATAGTCATGGGCATACAGGGAGTAAAGGAGGGGACTCAGTGCATGGCCCTGAGGGGCTTCTGTTGAAATTCAGTGGGGTGGAGCTGAGGGAGTCCACGCTAACATCCAGCTGGCGATCTGATAGGCAGGGTCAAAGACGAGGTCTCTGAGCTTCCTGTCGATACTGGAGGAAATGATGGTGTTGAATGCTGAACTGTAGTCCAAGAATAGCATTCTCACATAAGCATACTTCTTCTCCAGATGTGTAAGGACGGTGTGTAGAGCAGTGGCTATTGCGCCGTCTGTCGATCGATTGTGTCGGTAGGCAAATTATAAGGGGTCCAGCACACTCCTTTCGTAAACGTGGTACACACACTAATCTCACCGACCCGCGTCAGTCACAAAGATATCTCAATGCCCCACTGTGTCCCCACAACCTCGTGTCATTCCCCATCCCATCCCATTGCGCCACTCTCTGCCCACTGACCCGTGTCAGTTCCCAAAGTTATTAACAGTGTAAGTGGAATTATGATGATAGTAGGCTGGAAAATCCTGCCTAACTATAATGGTATTAGGCTGGATGTGTCCTGGAAAATGCACAACTGAAGTGTGACGGTATTTTAGGCTGCACTTACATGAGGCTCTGGATAGGTTTGCCCCATTCATGCAGGGGAAGGGTGGCAGGGTGAAAGAACCATGGTCGACAAGCGATGTGAAACATCTGGTCAAGAGGAAGAAAGAAGCTTTAGGAAGCTGACCTCAGGATTAGAAAGCAAGGATCAGACATGACTGTAGATTTACAAAGTAGCCGGGAACACACTGAAGAATGGAATTAGGATAACTAGAAACGTCTACAGAAGGTCTGCAGTAGATTTAAGGAAAACCCCTAGCCATTGTGGATGAATGTGAAAAAAAGATGACTGGAATGAGTGCAGGACCGGTCAGGGATAGAAGATGAAACAAGTCTCTGAAGTCGGGGGAAGAAGGGGAGGTCCTGAATGAAGACTTTAGTATTCACAAGTCGGAGGGACATTTGTGAGGAGAGCGTTAAAAGGGCCGATGTGGGATCGATAAGTCGTTTTGTGCGGTCGGGAGAAACGCTGAGTGACTGCGGGAAGCGGTGAGTCCTACTTCGGTAATGGGCAACTTGGCTGGTGGATTCAGGACTGACGCCCAAGAAGGCAGAGGATAGTTGTGGATGGAGCGTTTTCTCTCTCTATGCTGCCAGTGGTGTCCTGAGATCTGTTTCGAAACCCCCGGGCTTTGTGTGCTTTAGAAATGATGTAAATAAGGAAGTGGAATGGTGGGTTATTTTATTTACAATGATGTAGAAGTTGGTGAAATTATGGATAGTGTAGAAGGTTGTCACAGGTTACAACAGCACAGTGACGGGACGCAGAGCAGCGCTGAGAAGTTACAGATGCAGTTCAACCCGGAAAGTTACGAAGTGATTCACTTTGTAAGAATGAATTTGAATGCAGAATTGATACTTTCTCGGGTCAACCGAGGGCCGCATGTTATTAGGAGTTCCACAATGGAAACAGAGTGATGAGACTTTCCCCAGTAAGCCGAGGGCCGCTCATCGGTGCGAGAACCACAATAGGCTGGGACCGGTGCACTGCAAGAACAGAAGGAAGTGTGGTTGAGAGGTGAGATTGAACGCATCCGCTGTTCTGCACATACTTATATTGATGATCGAAAGGCAATATACCTGAAGGAAAATCAGGAGAAAAAAAATACAAACTTCGTGGTAAATAATAGAACAGCCTGGGAACCTGCGGATAGTTCACAGATTTCACTTGCTACTTTTATTCAAAGAGCGAATGGATGGAGAAATAGTCGTAGAACTGTGGCACGTTTGAGAAAATCTTTAAAGTTAAGTAGACTGCATAGCAAGTCACGGGTATGAGGTGTTCAAGTCATTCACTAACAGAGGTCAGGGTCCTGCCAATCAATGTGTGCGCTGGAAAACATCGTTCTTCAAACTGTCCACAGCCCTCGCTAATTTCCCGAAGACACGTACCCTTTTTGATCACAGGTCTCTGGAATATCGCTGTGGATCTTTTAAAGCGTTTGGAGGAATATGTGCAGTGTATTTTATTGTAACACCTGTCAGCTGTCACTGTAATTTCCAACACTCAAAGCTCCCGAAATGACTGGAACGAACGAAAGAAAAGAATAAAAGAATGTTCCCCTTTAATAAAGAAGTGTTCTACATTTTCCCTGCCAGAAGACACTCCTTCCTTCAATTTCAGAAGCGAATGTGCTCCCTCAAATGTTACAAAATAAATCGACTTCAAGATTAAATGCCTACTTTAAAAGCAACCCAGATACATATATAAAAAAAAAAATCCTATTTAAAAAACTGAAGCCGGGTAGCATGAAAGACTAACATGGGAAATTCACATTGTATTTTGTTTCAAAGTAAATAGATTGCAATATCCCCTGAGGAGTCACATTCATGACACGGGGACAGTGAGTAAACATAGATTAACGTAAGCGTTTGTGCAGTTGGTTGTCAATAATGTCCCTGGCGTGATAGCCACGCTAATTGCCTCAGTAGAATTGCTCTCACGTCAATAATAGTCTGCTTAACCGATCACCAGTCCATCTGAGCAGCTGAAACTTTCCGTACAACTGAACGCTGCTTCTGACGGAATATGGGATATCCGGCGATTTACTACATCGCGGCCATTTTCTATCCTGCACTTGTAGCGGTTGGTGTCCCCGGTAAGGTGCCGGAGCTGGTTACTTTATGTACGGTGCCGTCGTTACTCTGCTGCGGAATCCGCACTGTTACTGAGCGCAGATGCTACCATCGGCTGAAACGTATTTCCCGGATGGAGAATTCAGGCATCTGATTGTTTTATTTTAATTTTCCTTACTTTGATCGAAGTGATTTTCCTTTTGTCATTTATGTTCGTGCCGATATTGGCATTGTTTCATAATTTCACCTCGCTAGGCATTCTGAAGTGATGCTGGTCTATACTTTTCTAGGTCCGAGTTTCTATCAGAGTAGATCTTATTACAACGTGGCAGCTTATTTAAATGATTGTCCAGTCTATTTTCGACATGTAGGCCTGTTCTTACAAAAGTCACTAAATGATAACTTGTGCTTTGTATCTCTTGATTCCACTTTGTCATCGCTGCAAACAATCCCTTCAACTCTTTCACCTCTAATAATGGAAATGGTGTTGTTTACTGGCACGATCGTCCGTTCACCGGTACGTGAGTCCCGGAACTCGGATGCCTCGCTCTAAACTGTCGGAAGGTCGCCAATCCACTGACACTCACATCCGTCAGTGTCCTCCAGCCGGAGCGCAGCGACGGAGACCGCACACACTGGACTCCCGCTTTCCACTTCCAAACAGACCATATCCATGGGGGCATTCAGAGATTTGCTGCTGAACATAGATATATTTTGCTTTCTCATTTCTTGAGGTTAATTTATGATCCTATCTCGGGGAAAATGCGGAGTCTCCACATGCATCACCCGTTACCTGGTCGGAGTGGCCTCAGCGGATCTGATGGTGGTTGTCGTTATTGCTTTAGTGGAACAGGCAAACAATATCTACATTTATTCTAGTTATAATTCCATTTTTTTTTCAATTTATTGCAGTTAATTTAACGGCGATTGTGATCCTATTTCGTGAAAAATGTGGACTCTCCAAATGCATCACCCGTTACCTGGTTGGAATGGCAGCAGCGGATCTGATGGTGGTTATCCTTGTTGTTTTAGTGGAACAGACCAACAATATCTACATTTATTCCAGATTCCTGCTCATCACTCCTGTATGCGCTCTGACAGTTGTAATTGGGAGGGTAGCGACGGACTGTTCTATTTGGTTTACGGTCAGTTTTACCTTCGATCGCTTCATCGCAATATGTTGCCGAAAGCTGCGGGAACGATACTGCACCGAGAGAACAGCAACGGTGGTTATCATGACCGTGGTTATTGTGAGCTGTGGAAGAAGTGTCCCGATTTACTTTGCGCTTGAACCTTACGTCATCATTGACAACACACCGTGGCGGTGCATCGGCAGATATGAATTCGTTACTTCACCCGTGTGGAGAGCATACGAATTGCTGAACAGTATTTTAACACCATTACTACCAATCGGCTTACTCGTGGTGTTTAACGGGTTAACTGTAAGACATATCGTTGTGGCAAATAGAGTCCGCAGAAGGCTCCTGCACAGCAGCGACAATCAGAAAGATGCCGAGGTGGAAAACCGCAGAAAATCGATGATTTTGTTGTTTTCTATATCAGCTAATTTCATATTATTCTGGATGCCCTACGTAGCCTTTTCCCTGAAGTGGCAAGTGCAAAACTATTTTTACCAGGACAGATATTTGAGTTCCCCGGTATACATTCTCCAGCAATTTGGGTTCATGTTGCAGTTTCTCAGCATGTGCACCAATACTAGTATCTATACACTGACACAGAGGAAATTCAGAGAAGAGCTGAGGAATGGAATGACATATGTGTTTACATTAAATGGCCATTTGTGTAGATAACGCCCGCGTCTAATGATAATACCGCGGAGTTTTCAAATAAAGCTGTTTTACAATGAACTGCATTGGCAAATACCTCTTGAATTCAAACAATCATTGGCTTGGTCATCCGGAAAATGCAGAATTGATGGAAGTTTGCTGACTTCATACAGTTCAGGTAGGTAACAATACAAACGTTGAATGCTGCTGGCGTGATTGTTACAACGGTTGAAGTATGATCCAAACTATCACAGACATTCGACTGTCACAAGGGCAGGAATGGCTTCAGGACTTTCCGTGTTTTAGATTTTGAAAAATGGACCGGGTTGGGTAACAGAGTGTGAAGGGATTGCGATGGCAGACCAGAGATAGTATCACAGCTGCAGAAAGGGAGGACGACGTGGAGCGTTCGTTTGTTAATAGACTGTGAGACGAACGCGGAACCATGATCAGCTCATTTGGAGTATTCTATACAGTCGCCCACCAGATTAACAAAACAAACATTCAAGAAGAACAGTGAGGAAACGATCGGGAGCGGAACTTGGACATGTTATTGGCACTGACAATTGAAACGTCCCTAATATTCTTCGGCACCTCCCCCAGGGTAAAAGTTTTTGGTATGGCATAATTTATCAGTTGTGTCCAGGATGGATTCATGTCACTATGAGGCGGGCTAGTGAACAGTCCATACGAGATCTAATAGTAGAAAAGCAAACGGATCAGGTGGCAGATCTCTCCGCGGGTCAGCATTTCAGAATGATAGAGCAGAACCCCCCGACATTTACCTTGCACAGGGACAGGACCAGAGTGCATGGACTGTGTTTAATCGGGGGTCTGCGATTTATGGTGCTACCTGGCAAGAACTTGGGAAGGACAATGGGAAATGGTGTTCTCAGGGAAATGCGAAAGAGATGTTGTTCAGGGAGCACTTACATAGGGTTCAATATAGGTTTGCCTCATTGAGGCAGGGAAATGATGATAGCTAAAGTAACCCCGGGTTACAAGAAATGTGGAGCAACCCATCAAGAGAAAAGAAAGAAAGATATTTACGGTTTAGGAAGAAAGGATCAGATAGGGCTATGGCGAGTCAGAAGGGGAGAAGAGAAGGCCTTGGCGAGTTGCTCTAACGTAAGTGAAGAACAGGAGGAGAGTGGAGATCGTGTGGGCAGATCAGAGGTGAAAGAGGAAAATTTGTGTCTGGAGTCCAAGGAGACATTGAAGCACCTCACTGAAGACCTTTGAATCGTGGCTTTATCATATCGGGTGTAGATACGTTCATATTTTGATCCCTTGAGCCCTGAATCCACATGGCCGGTGTGGAATCCGTGTCTCCCTCTGAAATCAATAATAAATGAAACATACAAAATGACACAAACTGACAACGCAGCGCGAGCAAAGTAAACATCCATACTCACACTTGTCTTCCTTCAAAACTATCGCAAGCAATTGCAGAATACAGAATAAACAACTTGTGAAGCAAAAGGCCTCAGCACGTATTCTACAGAACTTAGGAGAGTAAGATGTGGGGAGCTGAGGCTCCCATACACTAACACTTCATAGAATTTTGAAAAGTCTTGCAGGCTCCGAATTTCACATCCGTTCCTGGAAATCACTTCTGGCAAGGAGACACACAATTTCTGCCACATGTATGGTGAAAAAGATGATGAATTCAATCATCCACGCAACACAAACTAAAGAAACACACGACTCCTAAAAAGTATTTCATTACCATAATCTTCCTCTTTCTCTTTCAATTGAACTCACTTATGATCCACACATTGTGGAATATTTTAAAACCACAATGCAACCATATTTTAAAAATATCACAGAAAATGGCATGCTCTTATTTGTTCAACAGTTATCAAACATCTGTAATGGCAATCAGACAATATTTAATAGAGCCTTTCGATTCCAAGACAAAGAGACACAGAAATTAATATTCAGCACAATTAAAATATGACGTCCCCACAACTTCAAACATTCAACGACTGCCAGGATTTCCCACCTCCAATTTCTGATCAGGAATGGCTGATCCCCAGCTGGGCTCCACCAGGAGCTGCTCTAAAAAGCCATCTTGTGGGCATTCTAGGAAATCACCCTCTTGGTATACAGCAACTACCTGATCTTCCCATTATATCTGCATGACTATCTCCCAGGAATACGGCAATATTGCTGTTTTGACATGCCTTTTCCCTCTCTCGTTGCAATTTGTGGAAGATATACATACTACTGATGGGGGGGTCTCTATAAAAATCCCATCAGTGTCTTTTCACTCTTGCTATTCCTCTGTTCTACCCACAGTGACTCAACACCTTCCGACTCTAATGATTTGATTTTATTTTTTACCAACAGAACCATACAACCTTCTCTGCCTACCTGTGTGTCCTATTCAAGAAACATGCAAGTATATGGGACACAAGAGACCCTGCAGGTGCTGGGAATCTACAGCAATACACACAATGTGCTGGAGGAGATCAGCAGGTCAGGCAGTGTCTATGGTTGGGAATCAACATCTTGGGCCAAGACCCTTCATCAGAACTCTTGATACACAGGTATCTGGAATATCAACAAGCAGAGAAAATAGAAAGTAGTGTGAAAAAGCAAAAACATGTTTCAAAATTTACTTCAAGGCTTAAGAACATTTGCCAACCATATTTCCATGGTATAGCAAATACAACAAAGGCAATAAACTCTTTCACTATTCCCATATTAATATATTCCTTGGCAAAATATCTTGGTTCCATTCCAATCTGGAAACTTTACAAAAAAAAATAAGAACTGAAATGACAAATTCAGAAAAGACTATTTACACTCAAACGCACTTAGATTAACACTACCAAGGACAGAAGGAGGAAGAGCTATAACAGACATTTAAAAAAAATCACTCAACAGTCTGGTAAGATTTCTAAAGTATATATTTTCATCAAAAATACAGGATTCAGCACTCCATGCGAGTATATACAATTCTGATAAGAAATACAGACCAGAAAACTTAAATGAGAGGCCAACCCAGAAAAATGAATCATCACTATGGAAGAAAACATTAACCAGTGGAATGAGTATGACCCTCCATGGGAGACATTCCAATGATCTGAGCAGACTAGCTGGTGACAGGGAAGCATCGAGCACCTGACTGAGAGTTGGAGACCTCTTCACAGAAATAGGGGTTTCTTGGGGAAATACAGAACAAGGTAGTTAACATTTTAAAATATCAAAATTACATTAAAGACAAACAAACCAGGCAATAAATGCAGAAAATGCCAAGGGAAACCAGACACAGTCCAAAACATTCTGGGATCCTGCAGGAATTTAACTCAATCTGATTACTTATATAGGTACAATCAAGTGACAAATATCATTCACCAAAATCTTGCTTTAAAATACAAACTTATGAATGACCACCGTAACATCATAAAGGCACAATAAATTCAAGCCTTATCCAGTTTTAGAGTAAAAATCTTACAAAGTATATGATAATCAATACATAACCACTAATAGGACAATCCGTAATAACCATCCGGATATAATATTACAGGATAAACAAGCAGGAACAACTCCCTCAATAGATAAAAACATTCCCCACACACACATGTTCCTCAACCAGAGGAGCACCTCACAACAGGCAGTGATTGTGTCATCAGTCAGACAAACAAATTATTTTCTCTGTCAATCAGCTTCCAAATGTTGCTACTCTGAAATATGTTGCCACGCCCCGCTGCTGATACCCTTCTCCTCATTATACATTCTTACCCCGACCATCGTCCAGAGCCCCAAACTCTGCCCTGTGCCCGCCTCTGGTTTCTGACTCTTCTCCGTTGAACATCCAACTGATGGTTTTCCATTCTGTTTTCAGTATTTAGAGGACAGTGGTGTTTTCTAACAACCCTTTAGAAGCAGAAAAAATGACCCATAATGTGAAAAAGAGTCATGATTAAGGAGGTTAACTCCCAATGTCATTCTCCCTCAGCCCAGGGATTGGAGGGGCAAAGAATATCTCAGACAGAACTGCAGTCAGCTCGACTTCTTCAGTCTGCAGAGAATTCAGGGGAAACCTCTTAATTCACAGAGTGGTGACTGTTTGGAAGCCATCACCACAGGGAGAGTGAGAGGGGAACAACAGGGGAGGATTTAAAAGGACTGTCATGGAACTGAATCACTGGCAGGGTCCAGATGGCCTGAGTTGACTCTCTTCTGTACACTAGTTGTGTTGTAAATTCACTAAGTACTGGAGACAGAGTTTAAAATAGAACTGAATTATTTGTCTACGATCCAGAATATTAAACTCCAGTCCCGTTAAAGGTGAATGTGCAGCAGAAGAAACTCCTCCCATGCCCAGTGACCAGGGTGCAGAACTGGGTGTGGTGAGCAGCAACAATAATTGCAGAGTTCAGCACCGACAGTCACTGCTGAAATTGCACTGAGAAACAATGATGGACAAATACCAGCATGCAGCTTATTGAAACTTTCTCTCCAGTGTGAACCCGGTAGTGTGACACAAGTGTAACATGCTGTAGGTTTCGCTGCTAACATAATAGCCTCTCTGTAATATTTCACTGCTGAGGTAATGGTTTCTCTGCAGCAGCAATGTTTGGGTTACGACTAGAGATAACAGGGTTTTGGAGTGTGGGTGATCCAACAAGAGAAACGTTCTTTCTTGTGAGTCTGGAAGAGAGATTTTCGTGGTCTTTTGCCGGGGAGAGATGAGAAGACGCGAATGGAGAGAGTGGGCCCTTTTTCTTATTTCTTCACGAACCGTATAGTCAAAGTAAGAATTATAAAGCGCAATCCTTTAATCACAGATTGTGTACTGTTTGTTATTTCAGGGTACTGATTTGTAACAGGGGACACATCGTGCAGTATCCACCCAAACGAGATTTCTCAAGTTTTGCTGGGCTGGGGGGCTATCACCCCCTATATTATACTGCTAGCCAAAACAAGAGTTACATAAGGCCAGATGACTGAGTGAATCACTTCCCACATTCACAGCAGATGAATGGCCTCTCTCCAATGTGAACTCGCTCATGTAACTTCAGTTGAGATGAATGAGTGAATCCTTTCCCACAGACAGAGCAGGTGAACAGTCATTTCCCTGTGTGGGCTGACTGGTGTTTCTGTAGGCGATCTGATGAAGTGAATCCCTTCTCACAAACTGAGCACGTGAATGGCCACTCTCCGGTGTGAACTTACTGGTGTCTCAGTAGGTGATATGAGGAAGTGAATCCCTTTCCACAGTCTGAGCAGGCAAATGGCCTCTCTCCATTGTGAACTCTCTGATGTACCTTCAGTTGGGATGACAAAATGAAGCCCTTCCCACAGTCTGAGCAGGTATAAGGCCTCTCCCCAGTGTGAACTCGCTGATGTATCTTCAGTAGAGATGACTGAGTGAATCCCCTCCCACAGTCTGAGCAGGTGAATGGCCCTTTCCCTGTGTGGGCTGACTGATGTCTTAGTAGATGAGATGACCGATTGAATCCCTTCCCACAGTCTGAGCAGGTGAACTGCCACTTCCCAGTGTGAACTGACTGGTGTCTCTGTAGGGAGGATGATTCAGTGAATCCCTTCCCACACTCTGAGCAGGTGAATGGCCACACCCCAGTGTGAACTCGCTGATGTACCTTCAGTTGAGATGACTGAGTGAATCCCTTCCCACAGTCTGAGCAGGTGAATGGCCACTCTCCAGTGTGAACTGACTGGTGTCTCAGTAGATGAGATGACTGAGTGAATCCCTTCCCACAGTCCGAGCAGGTGAACGGCCACTCCCCAGTGCAAACTCGCTGGTGAGCCATTAGGTCAGATGACTGAGTGAATCCTTCCCCACAATTTCAGCAGATGACCAGTCTCTGCCCAGTGTGAAATGACTGGTGTGTCCACAGGTGGGAAGAGTGACTGAATCCCTTCTCACCCACAGAACAGGTGAATGGCCTTGTCCCAGTGTGAATTTGCTGATGTACCTTCATGAATTGACCTTGAATCCCCACAGTCTGAAAAGGTGAATGGCCTCTCCCCTGTGTAAACTGACAGGCATGCCAGTTAGTCAGATGATTGAGTGAATCCCTCGCCACAGTCTGAGCAGGAAGGAAGGTCGAGTGAATCCCTTGCTCCACTTCTTAAATATCTGGACAGAGACAGCAAAACTGGTGTGTTGTGTTTGAGATTCCTGTAGATATATTCCTTGTCGTTTTTAACCTGAAAAAAGATTTATAAAATCCATCAATGAGTGGAGGACAACACTTAAGAAGAGATCACTCTGTTGTCAAGGTGTGATCTGGCATCACACTGTTACAGTGAAGTTCAACGTAAGTTGGAGAGAGAAATCATCTTCTAACTGGGCACAGTACTGGTATCTGGAATGACCATTAAACTCTCTGAAGCTCTTCCTGTCTCTATAAGAATCGGGCATTTCTGCATCTCCAATCTGTTACTTGGCTCAGTTTAACACTCTCCATTGGTATTATTCCCTGTTCCCACTGAGCTGCATGGGTGCCTGGCCCCACACTAACTGAAACACTGTCAGACAAATCGCCTTTGTTGACGTGCAGCTGGGATTTTCTATTATCTACTGTCAATGTGAAGTGCCACAGTTTTAAAGCCATGTAAACATTTCCTGACCAGATGAATGGTTGGTCCACACAGCTGTTAAAAGGAATTACATTAATATTAGTACTATTTCATGTCACAGAGTCATAGAAAAGTACAACATAGAAACAGGCCCTTTGGGCCTTCTAGTTCGTGCTGAACTATTTAAACTGCCTACACCCACACCCATACCATCCAGGTACTTATACAAACCTCCTAAATGCTGAAATTGAGCTCGCATGCAACAGTTGGACTGTCTGCTCATTCCACACCTGGATGACCATCTGTGTGAAGAAGTTTTCCCCCATTTTCCCCTTAATGTTTCACCTTTCACCCTTAACCCATGACCCTGGTTGTAGTCCCAACCAATCTCAGTGGAAAAAGCCAGCTTGCATTTACTCCATCTATAACTCTCATAATTTTTTCACACCTCCATCAAATCTCCCCTCAATCTCTACATTCCAAGGAATAAAGCCCAGACCCGTTCAATCTCTCCTTATAACCCAAGACCTCCAGACCTGGCAAAATCCTTGTGAATTTCTTCTGAACTCTTTCAAACTCTTTTACATCTTTTCTGTAGGTTGGTGACCAAAACTGCACACAATACTCCAAATTATGCCTCACCAATATCTTGTACAATGTCAACATAATATCCATCTCCTCTACTTACCACTTTTGTTTATGAAAGCCAATGTGCCAAAATCTTTATTTCCATCCTGTTGAACTGTGCCACCAGTTTCAGTGAAATATAGACCTGTATTCCCATGTCCCTTTCTTCTACAACATTCCTCAGTGCCCTACCAGTCACTGTGTACGACCTACCCTGGCAGCAACTACCAAAGCACAACACCTCACGCTTGTCTGCATTAAATTCCATTTTCCATTTCTCAAACCATTTTTTTCCAGCAGTCCAGATCGCACTGCAAGCCATGATAGTCTTCCTCACTGTCTACTGCACCACCAGTCCTGGTGTCATCCTCAAATTTGCTGATCCAGTTAACCACACTATCATCCAGGTTACTGATAGAGATGACAAACAACAACAGATCCAGCACTGATCCATGTGGCGCTCCACTAGTCACAGGTTTTCAGTCAGAAAGGCAACTATCTGCTACAACACTCTGGTGATGAAGTTTTAAGGGTATTGGGGGATGTAAGAAATGATTCTTGGATTCTGTAAATAACAGGTTAAAACTAAGTCCAAACTTATGTGTGCTCTGTTCCGGATAGTGTGCAAATTTCTGTTCTGTCCTTCACTGAGGAATCTGCTTGCAGCTTGTTTAGATTAACGACTCACAGATGTCTCTTGGGAATGTTATGTAGAGTTGAGTTCTCACGAGACACGAATTGAACAAAGTGTCTAACGAAAGAGAATAACTAATAAGGATTGGACAAAACATTCATTTGTATTTAAGACCCTGATTTAGTGGACTCTCTTATCTAAGAAATGAAGTTTTGCTCCGACAGCCTTGGTGGGAATACCAGTTGAACTAAAGTGCTCTTTGTTTCGCTAGTTCTGTAACTGTAACGTTTCTGCATGTTAGACAGAGATTCATCATGAGCCGCCAGAGGGAGAGGAGTTGTGTCCCTCTGATGCTTGGCCCCGAGCTTCTCGCCGGCTGAGTTTGAAGAAATAAACTGGTGAAAAGGATAAAGTAAAGAACTGTTTGTAGTGTTGCTATTCATCTGGCAAATTTAAGTTTACACCATAAAAAAGTATCCCATCCGGATACTTCACACCTTTGCACAGCTATTCTCTTCTTTTGACTTCAAGAAATAGAAGAGAACTGTGGACACATCATGGACACAAGTCTCCCCTCCATGGACTCTCTCTATACCTCCTGCAGCCTCAGTAAATCAGGCAACATAGTTAAAGATTCCCAAGCCTAGGGACATTTTCCATTCTGCTGTTATAAGCAAACTGAAAATTCCTCAGCATTGTTAGATGGACTCTTGATTTCATAATGTAACTCGATTTGACCTTGCACCATATGTCTACCTGCAGTGGATTTTCTCTGTAACCATAATGCTTTGTTACACTCTGTTAATGAATTACCATAACCTACTGTTGTAATGTGTTGATCTGAGAGGATGGTATGCAGGACAAAATTTTCATTAAACCTTGGTACATGACAATAATAAATAATTCCCTACTTTAATTGTGTGGAAACATTAGACAGACTGAGCTTCTACTCTAGAACTTCCGGAGGGATATTTAACCGAAGTGTACAAATATTTGAGAAGCCCAGAAAAACAGAAAAGGCTTCCTTCTTGCATTAATAGGGTTATATACCTCGAAACATTGGCTGCACTTCGGCAAGTTGTAATAGTGGAATAGAGTCAATGGGGAAAAAAAAATGCCCACCCACAATGAGAGAACGTGACAGATCTGGATCTCACTCCCTTGTCTGAACGGAAGAAAGATTAAACTGCACAACCACGAGAAACAAACCTGCACACATGAAGTCAGACCCCAGTGTAGCAAAACCATGCATGACATCAGGCATGTGGAGGGGGAGGGAAAGAGAGGGGATAAGATTTTTGGTTCCATGGCTCTCTTCCAGTGAAGGTGGGACCTGTACAGAAGGGACCACAACAAGAGAGAAGGTTCTTTGGAAACTGAAGATCTGAAGGCAGATAAGTCACTTGGACCAGATGGTTTGCACCCACTGTTCTGAAAGAGGTAGCCGGAGAGATTGTGGAGGCATTAGTAATGATCCTTCAAGAACCACTAAATTCAGGAATGGTTCTGAAAGACTGGAAAGTTGCAAATGTCACTCCACTCTTCAAGAACGGAGAGAGGCAATGAAAGGAAACTATACACCACTCAGTCTGACAGTGGTTTGAACGGTGTTGGAGACGATTGGTATGGATGTGAATTCAGGGTACTTGAAGGCACAAGATAAAATAGGCCGGAGTCAGCATTGTTTCCTCAAGGGAAAATCTTGTCTGATAAATTTGTTGGAATGCTTTGAAGAAATAATAAGCAGGGTAGACAAAGGAGAATTGGTTGATGTTGTGTGCTTGGATTTTCAGGCCTTTGACAAGGCGCCACACGTGAGGCTCCTTAACGAGCTCTGAGCCTATGTTATTACAGGGAAAAGGTAGTGACTGATTGGCAGGAGGAAACGAGTGGGAATGGAGACAGCCTTTTCTGGCTGGCTACTGGTTTCTAGTGGAGTTCCACAGTGGTCTATGTTGGGAACGATTCTTCTCATGTTATATGCCAATGATTTGGATGATGGAATTGATGGCTTTGTTGCAAAGTTTGCAGGAGATGTAAAGATAAGTGGAAGGGCAGGTTGTTTTGGGGAAGTAGGGACGCTACAGAAAGATCAGGAAAATGGGCAAGGAAATGGCAGATGGAATACTGTGTCGGGAGGTGCATGATTATACACTTTTCTAGAAGAAATGAAAGGGTTGGCTATTCTCTAAATGGACAGAATGTACAAAAAAAATCTGAGGTGCAAATGGACTTGGGAGCCATTGTTCAGGATTCCCTAAAGGTTAATTTGTGCATTCAGTCTTTAATGAGGAAGGCAAGTATGATGTTTGCATTCAGTTCAAGAATATAAAATATAAATACAAAACTAAATATAAAAGTGAGGATGTAATGTTGAGACTTCACAAAGCTCCTGGATTATTCTCAGCAGTTTTGGGCCCCTTATCTCAGGAAGGATGTGCTAATACTGGAGAGAGTTCAAAGGAGGTTTACGAAAATGAGTACAGAATTGAATGGCCTGTCATATGAGAATATTTGATGGCTCTGGACCTGTATTCAGAGGAATAAAGGATGATTTCTTTGAATCCTATCAAATGGTGAATGGCCTTGATGGAGTGGATGTGGAGAGGATGTTTCCTGTGTTGGGAGAGTCCAGGACCAGAGGACACAACCTCAGATTAAAGGGGATAGGCGGGAATTCTTTTAGAAAGGATATGGGGGGAATTTCTTCAGCCAGAGAGTGGTGAATCTATGGAATTCTTTGTCATGAGATGCTGTGAATGCCAAGTACTTATGGATATCAAAGGCAGAGGTTCCTAGATTCTTGATTGATGACGGTTTATGGGGAGAAGGAAGGAGACTGGGAATGAGGAAAATTGGAGCAGGCATGATTAAATGGCAGAACAGGAGCAATGGGCCAAATGGCCTAATTTTGCTCCTAAGTTTTATGGTTTTATGTGAGGGCATCAGAATGACGTCACATATGGGTGAAAGTTTGTACTGAAAAGCTGTTTAATGGAGTTTTTTAATGATTTCGGGGAGTGAGCGAAGGAAACCTAATGGGTTTCATCAATGAACCAACATTGTGTGATTTAAAGTCCCCTACAAGATACCCTGCTCTGCCATGTTGTCCGTAGAGTGGGCAGTGTGGTGCTTGTCTCGAGTTGGGTCACAAAGCTCCAATGTTTCTGAGGAGGACTTCCCAGAGTGATCTGGTCTGGGGTGGTTCAGTCAGTGCAGTGTCTCGTTGTTTTGTATTTTCAGAAACAACAGTTTTACTGATATAACCCGGAATTGCCAGCAGGGTAAAGACAGGTTCATATCAGTTAACTGAAGATCTCTTATCCCTGTGGTCCTTGTCTCCCGGCAATCTAAACACCCCAACAGTGTAGGTACCCGTTCATCTAAAAGTGAGTGAATCATTCCGATAGTTGATCACTAAGAGGAATTATATTTGTTGGGAACAGCTAGACGATAGGAAGCAGATGATGATGATAGGAAGCTGTTTATTGGAGTCAAGGCCCTGTGCCTCATGGAGTTCTCCAGGGTTTGGGTAGTGAGTTTGCAGCAAGTAATTTCAAAGAATTACCTCTTTTTGCAAGATAGTAAATATAAGCACCCCTCTTTCCCTCTCCACACTTAGAACCGGCCAAAAGCTACTTCAGAAGATGCAAGTTCTTCAAATGAGCAAATACTGAGAGAATGTGCGTGAGTTTAAAGAGCTGGGATACTGACAGAATATTACCAGACCTGGAGTGATTGCAACTGGGTCTGACAAAGGCATAACTGATATTTCTGGGCACATTCATTCTCACCTCAACTATTCCCTACCTCACTTTGTACAGATATGTAATGTCTAAAGGACCAGTGTCTGAGTAAATGAGACTCACCAAACTTTCTCCTGGTGAATCAATGGAAACCCTGAGTCAGATGGGTTCTCTCCAGTTTGTGCTCTCAGTCCTCGGGCTGGTTCACTTGCTGCTGTTCCCTCGTCTTCAGTTGTAGTTCACTTCCAGTTGTGGGTTTTTCTTCCAATAAAACTCTCACCGCAGGTCTAACTTTAACATGAAAGATAATGAAGCATGTCAACAATACAAAGGAGAACAAAATATTTCTGCTCACTGAAATCTAAACATTGAAGACAAATATAATGATCTCAGTGAACAAATCTGTAATTGTCCCTGACAAGTCACAAGACTTGATTTGGGATAGGAAGGACTCATCGTTCAGTCATGGTAAGATATGAGATGGAGGAACAGAATTAGGTGATTCGATCCATCGAGTCTGCTCCAGCACTCAACCATGGCTGAGATTTATTCCAACACCATATTCCTGCCTTCCTCCTGTAACCTTGAAGCTACTTAGCAATCATAAATATATTAATCTTTGCCCTAAATATGCACAAATGACAGCCTCAACCACACTCAGTGGCAACAAATTCCACGCATCAGCCATCTTTTGGCTGAAGAAATTTTTCTCACCTCAGTTTCTTTATTCTGAGACTGTGCTGTCAAATCAGACTCTCCGTGTAATGGAAACGTCCTCTCCATGTCCACTGTATCCAGGCTTTTCAGCATTCAGTCAGTTTACTTAACCACACACCTGCTTTCACCACCCCGT
Organism: Mobula birostris; assembly: GCF_030028105.1. Lineage (NCBI taxonomy): Eukaryota > Metazoa > Chordata > Chondrichthyes > Myliobatiformes > Myliobatidae > Mobula > Mobula birostris. Next base: position 74,419,609 of record NC_092382.1, read on the forward strand.
TAAAGGCTCCTCATTCATAAAGCCGATCATTTCTGAGATTACTCATGTGAACCTTGTTAGCAACAACCACACTGATCACATTTTCACGTATAACAGACAATCAGGAAATGTAAACCATTCCAGGGTGAACGTAAAAAAAAGAAACTGGAATCACCAGAATCGCCCAACAGGTAAGGAGCTGCTGTGGGGAGAGCAACAAATTTAACGATTCAGGTTCACAATCTTCTGTCAGAATGCATTCACAATTTTCCATTTTTACTGCAGACCGCCAGCAACGTGAGTTCCTGTTTGATTTCCACTGCCTGACAGACAGGTGACAGTGAGGAGGAATTTCCATACACAGTTTGAACACTGAACCCCCAGGTCTATTTCTACTGGTGTAAACACAGAACAGCCCATTTGATCACAGCGTCTCCTTGTGAGGGATGTAATACAAACTCATTCTTTCCTCAGATTAACAGCCATTTCTTCCAAAGGAACTCCAGATATGAACATTTGATCCCAGACCAGAAATATTCGCTCAACACCTCATAAACCCGGGTCCATTTTACTTGGATCTAAAACTGTGATATCCCAGGACCCAACCTCACACAGCCACACAGCTGGACGTGCCACTTACCCACACCGAGAGTCTCACACATCGTCCCCACATCTCAGACTGGGTGGTGCAGTCAGGGATTCCCCCACAACCAATGTCCAGCTGCTTGAAATTTCTGCTTCATTGCAGAAGGACGACCACCCAGCCCCATCTGTAGAAGCAGTGACCAATGTCAAAGCCAAAACACCAATAGTTCCATATCCCTGGAATGCTGATCACAGAATTATATCCCAAGCACCAACTCTCCCAGTACTCTTTGCAGTAAAATGCTGCAGTGTGTCAGCCAGTCACAGTTCAATAACTAGCACCTCCACACCAATGTACAACAGAACTGGTACCTGATGACCCTTTGGCATTCCAGCTCACATAAACTGATTCCAGAAATAACTCAGCGAGGCCAAAGCTGTAAAAGAACACATTGCAATGAAGACAAGTGTTAGAAGAAAGATTGCTGATATATATCATTGAAGAGGTGTAATGCAGGGTGGACCAAGATTGACCCAGATGGTTGATATACATCACTGAAGCTGGGGGAGAGAGAGACTGGACAGAGGTTGAACAAGATGGGCAGGGAATGAGCAAATGGAACCAGGTGGAGAAGAGCTCAAGGAGGATCAGTGATGGTTCTCCAGCAATACACAGATACAGAATTAATAGTACACACTACCGCATAAAAGATCTTAAAATGACAAAGTTAGAACAAACAATAAGAACTTTGGCATTTACAATTTGACCCTCACCAAATTTTTATCAGCACACCATAGAAAGTTTCCGAGCTGGACACTTCAACCCCTTGCATGGTAACTACTCTGTCCGTGACTGTAAGGAGCTGCAGAGACCTTTGGATACAGATCAGCACATCACAGAAACCATTCTCCCCCCCTAGTCTTCCCAGTCCCTCGGTAAGCAGGCAGTGAAATCAAACATCTCCTCAACCTGGGACGTTCTTCCTCACCCACCCCAGTCAGGGAGAAGACACAACAGCCATAATGCTCAAGTACCGACGCGAGGAGCCTCAGGAAGCGAGGCGAGTTGGGGGAAGTTAACGAGACTCAGTGGCCAACATCAGATTCCCCAACACAATATGGATGAAGCATCACCACACATCCCGGGAGTGTAAAACATACCACGTGATCGTGCGTCGCAAAGCGGAGGGCGGGGCAAATCTGCTGGAAGCAGCCTCACATGACCTGTTGGCGGGACTGCTATTTCAATTCTGCGGAAATATACAGCCTGGGCTCCTGGTTTGAATCGTTCAATGCAGATTAAGTGAAGTCTACACATTTTTGACGAGCCCAGATAACTGGGTACTAAATGAGCAATCGGCCCTCAGTTCCGGGCTCACGGCCAACATCAGATCTTCCCGCTCAGGATCTATACTCACCAATGGGAAAGTGATATCTTCGGCCCGCAAACAGTGACCCCGACGCCCGAGTCCCCAAGCGAGGAAGCGAGGACACTTTCCCGAAATCACAGACGATCCGCTTCAGCACTGGAGGAGAAAGGTAAACACCGCTCACTCGGAGACTGTCAGCATGCGCGAAGTGATTATTGCATCGGGGTCTCGGAAACAGACGCGCAGATGCTGCCCATCTGCGGATAAATGGGAGGGGCGAACGTGGTCACGTGACGTGTGTGTGTGTGTGTGTGTGTGTGTGTGTGTGTGTGTGTGTGTGTGTGTGTGTGTGTCTCTCTAACTCTCTCTCTCTAACTCTCTCTCTCTCTTCCCCACCCCCCCAGCCCAGGCAGAGCATTCCAGCTACCCACCACTCTGTGGAAATAAACAAACTTGCCCCTCACATCTCCTCTCACCTTGAATGTATTAGACATTTCAATCCCCTGGAAAATTATATCATCTGTCCACTCTATCTATTCCTCTCGTAATCTTATAAACGTTCATCCATTCTCACCCCAGCCTGCGCCGCTCTGTACAAAACAAAATAAGTGTGTCCAACCTCTCGTTATAGCTCATGCCCTCTAATCCAGGCAGTATCCTGGTAAACCTCCTCTGCGCCCTCTCCAAAGCCCCGACATCCTTCCGAGAGTGGGGGCGACCAGAACTGTATGAAACATTCCAGATGTGGTCTAACTAGTTTTATAAAGCTGTGTTACAAACTGTAACGTTTTAGAAACGAACCAGCAGCAATAGAGATCACACTAGAGTCTGGTTTTGATGTTAAAATCGTTATCTTTATTAATACCTACTTATTACATAGTAACTTAACCGTATAGAGGAAAGTTAACAGTGTTATGTGTATATATGTGTAAATATAACTCTCAAACTATCGAGCCTGAGGGAACAAAGCTTAGAGTCTTGAGACGGTAAAGTAGGAAAGTTCAGTAATCCACGGAATAAATGATGGGAGAGAGATATTTGTAATCCAGGGTGAAACGTAGAGAAAAGGCCGTTACACCAAAATAACCGTCGTCGATGTTCTTATTCGTTGAATCCGTCCACATACAAGTTATCAGCGAAAGTGACCTGTCACAGGAATACGGTTTTCCAGGGGTTACCACACAACATACCCAGGCAAGGGTTAACACTAGCGGTCCCCCAAGATATTCCAAAATCCACTCCTGTGGATATTATGAAGTGATAGCCACACACATTCGTTGTGGTTCCGTGTACCGATGATCAACCCACTCTTGTGGGCATAGGAGAGTTCCAAGCCTCAGCTGCGACAGACTGAAGCTATCAGCTTTTCCAGTCCCTCTCTCTCTCTGTCTAGACTGGCCGACTGCCTGTCTGCAGATCGCTCTCTCTCTCTTATGGTTAAATCCACAGTCAGCGCCGTCAGCCTGTGACTGACGTCATAGTCCCGCCTCCTCACTCCGGCGCTCTTAAAGACACAGTCACAGTCCGACCGCAGGCTCGCAACAGCCACAACACAACTTCCCGACTTTTCAACTCAATGCTTCAACTAATAAAGACAACCACGTCATTTGCCTTCTTAACCACCCGATCAATCTGTGCAGTCTCTTTCAGGAAGCGATGAACCTGGAGTCTAAGATCCCTCTGATCATCAACACTGTTCAGGGTTTCGCATTTCACAGTGTACTGTCTCATACATTCGACCGACCGAGCTGCCAAGATGATCATCACTAATCAAATCTCACTGAGATTTCTCAGATCCTGTTGAATTTATTGCCAAGTGCACAAGTACGGGAAGGTACAGGTACAGAGAAACACTGACTTGTGGCAGCATCACAGGCAAGTACATTCAGATAACACACAGAACACAAATTATACGATTCTCTGTCAGTCACAATCTATAAATATGTTTTATGTCATTAACAGTATATAAAATACATTGTGTCAGGATAAATATTAAAATGTGAATTTTGTGTCAATAACAAACTTGGAAATGTTGAATTTGGTCCCTGTTTCCATTCCTCCTGTAGTCCACAACCAGCTCCTTTGTTTTTTGTCACCATGAGGGAGAGGTTGTGTTCTTCACACCACTGTGTTGGGGTGATGACTTCTTCTCTGTAGGCTGCCTCGTTATTATTTGAGATTAGGCCAATCAGTGTAGTGTCGTCAGCAAATGTAATTAGCAGATTGGAGCTGTGGGTGGCGACACAAGTCATGGGAATACAGGGAGTAAAAGAGGGGGCCAAGGAGACAGCCCTGTGGGGTATGAGTGCTGAGGGTCAGAGAGACAGGGGTGAGGGAGTCCACTCTTACCACCTGCCGGCGATCTGACAGGAAGTCCAGGATCCAGTGACACAAGGCAGGGTGAAGGCCGAGGTCTCTGAGCTTCTTGTCGATACTTCACGCCTTCGTATGGCTACCGCTCTGCCCATGGCTGCAAGGAACTGCAGAGAACTTTGGAGAGCAGAGAACATCAGAGAAACAAGCCTCCCCTCCATGGACTCTTCCTACACTTCCCCTGCATCGGAAAAGCAGGCCGTGTACTCAAAGATCCTCACAACCTGGACATTCTTGCTGCATTCCTCCCCATTTTAATTGTGTGGAAATATTAGACAGACTGAGCTTCTGCTTTGGAACCTCAGAAGGAAACTTAACTGAACTGTTGTCATTTCTGAGGAATGCAGGTAAATAGAAAAGGCTTCAATCTCACATTATGATCTGCGGTAACTGGGATCAGGTGACCGGTGGTGGTTCTCCCATATCAATATCAGAATCAGGTTTAATAGCACCGTCATATGTCATGACATTCGTTATCTCTGCGGCAGCAGTAGAACCTGATTCATAACAATAGATTTTAATAACGATGAATTACAATAATGTACATATTAAATAGGTAAATTACGTAAGTGGTGCAAAACAAAAATAAAAAAAAATGTAATAAACTCTTTTAATTGTGTGGAAATTCTGGAGCAAAGCTTAACTAAACTGTACAAGTTTATGAGAAGCTCAGAAAAATAGGAAAGGCTAAATTCTCACATGAATGCTCTGTGTTAAATGTTTAACCATCACGGTGACTGAAGGCAGCTGTAGGTTCATGAGGGACTGTTACTGTCAGATTCTGCAGTTCTTGCGGCTGCTCATCGCACCCAGGACTGAACCCTGGTCACTTGAGCATTGGAGGAGCCTGTTCTGCTGATGTTAGCCTTAAACTGGACTGGTGTTTAATATTGTGGATCTGTGAAAGATCAATCAGTTTTGTATCAAATCTCGTGTCTCAGGTACTTCCTGTCTCTACCACACTCACAATGTACACTAGAGAGGCCAGTCGGCCCATCTGGTCCCTGCCCATGTTTCTGTTCCATATCAGTATATCAAAATCTATCCCTGCCGTTCCCCTCTCACTCTCCCTGTGATGACAGGTTGCAACTAGTCACCACTCCGTGGGATAGGAGATTTCCCTTGAATTTCAGAGAATCATAGAAATCTACAGCACATTACAGACACTTTGGCTCAAAATGATGTGACAACCATGTAACTTACTCTGGAACCTGCCTAGAATTACCATACCGCATAGCCCTCTATTTTCCTAAACTCCATGTACCTATCTAAGAGTCTCTTAAAAGACCTGATTGTATCCGCCTCTATCACCGTCGCAGGCAGTGCATTCTACACACACACCACACTTTGTTTAAAAAACGTAGCTCTGACATCTCCTCTGTACCTACTTCCAAGCACCTTAAGCCTATGTCCCCTTGTGTTAGCCGTTTCAGCCCTGGGAAGAAGCCTCTGGCTATCGACACGACCAATGCCTCCCATCATCCTGCACACCTGCATGAATTTCCTGCATGCTTCTGTCCAGGCTGAATAACGCGATGAGCTCACTGTGGTTTTAACGTTCTTCGGGGCTCTGGACTAAGGTGGTTAAGCTCCTTCTTCCCTGATCTTTTCAATGTTTTGTGTCATTTTCACTCATTTCAAAGGTCTGTGCCTCAGACAGCTGGGTTGGTTGAATGAGGCTCTAAAGTCTGACAGCAGATGAGCGAGTGAATCTTCGATGGTGTAGAGTCAGAAACCAAAAAGTTAACAGCCTGAGTCAGGGCTTTGGGGCTCCAGGAAGAGCTGGGAATTAAGAGTTTACAAGGACAAGGAGGAAGAGGAATCCAACCAGCAGAATATGGCTACAAATGAAAGATCAGAAACACTTTGAAACTGTTTGATTGAAAAAAAAGGTGGTTAATTTCAGCAAAGTACTGGAGGAAATCAACAGATCAGGCAGCAAATGTGGAGAGGAATAAATAGACAACGTTTAGGCCGAGCCCCTTCAGCATGCCCAGACTGTGTACTACTCTGCTTAGTTGCTGCCTGAACTGCAGAGTTCCTCCAGCATTTTGTGTGTATTTGTTCACATTTCCATCAACAGTAGAATCTCTTGTGTTGTATATCTGCATTTGTAACAAGGTTCTACTTTGGCATTAGACACGCGGAAAGCTTGTTGACATTAAGTGTATTGCTTATGGGAGCTGCTTTCTGCATTAGAAGAGCTGCCGAGTTTTCTACACAAAAAAAAACTGAGGTATGGACATGGAACCGGTGCTTGCAGAAACTTTTAATGGCACCGTGATTACCCAGAAAGCTCTGCGAAGAATTTTCGCCGTCGATGAAACACCGATCGAATGCACAGGCTGTTCCCGAATATCGCGCATGCGCGCGGTACACAAAGGCCTTGAGGAATCGGCACCAGGTAAGAGATATTCCCCGGCTGCGGGTGGGGGTTTTCAACACCGAATTCGGGACAATTGCTGTGAGCTCCGGACACCGTGGGCCGTAATCCCGGGACAGTCCTGCTCTCTTCCCTCTGTCTCAGCCCCACGATCTGTACACGGGCCCCGGGGAGCTTCCGGCTGATGAGGGAATGGGAACCGATGGATCTCTCAGACAGAGCTGAGCTCCAGCTGTCTAAATGCAAGGATTAGGAACTCGGAGAAAGGGGACAAAATCTTTTACATCAGCTGTTGAGAAAATCACCTTCCTTCTCCCTCCAATCACAAACAAGAGAAAATCTGCAGATATTGAAAATCCAAGCAACACACACAAAATGCTGGAGCAACTCAGCATTAGTACACTTTTCCATAGATGCTGCCTGGCCTGCTGATTTCCTCCAGCATTTTGTGTGTGTTGCTTGTTCTACCTCCTCTTGTTCTGGACCTTTGTACCCGTGGGAACATGTTTTGACCCATTCTCTCTGTGAAGATAATGATATCAAACACCTTTGTCCTGAGCAACAAATAGCTTTCACATCACAAATGTGCCAGACTCCAATGAGACAGACTACTGCCCTTCTCTTCATATTCATTGGCCGTCAGTCACCTGGGGGAGGGTTCAGGGGAAATATTTATGTACAATACAGAAACTGGTATTACCTGTGTGTATTGTGGCGATGCAAAAGTTGCTGGAGAATTTGCAAGTGGGAGGAAGTGGAGTAATATTTGGAAATCTGACTTTTTAAAGCATCATTTAGCGAGCAAATCAGATATGGACGGTGTGCAAAAGGTCTGGCGAGAAAATCCTTCATAACCCTCTACAGGCCTGCTATATAGGTTGTGTGAGAGTGCAGATGAACACGATCAAACCCAGAGGAGATCAAAGTTCTCATTTGCTAGCTGTTAAAATAAATACCTCTCTATTTAAAGTTCAGTGTGCACATGTTGTTGTCAATGGGTAAAAACTGCACAGGCAAGATTTTTTGGCACACTGGTCATTACAAATTAGATGGGACATTGGTGGGAAGGTGAGGAGACTTCCAGTGTCCTTGACACCCTCACCTGCTAGGTATGCATCCAGCTGCAGCTTGTAACCCCGCACGTTAGGGAGTTGGAGCTGGAAATGGTTGAATTCCAGATCATCCAGGAGTTGGTGAGGGTGATAGATATGACATGAAGAGAGGTGAATTCTCACCCACAGGAATCTGGGTGAGAGTCAGGAAGGCAAATGAGGTTAATTAGCCATTGCAGAGTACTCTTGTTGCCATCCCACACAACAACACTTTAGAAACTGTTGGGGGGGGGGATAACCTGGCAGGGGAGTGTCAAAGAGCTGATAGGGGATTTGTTAGCAGAGATCAAATATCCTAGTGGTAAGGCTTGCTAGTGCTAGTGTGTGGTGGGGGAGGGGGGATGGTGGTTAAACTAAATTTGCAGAGGGGATTGGAGTCAGAATGCCAGAACAGATAGTGGAGAGGGTGAATTGAAATGACATGCATCTTTAATTAACATGAGGAGTAGAAATCTTTACATTACTTCTCTATCTAAATGTGCAATGTGTAATTTCTAGTAATTTATAATAAATAGTACATAGGACAGTCATTAAAACATAGAAATACAATTGCATCAGTATGAATTAATCAGTCTGACGACCTGGTGGAATGAGCTGTCCCGGAGCCTGTCGGGCCTGGCTTTTATGCTGTGGTACCGTTTCCTGGATGGTAGCAGCTGGAACAGTTTGTGGTTGGGGTGACTCAGGTCCCCAATAATCCTTCGGGCTTTTTTACGCACCTGACTCTGTAAATGTCCTGAATAGTGGAAAGTTCACGTCTACAGATGCGCTGGGCTGTCCGCACCACTCTCTGCAGAGTCCTGCGATTGAGGGAAGTACAGTTCCCATACCAGGCAGTGATGCAGCCAGTCAGGATGCTCTCAATTGTGCCCCGGTAGAAAGATCTTCCATACCAAACTTCATCAAGCATCTGAGGTGGAAGAGGCGCACAGCCACATGACACACAGTGGGTATGTACAGACTATGTGAGATCCTTGGTGATGTTTATGCCGAGGAACTTAAAGCTGTTCACCCTCTCAGCCCCAGATCCATTGATGTCAATAGGGGTCAGCCTGTCTCCATTCCTCCTGTCATCCACAATCAGTTCCTTTGTTTTTGTGACATTGAGGGAGAGGGTGCTTTCTTTACACCCAGACAGATGTTGTTCAGACAAAGTCAGCAATCAAATGGTTGAGCATGGTGTGATGAATGTGCTGAGCTGTGTATATCACAATGCAGGAAACGTCATAGGAAAGCCAGATGAGCTCAGGACAGGGAATCATGATATTGTAGCCATTACTGGGACTTGGTTGCACCCAACAGTCTGAGGGATTTAGAGGAACACATTTCTAGAGAGATTGCACCCCATGCCAAGAAACAAAGGTGGATTCAGTAAGTGATTATAACTTTCCATATGTTGACTGGGACTCCCATACTTAAAAGGAGTAGATGGGGTAGAGTTTGTCAAATGTGCCCCTAATTAGGGCTGGTGACAGAAATTAGTGATTATAATGCTATTAGATCTAAAGTAATTATGGAAAAAGAGAGGTCTAGACCATGAGTTGAGATTCTAAATTGGAGAAAGGTTAATTTTGATGGTATCAGAAAGGATCTAGAGGAACAGATTTGTCGAGAGATTGCAGAATATGCCAAGAAACAAATATTGATATAGTAAGCAATTTTAACTTTCCAAATATTGACTGGGTCTCCCATACTGTCAAAGGTCTAGCTGGGGTAGAGTTTGTCAATTGTGTCCTCAATCAGCATGTAGAGTTCCCAATGTAGAAGTGTGCAATAAGCTGTTAGGAAATGATCCAGGGCTGGTGATGGAAATTAGTGTATGGAAACACTTTGTATCTAGTGATCATAATGCCATGAGATTTAAAGTAAATATGGAAAAAGAGAAGTCAGGACCACGGGTTGAGATTGTAAATTGGAGAAAGGTCAATTTTAATGGTATCAGAAAGGATCTGACAAGTGCGGTTTGTGACAGGCTGTTTTCTGGCAAAGGAGTACTTGGTAAGTGGGAATTCTTCAGAAGTGCAATCTTGAATGTGCAGAGTTTGTGTGTGCCTGCCAAATTAAAAGTTGAAAGGTCACTGGTGCAGGGGTCCCTGATTTTCAAGAGATATTGAGGCCCTGGATATTTTGTTCCTCTAAATGCCTCAGACTTTTGGGTGCAACCAAGAAACATTAATGGTTACAAACCATAATTCAATGCCCTGAGCATATCTCATTTTTTTTTTTTAGTTGTCTTCTGTAAGTTTTAAAAATCTTTGCAATAGTTTTTGTTCTATTATTTGCCCTCTCTGGCTTTTATGTTGGCTTTGGCTTCTCATTTCAGCCATGGTTGTGTCCTCCTGCCTTTACAATGCTTCCATTTCTTTGGGATGTATCTATCACTCACCTCCCAAATTGCTCCCAGAAACTCCAGCCTTTGCTGCTCTGTTGTCATTCCTACCAGTTTCCCCTGACAATCAAATTTGCCCAGCTTCTCTGTCATAGAGACATGGAGAAGTTCCATGAAACAGGCCATTTGGCCCATTTAGACAATGCCAAAAATATGTAAACTCTAATGCAATGTCCTACACTGGGACCACAGCCCTCCATACCCCTACCATCCAGGTACCTATCCAAACTTCTCTTAAATGGTGAAATCGAGCTGGCATGAATCACTTGTGCTGGCATCTCATTCCACACTGTCACGAGCATTTCAGTGAAGAGTTTTTTCACATGTTCCCCTTGACCTTTCACCTTCCTCACTTACCCATGACCTCCAGTTGTTGTCCCACCCAACCTCAGTGGAAAAAGTCTGCTGCATTTACCCTATCTCTACCTTCATAATTGTGTATACTTCCAACAAATCCTCAGAGCAATGTATAATTTCCTTGTTTATGTTTAGAGCGTTTTTTACGTGTATAAGATGATGAGGGGTATTGATCATGTGGATAGCCAGAGGCTTTTTCCCAGTGCTGAAATGGCTAACGTGATGGGGCACAGTGTTAAGGTGCTTGAAAATATGTACCAATGGGATGTCAGGGGTAAGTTTTGCACACAGAGAGTAGTGGATGCATGGAATGCACGGCCAGCAGCAGTGGTAGAGGCAGATACAATAGGGTCTTTTAAGAGACTCGGATAGGTACATGGAGCTTAGAAAAATAGAGGGCTATGATTTAGGGAAATTCCAGGCAGTTTCTAGAGTAGGTATGAGGATTGGCAGAACATTGTGGGCCGAAGGGCCTACAATATGTTGTAGATTTCTCATTCCTATGTTAAACAGCAAAACAACATTGGCTGTTCTCCAATCCTCTGGTACCTCCCCCTATCACTACGGAAGATTTAATCATCTCTGCTAGGGGCCTCAACAATTTCTGCACTTAACTCCCGTAGAGTCTGAGGGAGCACCTTGTCATGCCCTGGAGATTTATCCACCCTAATCTGCCTCATGATAGCAAACATCTCCTCTTTTAATCTGTACAGGGTCCATGATGTTAATGCCATTGCCCACACTTCCATAGACTCTGTGTCCATCTCCTGGGTAAATAGAGATGATCTTCCCCGTCTGCATTGGTTCCAAACATGGATTACCATTCTGGTCTTCCAGAGGACCAACTTTGTCCCTTGCAATACTTTTACTCTTAATCTATCTCTCGAATCACTTAGGATTATCCTTCATCTTTCCTGTGAGGGCAACCTCATGCCTTCTTTCAGCCATCCTGATTTACTTCTTCTTTGTTCTCTTGCATTTATTCTTCATAAGAACCTACCCGCTATCCCTATTATGTAACTCCATTTTGTGCTCAATACCAATGTCTCAATATCTCTTGGAAACCAAGGTTCCCTATAGTTTCTATCTTTACCTTTTATTCTGACAAGCACATACCCGCTTTGTACTTACAAAATATTGCTTTGAAGGCCTCAATTTACGAAGCACACCTTTGCCATAAAGCAGCCTATCCCAGCCCACAGTTGCCAGATCCTAGTGTCATAATTCAGATCCATACCCTGAACACATCCACCTTTCCTACGATGCTCCTTGTATTGAAATATACAGGGCTCAGCATATTCACTGCACCATGCTCAACTTTTTCATTCCTGACTTTGTCTGAGGTCTGAACAACATCTGTTTCCACAACCCCTCCATTATCTGTTCTGTTATCCAGGCTCCTATTCCCCCTGCAACTTCAGTTTAAACACCACCCTACCCCCAACTCCCACCATACCACTCTGTCACCCCTTTGGCTTTCATCTCCCAGATCAATAAAAAGGAGGTGCATACCAGGTACAGGCAGACAGGAACAAATGGGGTACTTATGAAGTACAGGAAATTCACGTGAATACTTATGAAAGAAATAAAAGAAGGCATGAGGTTGCCCCAGCAGACAAGGTGAAGGAGAATCCTCAGGGATTCTGCAGATATGTTAAGAGTGAAAAGATTGCAAGGGAAAAAAATAATCCTCTGGAAGATCAGAATGGTAATCCATATAAGGAGACAAAATAGATGGGGCAGATTTTTTTTGCATCCGTATTTACACAGGAGATGGACACAGAGTCTATAGAAGTGAGGCAAAGCAGCATCGACTTCATGGACCCTGTACAGATTACAGAGGTGGAGGTGTTTGCTGTCTTAAGGCAAATTACCATGGATAAATCCCCAGGGTCTGATAAGTTGTTCCCTGGGACCCCGCGGAAGACAAGTGCAGAAATTGTCAGGGCCCAAGCACAAATATTTAAATCATCCTCAGTGTCAGGTGAGGTACCGGAGGACTGGGGGACAGCCAATGTTGTTCCACTGTTCAAGAAAGGCTCTAAAAATAAACTAAGAAATTGTATGGTGGTGAGCTTGACATCAGTAGAGGGAAAGTTATTGGAATGCATGTGCAGGAACCGGATATATAAGTATTTGGATAGATGTGGACTGATTAAAGATAGACAGCATGGCTTTGTGCACGGTAGGTCATGTCTAACAAATCTTATAGAATCTCTCGAGGAAGTTATCAGGAAAGTGGATGAAGGCAAGGCAGTGGATGTTGTCTACATGGACTTTAGCAAGGCACTTGACAGAGTCTCATATGGGAGGTTGCTCAAGAAGGTTCAGTCACTCAGCATTCAAGATGATATAGTAAATTGGATGAGACACTGTCTTTGGGAGAAGCCACACTGTGGTAGCAGATGGTTGCCTCTCTGACCGGAGGCCTGTGACTAGTGGTGTGCAATAGGGATCAGTTGGATCTGTTGTTGTTTGTCATCTATATCAGTAATCTGCATGATAGTGTGGTTAACTGGATCAGCAAATTTGTGGATGACACCAAGATTGGTGGTGTAGTGGACAACGAGGAAGACTATCATGGCTTGCACTGCTATCTGGACCAGCTGAGAAAATGGTTTGAGAAATGGAAAATGGAATTTAATGCAGACAAGTGTGAGTAATTGCACTTTGGTATGATCTACCAAGGGAGGTCTTTCACAGTGACTGGTCGGGCACGGAGGAATGTTGTAGTAGAAAGGGACCTGTGAATACAAGTCCTTAATTCACTGAAAGTGGTATCACAGTTAGATAGGGACGGAAAGAAAGATTTCAGCCCATTGGCCTTCATGAACCAAAGTACTGACAACAATAGATGGATGTTATGTTGATTTATAGAAGACATCGGTGAGGCCGAATTTGGAGTATTGTGTGCTGTTTTGGTCACCTACCTGCAGGAAAGATGTAAAATTGAAAGAGTTCAGAGGAAATTCACAAGGATGTTGCCAGGTCTGGAGGACTTGGGTTATTGGGAAAGATTGAACAGGTCAGGACTTTATTGCTTGGAATGTAGAAGATTGAGGGGAGATTTGATTGTGATGGAGGGGCATAGATAGGGTAAATGCAAGCTGGCTTTCTCCACTGAGATTGGGTGGGACTACAACCAGAGGCCATGGGTTAAGGGTGAAAGGTGAAACATTAAGGGGAACATGAGCGGAAACTTCTTCACACAGATGGTTATCCGGGTGTGGAATGAGCAGCCAGCACAAGTGGTGCATGCGAGCATGATTTCAACATTTAAGAGGTTTGTATGGGTACCTGGATGGTAGAGGAATGGGAGTAGACAGTTTAAATTGTTCAATGCAAACTAGGTGGCCCAAAGGGTCTATGTTGTAACTTTCTATGACTATGACTGTGACAAGAACCTGAAATATTACAAAAAATCACTCTAAGTACTCTTAACAGCTGTGCGGACCAACCATTCATCTCGGCAGGAAGTTTTTATATGGCGTTAAAACTGTGGCGCTTTAAGTTAATAATACATAAAAGAAAATCCCAGCTGCACGTCTTGAAAGACTATTTGCATGATAATGTTTCAGTTACTGTGGGGCCAGGCACTCATGCAGCTCAGTAGGAACAGGGAATAATACCAATGGAGAGAGTCAAACTGAGCCAAGGCATGAATTGGAGATGGCAGAAATGCCCCATTCTTATAGAGACAGGAAGAGCGTCAGGGAATTGATGGTCATTCCAGATGCCACCACTGTGCCCAGACAGAAGATGATTTCTCTGTCCAACTTGGGTTGAACCTCACTGTAACAGTGTGATACCAGATCAAACCGTGGCAACTCAAGTGATCTCATCTGAAATGTTGTCCTACACCCATTGATGGAATTTGTAAATCTTTTTACAGGTTAAAAACGAGAAGGAATTTGCTCCAGGATTCTCAAACACGGCATGCCAGTTTTGCTGCCTCTGTCTAGGTATTTAAGAAGTGGAGCAAGGGATTCAAACGACCATCCTTCTTGCTCAGACTGTGGGGAGGGATTCACTCGGTCATTTGACCAACTGGCATGCCCAACATTTGACAGAGGGGAAAGACCGTTCACCTGCTCAGACAGTGGGAATGGATTCACTCGGTCATCTCAATTGAAGGTACATCAGCAGGTTCACACTGGCCAAGGCCATTCATCTGTTCTGTGTGTGAGAAAGGTTTCAGTCGGTCTTCCCACCTGTGGACACACCAGTCAGTACAGACCGGGCAGAGGCTTGTCATATGCTGAATTTCTGGGAAAGGAATTCACTCAGTCATCTGACCTAGTGGCTCACCAGTGAGTTCACACCGGGGAGTGGATGTTCAGCTGCTCAGACTCTGGGAAGGGATTCACTTGGTCATCTAACATAATGGCTCACCAGCGAGTTCACACCAGGGAGCAGCCGTTCACCTGCTCGGACTGTGGGAAGGGATTCACTTTGTCATTTAAGCTACTGACACACCAGTCAGTTCACACAGGAGAGAAGCCGTTCACCTGCTCAGTCTGTGGGAAGGGATTCACTCGGTCATACAACCTGCAGAGTCATCAGCGAGTTCACACAGGGGAGAAGCCGTACACCTGCTCAGAATGTGGGAAGAGATTCACTCAGTCATTCTACCTACAGAGACACCTGCGAATTCACACTGGGGAGAAGCTGTTCACCTGCTCAGTCTGTGAGAAGAGATTCACTCACCCTTTCACCCTACAAAGACACCAGCGAGTTCACACTGGGGAGAAGCCATTTACCTGCTCAGTCTGTGAGAAGAGATTTACTCACTGTTTCACCCTACAAAGACACCAGCGAGTTCACATTGGGGAGAAGCCGTTCACCTGCTCAGTCTGTGGGAAGAGATTCACTGATTCATCCACCCTACAGAGTCACCATCGAGTTCACACTGGGGAGAAGCCGTTCACCTGCTCAGAATGTGGGAAGGGATTCACTCAGTCATCCAACCTACAGAGTCATCAGCGAGTTCACACTGGGGAGAAGCCATTTACCTGCTCAGAATGTGGGAAGGGATTCACTCAGTTACACAACCTACAGAGTCATCAGCGAGTTCACACTGGGGAGAAGCCGTTCACATGCCCAGACTGTGGGAAGGGATTCACTCGGTCATCCCAACTATTGTCACACCGGTCAGTTCACACTGGAGAGAAGCCATTCTCCTGCTCAGAATGTGGGAAGGGATTCACTCAGTCATCCCAACTACTGGCACACCAGTCAGTTCACATTGGAGAAAGGCCATTCACCTGCTCAGTCTGTGGGAAGAGATTCACTCAGTCATCCCACCTACAGAGTCATCACCGAGTTCACACAGGGGAGAAGCCATTCACCTGCTCAGTCTGTGGGAAGAGATTCACTGCGTCATCCCAACTGAAGGTACATCAGCGGGTTCACACTGGGGAGAGACCGTTCACCTGCTCAGTCTGTGGGAAGGGATTCTCTCAGTCATCCCAACTACAGACTCATCAGCGAGTTCACACTGGGGAGAGGCCATTCACCTGCTCAGTCTGTGGGAAGAGGTTCACTCAGTCATCCCAACTACAGATTCATCAGCGAGTTCACACTGGGGAGAAGCCGTTCACCTGCTCAGAATGTGGGAAACGATTCACTCAGTCATCCCAACTACTGGCACATCAGTCAGTTCACAGTGAGGAGTGGTCTTTCACCTGCTCAGAATGTGGGAAGGGATTCACTCAGTCATCCCAACTACTAGCACACCAGTCAGTTCACACTGGAGAGTGGCCACTCACCTGCTCAGACTGTGGGAAGGGATTCACTCGGTCATCCAACCTACTGGCACACCAGTCAGTTCACACAGGGGAGAGGCCATTCAGCTGCTCAGAATGTGGGAAAGGATTCACTCATTTATCCAAGCTACTGGCACACCAGTTAGTTCACACCGGGGACAGGCCATTCACGTGCTCGGTCTGTGAGAAGAAATTCACTCAGTCATCCTACCTACAGAGACATCTGCGAGTTCACACTGGGGAGAAGCCATTCAACTGCTCAGAATGTGGGAAGAAATTCACTCACTCTTCCACCCTACAGAGACATCAGCAGGTTCACACCGGGAAGAAGCCATTCACCTGCTCAGAATGTGGGAAAGGATTCACTCAGTCATCCCAACTACTGGCACACCAGTCAGTTCACAATGGGGAGTGGTCGTTGTTATGAATCCCTGGGTTTCCTTTGCTGTGGACTGTCATCTTAAGAGAGAGAGAGAGAGAGATATTAAGGCGAATCAGTCTGACTTACGGCTTGTTTACATCGCTCGCAGCTTGTTTAGTTTTAACTGAGGACACAGACACTCAAAGTCAGACAGAGATGAAGGAGAAAAAAATGGAAGGATCGACATAAGGGAACTGGTGGCCAAGGGTCACTGTTTAGAACTTTCCAATGCCCACAAGGGTGGGTTAATTATCGATTCAGCGAACGTTGAATGTGTGGTTGTCACCTCATTTGATCCATAGGAGTGGATCGGATTTGGGGTATCCTGTGAAGACCACACCCTTGCCTAGGTGTGGTGTGGTAATTCACTTGAAGACGATATGCCTTGTGACAAGTCACTTTTGGAGATAATTCGTATGTCGATTTGGAACGATGACGGATAAAATCTACAGCGGCTGTTCTCCACTTTTATCACCATGAACCTGTGGAATTCGACATAATTGCCTTCTCTCGATATTTACCCTGGATTACAAATATCTCTCTCTCATCATCTATTCTGTGGATGAACAGAACTTTCATACTTTACCATCTCAAGACTCTTAAGCCTTGTTTCCCCAGAGCTCAATAGTTTGGGAGTTATATTTACACACATATATACACGTAACACTGTTAACTATTGTTATCTTGCTTAAGTTACTATATTATAAGTCAATACTAATAAAGATAGCGGTTTTCACCTTAAAACCAGACTCCAGGTGTAGTCTATTGTTGCTGGTTCATTTCTAAAGCGTTACAATTCGTAACAAAATTGGGGCCTGCATCCAGGATATGAACAAATTTGGTGGTGTATTGATTGATTAATTATCAGTTTCATTGGGGAAATCTGTTTAGATTTATTTGTGTGTGGAAAATCAGCAGCAATGGATGTTAATAGATTTCTGGAACCACCAACATCTGAGGCATTAGAGGACGTCAGTAGCATTGAGTTGTTGAGTACTGCTAAAAGGTTCAAACTTGTTCCGGTGAAATCAACAATGAGGAGGGCACAGATGCAGAGGATAATAGCTGAGCATTATGTATCTGAGGGTGTGTTTAAACCGGAGGAGTTGGAGGTGTTTCATGAAAGTAAACCTAGTGAGCTTGAGCTCCCGTACAAGTTAGAAAAGTTAAAGATGGAGGCTGCGGAAAGGCAGAGGCAGTTTGAGGCTAGAGAAGCAGGAAAACAGAGGGAGGAAGCAGAAAGAGGCTGTTTGAGCTGGAAAAGATAGAGAGATTGCTGCAAAGGGGTCTAGTGTTAGACTCTAGTGATAAGTTTGAGGCCAGTCAGGAAGTTAAATTGGTACAGTACCTCCATTTGACGAGGCAGAGGTTAATAAATACTTTCAGCATTTTGAGAGGGTTGCTCAGAGTTTAAAGTGGCTAAAAGAGGCTTGGCCTATTCTCTCACAAAGTGTAATTAAGGAGAAGGCTCAGCAACCCTATTCTGCTTTGACAGTTGATGAAGCAGCTGATTATGACATTGTGAATGAGGCTGTGCTCAGAGCTTACGAGTTGGTCCCAGAAGCATACAGGCAAAATTTAGACATTTGAGGAAATCTGTAAACCACACTTATATATAGAATTTGCTTATGAGAAGTTTGTGTGTTTTGACCGCTGGTGCACATCTAAAAATGTAAATGATGATTTTAACAGCTTGAAAGAGTTGGTTTTAATTGAAGAATTCAAAAGGTGCATCCCTGATGACATAAAGACATACTTAGATGAAAAGGATGCTGCCACTTTGCAGGAGTCTGCTAGATTAGCAGATGAGTTTTCTTTAACTCATAAGGTTAAATTTACCCTGAGTAAAAGCTTCGAAAACAGTATCAGGGATAACCAGGGTAAACTGGAAATTAAAGCTGGGACTAGTGACAAGAGTAAGGATGAAGGGAAGCAGTTGAAGGAGAAATATTGTGGTCTTACTATTTACTTGCTACTATTGTAAGAAGGCTGGTCATATGATGCTAATTGTTCCATCCTGAAGAAGAAAAAGGAAAAGGAGGCAGCCCCAAATGCCTGTGATCAGCAAGTTGAAGCACTGATAAATCCGCAGGGTTCTGAACATTCTCTTGAGGCTCAGTTAAGAACTGAGAGGTCTGACCGAGTTGAGAGGGAGTCGATCGTTTTATGTCAGATGGGTTTGTATTAGTGAAGGAAGGGTCAGCCCTGGTACCAGTGAAAATTCTTTGAGATACTGGGGCTTCTCAGTCACTTATATTAGACAGCGTTCTAAAGTTTGGTGATGAGACTGACATTGGTGAGGTAAATCTTATTAAGGGTATTGGGGGCAGCATGGTTTCTGTGCCATTGCACAGGGTAACTTTACAGTCAGGGTTGGTTTCGGGACCTGTTAAGATCGGATTATGCTCCAGTTTACCAGTGGAAGATGTTACAAACGTTTGTACTTTGCTGTTAGGGAATGACCGGGCAGATGGTAAAGTTGTTCCTGCAGTGCAGTTGACAACTAAGCCAACCACTGACGATCCACAGATGGATTTTAACATTTATCCTTCCTGCGCAGTATCTCCAAGTATGGCTAAAATGTCTGCCAATGCAGAGAGTTCTGTGCAGCATGATTCTGATACCCATGATAGCCAAAATCGGGATTCAGGTTGTGATGAGTTGTCAGGGACATTTTCTGCCTTCACTGTTTCAACAGGATTCAGGTATGTCTGATGAGAAAGATTTATCCCTGTGTAGGAGGGAGTTTATAGCAGAACGGAACCGAGACCCTGAGATTGAAGCTTTAAAAGAAACAGCTCTCTCAGATGATGAGATTAAGAAAGTGCCAGTAGGATATTATCTCAAGGATGGAGTGTTAATGAGGAAGTGGAGACCACCTGCTATACCTGCGAGTGAGGAATGGGCAGTTGTTCACCAAGTTGTAGTTCCTAAAGTTCATAGGACTGAAAGTTTAACTTTGGCCCACAGTATGACCTCAGGTGGCCATTTTGGAGTGAATAAAACTGTAAACAGGATTATGAAAGATTTTGACTGGCCTAATTTGAGGAAAGATGTTGTGACCTTTTGCAGAACCTGTCACACTTATCAATTTGTGGATAAACCTAATCAGGTCACCCCAGTGGCCCCACTCCGGCCTATACCTGCATTCGGTGAACCCTTTTCCAAAGTTATAGTGGATTGTGTTGGCCCATTGCCAAAGACTAAAGCTGCCCATCAGTGTTTGCTCACTATTATGTGTACTGCATCCAGATTCCCAGAAGCAATAACTCTCAGAAATATTAAAGCTAAAACTGTGGCGAAGACTCTGAACAGGTTTTTTACTTTATTTGGTTTACCTAAAGAAATCCAGTCTGATCAAGGAAGTAATATTACATCTGGATTGTTTCAGCAGGTCGTTTATAAACTCGGAGCTAAACAAATTACATCGTCTGCATACCACCCGGAATCACAAGGGGCTTTAGAAAGATTTTATTCTACCCTCTAAACAATGATTAAGACATACCATATTGAAAATGGAAAAGAATGGGATGAAGGAATACATTTGTTTTTGTTTGCAGTAAGAGCGTCAGTACAGGAGTCACTGGGTTTTAGTCCATTTGAAATTGTATTTGGTCATAGAATGAGGGGACCTTTGAATTTGATAAAGGAACAGTGGATTGATGGGTATGTACATGTTAACTTGTTGGACTTGTTTTGAGTTTCAAAAATAAACTACAGCAAGCCTGTAGTCAAGCAAGACAAAACTTAAAGATTTCTCAAAACAAAATGAAGTGTTGGTTTAATAAGTGGACTTGTGAAAGAAAATGTTAGGGTGGGGGATAAGGTGCTTTCCTATTTCCAATGTTGACAAATCCACTTCAGGCAAAATTCAATGGACCATATGAAATAGTCTCTCAAATTAATGAGGTAAATTATGTTATTAAAACACCCAACCAATGTAAACCAACACAGGTGGCACACATAAATATGATAAAGCCTTATTTTGGCAAGCAGGCACCATCTGTGAGTGTTGTTGTCAAAACATATGAATCTGGCAACCCTGAGATTGAAACAATTGACTCGTCTGAGACTTTTCACAAGCCAAACATGGTCCCAGTTAGGGTAATGAACTCGGTTGTTCTAGAAAACATTGATAACAAGTTGGCTCATCTGCAGCCAAAGCAACAGCAACAGCTGAAGGAATTAATTCTGAAGTCCTGATGTTCCCAAGGAAACCATGGTGGCAGTACATGACCTAGATATTGGTCAAGCCAAACTGATTAAACAATGTCCATATCACATGAATGTAGAAAAGTGTAAATTGGCTGAGCAAGAAATTGAATATATGCTGAAAAATTATATTATTAGGCCTTCAACATCAAATTGGAGCTCACCCTGCGTTATTGTGCCCAAACCTGATGGTAGTGTTAAATTTTTCACTGATTATAGGAAGGTAAATGCAGTAACAAAAACAGATGCCTATCCTATCCTTCGGGTGATGATTACATCGATAAGATTGGAAAAGCTAAATTTCTTACAAAGGTTGATCTGTTGAAAGGATATTGGCGTGTTCCATTGACGGACAGAGGTAGAGAAATTTCTGCATTTGTGACACCTTCTGGGTGGTATGAATACAATGTTTTGCCGTTTGGAATGAAAAATGCTCCAGGAACATTCCAGAGAATGATTGATTCTGTAATTTGAGGGTTAGAACACACAGGTGCCTATATTAATGACTTAGTCACAGGGAGTGACACTTGGGAAGAGCATATCTCTGCAGTAGAAAAGCTGTTTGACAGGCTTTCCCAGGCCAGCCTTACAGTTAACTTAGCTGAGAGTGAATTTGGCAATGCCACTGTGACCTACCTTGGCTATGTAGTAGGTCAAGTCAAGTTGGCACCTGTTTAGGCAATTTCTGAAGTTCCTATTCCAACTGATAAGAAGGCTCTTAGGAGGTTTCTGGGAATGGTTGGATAATATCGTAAGTTTTGTAAGAACTTTGCTGATATTGCTCTTACTCTGACTAATCTCCTGAAGAAGGGCGAAAAGTTTGTTTGGACTGAGCCTTGTCAGGATGCATTTGATCAATTGAATGTTATTATTTGAGATGAGGCCAATCAATGTAGTGTCTTCAGCAAATGTATTTAGCAGATTGGAGCTGTGGGTGGCAACACAAGTCATGGGTGCACAGAGAGTAAAGGAGGGGGCCAAGGAGACAACCCTGTGGGGTATGTGTCCTGAAGGTGAGAGAGACAGAAGTGAGGGAGCCCACTCTTACCACCTGCCGGCGATCTGACAGGAAGTCCAGGATCCAGCTACACAAGGCAGGATGAAGGCCGAGGTCTCTGAGCTTCTTGTCGATACTTCACGCCTTCGTATGGCTACTGCTCTGCCCATGACTGCAAGGAACTGCAGAGAACTTTGGGGAACAGAGAACATGAGATAAACAAGCCTCCCCTCCATGGACTCTTCCTACACTTCCCCTGCGTCGGAAAAGCAGGCCGGGTACTCAAAGATCCTCACAACCCGGACATTCTTGCTGCAAACCCGCTCCCCCATCGGGGAAGAGATACAAAAGCCTTAGAGCGCGTACCACTAGGCTCAAGGATGGCTTCCTGTCTGTGGTTATAAGCCAAATGAATGATAAAATGGACTCAACCCTACAATGTAAATCAATGCATGACCCTGTACCATGTCTATCTGCACTGCACTTTCTCTGCAGCCATAATGCTTTGTTACAGTTATTGTTTTGTCGTCTATCAGTTCAATGTACTGTTGTAATGTACTGATCTGTGTGGATGGTACGTCAGGCAAGATTTTCACTGTAGCTCAGTATGTGACGATAATAAACAAATTCCCCATTTTAATTGTGTGGAAATATTAGATAGACTGAGCTTCTGCTTTGGAGCCAGAAAAGGAAACTTAACTGTTGTCATTTCTGAGGAATGCAGATAAATAGAAAAGGCTTCAATCTCTCATTACGATCTGCAGTAACTGGGATCAGGTGACCGGTGGTGGGTCTCCCAGAACAATTATCAGAATCAGGATTAATAGCACCGGCATTTGTCATGAAATTCATTGTCTCTGCAGCAGCAATAGAACCTCATTCTTAACAATAGATTTTAACAATTGTGATTTAAAATAAGAATATACATATTAAATAGTTCAATTATATAAGTAGTACAAAATAAAAATTTTAAAAATGTAATAAACTAGTTTAATTGTGTGGAACTATTTGACGGACTGGGTTGTTGCTTTGGAAATTCTGGAGTGAAGCTGAAGTTAACTGTACTAAACTATAACTAAACTTATGAGAAGCTCAGATAAATACAAAAGGATAAATTCTCCTATTAATGGGTCACACACCCATAAAAATTGGCTGCACTTCAGCAGGTAAAAACAGTGGAATGAAACATGATGAAAATATTGCAGAAAAAGTCATTGTCCACCCACAACGAGAGGACGTAACAGATCCGGATCTCACTGCCTTGTCTGAACAGGCGAAAGATGAAGCTACACGGACACATAGAGCAGTGACCGGAAGATGCTGCAGATCTGCGGGAAAAAGTGAACAGGAAATGGGATCAGGTGACGGGTGGAGGGTCTCCCACCTGAGCTGGTGACTTTGCTCCTCGCCCCTCACATGCTGCCCGACCCATCCGCTGCATTTTCCATATTTACACCAGATACATTGTCCCTTCATATCTTTCCTGCCCCTTTCCCTCCACCTTCAGGTCACAGAGTTACAGGCTCAATTCCCATTCCGATCCAACACACAATTCAGATCCAAAACAAAAATTGTGCAGGTTTCATTTAAATCAGTCCATGTTTATAAACACTAATTTCTATTCACATTCCTCCGGCCTCACTGGACAGCAACACTGAAACAGCAACACTGAAACAGCAGGAGGTGGCCATTCAGCCCCTCTAACCATCAACAAGATGACGGCTGCTCTCCCATCTCAGCCACATGTTTCTGCCTGATCCTCATTTCCTCGATCCCTCCGGTCTCCACACATCTGCCGGCCTCTGTTTTATGTGAGGACAATCACTGAGTCTTCACTGCCCTCTGTGGTGCGGATTTACAGACATTCACCACCCTCGGAGTGGAGACATTTCCCCTCATCTCAGTCCCAGACAGTCCACCCCCTTTTTCAGAGACTGGGATCCCTGGTTCAACCGGTAATGATGTTGTGCATTTCAATGTGTTCACCTCTCAGTCCTCGGTTCTCTAAATGAAAGGGTTATCACATTTGATCTTTCTTCATATGATGACCCACCACTCCAGGGATCAGTCTGGTGAATCTTCATTGCACTCTCTATAACAAATACTCTCTAATCTCTTTGTTAATCCTCTATGGAATTAATTTCCATTTTCTGCAGCCCCGTGTTGCCCCAACCACTCACCTCCCACCCCTGTCACTATTTCCACCTTCCCACCTCCCCCTCACCTGGATCCACCTCTCACTCCCCAGCTCTTGCCCCATCCCCACCCCTCACCTCTTTTCTCGGACTATTTCCCGTCCACTCTCAGTCCAGAGGGAGGGTCTCGGCCCGAAATGTTGACGGTCCATTTCCCTCCACAGATGCTGCTCGACCCACTGAGTTCCTCCGGCAGTTTGTTCTTTGGTCTGTGTGACTCGTGTTAGTGTGGGGAGCGGGATTTTACACCATATTCCCGGTACAATCTCAACAAAACACAAATAATTGTCACTTTGCCCGGACCATTGGCCCCGCTTGCAGGGCAACAGTCTGCCGGTGTTTGCCCCCAATGTGGTGAATCGCCACCACCGTGGGCTCAGACATTTCCACAGATGAGCCCCTCCTGTCCCCACCGGGACAAACATCCTGTCCGCCCCCTCTCTCACCGTCTTCATCCTCTCCCTCCCCGGGGAACCGGCATCAAACCGACGGGCCGAGCGGTCTCCTCCTACCTCTCAGCGATACATCAGACTCCGGCCGCAGGAGACGCTTCACAAACGCCCCAACTTCCCTCGGAGGGAAATGGAAATAAATCAAAAAGCGGACATTTACTTTGGGATTTGCAGCAGGGGACGGGGTAACGCCCTCTCGGCTGATCCGGCTCCACTATTGGGTGTAACCAGTGATTGACATCGCTGCGCACCAATGGGAATAGCGCAGCTCCGCAATCGATTCAGTTCCTCTGTTGACTGCTGGGTGGGTGGGTGGGTGGGTGGGTGGGGGGGGGGCGCGGCTCGTGCTCAGTAGCTCAGCCGTTAAACCGAAAATGCTCGAGCGTGTGTGACGTAAGGCACCGTGCTCGTGACAGCAGATGCAGATGCGGGGAGACCATGGGTGACGTCAGGCGCGTGCGGAGGGGCTGCTGGGTGACGTCAGGTGCGTGGGGGGGGCTGCTGTGTGACGTCACGTGAGGGGGAGCGCTTCAATTTTAAAACACCTTTTGTTGGGTCCGATCTGGAACAACAAAATTAAATTCGGGTTTCATCGGGACCGGATCCGGTGTTGTGAGATGTGTCCGGCTGTGTCGTGTTGTTGGTGGAGTGGGCAGCGGGGTGTTTGTCTCCGGGCTCTCCTCAGCCCCGGTTTTCACTTTGCGACCGAGCCCGGGCCGTGGATCAATTCCTTGTGGTTCTGCAGGGGGTTTGGGGCGAAGGGACAGTCTGTCTGTCTGTCTGTCTGTGTGGGTCGGGGTTATGAGTGGGTCCCGGGACAAATTAACTTGTAAACACCGGGCCATCTGGTGAATTGGATCAGACAGCTTCGCTCGCCTGTCCTTTCAGGAAACAACAATTCTCTCTTCATATTAATGACTGTCTAAACTTGCTGTGAACAAGATTATGTGTTACAAGATTGTGAGTTACAGAGTCTAGGACAGCTGTCACCGTCATGGGCTGCGAGTGCAGACAGGGATTGGGGTCACTGAGCTGTGCATCAGAGAAGGACACGGGTTTGTACAGCCTCCTGTGGGGTAGAAATGTCCACACGGTGAATTCGGATCTGCTGGCACATCGGGAGTCTGAAAGGGAAAGGGAATAGGGAAGGGGCTGAGCAGAGAGTTTTAACAGGGGTGGAGGGGTACAGGAGCTGTCTGATAGATCGTTTTAATTGTTTTTTATAATCTGACAGATGGTGACTGAGGAAGAAGCTTGTTGACGGAGGATATTCGGAGGCGAGCAGCTCAGACACGGAATCAGGAATTGAATTGAATTAACTTTATTTCTTACATCCATCAGGAGTAAAAATCTTTACGTTACGTCTCCATCTAAATGTGCAACGTGCAATCATAGTAATTTATAATTGTTTATAATAAATAAAACAGACAATGTAATATAGAGCACACTCAAGTCAGCGTGAGTTCATCAGTCTGACGGCCTGGTGGAAGAAGCTGTCCCGGAGCCTGTTGGTCCTGGCTTTTATGTTGCGGTACCGCTTCCCGGATGGTATCAGGAGAGTGACAGTGATGTGATTTCCTGTGTCACGGGTACAGACAGTCATCTCAAGTGAGGAGTTTGTGTGGAGATGCAGCTTCCCTGGAGGTGGAGGAAAGAGGACACACCAACAGGTGGAACCAGCTGTGGGAAGACATGGTTTGTCAGGTCTAACAATTAGCTGAATGTACCATAACCTTCAGACTGAATCAGAAAACCATTCTGAGGGTATCTGAAATGTCAGAAGCAGGGGAGATGTGATTGCATGTGCAGAGGGCAGGGGGTGTGTCTCCATCAGACCCTCAGTGAGATGGTTCAAGTTACAAGTGCAGGGATGAAAGCACAGTGTTTAAGGCCAGATTTAATCACTGATTCTGACACAGTGAGAGGGGTAGTTTTCCTGTAAGGAAGCAACATTAGTGGAAGACAACACAGGGACTTCATCAATTGCCAGTTGTTTAGCAGAAGTGACCAATCTGTATGTTACCTCGACAGAAACAGATTTTCACAGTGGTGACTGGTTCAGTCTGGTTTATTTCAGGTTGGAGAGGGGTGTGGGGTTTTGAAATCAATGCCTTGCGGTGCCACCATCGTTAATTTGTCATGTCCGGAGTGGTGGATCAGACAGAACGGAAACAGGCCTTTGGCCGGCCATACCTGTTCTGACCATCCACTCACTGTCTACACTGGTCCCATTTATCAGCACTCGGTTCATAGACGACTGTATCTCAGCAGTTTCAATGCTCACCCACTTCGTAATGTTGTGAAGGGACCTGTCTCCACCACCACCTCGGACAGTGTGTTCCAGATTTCAGCTACCCTCTGAGTGAAAAATCTCTTCTTCAGATCCCTCAATACCTCTTCGTCCTCTGTTTAAATCTGTGCCCTCTGATTTGTGACACCTCTGTCCCAGGATCGTGGCCAACATGGGCATCAGTGAGGCCTTTGACAAGGTTCAACATGGTAAGTTGCTGTGGAAAGTTAGATCACATGGGATCCAGGGAGAGCTGGCTAACTGGATGCACAGTTGTCTTGATGGTAGGAAGCAGAGAGTGATGGTGGGAGGCTGTTTATTGGACTCAAGGCCCGGCCCAGTGGGGTTCCCCAGGGTTACACCCCATTGCTTTTGTTATTTATTGATATTTAATTATATTTGCATTTACACAGTTTGTTGAATTCTCTGCTCTACTTGATCTTTCACTGATGCTGTTACTATTCTATAGATTTGCTAATTGTTCCTGTAGGAAAAAGTATCTCAGAGTTGTATGTGGTGACATATGTACTCTGATAATAAAATGTACTTCGAGCTTTGAACATTGCTACATGTCATCTCGATCAATAATTTGGTTGAGAATGTACAGGATGTGGATAGTAGGTTTGCAGCAAGTTAGTTTAAACAAGTATTTTTTCTGAAAGATATTAAGTATAAATTCTCCGCTCTGTTTCCCTCTCCGCACTTGACCACCCCCTCCCCTTACTGTCTTCCCTCTCATCCCCACAGTGGACATAAGTTCAGGGTAAAAGTGAATTCTTTTAGGGGAGTCTGAAGGGGAATTCTTCACTCAGAGGTTGGTGGGAGTGTGGAATGAGCTGCCAGTGGAAGAGGTGGATGTGGGTTCGATTTAGACACTAAAGAGACATTTGGGTGATGACATAGATGGAAGGTGTATGGAAGCAATGGTGCAGGTAGTTGGAAATCGTAAAAACAGAAACAGGTTGGCATTGACTAGAAGGGCCAAAGGGCCTGTTTCAGTGCTGCTGGGCTCTGTGATTCTAATAATATTCTGATTTGTAATTTCCACAGTCAATGCTTTGCTGCTATTGACTGAACCCAGAAATTTACCCAAGCAAGAATTGAAAGACTATTAGCTGGCTACAAAAAGTGTTTACAAGCTGTGATACTTGCTAAAGGGGGTGTTACTAAGTACTGACCATGCAGGTTGCCCAAACTTTTGCTTCGGGCAAAAGTTTGGGCAACTTTTCCTTTTTCATTATTTTGAAACTGTAAAAGGTGAAAATAAAAATGTAACCCTGCTTAAAATATTAAAGAAATTTGCCATGTTTAACTTTATGCCTTTTGGAAAACAGGTCATCTTTTACTCGCTTAGCTATTCACAGCAACAGACATTTTAACCAGGGGAGCCCAAATATTTACATGCCACTGTATATAGCCCGTGCCTTCCGAATTGCTTCCAGAAATTCCTGCCCGTGTTCTTTGCAAATCAATTTTGATCAATTTTTCTCTCATGCCTCTCTAATTCTCTTTATTCCACATCTGACTTTAGCTTCTCCTTCTCTAATGTCAGGGTGAATTTGATCATATTATGATCACTTGCCCCTAAGGGTTCTTTGAACTTCAGTGACCTAATTAATTTTGGTTCATTACAACACCCAATCCAGAATAGCTGATCCCCAAGTGGACTCAACCACCAACAGCTCTAAAAAAGCATCTTGTAGGCATTCTAGGAACTCCTCCTCTTGAGACCAACACCATCCTAATTCTCCTAGTCACCTGCATGACAATCCCCCATGATTATTGTAACATTGCCCTTTTGGCACACATTTTCTATCTCCCATTGTAATTTGTGGCCCACATACTTACTACTGTTTGGAGGTCTCTATACAATTCCCATCAGGGATTTTTTATTACATTTGCTGTTCCTTAATTCTACCCACAGATGCTGCACATTCCAACTCTATGCCACGTCTTTTCACAATTCTATTTAATATTTTACCAACAGATCCACACAACACCACTACCAGCTTGTTTTTGGCTTGTTCTTTCAAGAAACATATAAGTATTTGGAAACGAGAGGACCTGCAGATGCTAGAAATCTAGAGAACTACACACAAAGTGCTGGAGGAGCTCAGCATGTCAGGCAGAATCTATGGATGGGAATTAACATTTCAGGCCAAAACCCTTCATCAGGACTCTTGATACCCACGTATCTGGAATATCAACAAACAAAGAAAATAGAAAGTAGGTCGAAATTGTGAAAACCTTTGTCAAAATTTAGTTGAAGGCTTAAAAAAAAACCCTGCCAAACAGAGCTCAATAGTTAACAAATACAACAAAGGCAATAAACACTTTCATCAATACCGACATTGATTTTTTTATATAAAAATATCTTGGTCCCATTTCAATCATTAAAATTTACAAAGATACAGAACTGAAATGACAGCTTTAGAAAAGACTATTTACACTCAGACTCAGTTAGATTAACACTACCTTGGACAGGAGGAGGAAGGGGAATAACATGAAAAAAAATCACACAAGTCAGATAAAACTTCTAAGTATATATTTTCATCAAAAATGAACAGTATTCATTGCTCCATGTGTGTATATGCAATCGTGATAAGAAATACAGACCAGAAAACTTAAATGAGAGGCCAACTCAGGAAAATGAATCATCACTATGGAAGAAAACATTAACCAGTGGAACGAGTACGACCCTCCATGGGAGACATCCCAATGATCTGAGCAGACAAGATGTTGACAAGGAAGCATCGAGCACCTGACTGAGAGTTGGAGACCTCTTCCCAGAAACAGAGGGGTTCCTTGCAGAAATATAGGACAAGGTGGTCAACAATATGAAAAAAAATCGAAAATACATGAAATACAAACAAACAAGGCAATAAATACAGAAAATGCCAAGAGAAACCAGACACTATCCAACACATTCCAGGATCCTGCAGCAGTTTAACTCAATCTGATTACTTATGCAGGTACAATCAAGTGGCAAACATATTTCAGCAAAATCTTGCTTTAACATACAAACTCATGAATGACCACCATAACTTCATTAAGGCACTATAAATTCAGGCCTGATCCAGATAGGGACAGTATCTCACAATTTATATGATAATCAATACATTATTACAGATAGGATAATCTAAAATAACCATCCAGATATATTATTACTGGAACAACTCCCTCAATAGATAAAATCATCCCAACACATACATGTTCCTCGACCAGTGCAGCACCTCACAACAGGCATTGTTTGTGTCATTAGACAAATTATTTTCTTTGCCAATTAGCTTCTAAATGTTGCTACTCTGTCATTCGTTGCCACGCCTGGCTGCTGATTCCCTTCTCCTCATCATACATTCTTACCCTGACATTGATCCAAAGCCCCAAACTCTGCCCTGTGCAGACCCGCCTCTGGTTTCTGCCCCTGCTTCATTAAACATCCAACTGATGGTTTCCTGTTCTGATTTCAGTCTTTGGAGGTCAGGAGTTGTGTTTGCAAGCAATCCTTTAGAAGCAGGGAAAATAACCCATAATGTGGAAATGAGCCCTGAATAAGGAGGTTAACTCCCAATGTCATTCTTCCTCAGCCCAGAGATTTCAGAGGCGAAGAACATCTCAGACAGAACTGCAGTCAACTCGACTTCTTCAATTTGCAGAGAATTCAAGGGAAACCTCTTCACCCACAGAGTGGTGACTGTTTTGGAACCCATTAGCACAGGGGGAGCAAGAGATGAACAACAGGGGAGGATTTAATAGGATTGTCATGGAACAGAATCACTGGTAGGGTCCAGCCGGCCTGAGTTGACTCTCTACTGTACACTAGGTGTGTTATAAATTCACTAAGTACTGGAGACAGAGTTCAAAATAGAACTGATTTATTTGTCTCAGATCCAGAATATTAAACTCCAGTCCTATTAAAGGTGAATATGCAGCAGAAGAAACTCCTCCCATGCCCAGTGACCAGGGTGCAGAACTGGGTGTGGTGAGCAGCAGCAATAATTGCAGAGTTCAGCACCGACAGTCACTCTCAAAATTGTTTTCAGCAACGGTGATGGACAAATATCCAGCATGCAGCTTATTGAAACTTTCTCCCCGGTGTGAACCCAGTAGTGTGTCACAAGTGTAACACGCTGCAAGGTTTCACTGCTAATGTAATGGCCTCTCTGTAATGTTTCACGTCTGAGGTAATGGTTTTTCTGTAGCAGCAATGTTTAGGTTACAACTAGAGATAACAGGGTTTTGGAATGCGGCACTATCCAATGACAGAAATGTTGTTCTTTCTTGTGAGTCTGGAAGAGAGATTTTCATGGTATTTTGCTGGGGAGAGATGAGAAGACACGAATGGAGAAAGTGGGCCCTTTTTTTTTTGTTTACTTCACTAACCCTGTAGTCAAAGAAAGAATTATAAAGCTGAATCGTTTAATCACATATTGTGTAGCATTTGTTATTTCGGAGTACTGATTTGTAACAGGGGACACATCATGCAGCATCCACCCAAACAAGATTTCTTAAGCTTGGCCGAGCTGGG
Source organism: Mobula birostris (assembly GCF_030028105.1). Taxonomy (NCBI): domain Eukaryota; kingdom Metazoa; phylum Chordata; class Chondrichthyes; order Myliobatiformes; family Myliobatidae; genus Mobula; species Mobula birostris. Next base: position 74,451,017 of record NC_092382.1, read on the forward strand.
CGGCTATTTCCCCCTATATTAAGCTGCCAGCTGAAGGTTAGATAACTGAATGAATCCTTTCCCACATTCACAGCAGGTGTACAGCCTCCCCTCAGTGTGAACAATGATGCACATTTGGTTGGTTTGGCTGAGAGCATCTCTTCCCAGAGTCTAAACAGGAGATTGGCCTCTACCTAGTGTGAACTCGCTGGTGTCTCTGTAGTTGAGATGACTGAGTGAATCCCTTCCCACAGTCTGAGCAGGTGAATGGGCTCTCCCCAGTGTGAACTCGCTGATGTACCTTCAGTTGAGATGACGAAGTGAATCCCTTCCCACAGTCTGAGCAGGTGAATGGACTCTCCCCAGTGTGAACTCGCTGATGTACCTTCAGTTGAGATGACCGAGTGAATCCCTTCCCACAGTCTGAGCAGGTGAACGGCCTCTCCCCAGTGTGAACTGACTGGTGTGCTTGTAAGATAGCGAACCGTCTGAATCCCTTCCCACAGTCTGAGCAAGTGAATGGCCTCTCCCCAGTGTGAACTTGCTGATGTACCTTCAGTTCTGATGACAAAGTGAATTCCTTTCCACAGTCTGAGCAGGTGAATGGCCTCTCTCCAGTGTGAACTCGCTGATGTACCTTCAGAATAGATGACCTAATGAATCCCTTCCCACAGACTGAGCAGGTAAATGGCCTCTCCCCTGTGTGAGCTCTCTGATGTACCTTATGTTGAGGTGATTCAGTGAATCCCTTCCCACAATCTGAGCAGGTGAATGGCTACTCTCCAGTGTGAACTGACTGGTGTCTCAGTAGGTGAGGTGAGAAAGTGAATTCCTTCCCACAGACTGAGCAGGTGAATGGCCATTCTCCGGTGTGAACTGACTGGAGTCTCAGTAATCGAGATGACAAAGTGAATCCCTTCCCACAGTCTGAGCAGGTGAACGGCCTCTCCCCAGTGTGAACTGACTGATGCACCTTCAGTTGGGATGAGCAAGAGAATCCTTTCCCACAGTCCGAGCAGGTGAATGGCTTCTCTCCAGTGTGAACTCTCTGATGTACCTGCAGATTAAATGACAGAGTGAATCCCTTCCCACAGTATGAGCAGGTGAACGGCCTCTCTGCAGTGTGATCTCGCTGGTGAGCCATGAGGCCAGATGACCGAGTGAATCCTTCACCACAAATTCAGCAGAGAACCAACCTCTGCCCAGTGTGAACTGACTGGTGTGTCCACAGGTGGGAAGACTGACTGAATCCCTTCTCACCCACAGAACAGATTAATGGCCTTGCCCTGTGTGAACTGCTGATGTACCTTCAGTTGAGATGACCGAGTGAGTCCATTCCCAATGTCTGAACAGATGAATAGCCTCTCCCCTGTGTAAAATTATGGGCAAGTCAGTAGGTCAGATGATCGAGTGAATCCCTTGCTCCACTTCTTAAATGTCTGGACAGAGACAGCAAAACTTGTGTGTTGTGTTCTGGATTACCGTAGACAAATTCCTTGTCATTTTTAACCTGTAAAAAGATTTACAAAATCCATCAATGGGTGTTGGACAACATTTCAGATGAGATCACTTGAGTTGTCAAGGTGTGATCTGACATCACACTGTTACAGTGAAGTTCAACCTAAGTTGGAGAGAGAAATTATCTTCTGAGTGGGCACAGTGCTGGTATCTGGAATGACCATCAAATTCTCTGATGCTCTTCCTGTCTGTATAAGAATGGGGCATTTCTGCCATCTCCAACCTGTGTCCTGGCTCAGCTTGACTCTCTCCATTGGTATTATTCCATGTTCCTGTTGGCTGCATGGGTGCCTGGCCCCACAGTAACTGAAACAATCAAATGCAAATTAGCCGGCAGCGCAGTCCATGCACATACCACTCTCTGTGTAAAAAAAACTTACCCCTGACATCCCCTCGGTATGTATTTCCAAGCACCTTAAAACTATGCCCCTCGTATTAGCAATTTCAGCCCTGGGAATAAAACCTCTGGCTATCCACACGAACAATGCCCCTCATCATCTTATACACCTAAAAAAGGCTCTAAACATAAACAAGGAAATTATACATTGAAGATTTGTTAGCAGTATACAAAATTATGAGGGTATAGATAGGGTTAATGCAAGCAGCTCTTTCCACTGA